>NC_081412.1:322687532-323306699 GCF_030272615.1 Cryptomeria japonica
CCCTAACCTCCTAGAATTTGAATTGTCCTTCGGTAGGAAATCAGTCTATAAAGAAGAAAGGAAAAGACATTGTTAAGTGTTGCTGCAGAGAAGATCAGAGTACTACTTTGAAGTAAGTTACTTCTGCAGGTGAGAGAAAATTATCCAAGTTCTTAGAGAGTATCTGAGAAAGGAGGGATAGTAAAGAGTAAAACCGGTAGTGGATATACCAACATAGAAAAGGTGAAGGGAGCTGAAGAGAAGGAAAATAGTGGACTAGTAGATTTGAGAACTGGTAAAGTGCAGAGCTATGAGAAGGCGATACAACAAAGAAAGAGAAGTGGAAGGGTGTATTGGTAGTATTTACTGATAGAGAAGCAGTAGGTGAAAAGTAGCAAGAGAAGTGAGTTGGTGTTGCAGAGAATATATCTCACCGGCAGGGAAGTTTGTATTGAGTTGTTACAGGATTCACTTGTAACTACATTACTACTTTTGTATTTAAGATCACTTTGTGAACACTGAGTTGTAGCTCGATGTAGGGGTTGTAGCTTCTTTGGGTTGTATCCCATAAATTAGGTAGGGGTTGTATCTCCTTGGGTTGGTGCCCTAAATCAGGGATTGTAGTTCCTTTGGGTTGTAGCCCATAAATCAAGAAGGGGTCGTAGCTCCTTGGGTTGGTTCCCTAAACATTGTAATAGAGTTTTGACTATGAGGCTAGATTGGAGTAGTAGACTCCACCAACATTACTCACTGAGGTTTTTCCCATCTTGGGTTTTCCTCGTACATGCTAGTGTTATGGGATGTCCCCTTGTGTATGTTTGCATTTGAGTTTAGTCTCCTCACTAACCAGTTAATCTGTTCATAGTTAGATCTAATAACCAGTATGCTTGGATTGGATAGATAAAGAGAAAAGTTTGAGAACCACTAATTCACCCCCTCCCCCTCTCAGTGGTGCATTGTGTCTAACAATTGGTATCAAAGCTTAGGTTCCTAGTTAGAAGAGTGTTATCCAACTTGGGTAGATTTTGGCTTAAGGACACAATGGATATTTTAGTGTCAATCTCTACTCTTGTATTTGATGGTTCAAAATTTTCTATTTAGAGTTGCAGGATGGATGTTTTCCTATCCTCTTTAGGGTTTGATGTATGGATGTCAGTAGTTGATGGTCTCACTAGAAAGGTCAGTCTTCCTACCAGATTTGTAGAAGAAATTAAAGAAGAAACTGGTGCAATGAAGAAGCCATGTAGGCTATATTCAATGGACTCAATGGCGATGTCTCTTAATAGGTGGATAGGTGTAAAACAACAAAGATCTTATGGGAAAGATTGAAGAATCTCTATGGAAATGAACCCTCAATTGTAGAACCAGAAATTGAAGCAAATATGAGAAATACCTCTCATATTTATCTAGATGATGAAGATAGATATGCTAGCAGCCGTAGCAGTGATGAAGAAGGAGCTCAACTCTTTGTGGTTGAAGAATATAAAGGTGGCTGGGCAAACAATTCCCCTCAACAAGATGTGTTGGCCAGTGATGATGATGAAGAGGATGACATGGCAAATAGATCTAGCCATCAAGACCCTTTTGATAATGATGAAGAAGAAGTTGACCTTGAAGGAGAGCTTGTAAATACACTTGAAGAGCTCAATAGAGTTAGAAGGGAATACAAGCTATTCAAGAATGCTACTATGGTGGAGTAGAACCAGTTAGTCAAATGCCTTGAAGGGTTTGAGAAATGCATCTTAGAGTTGAAGACACCAAGGCATACCGGTGTGAAGATTTAGCATCTAGGCTAGAAGTTAAAAGTGAAGAATATCAACAGCTGCTTAGAAAAATGGAGAATCTCAGAAATAACCTTGAGAAGTGTCAAAAGGAGATCAAGGTTTAATCCTATTTAATGGTAGCAGTGATGCCTTGGACAAGATGTTGAAGAAGAATAAGCATACCAAGGACACTGAAGGGCTAAGTAGTGGTGTCAGTGAATGCTCCACCAGCAAGAATGTCCCTCACAATGACATTCTATTTGTCTCCTCAAATGGATAAAACAAAGGCCAAACCCTTTTAGTGAGAAATGATCCCCAGAAGAAGGTTGATCTAGAAACAATTGGTGAGGACTTGCAGACAAGAAAGAAGGTCGGTGCTGCAAGAAGAAGGAACACTAGAGATCCCAAAGGAAAGGAGAAGATGGGAGTATAAATATTCATTGGAAGCAAGAAGATGAGGAAGAAGCGAAGAAGACCCTCCACCAGAAGAGGACAGAGAAATGCTACCACCCATTGGGGGAAGCAACTGTGGGAGAAGAAGAAGAGATCAAATGAAAGAGGTGCTCAGAATGGACAACCAAGGATCCATTCTCAAAAAGGAAAGGATGGGGATACAAAACCAACAAGATCTCCTCATACATGGCAAAGTAAATATGTAAGTCATATGCTGTCATTTACCGGTTACTGCTTTACATGTATTGATTATGGCCATAAGGTATGGGAATGTAGAAAGAGATCTAGAAAGGATAATGTAGGATCTCATAGAAATCATGCTCATGGGAAAGATGTATCCAGAAGTAGATACATGCATGTCCTTTCTCCCGATTATGCAAAGATTGTTTGCCATAACCACAAAGGATCTAGCCATAGAGAGTTTGAATGCAGGAAATCAAATGGAGGCCGGTACAACAACTATGCTCTACATAAAAGTGGATATAGAGCATTTGGAAGACAAAGAACCACATGAAACCAAAGGATAAATGACTCTGCAAGAGTAAGAGGTTCACCAGTTTCGGTTGCTAGTCACATCAACATGACTAGAAGGCAATGGTAAAACCGATATGTCAAGAGATTTCTAAATCATGAAATTGGGATGGATGTTGTGTGCTACTATAGCACTACTTCTGGCTATGATAATAAATTAAGAGATGGAAAGACTTATCTGCAGAAGAAGGAAAGACCTTCTCCCAAGCCTGAAAATGAGAAGAAGAATAAGACCAAGCAGGTATGGAGGAAGAAGACCTTGGATCGACACTGTGCACTCAATGCACATATGATATCTCCCAAGGCCTAAAGGAGATGCAGGACCTCAGGGGGAGTGATACATTGAATTTATCAGTCACCCCCTCAGCAAAGATGACAACATGGAAGAACATGTTGTTGCTGGTGTAAAAGAGAAACAAAAAAAAGTGATAAGTGTGTGTAGAAGACTTCATTGACTACACACTTGTAGATCAGTGTTGGATCACCACCGCAAGCTACAAAGAGTGATGGTTCAGAATTAACAGATACTTGTAGGTAATGTAAGACAATGAGGTTGGAAATCATTGCATTAGCCTTGATAGCATGGAGTGTAAAGATATGTCTTAGGTGGTGTTGATGAAGACCTAACAGACATGTGTTTGGCCCCGTGGTTGATTATGCAGGGTTGCATGTTTTTGGACTAACCGGTTTGATTCTTGGTATGATGATAACTTTGTATGGCATTGTGTAGTCCCAGGATCATGTCATAGGTTGCGATGAAATAATGAAGCTGAAAGATTATCAGATGATCTCATGTTCACTGCCAAACTTGTAGATGGAGGAGATTGGAGTCCCGATATTATACCTAATCGACGATAAGATCCTAAGGTGTATGACTCAGGGTGATTTCAAGTGATCATGATGTAGAGCTGGTGTGCTTGAACTTGCAAGGATAATGAATGCCCAAACTGCCAGAGATGAAAATTGCAGAGGTGTTGCAGGTTGACTGATAGGTGCTGTGACTTGAGAAGATGTAACAAATGGTGACAAGATAACAAGTGGTATTGAAGGAAGTGTTGCATCCATTCAAAAATGGGGGAATAAAGAATTTGGTCAGTAACTAGTAAATACAGGGAGGAATGATACCCTGACAGTACCCTTTGTCATTGTTGTCAAAGGGGGAGAAGAATGACTGTAGTATCTTGGATACTACATGAGTTGACATCAATGCTAAAGGGGGAGATTGTTGGCATTGTGTTGTCATTGATGTCAACCGGTATGAGATATGTATGTGCAACACTATCAAGGAGGAAGTATAGGTTGATATATCCTTAATATCACCTTGTGTTGCATATCACCAGTAAGAAAGTGGATGTCAGCCTACAAAGGTCATGACCAGAGTTGAAAGAGGATGAGAAAGATGTTTGAGCTGGTTCTTATGATGAAGAGGAAATTTTTTATCAAAATCACATCAACACTGGAAGAGAAGAATGAGCCAGTGTGCTGTGAGGTTGCAGAACTACAGAACCCTCACTTGTTGAAGATGCAGTCATCATGAGAAACAATGACTAACAGTGAGTGTGTCCACACCGGATCACATGTGCCTGAAGATATGTTGTACAAAAAGGAAACTCACATGAGTAGATGATAAGGTGTCACTCCACCAAGTAAGTGGAGATTATCTCCTATATGCATTGAGTGCATTATAGTTTGGTGAGATAAGAGTAAAGAGGTAAAGGCAAGCACTTGAAGGATCACACTAGATCTACTGGTGAATTGAGGGAATGCCTTAAGTGCATGAGATCAAGGTTATGCACTGGACTGACCGACAAGGCATGCTGAGATACTGATACAGCAAAAGAGTGATGTGTTTTCATTCAGATAAACCGATTGGGCAGATACAATCAAAGGAGAATGGCTTGACCGATGAAGGAGTCTAGTGAAGGTTGATGACTAGTTTCATCAAGAGTGGTAACTAGTATGTAAGCCTATCGGTAATGTGAGCGAGGTGCAGATACAGATAACTCCCCACCTTGCGAAAATGAGCATGCTCAAGAAAGACATGTCTGACAACCGGTCAAGCTATTCCACCCATAATTTAGCATAATGTAGACATGATGAGTTACCGGTATAGTGTGTGATACCAAGAGGGTTAGCAAACTGGCAGGAAAGAGGAACCAGTAGAGTGGCTGGTCGGTGATCCTATCTAGACCAACATGAAATGTTAAGCTGGCAGTTGGTTGATATGGATGCCACATGGAGTCAACGTGGGGAACTTGCATTTGAATAAAGATGGAATGTACCTCGACAGGGTTGTTGTAGGGTTAGTCGACTTTAATGAAAGGTCACACAAATCATGAGACATGTTGCAGAGCTATTGCAGGGGTTTGAGGCTCGAGGTCTGGAAGACAACTACGAGCCAACTAAGAGCGATTGAGAAGATCCAGGCGATGGAGGAAACAACATGACAGATCTTTTGTGTTTGACCAAGAGATCAGCTATTAGGGTAAAAAGAAAGTTGCTAAAGATGAAAGGCATGATCTAGGAGATGTGTAAATGGTGGAGTCGTGCAGATTGACAATCTAAAAGATCAGATTAGACAAGATTTGATAGGATCTAATTGGATTCAACTTTCCTCAAGGATGGTGAAGAAACTCTAACATCCTAGAATTTGAATTGTTCTTTAGCGGGAAATCAGTCTATAAAGAAGAAAGGCAAAGACATTGTTAAGCGCTACTGCAGAGAAGATTAGAGTACTATTGTGAAGTAAGTTACTTCTATAGGTGAGAGAAAATCAGCCAAGTTCTTAGAGAGTATCTAAGAAAGGAGAGATAGTAAGAGTAAAACCGGTAGTGGATATACCAGCATAGAAAAGGTGAAGGGAGCTAAAGAGAAGGAAAATAGTGGACCAGTAGATTTGAGCACTAGTAAAGTGAAGAGTTGTGAGAAGGCGATCCAACAAAGAAATAGAAGTGGAAGAGGTGCATCGGTAGTATTTACTGACAGAGAAGTAGTAGGTGAAAAGAAGCAGGAGAAGTGAGTCGGTGTTGCAGAGAAGATATCTCACAGACAGGGAAGTTTGTATTGAGTTGTTACAGGATTCACTTGTAACTAAATTACTACTTTTGTATTTAAGATTACTTTGTGAATATTGAGTTGTATCTCGGTGCAGGGTTTGTAGCTCCTTTGGGTTGTAGCCCATAAATTAGGTAGGGGTTGTAGCTCCTTGGGTTGGCACCCTAAATCAGGGATTGTAGTTCCTTTGGGTTGTAGCCCATAAATCAAGCAGGGGTTGTAGCTTCTTGGGTTGGTGCCGTAAACATTGTAATAGGGTTTTGTCTATGAGGGTGGATTGGAGTAGTCAACTCCAACAACATTACTCACTGAGGTTTTTCCCATCTTGGGTTTTCCTTGTACATGCTAGTGTTATGGGATGTCTACTTGTGTATGTTTGCATTTGAATTTAGTCTCCTCACTAATCGGTAAGTTTGTTCATAGTTAGATCTAATAACCGGTATGCTTGGATTGGATAGCTAAAGAGAAAAGTTTGAGAACCACTGATTCACCCCCTCCCCCTCTCAGTGGTGCATTGTGTCTAACAATAGTTACAGTCATCATCAATGGTATGAAAATAAAGAGTGCTTTAATATAATTAGGTGCATAAATTAATGTGATGACTAAGGAGATCCTGAAACAACTAAATATTGTCAATCCAAGACCCGGTGCTACCATCCTGTAGCTTGCTGATAGTTCTACTGTCAAACTGGATGGTATAGTGGAAGATGTAATGGTTACTCTTGATTCATGGGAGTATCCAGTAGATTTCATGATCCTTTCCCCTAAAGCCACACTAGGAGGATATCCTATTATCTTGGGAAGGCAGTGGTTGACCACAACAGATGCCTATATAGGATGTCATTCAGGATACATGACCATCTCTGATGGTAAGAATACTAAAACGTTTCTTCTCTATTTACTTGCTCAACAAACCCAAGACATGGAAAATCCTGATTGGCCAAATGTTTTAGAGGAAGCTGAAGACATTAATTCAGTGGCTACGATCATGATGATAGATAGAAGGCCTTTCTTGCAATAGTACGATGGAAATGAATTTTTTTCCTAGATAATCCAAAATCATTATGAGGCTCATGCAGAATCATGCAACCATCTACCTAATTAAGAAAGCCCTTTGCCAATGCTTCTCTCGATTGCTCCTATTGCAACAAAAAATATTATGCCCACATTATTACCTACACAATTGAAAATGCCAAGTGTTAGTAAGACAACCATGCTAGAATTGACTACACAAGTACAAGTTGCAGAAGGAAAATATCTGAACATCAATAATCAGCTTCACCAAGAGCAACAATTATCTTTGACAAACCTATTGAAGAAGCATAATCAGGCATTTTCTTAGAGTTACCATGACATGAAGGGTCTCTATCCCAAATTATGCACTCTTAGGATCTATATCAAAGATGATTGTGCACCAGTGAGGCAACCACAAAGAAGAATTAACCCTGCATTAAGGGGGATTCTGAAGGAAGAGTTGCAAAAGCTCTTGGATGCAGGATTTATCTACCCATTCTTAGACAACCAATGGGTATCTCCTTTGGTAATTATGCCTAAAAAGGGAGGCAAATGGAGATTTTGTATTGACTACAGGGAACTCAACATTGCAACTAAGAAAGATCATTTTCCACTTCCTTTCATAGATCAAGTATTGGATTCACTAGCAAGAAAACAATACTTCTTCTTCCTAGATGGTCTTAGTGGATACAATCAAATAAAAATTGCAGAAGAAGATTAGGAGAAGACAACTTTCACCTGCCCATGGGGAACCTATGCCTATTCAGTGCTTCCATTTGGTCTCTGCAATGCACCTGCAGCCTTTCAAAGACCAGTGATAAGTATATTTTTAAACATTTCACATGAATTTGTGGAAATTTATATGGATGATTTTACTAAATTTATATGGATGATTTTACTACTTATGGCACTAATTTTGATGAAGAATTACAAAGACTAGAAAGAGTTTTGCAAAGATGTGAAGATCATAAATTGTTTCTGAATAGTGAAAAGTGTTTCATGATGATGCAACAAGGAGTGGTCCTTGGCCACTACATTTCTCAAAAAGGAATACAGGTAGATCCCGCGAATATTGCAGTCATTTCTAGTTTTCCTACACTTGCAAAGAAAAAGGATGTCACGAGTTTTCTAGGACATGCAGGGTATTATAGGTGATTCATAAGAGTTTAGCAAAATTGTAGCACCACTTTATAGCATTTTGACTAAGGATGCAGAATTTCATTGGACAAAGGATTGTGACAAAGAATTCTCTAATCTAAAAGGAGCATTAATACAAGCACCTATCTTCAAGGGTCCTAATTGGGAACTTTCATTCCACATTCATACAGATGCATCTAATTATGCAATAGGAGCTATTTTGGGCCAGAAAGAGGCATCAGTTGAACATACAATATATTTTGTTAGCAAGAGCCTGCAAGGGGTCAAGTTTAACTACACAGTCACATAGAAAGAAATGTTGGAAAGTCATATATACCCTCCACAAATTCAAGCATTATATCACAATATATTAGATCTTTACCCATACTAATCATGCAATAATCAAATATCTTTTGAATAAGCCATTGATCATAGGAAGATAGACAAGATGGTTACTGTTGATGTAGGAGTTTGATATCACCATAGTTGACAAGCCTGGCAAAGCAAATGTTGTATCATATTTCTTATCTAGATTGACTACATCATAAGATACTCAGGTGATTAATGACTCTTTGCCTAATGAGCATTTATTTTCAATCAATGTGCATACACCTTGGTTTCAGGGAAGGTGCCTCCTCACTTCTCTCCAAAAAGAAAGGAGAATTCTCATTGAGAGAGATTTCCCTTTCTCATGGATTGAAGGATGTTTGTTCTACACTAGACCATATCATGTGATGAGGAGATGTGTCAGAGAAGATGAAACCTATGACATTTTGCATACATGTAATGATAAACCCTGTGGAGGACATTTTTCTATAAAAAATACAACAATGAAAATTCTCAACATAAATTATTACTGTTGGCAATTGACACTCATCGGATTCATTTTGTTGTCATTGATGGAAATAATATTAGATGGAAGTCATATACTGACATTAGGAGGCATATACCAGAAGACACCGACTTTGGAGCATTCAAAGCTACACCGACACTGACACCAGCACCGACATCAATACTTGAAGGAAGCCGACATCAAGGGAGATTTATTTTGTAAATAATTTTGTAATTATTGTCAAGGCTGACATTGAATAAATTTTGTAATACATTTTAAGCCAAAATAAGGCATTTTGTTTTTAATGAGTATATAGGTGAGTATGCTAGGTCATTTTTAATATGATACAAGATATGGTGCAGGAGCACCTGAGCACCTGAGTGCTCAAAACCCATCAGGTATAAAATTTTGTTGCATATTAAGAATGTGTGTTTATTTTATGCTTCTAGTAGGTTTAATAGGTTTTTCTAGTGGTTTAATAAGGTTTGGAACTCATTTTGTTGAAGAGTTTCCAAGATTTTTTATTTTTGTTCACTAGGCCAAAAATTGTCAAATTTGGGTCAAAATGAGCATTTTTGCATTTTTGTTGTTTTAAAGCCTTGAAAGGCATTGGAGCATGTTTATTTAGTGTTTCCAAATTATTTTGAGTCATTAGATTGAGTGCCAAGTCACCGGAAGTCAAAATGCAATTTTTGAGCAACAAAAGTTGTCAAAAGTTGTAAAAAAAGGGGTTTTTGGTGGTTTTGGTAGTTCCAGCCTGTACCTGTCCGTACAAGGGCTTTAATGAGATGGCACATGTATAAAAACCATGTTCCCATCATTGTATGGGTTGGTCTTATTGGAAAAAGTGAAAAAAAAACACTCTTTTGCTCTTGTTTTTGTGAAGTTTCAATTAGTTTTCTGCACTTTGTGAAGTACAGTCCGTACCATGCCATAAACAGGCTGTACTGGTACTATTTCTCTTTGTGTATGAACATCATTTAATGCTTTAAGTAGTTGTATTTGAGTTTCATTGGTATTTGAATACTTTTTGCTTGGAGTGGTTGTGTTAAGGCATTGGTTTGAGTTCTCAATGGAGGTTCCTCTATGGTCCAATCAATTTCCTTGAAGTTTATTCATCCATGGCTTCGAGGGAACTTGTTGGATCACCTGTACATTCTGTACCATACTTCTATTTTCTTTTTCTAGCAGTGCATAAGAGTTGGTAAGCCCATGGCAAGTGTGTGAAGGCAACAACTTGGCTTGGGTTCTCTTTAAAAGTTTTGTATTGTACCTTGCTCTCATAGCATTGTACATTGATATATTGAAAAGTGTTTAAGTTGAAAATGACAAAGTGAACTTACCATTCTTGTCCTTTCATGACCTGGGTGGATGTGAAGATCCATATGAAAATCTGATTCAAAACAGTGAGTCACTGTTTTCCTGCTAACTGTTTGTAGAAATTCCATTGCCAACACTCATTTGGAACAAATGGAATGATTGGGAAATTTATTTTGTAATCTTGAGAAGTGTTTTGAAAGTATTTGATTCTCAAGTAACTAATATTCTATGGTTATTGTTGTAATGGACCTAAATAAGGATCCTAAAAACAGTGTATTCTTTGTCACAGTCACATAATGTTTTTATGATTTATGTCATCCTTTAAGTGCTCAACTCATTAAGATCTTTGAAGAGGTTATGTGCACTATTTTATCATGCCATTTATACCTTCTTGCAAGCCAAGGACAGCATGAATAAATAGGTCAAACAGAGAGATTAAAGTTGTCACAGTTTCTAAGACTGTGAAAGTGCAGTAAGGCAGATAAGAGACCAACAGTCATAAAAAAAACCCTTTCATACTTGCTTGCAGGTTACTCCAACTATTGTCAAGGCATTATTGCATTCATATGTGATATATTTTCATTGTACTTACGTTATTAACGTTAAACAAAGCATATAAAACCTTGAAAACATCGCTGTCCCTGTTTTTGGACTGTTATTTCTAAGAAAATGCAGCAGTATGATAACTATTTGATAAAATGTCAATATTAGAAGATGAGGTTTAAGTCCTTGGGAGTGTTTGGTATATGTGGAAGCAAGGTTTGAAACATTTAAATTGGTCTATTATCATGAGGAAGACTTGTAAATTGCAAACCCTCACTAGAAACCTCAAAAACCCTTGAAAATTGCACATTTTGTGGGACAGCACTAAAACAGTCCGTATAGTACTTGCCATAGCAAAAATCTTTGAGGTTGCATTATAATTAGACCATTCCTAAAAGGGTTTGTCATGAAATTGAGCAGATTTAACAGGGTGAGCAAATTTCACTAGCAACTAGGGCTAATTCTAGTAGCCTTTTTAAGGTTGATTTGGCAAATTGGTGAAATCGGTAAGGAGGGAAGAGTTGTAGTTTGTTTCAAACCATCAAAGTTGACAAGTGATGACCAGAGACAACCTTCTATGGGCTCATCAGAAATACATTTCAACGTTTGATCAAAATTGACTTTTAGAACCTAGTAATGCTTTGAGTTACTCAACACTCTTGTATCCAAAATTGGGTAGTTTCACTCCTGCAAGTGAAGGACAGTCAATCAGACTTCGCCAACCTATTTAGTAGACCATCAAACACATTAACATGCCTGAAACATTGATAGATGCAAGCAAAGATTCATAGATCATGGTTCTTCAACAGTTGCCAATTCCTAGAAGAGAGGAGATCCAACCAGTTGGACAACCAAACTTGTTTGTTTTTAGTGACACACAAGAGGACCTCATTTCAGACTTGAATGCTCTAGCTTGGAAGGTAAGGAGGAGTGATGTGCAGTATAATAGGGTGCAAGCTGTGTTGAACAAAGAGGAGGAGACAGGAGAAAGGTTTAGGAGAATGCCATTTGCTCCTAGAGATTGAATGGAAAGGTAATTGAACAAAGCCCACTAAAACTTGAAAAGACTAAGTCCTATCTACCTCCTCATCATAGTGGTATCAGAGCCAATTCAGATTTGGGTTGAGAGATTAGCATATGTCTGGTAGTGAGTCAGTGGGAGACAACACTGACAACATGGTGACCAATGCAGAGTTAGCAAAGAGGATGGAGGATCAGGGTGAAGAAAATAGACTCCTTAGGGAAAGATTACAACAACTTGAAAGAAAGTTGAACCAAGTAGAAGTCAAGACCGAAGAAGTCAGTGAGAGAGTAGAAAATGCTGAAGATAAGAAGGAAACCTTAGAGGAAGAAGTCCCAGAACCAGATCCAATCTTGGATAAAGAACAAGAAACCTTTTTACAAGCTTTGAAAGCTTTGACTGGAAAGGCCCTAGATGGAGTGTCCCTTTTTAGTGGTAAGATGGAACCAGAAGCACTAATGGAGTGGATAGAGGGTCTAGAGAATCACTTTGAATGTGATGGCATTACTGAAGCACAAAAAGTGAAGGTAGCCAAATCCAGAATGAGAGGGGCAGCCTTGACCTGGTGGAAATTCATCCAAGAGGAAAGGGTGAAAGAGGGAAAGAAGCCCATAACCACCTGGAAGACAATGGTGACTAAGATCAAAGACACCTACATGCCTGAAGATTATGAAATCCAATTGCATAGGAAGAGACAAAACTTGAGGCAGAAAGACCTAGATGTTAGTAGTTACACTGAAGAATTCCAAAAACTAAGCCTTAGATCTAAGGTACAAGAAGATGAAAATGTCAGAGTAGCTAGATATCTCAATGGGTTAAGATGGAATATTCAGGAAGAGTTAAGCCTATGGTGTCCCAACACATTACAGAAGTGTTATCAATTAGCATTGAAGGTAGAAGAGAGAAACAAGAAGAAACAAGAACATAATGGTAGAGGCAGAGGCAGAGGAAACAAAGGCAGTCATAGAGGCAGTTTTGGGGGAAGATACACAGATCATAGGTCCCAGGGAGAGTTTAAGCTTATTGAGCAAAGCGGGGATTCTCAAAGCAGACCCAACTATAGGGGTAGGGGATCAGGCAACCCAGGAAGGGGTAGATCTAATGGACCTGGAAGAGGTTCATACTTCTCCACAATGAAGTGTTACAACTGTCAGAAACTAGGCCATCCAGCATATAGATGCCCAGAAAAGCCAAGCTCATCTCAAGGAGGTGATAAGAGAGTCCATTTTGTGCAAGAGGAAACCACACCAAATCAAAGGTGTCTACCATCAGAAGAAGGGGAAAACCTCATGATCAGGAGGATCCTCATGAAAGAACCACCTCAGAAAGATATGTCTCAAAGGAAAGCTCTTTTTAGGATCAAATGTAAGATCCAAGGAAAGGTGTGTAAAGTTATCATTGACTCAGGATCAACTGATAACATTATATCAGAAGAAGCTGCTACAAAACTCAAACTACCTAGAATACAACACAATGAGCCCTACAAGGTCACATGGTTGGAAAAAGGGCAGCATGTATTAGTGAGTGAACAAACATGGGTAGAGTTTAACATAGGTGAGTACCAAGATAAGATTTTGTGTGATATACTACCTATGGATGCTTGTCATTTGCTTTTAGGAAGACCTTGGCAATTTGACAGGAAAGCACAATATGATGGAGAAAAGAACTCATACTCATTTTTCAAGAATGGTATCAACTATAAAATTCAGTCCCTTAATGAAGACAGTGAGGGCAGCAAACCACAAGTTCCCAAAACCTTGTTAGTTGGTGAAAAGGAGTTCATTCATACCTTAGAAGAAGGTGATGGTATAGGTTTTGCATTAGTAAGTAAACCAGTTGATGAAAAGAAAGAAAAGAAGGTAGAAATCCCATATGAGGTGCATCAACTTCTAGATCAGTTTAAGTCAATTGTTAATGATGGTCAACCAACCTCTCTACCTCCTCAGAGAGCCATTAGCCACCAGATAGATTTCATCCCAGGTGCATCCTTGCCAAACAAAGCTGCTTACAAAATGACACCTGAACAAAATCAGGAAGTGGCAAGACAAATTCAAGAGCTCTTAGACCAAGGATTGATTAGAAAAAGTATTAGTCCTTGTGCAGTACCCACAGTGTTAGCACCTAAGAAAGGTGGGGCTTGGAGACTTTGTACAGATTCAAGAGCAATAAACAGGATCACAATCCGGTATAGATTCCCCATTCCTAGGATAGAAGATCTTATGGATTGTTTAGGGGGAGCAAAATACTTCAGCAAGATAGATCTAAAAAGTGGATATCATCAAATCCGCATCAAAGAGGGGGATGAGTGGAAAACAGCTTTCAAGACAAATGAGGGGTTATATGAATGGCTAGTCATGCCATTTGGGTTAACAAATGCACCCAGTACATTTATGAGATTGATGAATGAGGTGTTACATGACTTTATAGGTAGATTTGTAGTTGTGTACCTTGATGACATCTTGATTTTCAGTAAAACTAACGAAGAACACCTCCAACATTTGCAGATTGTCTTACAAAGATTGAATGATGAACAACTTACTATCAACCTAGAAAAATGTGATTTCCTCAAGCAAGAGCTGGTCTATTTGGGTTTTGTTGTGTCAGGGGGTGATTTGAAGATGGATCCAGATAAGGTAGAAGCCATAGTTAATTGGCCAACCCCTAAGAATGCTAGTGATGTCAGGAGTTTTCATGGACTTGCTCAATTTTATAGGAAATTTATTAGAGGTTTCAGTGAAATATGTGCACCTATGTTGGAAACCATTAAGGGTGGTGTGAAAGTGAAATTTCAGTGGACAGAAGCAGCCAATAAGGGATTTGAGTTACTGAAAGTCAGAGTTGCTACTCAACCAGTGTTGATTCTACCTAGCTTTGATAAATTGTTTACCTTAGAGTGTGATGCAAGTAATATTGCTATTGGTGCTGTTTTGAGTCAGGATAATAGACCTGTTGCATTTTTCAGTGAAAAGCTTAATGATGCTAAGAATAAATATTCTTCATATGATCTTGAAATGTATGCTTTGGTTCAGGCACTTAGAAAATGGAGGCATTACCTTCTTCCTAAAGAATTTGTGGTTTACACTGACAACCAGGCACTTAGTTTTCTCAATTCACAGGATAAGCTTAGTCACAGACATGTTAAATGGGTAGAGTCTTTGCAAGCATATACCTTTACTTTGAAGCATAAGAAAGGACAGTGTAACAAAGTAGCTGATGCATTGAGTAGGAGGTTGCTTACTGTTCAGGAAATTCAGATTAAGAGTATTGGTATAGAATGTTTTAAGGATTTATATCCCCATGATTCTGATTTTGCTGATATTTACAAAGTTTGTCAAGATTTTCAGAATACTTTTCATAGTGAATATGCTGACTATACTTTGCAGAATGGATTGTTATTCAGGGGTGGACAGCTATGTGTGCCAAAAGGTTCAATGAGGGAGAACCTGATACAGGAAAAGCACAATGGTTGCTTGAGTGGTCACTTTGGTCTTAATAAGACTTTGGAATTGGTTCAGAGGCACTATTTTTGGCCTAAGATGCAGGTAGATGTCAGGAAATATGTTGAGCAATGCATAGTATGTCAGAAAGCCAAGGGAACTAGCACTAATGCTAGTTTGTATCAGCCTCTTCCCATACCTTCTAGGCCTTGGGATTGCATCAGTATGGATTTTGTGGTAGGATTGCCCAGAACTAAAGCAGGGTGTGATAGTATTTTTGTGGTTGTTGACAGATTCAGTAAAATGGCACATTTCATACCTTGCAAAACTACTAATGATGCTAGTCATATTGCTTTTCTTTTCTTTAAAGAAGTTGTAAGAATTCATGGCTTGCCATCCAGTATTGTATCAGATAGAGATGCTAAGTTTTTGGGTCATTTTTGGAAAACTTTGTGGAAGAAATTGGGTACTAACTTGTCTTTTGGCTCAGCTTATCATCCCCAGACAGATGGCCAAATAGAAGTGGTGAACAGAACATTGGGTAATCTACTCAGATGTCTTACCAAAGAATATGGGCAAAGTTGGGATCAGCTCATCCATCAGGCAGAGTTTGCATACAATGACAGTGTAAATAGATCCACTGGTAAGAGCCCATTTCAGATTGTTTATGGCATGCATCCTAGAGGTGTTTTTGAGTTAAATGATGTGACTAATTTGCAGCATGTGAGTGGTACAGCAGAAGATATGGCACAGTCTATGAAAGAAATTCATGAACAGGTACAGAAGACTTTACAGGAGACTACTCAAAAGGTGAAGGAGAGAGTTGATGCTTCAAAAAGAGATGTTCAATTTTTAGTGGGTGATTATGTGATGGTCCATCTCAATAAGTCAAGGTTACAGAAAGGCATGCCTACCAAGTTGCAAATGAGAAGAGTCGGACCATGCAAAATCTTGGCTAAGTATGGCCATAATGCTTACAAAGTTGATTTGCCTAATGAAGTTTCTATGTCTCCTATTTTCAATGTTGCAGATTTGGTGCAATTCAAAGGGGAGCTACCATCAGAATCACAAAGAGTTTCAGATCTTTCTCATTCCCTTTCTGATCTTTCTCTCCCCTCTTCTTCTACTCCCATTCCTCAGTAGGTACTTGATTCAAGAATCTTCAAAAAGACAAGAAACCACACCTACATGGAGCATCTCATCAAGTGGAAGGATAAACCAGTTTCTGAAGCCACATGGATACCTGAAAGTGACTTTCTCAAAGCAGGAATTCCTCTTTCTTTACTGCCCAAAGGAGTCACATGACTTCTTTGTCCTTAGGGGAGTATGGTGTAGGAGCACCTGAGCACCTGAGTGCTCAAAACCCATCAGGTATAAAATTTTGTTGCATATTAAGCATGTGTGTTTATTTTATGCTTCTAGTAGGTTTAATAGGTTTGTCTAGTGGTTTAATAAGGTTTGGAACTCATTTTGTTGAAGAGTTTCCAAGATTTTTTATTTTTGCTCACTAGGCCAAAAATTGTCAAATTTGGGTCAAAATGAGCATTTTTGCATTTTTGTTGTTTTAAAGCCTTGAAAGGCATTGGAGCATGTTTATTTAGTGTTTCCAAATGATTTTGAGTCATTAGATTGAGTGCCAAGTCACCGGAAGTCAAAATGCAAATTTTGAGCAACAAAAGTTGTCAAAAGTTGTAAAAAAAGGGGTTTTTGGTGGTTTTGGTAGTTCCAGCCTGTACCTGTCCGTAAAAGGGCTTTAATGAGATGGCACATGTATAAAAACCATGTTCCCATCATTGTATGGGTTGGTCTTATTGGAAAAAGTGAAAAAAAAACACTCTTTTGCTCTTGTTTTTGTGAAGTTTCAATTAGTTTTCTGCACTTTGTGAAGTACAGTCCGTACCATGCCATAAACAGGCTGTACTGGTACTATTTCTCTTTGTGTATGAACATCATTTAATGCTTTAAGTAGTTGTATTTGAGTTTCATTGGTATTTGAATACTTTTTGCTTGGAGTGGTTGTGTTAAGGCATTGGTTTGAGTTCTCAATGGAGGTTCCTCTATGGTCCAATCAATTTCCTTGAAGTTTATTCATCCATGGCTTCGAGGGAACTTGTTGGATCACCTGTACATTCTGTACCATACTTCTATTTTCTTTTTCTAGCAGTGCATAAGAGTTGGTAAGCCCATGGCAAGTGTGTGAAGGCAACAACTTGGCTTGGGTTCTCTTTAAAAGTTTTGTATTGTACCTTGCTCTCATAGCATTGTACATTGATATATTGAAAAGTGTTTAAGTTGAAAATGACCAAGTGAACTTACCATTCTTGTCCTTTCATGACCTGGGTGGATGTGAAGATCCATATGAAAATCTGATTCAAAACAGTGAGTCACTGTTTTCCTGCTAACTGTTTGTAGAAATTCCATTGCCAACACTCATTTGGAACAAATGGAATGATTGGGAAATTTATTTTGTAATCTTGAGAAGTGTTTTGAAAGTATTTGATTCTCAAGTAACTAATGTTCTATGGTTATTGTTGTAATGGACCTAAATAAGGATCCTAAAAATAGTGTATTCTTTGTCACAGTCACATAATGTTTTTATGATTTATGTCATCCTTTAAGTACTCAACTCATTAAGATATTTGAAGAGGTTATGTGCACTATTTTATCATGCCATTTATACCTTCTTGCAGGCCAAGGACAGCATGAATAAACAGGTCAAACAGAGAGATTAAAGTTGTCACAGTTTCTAAGACTGTGAAAGTGCAGTAAGGCAGATAAGAGACCAACAGTCATAAAAAAAACCCTTTCATACTTGCTTGCAGGTTACTCCAACTATTTTCAAGGCATTATTGCATTCATATGTGATATATTTTCATTGTACTTACGTTATTAACGTTAAACAAAGCATATAAAACCTTGAAAACATCGCTGTCCCTGTTTTTGGACTGTTATTTCTGAGAAAATGCAGCAGTATGATAACTATTTGATAAAATGTCAATATTAGAAGATGAGGTTTAAGTCCTTGGGAGTGTTTGGTATATGTGGAAGCAAGGTTTGAAACATTTAAATTGGTCTATTATCATGAGGAAGACTTGTAAATTGCAAACCCTCACTAGAAACCTCAAAAACCCTTGAAAATTGCACATTTTGTGGGACAACACTAAAACAGTCCGTACAGTACTTGCCATAGCAAAAATATTTGAGGTTGCATTATAATTAGACCATTCCTAAAAGGGTTTGTCATGAAATTGAGCAGATTTAACAGGGTGAGCAAATTTCACTAGCAACTAGGGCTAATTCTAGTAGCCTTTTTAAGGTTGATTTGGCAAATTGGTGAAATCGGTAAGGAGGGAAGAGTTGTAGTTTGTTTCAAACCATCAAAGTTGACAAGTGATGACCAGAGACAACCTTCTATGGGATCATCAGCAATACATTTCAACATTTGATCAAAATTGACTTTTAGAACCTAGTAATGCTTTGAGTTACTCAACACTCTTGTATCCAAAATTGGGTAGTTTCACTCCTGCAAGTGAAGGACAGTCAATTAGACTTCGCCAACCTGTTTAGTAGACCATCAAACACATCAAAATGCCTAAAACATTGATAGATGCAAGCAAAGATTCATAGATCATGGTTCTTCAATAGTTGCCCATTCCTGGAAGAGAGGAGATCCAGCCAGTTGGACAACCAAACTTGTTTGTTTTTAGTGACACACAAGAGGACCTCATTTCAGACTTGAATGCTCTAGCTTGGAAGGTAAGGAGGAGTGATGTGTAGTATAATAGGGTGCAAGCTGTGTTGAACAAAGAGGAGGAGACAGGAGAAAGGTTTAGGAGAATGCCATTTGCTCCTAGAGATTGAATGGAAAGGTAATTGAACAAAGCCCACTAAAACTTGAAAAGACTAAGTCCTATCTACCTCCTCATCAAGATATGACACAAGATACGACATAAGAGAGTATAGAAGAACAGTATAATGTGAAGAATATGTATGTCAATCATTTTTATGCGAATGTTATATCATGCAATGGTCTATAGATAGCTTGGAATGAATTCTTGCAAGAGAAGAGATACTGGTAGTAGTGTTCAGGGTTTATGAACCGGTACAGAGCAGAGCTACAACCGGAACTCTATTTGGCATAGAAAATGCATTTTTGAGTTCAATTTTATTGTTTTACTTTAGTAGAAACTTGTAGTCAGTAAGACTCTTTAGTGATGAGTAGTATGTTCTAGGTAGTGTGCCTTCCTGCATGTTTAAGCCCCCATTATATGTAATATTCTTTCATATGGCCAGTGAACTGATATTGTGGGTCACACATCCCATCGTGGTTTTTCCTCTTTGAGGTTTTCCACATATAAATTTTGTGTGTTATAGTGTTAATTTGGATGATTTATTTGCTTCATGTTATATGTTTATATGTTTACCAGTTTATATGCATATGGCATAAAAGGATAAAATCTTGTTTTACTAGTAGAACACTGATTCACCCCCCCTTTCAGTGTTCTTGGATCCCAACAATTGGTATCAGAGCCTGGTACCTTGAAAGAAGTTTAACAGCTTGAGGAAGATCCTAAAATTGAAATCTTTGAACATGGCTATGGAGAAGCAACTTGAGATGGCTCTTGAGAATTATGATGTTGAAAGGATGAAGAACTTGAAATTGTTAGAAGAATTAAATTCTGCAAATGAGTTCATTCTTATCCTGCAAGAAATGTGATCATCAGCTCAAGCCAAGAGAAAAGAACTTTTGCAAAACCTAGATGATGAGGAGAACTATGCACTTAAGGAACAATGTCAGAAGCTAAGTGATATAGAGGTCTTGTGCTTAGCTCTCCAATTCACTCTTACTCACCCCAAGTCCTCAACTCACTCTTCTACTCAAGCTCCTCCAAGGTAACTTGTTAGGGTACACTCCTTAGACCTCCAAAGGCCTAATATCTACTTTCTTGCCTCCTAGGTATATCCACTTGAGGTTTCTTGTTGGTTTTGACCCAAATCTATGATTTTGAGATGGTCTCCTACTAGGTTCCCAAAGCTCCAACTAGGCTCCAAAGACCTCCACCAAGGATCTTCACTCTAATAGAATGTTTAAGGGTTTTGGTTATGTTTTGAAGGTATTTTTAAGGTAATTTTATGCATTGAAAAGGTCTACACCTTCCTCCCAAGCCCTAGGCTTTCAACTTGCTTCTATCGGCTGCTATTAGGCCTAATTGACTAGCCCTTCTTTGACTATTTTTTGGTCTTATTCCCAAAAATTTCCTTAAAAACCCCATATATTTTTACATATTAAGCTACCCATTTGGAAGTCAAATAAGATCACTCAGTTTCCCATCTGGGTTTGTCGTACAAAAAGGGAAACTGAAAAAGAGCTATTTTTATGGGGTTTAGGGCTTCCAGGCAGTTTTGGAAGATGTGCTCCAAACTCTTCACAAGTCACAATCACCAACCCAAAAAAACTTGGATTATTTTAGTAAGCTCATTGAAATTTCCAAAACACTATGGGTTGCTGGGGTGTCACTTCTCCATGGCTCTGAAAATGAGCAATCTTTGCTGCCCTCACACACTAGCTACAAACTTGTGTGTTATTCATCTCACCCATTCTCCTCCTTTTGGCCTGTAAAAATACAAAAAACCTACTCTTAAACTATTTACAAAGCCTACAAAATCCATCCACTAGATTGCAACTTGTTCCATTCATGGATGCTTAGGTAAAATGCATTTTTACAATCAAAACCCCATGTTTCTAGGATTTGTGAGCAACTTTTACAAAAATAGTGATAACTTTTGATCCAAGGAATTTCAAGCCTTCATATTATACTTGTTGGAAAGATAAAAAAAAATCCTAACTTTGTATGCTATTATGAGCACTGTACCATACTGTACAGGCCATACAAAATCAGAAAATCAAAGCAAAAACAATCCAATTGTGAGGAAAAGCATAGGAAACCCTTGGCAAATGAATTGAATGCAAAAAAAAAGTTGATTAACCTATTATTGGAGATTATTAGAAGGTTTTATAAACCATTTTAAGTTGGTTCCAACCAAATTCCAACGCTATTTCCTTCATGGACAACTTTTGCCTAAAGATGTAAAAGTTGTCATGATCAATTTTTGACAACTTTTACCTATGAGTGCAAAAACACACTCCAAGGCTCTCAAGGCCTAAAAAATCACTAAAATGGAATCCCACAATAGATTTAAATCATTTCCAAACATTCTAGCAAGTTTCTAGGCAACCACCTAGTACAAACCAAAAATTGACATTTTGACATTTTAGGATAATGACAATTTTGGATCCTGAGCACAACAAAAGTGTGGACAACCAAACTATGGCTTCAAAAAGAATAATAGGATTTATTCCACCTTATTACAGCATAAAATAACTTGAAATCACACAAAAAATCTAAAATGCAAGAAAAGACAACTTTGAGCTAGGTGCTCTGCACCATACTCCCTTGGGGCAAGGAACTCAAGTCCCTTGTGTTATCAAGTTTGCTAGTTGCACTCTATGATGAAGTATGTTAGATTCTAAAATCCACATAGTGTTTGAATCAGGTAGACCTTCCCACTTCACAAGATAATGTTTGTAGATGCCCTTTCTTGTCTTCTTTATCACCTTGGTATCCAAGATGCTTTCCAACTGAACTAGTTGGCTAACTGGTAAATCGTTCACCCAATCCTCTTCAGATTGCAATGTGTTATCCATCTGAGAGGTCTAAGATTATCCTTTATAGGAATACAAGTCACAAATATTGAAAATAGGAGATATGGCCAAAGAAGGAGGTAGTTCAACCTCATAAGAATTTTGGCCAAACTTATGCGTAATCTTGAGTGGCCCAATATTATTCATCATCAACTTCATTGGCTATCCTTTTGGAATTATTTACTTTCTAAGATAAGCCAAAAATAAGTCTCCAACCTTAAATTGCAAGTTCTTTCTCGATTGATCAACTTGTTCCTTATATTTTTCTAATTTTTGTTGCAAGGAATACTGTACTTTGTCATGAATTTCCTTAATACCTTCAGAAAAAATCTCTCCTTGAGCACTCTTGTGGGTCATTGTACTGATATCACTAAGTTCTAAGACACCTCTAGGATGAATTCCATAAACAATTTCAAAAGGACTTTTACCTGTGCTCCGGTTAACTGAATCATTGTATGCATACTCTGCTTGGCTGATCACCAAGTCGCAAGTTTGACCATGCTTCTTAGTGAGACATCTTAGGAGATTAACCAAGAACCTATTGACCACCTCAGTCTAACCATCTAATTGTGGATGGTAGGTAGATCAAAATGAGAGTCTATTACCCAAATTCTTCCATAATGTTATCCAGAAGTGACTCAAAAACTTGACATCCCTATCACTCACAATGCTAACTAGAAGTCCATGGATTCTTACTATTTCTTTGAAGAAAAGACCTACAATATAGGTGGCATCATTGGTACTCTTACAAGGGATCAAGTGAGACATTTTTCTCAACCTATCTACCACCACATAAACACTATCAAATCCTCTTGGTGTTCTTGGTAAACCCAACACAAAGTCCATACTCAAACATTCCCAAGGCCTTTGGGGTATGACTAAGGGCTGATATAAATCTACATTACTTGTTGATCCTTTTTCTCTTTGACATATGGCACACTATTCAACAAATCTCCTTACTTCTGATTGCAACTTGGGCTAATAGTAGAACCGACTAACCTGCTCAATTGTTTTATCATTGCCAAAATGATCTTCTAGACCCCCTTGATGTTTCTCTTGAATGATGTTTTGTCTCATAGAGCATTGGGGTATATAAAGGAGATATCTTTTAAACAACAAACCTTCCTGTATCATGTACTCTGAGTAGGAAACATGAAAAGTGTTAGAAAAATCAGAACATGTAGCATATATATCAACAAAATCTTTGTCTTCTTTGTAGAGGTCTCAACTCCTCCAACCCCCACACTGTCCAATTTAACCTCTTGTATGGTCATGAATCTCCTACCGAGTGCATCAAAACCTTTATTTGAGGTTCCCTTCTTATGTTTGATAGTGAAGGTATAAGATTGTAGGTATTCTACCCACTTGAGGTGCTTCTGATTCAGCTTCTCTTGTCCATTGAGAAAACTAAGGGCATGGTTGTCAGTATAGACCACAAACTCTTTAGGCAACAAGTAATGATGCCACTTCTTCAAGGCTTGCACCATGGCATACAACTCCAAGTCATTCTCAAAGTACTTTTTTTTTGCTTCATTCAACTTTTTAGAGAAAAAGGCTATGGGAAGACTCTCTTGACTCAAAACAACCCCTATTGCTCTTTGACTAACATCACACTCAACTGTAAATAACTGATTGAAATCAGGTAACCTAAGGGTAGATAACTCAGCTATATTCTTTTTCAACAACTCAAGTCCCTTTTGGGCCTCCTCTGTCCACCTAAACTGACACTTGACTCCTCCTTTGATAGTATTGAGCACATGAGCACACACATGACTAAAGTTTCTTACAAACTTCCTATAAATGGATGCTAACCCATTAAAGCTCCTAACATCACTAATATTATTAGGTGTAGGCAAACTAAGGATTGCCTCAACCTTACTAGGATCCATTTTTAGACAACCTTGTGAAATGACAAAACCAAGATATACAAGTTCAGTCTTGAGAAACTCACACTTTTCAAGGTTGATTTTGAGTTCTGCCTTTTTTAGCTTCTTCAAGACCATCTCCACATGCTTGAGATGTTGTTCTTTGGACCTACTAAATATTATAATGTCATCAAGATATACAATCACAAATTTACCTATTAACTCAACCGAGACTTCATTCATGAGCCTTTGAAAGGTTCTAGGTGCATTGGTAAGGCCAAATGGCATGACCAACCACTCATAGAGGCCATCATTGGTCCTAAAGGCTATCTTTCATTCATCCCCTAGTCTGATTCTTATTTGATGATAACTTGATTTTAAATCCACCTTTGTGAAGTAGCTTGCACCCCCAAGATTGTCCAACAGGTCTTCTATCCTTGGCATAGGGAACCAGTACCTTATAGTGATCTTATTGATTGCTCTGGAATTAGTACACATTCTCCATTTTTCCCCTTTCTTGGGTGCTAAGACAATAGGTACAACACATGGACTCAAACTCTTTTTGATGAATCCTTTGTCCAAGAGCTCCTGCACTTGTTTGGCAGTTTCTTCATTTTGACTAGGTGTCATTTTGTAGGCAGCCTTGTTAGGCAAACTTGCCCCTAGAATCAGGTCTATTTGGTGATTTACATACCTCATTGGTGGAAAAGAATCAGGTAGATCTTCTCCTATTACTTTTTCATATTTTTTGAGTAGACTCTTCACCTCTTGTGGCACTTCTTCCATTGGATCTGCCTTACCTTCTTCACTAGGTTTGAGCACAATAGCATATCCTTGATCTCCTTCTTGTTTCATCACCTTAAGAAACTCTTTCCCACTCATCATCATCACACTTGATCCCACTTGTTTTTCCTCTTTTGGATCAGGTAATGGATCCATTTGATACCTCTTACCATTCTTGATAATGACATAGCTATTCTTCTCTCCATCATGCTGAGCCTTTACATCAAATTGCCATGGATGTCCCAACAACAAATGGCAAGCATCCATAGGAAAAATATCACATAAAATATTGTCCTTACTCACCAATCTCATAGTCTACCCATGATTTCTCATCAACTAAGACATGTTGGCCCCATTTGAGCCATGACACCTTGTAGGGAGTGAGATGTGGTAGCCTCTTTAACTTGAGTTTATCCACCATTTCAGTTGAAACTATATTCTCAGTTGAACTTGAGTCTACAATCACTTTGAAAATATTTCCTCGAGACTTACAAGTTGTTCTAAACAAACTCTTCCTTTGTGGTGGCTCTTGACCTTGAGGAATCTTCAACAAAGACCTTCTTAGCATTAGACTTTCACCATCTGTCACAGGGCTTGCCTTGCTGAGAGGGGAAGACATACTTTGATTGTCTTCTTCCTACACTAATTGTGTTCTTCTCTCACCCATGTATGAGTGTGAAGAGCTGGTTTCTTTCTCCGGACACCTTCCCATTGTGTGGCCAACTTGATTACAATTGTAACATCTACCAGTGAAAACTAAATTTCCTCTTCCCGAGATTCCAAATATGCCCCTAGAATTGTTTCTTCCTTTGAAGGATCCTCTAAATGGCCCCCTTGAAGAGTCTCCACCACCTTCTTTCTTTGAGTTTTCTTCATTCCTTGATGCTTTCCATACTCTACCAAAAGTGCCCCTTCCTCTAAAGGATCTGCCACCTCTAAACTTTTGATTTTTTTCACTCCTCCTCTTGATTTTGTCTTCTGCCCTTAATGCTAACTGAAAACACTTATCAACGGTATCAGGAGTAAGGATGCTAATTTCATCTTGTATATCATCTCAATCCATTCATGTATCTAGCCAATTCCTCCACCTCATTCTCATGCTTCTTAGCTCTACGACTTATTTTATGGAATTCCTCCATGTAAGCATTGACATCTAGGTCTCTTTGTTTCAAGTTTTGTAGTCTCTTGTGGAGTTGTACCTCATAATCCTCTGGTAGGAATTGTGCCTTGATCCTAATCTTCATTCTTTCCCATGAAGTGATCTTCTTTTTACCTCCTTGTACTCTGTCTTCTTGCATCATGTTCCACCATATCAAGGTAGATCCTCTCAACCTTGATTTTGCCACATTCACCTTTTTCTCCTCTGTCACCTCCTTGTAATCAAAATGATTGTTCAGAGCATCCACCCAATCAATTAACTACTCTCCATTGAGATTCCCTCCATAGGTTGGTAGCCAATTAAGATTGTCCTTAGAAATGGACTTGACCGCATCAAGGAAAAGTCTTTGGTCTTGTGGCATTGCAGCTATCCTATCTTCCTTTTCTTCCCCTTCTTCTTTTCCCTTAGTCTCATCTCCCAACTCTGTCTTAACCTTCTCTTTAGCCTTCTTGGCATCTAGAGTCTCTCCTCCATCTTCATCCTTTGTTTTCAACTCTTCTATCATCTAGGAAACCAAGTCCTTGATGGCCTCTTGAGTCATTTCTTTAGGTGGCATTGAAATTGCTTCAAATTCTTAAGGGTCTAACATACACTGACTGATTCTATAGGTTGGCTTTGATACCACTTTTATGTAGAGGTCTTGTGCCTAGCTCTCCAATTCACTCTTACTCACCCCAACTCCTCAACTCACCCTTCTACTCAAGCTCCTCCAAGGTAACTTGTTAGGGTACACTCCTTAGACCCCCAAGGCCTAAAATCTACTATCTTTCCTCCTAGGTATAGCCACTTGAGGTTTCTTGTTGGTTTTGACCCAAATCTCTGATTTTGAGATGGTCTCCTACTAGGTTCCCAAAGCTCCAACTAGGCTCCAAAGACCTCCACCAAGGATCTTCACTCTAATAGCATGTTTAAAGGTTGTGGTTATGTTGTGAAGGTATGTTCAAGGTAACTTTATGCATTGAAAAGGTCTGCACCTTCCTCCCAAGCCCTAGGCTTTCAACTTGCTTCTACCCACTGCTATTAGGACTAATTGACTAGCCCTTCTTTGACTATTTTTTGGTCTTATTCCAAAAAATTTCCTAACAACCCCAATATATTTTTACATATTAAGCTACCCATTTGGAAGTAAAACAAGATCACTCAGTTTCCCATCTGGGTTTGTTGTACTACTAGGGTTACTAAAAAAGAGCTATTTTTAAGAGGTTTAGGGCTTCCAGGTAGTTTTGGAAGATGTGCTCCAAAATCTTCACAAGTCACAATCACCAACCCAAATTTTTTTTTATTGTTTTATTACACTCATAGACCTTTCAAAAACACTATGGGTTGCTAGGGTGTCACTTCTCCATGGCTCTGAAAGTGAGCAATCTCTGCTGTCCTCACACACTAGCTACAAGCTTGTGTGTTATTCATCTCACCAATTCTCCTCCTTGTGGCCTGAAAAAACACAAAAAACCTACTATAAAAATATTTAAAGAGCCTACCCAATCCATCCATTGTATTTCAACTTGTTCCATTCGTGGATGCTTAGGTAAAATGCATTTTTACAATCAAAACCCCATGTTTCTAGGATTTGTGAGCAACTTTTACAAAAATAGTGATAACTTTTGATCCAAGGAACTTAAAGCCTTAATATTATACTTTTTGGAAAGATAAAAAAAATTCCTAACTTCCTCTACTATTATGAGCACCTTACCAAACCATATAGGCTATATAAAAGCAGAAAATCAAAGCAAAAACAGTCCAAGTGTGAGGAAAAGCATAGGAAACCCTTGGCAAATGAATTGAATGCAAACCAAAAGTTGATTAACCTATTATTGGATATGCTTAGAAGGTTTTTTACACTATTTTAATTTGGTTCCAACCAACTTCCAATGCTATTTCCTTCATGGACAACTTTTGCCTAAAGATGCAAAAGTTGTCATGACCAATTTTTGACAAATTTTACCTATGAGTGCAAAAACACACTCCAAGGCTCTCAAGGCCTGAAACATCACTCAAGTGGCATCCCAAAATGGATTTAAACCATTTCCAAACATTCTAGAAAGTTTCCAGGCATCCACCTGGTACAAACCAAAAATTGACATTTTGACAATATTTCAGGATAATGACAATTTTGGATCCTGAGCACAACAAAAGTGTGGACAACCAAACTATGGATTTAAAAAGAATCATATGATTTATTCCACCTTATTACAATATAAAATAACTTTAAATCACACAAAAACTCTAAAATGCAAGAAAAGACAACTTTGAGCTAGGTGCTCTGCACCACTAAGTCAAGCAAACATGCTCATGAAGAATGAAATGCAAGATCTGACTATGAGATTATCAAAAGATATTAAGGATAGAAAGAAGGAAGATAATATTTTTATATCTCTGAAGAACAAATTTTATGAATGTGGCAGATTGAATCATGAGAATAATCTGTTGAGAATTGATTTAGCACACTCTCGAAACAATAAACAAGAACTTGAAAGACAAATAACTACTCTAAGAGATGATCTAACTATTGCAAGTGAGTATAAAGAAAAATTCAGGATTAGTGCTGCACAGTAGGATGATTTATTAAAAATACAAAGGTAAATTGATGATTCTAGAGGACTTAGATTTGTACAAGGTGAAAGCTCTGGTACTGCAAATGAAGATCAAACAATCAGTATGCAGAACTCATCAGAACAGAGGAAACCGGTAAAGCAATCTATTGCTTATAAATTCAATGGTAGATGTTTTGTTTGCCATAAATTTGGGTATATGGATAAACAATGTAGAAATAAAGAAAATCAAAACTACAATTATGTTCTTGGTCAATGCACAAATTACAAGAAATATGGTCATAGATCAGAAGATTGCAGAATGAATGTTAAATGTCATGCATGTGGAAAGTTTGTATATTTTTCTAATCACTGTAGGTCAAGGAAAGACACTGGATTTGTCAAAGCAATTCAAAAGAACAATGTTACATGTTATGCATGCAACAAAATAGGTCATATTGCTAACTACTGCAGAAGAAAGACTCAATCAGTTAGCAATGATAAAGATAACGAAAAAGGAAAGAAGAAGGTAGATGAAATACAACAAGATCACACCAGGAGATGGGTTAGAAAATCTAAAGAACCAAATGGATATGGATCTACACTGATAACTCCACCGCTAGGACATGGTATTCCTCCACCGATAGGAAATTCCACCGGTAACTAAGGCATAAGCCTCAGGGGTTGGCAAAGTCATTGCAAAATCCTGCATATTACCATGGAGGAGATCTAAGGGTATCTGGAGAGTTGTGTTCATCATTGATGAAGGTTCACTCGACACAAGACTATAAAACTGACATCCGTAGGGTTGTTCATGAAGCATTTATTATAGAGAAAGGTTAAGGTTTTATTCATTGATATAAAGGGGTAAGTGAATTCATTTTCAGTCACCGAGCATTCAAGAATTCAAAGCAAAGAAAAAGGTAAATTAAGAGCAAGCAAAGGCATTCTGAAAGGATTTCAAGCAGAAACACTCAATCTTCCACCATCGTTCACTTTTAGGTATTCTTTAAAATGGCATCTGGATCTTTAGCTCCTACTTTCATTTCAAATCCCACCATTGTCAAAGTCAAGGATAGGTTAAGGTCCATATTCAAGGAGGCTCCTGAAATTGCTAAGAAGGAAGACTCCACAAGAGCATTTTCTAGGGTTTCTGATAGCGTGATGTATATTGAAGATGTAAGGGCATACATTCACTACATCCTGGAGGATCTAGGCACAAAGGACATCAAAAGCATGTATCAATCCATGATACTGGGAGACTTCGAAACCATTAAACCGGAATACAAAGCAATTGAGGATTTAGGGTTAACCGATATTCTATACATATCGAAATTCAAGGATGAAATTAGATACATTCTAAGAATGGTTCACAATGAGTTTATTTGGCTGGATAGGCCTTACATGATCACTAAGGAGGGTATTCAAGCAATCACTGACTTACCCAAAATTGAACAAGAACTTGGAAATAAAATTTCCAACACTGAGGTCGAGAAACTCATCGGTGCAACTCCTGATAGCAGATCAATGAGGATCAACACAATCACCGACACTGATGTGAAATTTGCAAGCATGATAATAGGTTATAAGGTAACTCAATCCAACCAATTGAATTTTGTTGCTAGTTCATGCATTCATGGTGCATATTAGATTCTAAGGAATAATGCAAAATATGATTTATGTGAATGGATGAGGAGTGAATTGATGTTGAACCTTGGGAAGATCAAGGGAGTTAATAAAGGAACTTTCAGATACGAAAATTTGATTGTTTGTTTAATGCTTTACTTCTTGAATGAGCTACCTGGTCTTGGCAAGAAGCATTGGGCTCATGACATATCAGTAGGTATACAGACTAAGGAAGCAATCATTGGTCTTGGTATTGATAGAGATGAGAAGATTTGGGGGTATTTCAAAACATTCTAAGAAAATATGAGGCAGAGGGAGATAATATCAAAGAAAATTGTGGAGAAGTATTCCACTGATATCTGTTTTATGGTGAAAACCGATGAAACCCTTATGTAGGCAATTGAACCTAAGATAATTTGGATTACTCAGCTTGGATATGAAGTGGATGATAGTATTTTTGAACTCTATGCAAAAATGCTGCTAGATGCCCCATTGGATGACAAAACAGAGCATTTTGGTACAACAAAAGAAAAGGCCCTTGAAGTCAAAACTGGTTTTAATAGGAAGAGAAGAGAGAAGAAAATAGAAAATATGTCTGCATATGTACATGATGTAATTCATAAGATAGACACTCAACTGGGTTTTGGATCCAAACTGATAGCAGAACCAACAGTGGCTAGTACTGCAGAGGTGAAGAAGCCTGAAGCTTACACTTCTACCATCACTTCTGATTTTGACCCTAAGGACAATGAACCTCTATCTTTTAGAAGGGTACAAAGGAAGAAAGTGGATCAACCACCAGTAGAGCAGAAGAAGGCAGAGCCTAGGAGGAGACTTGTTAGAAAGGCAACTAAACCTATTGCACCACCAGCTCCAACAAGGAAGCCTTTACAAAAGAGGAAACCAATCACATCTACACCGACAACCACAAGCAAAAAGAAGAAGAGTGATGATATTGAAACTGGTAAGACTAAAAAGGCCCGTCCTGAGCTAATTGATGAAATTACAAAAGATGGAATTTTGAGAAATGTATCTATGTATTATGAAGATTTAGAGGATGATGAGCAAAATGAAATAAAAGAGGATATTATGTTACATATAGACATTTATAAGAAATCCTTAATATAAATTTTGAAGGAGATACCTCTATCTTTGTATAATAAAATTGATGCTAGAAGACTTGATGCTATCAAGAGAGATAGGGAGATTAAGGAAGTAGCACATTTGGAAATGTGTGGTTCTATAAACAATGAGGAAATGAAAAGATGCATAGATGTTGCAAAAAGGACAATTTTTAGTAGTAAACCTCGACAGATAAGCCTAATGATGGACAGAGTTAATGAGGTGATAAATGAGACCAGTAAGGATTAGACCAAATTCTTCCAGAAGAATCCAGATTTTATTACATCTCAAGAATAATTTGCAAAAGCTACATCCTCCACCATTCCTGACAAATCAAAAGGGAAAGGTATTTTGGGTAGTTCAACTCCAATTTTGACCACACTGGCAGTAAAGGAGAGTGTACAGTCCATTCCATTTGAAACTATTTTTTAGAAAGGAAATGTATAGGATATTGTAAATATTATGGATAATACTCCACCGATAGTAATTGACACTACACCAAGTGGCGAAGCCACCAGTGCAAAAGAGGTTGTAGATGATAAGGTAAAGGAAAATAAATCTATACTGATAGTTAAAACTGATTTCCCGGTAAAGGTTTTGGCAATTGACACTTCTCAGGTTGAGAAGAAATCCATCACTGAGATGAGTCCCACTGAGTTGATGATGATGGAAACTCAGAAATTATTGAAGGAGGTTACTATAGACAAGGGAATAATTGATCAATCCGCTACAGTACTGCATAGATTGACACTTGATTGTAAGATTGAAGATGGAGCAATCCCTTCCAACAAGCTCAAGACTCTAACATAATATATTTCTAACAATTTTCAATCTCTGAGGCAGATTACAGATCGACAGGCTTTAGAAATATTCATTACAACTAAAAGAGCATCCTTAAACCAAATCATTGAAACAGAGAAAAACAAAATTGAGGCCAAACTCATTCTTATTGAGAATTGTCTGAAACAAGGTACAAATATCTATAGGGTCTATTGTAACATAGGAATTCTTACAGTTAATGTAGATAGAAAATTAAAGGAGTTACATGATAAAGTAGCTAGCATTGCAAACTCTTTAATGGATTAACTGCACTGACCACATTTGTTGATGGACAAATTTTGTCCTTGGAGAACCAAATTGTTGATTTTGAGAAGGAAAGAGATAAAGTCATTAGGAGAGAAAGAAGTCTTAGAGGATTGGTGAGTCCCAGATTGGATTCACTGGGTGTTCATAAAAGAGAGTGCATGGAGATGATTGCTAAACCCACACAAGCAGATGTCAAGGAGAAGGAAACACTTGCCCACTTACTAAGTGGACTAGGATCTATATTTGACACCTTCAAAATCGGCTGGGATACATATCTTTGGTTGTTGAATAAGGCTTACCCAGAAATTTTGAAGTTGGTTAAACTCCAGTGAAATTAACAATATTCATTTATTCTTTTGTTCTGAATTCTTTCAATTTTTTCACCGGTCTTTGGCATTGATGCCAAAGGGGGAGTATGTATATATGTGAAAAATATCTAAAAAATTAGTCAGGATCACATGGGAAGGATATCAGAATATCAGAAGGAGTGTATTGCTCAGGGGGAGCATAATTCAGTTGAACTGGTAGGAATCCATTTTTCACATGAGTGTTGTCATCAATGCCAAAGGGGGAGATTGTTGGCAATTGACACTCATCGGATTCATTTTGTTGTCATTTATGGCAACAAGATTAGATGGAAGTCATATACCAACATTAGGAGGCATATACTAGTAGACACCGACTTTGGAGAATTCAGGGCTGCACCAGCACCGACATCAGTACTTGAAGGAAGCCGACATCAACGGAGATTTATTTTGTAAATCATTTTGTAATTATTTTCAAGGCTGACATTGAATAAATTTTGTAATACATTGTAAGCCAACATAAGGCATATTGTTTGTAATGGGTATATAGGTCAGTCTGCTAGGTCATTTTGAATATGATACAAGATATGATACATGATACGACATAGGAGAATATAGAAGAACTGTATAATGTGAAGATTATGTATGTCGATCATTTGTATGCGAATGTTATATCATGCAATTATCTATAGATAACTTGGAAAGCATTCTTGGAGGAGAAGAGATACCAGTAGTAGTGTTTAGGCTTTAGAACTGGTACAAAGGAGAGCTAGAACCAAAACTCTATTTGGAATAACAGATGTAGTTTTAAGTTCAATTTTATTGTTTTACTTCAGCAAAAACTTGTAGTCAGTGAGACTCTTTAGTGATGAGCAATATGCTCTAGGCAGTGTGCCTTCTTGCATGTGCATGCCCCCATTATATGTAATATGCTTTCATATGGCCAGTGAACTGATATTGTGGGTCTTAAATCCCATTGTGGTTTTTCCTCTTTGAGGTTTTCCATGTACAAATTCTGTGTTATGGTGTTCATTTATGTGGATGATTTATTTTCTTCATGTTATATGTTTATATGTTTACCGGTTTATATGTGTATGGTATAAAAGGATAAAATCTTGTGTTACCGGCATAACACTAATTCACCCCCCCTCTCAGTGTTCTTGGATCCCAACAATTACTAGCCCACACTTCATAAAGATGCAAGGAAGTACATAAGGAAGTGTGATAGATGTTAGAGGATGGGACGGCCAACAAAATCAGGTGAGATGCCCCTCTACCCTAAATTTGTTATCACACCATTTGACAAATGGGGCTTGGATTTTGTGGGTCCATTTGATCCAGCATCCAATGGTAAATCCTATATCCTAGTATGTTTTGAATATGTCACTAAATGGGTTGAAGCTAAGGAAATGACACATGCAAGGGATAATAAGGTTGCATAATTTCTTCATGAGGAGATCTTCACAATATATGGAGTTCCAAGAGAGATAGTGGCAGATCAAGGAGCTGAATTTACATCAACCTTTGTTACAACACTAGTTAACGAATACAATGTTAGACATCATAAATCTACCCCTTATCATCCTCAATCAAATGGGAAAGCTAAGGTAACCAATCAGGAAATTAAAGCAATTTTGACAAACACAATGGCCATTCATAGGAGATATTGGGCCAACAGATTGCCAAAAGCTGTCTGGGCATACAGAACCACATGTAAAACAACAACTAGTTTCACACCATTTGAATTGTTGTATGGAAATACAACCATGATGCCAATTGAGTTTGAACATAAAACTCTAAGAACTGCATTGGATATGGAGATAAACATATTAGAAGCACAAAAAGAAAGGAACATGAAGCTCAATAACTTAGATGAAATGAGGAAGTCAACACTTCACCACACAAAAGTTGTGCAAACTGAGCGGATCAAGTGGTATGATAAATAGATTAAAAATAATTAGTTCATGTTGGCCATTTGGTGGAATTGATTATGTGTTGCATTGGTTTTTTGTCATTGATGCCAACACTAGCTATTTGGATGCTTTACCAACACCCTTCTGGTCCTTGTAGGTTGAGTGGTTTTTGGTTGATTTGGTTCTGGCATGATCCGATAGGCTCTGATATAGTTTGGTGATGAAATTGGCTTGTTCATGATACTCATGCTCATATTTGGTTAGTTGGTTTTGGTCTGGTGATCGGATACTATCCTGCTTGCTTAGAAGCTTAGATTTTAGTTTCGGTGAGGGTTTCATCGACAAAGCTTTTGATGAAGATCTTTGATGAATTGCATAAGTGATGTTGGTGTAGCTTTTGGTGGAGTTCTAGGATGCTGTTGGTGATCATGTTCAAGACTTGGTGGATGGAGATCATTGCTGAAGCGTGTGGACCTATATTGGGTCCTAGTTGATCTAGGTTATGGACCGACTTTAATGTAATGTGTGGATTGGACCTATCGATGTATTTTTCGGATGTCTTATGTATTGGATATTATTTGTTTGGTCTAAGGCCAACATGGTTTGTAATTATGTAATTGGTTTATTATCTGGTGGCCGACCTAATTGTTTATGGTTGAGGGTTTGTATATATAGATGTAAGATCTCATTGTAGATCATCATGGTTATGCGAGAGGTCTTGGTCAAGGAATGTAATGTGTGAATACTATAATATCATTCAGACAGAGGATTTGGTTGATCATTGGAGACCAAATTGGGTGTATGTAAGAGGATTTAGTTCTCTAATATTGAGCTTAACCAAAACTATACTCAGGCATAGGAGATGCTATCTTTTGTAGTTCAACACTTCTCTGGATTGTAGTCTGGATTTCTATGTAGTCAGTGAGGCTCCTTTTTTGATGAGCAGTGCGCTCTAGGCTGTTGGCCTTCCTACAAGTGCAGGCCCCTCAATTGTAATCCACATACTTACTGCAAAAATAGTATCTGACTATGGGTAGGCTTGCCACCATGGTTTTTTCCTTCACCAGGTTTTCCACATACAAATATTGGTGTCATGTAGATGGTATTTATTATGTGATTATTGTTTATGCTTAATTGGTTTAACTGCCATTTTGGTATTAATGTTTTGGGTTCTAGTACTAAAGTTTGAATTCCTAATGGTTCTGGTAATATGTGACAACTGATTCACCCTCCCCTCTCAGTTGTCTTCCGGTTATTTGAATTGTCTAACAATTGGTATTAGAGCTTTGGTCTTCTCTATAGAAATCTTAACCACTTGAGGAAGATCCTATGGTGACTAACAATTCAAGTTCATCCAGTTATTCTGGAGCTATCTTTCGAAGGTATATTCTGAGGCTTGATGGAACAAATTACACAGTATGGAAAATTTAGATCGAGACTCATCTGAGATATCTTGGCAAGGAAATTTGTGAGATCACACAAAATGGTGTCACACCTTATAATCTAGGATCTAGAAATCCTCCTCTGGAAAACCTAGACAAGGATCTTGAGAATGATTGTAGAGAAAGAGAAGCCCTCTTATGTGCACTTTCTGATCAACAAATAATGGGATTATTTGACAAATCATCTGGAAAGGCTATATGGGATAAGTTGGAGACTCTTAATGAAGGTGACCCTACAGTGAATATTGCTAAAATTGATGGTTACCATGTGAGATATGAAAACCCGAAGATGGAAGAAGATGAAAGGATTACTGCATTCATGGAAAGGGTAAATGCGATTGTTATGGGAATTCAATGTTGTGGTGGAACTTTGAGCGAAGATGAAATTGATTCTAAAGTTTTGAGAGCCCTACCACCAGCTTACAAAATGAAAGCTATTGCTATTAATGAGTTGAGAACAATGGCTATTACATCTATCAAGAGAGATACTTTCATTGGGAAACTATCTTCTTTTGAGCTTGAAGAATTTGGACCTTCTGGAGCTATGAAGATTGAACTTACTTTTCATGCATCTACATCTACAACCGGTAAGCAAGACTCGAAAGATTTGTATGCAAAGGAATTAGAAGATATAAAGAGAGAAGATGATGAGTTTGAGCAACTTGAAGCACTATTTGCTAGAAGAGTACCCGAAGGACCGGTAGGAAGTAAGTATGAAGGAAAAACACCTTTTAAATGTTTTGCATGTAATAAGATTGGTCATTTTGCATCTAGATGTTCAAAAAGAAATTCAAGATTTGAAGAAAGAGTTAGAAGATCATTTAAGCCTAACCCTGGATATCAAAACAAGTATAAATACAAGAAAAATAGAGACAAATCATGCTACATAGTGGATGAGGAAGGCATTACTGATTCTGATGATGAATCGGTAGAAGATTCCGCTAGTGGTTCCGGAAATGGGAAGGAATGGGTGTTCCTGGCTATCAAAGAGGATGATCCGACATTGGAAGAGAATGTACCTGAAGAGAAGGCACTTTCTACTAAAATTGAAGACAAAGATGAATGGGTAATTGACAATGATTGTTCACATCATATGTCTGGAGATAAAGGGAAGTTTCTATCTTTGCAAGAATTTGATGGTGGTCTAGTTAGATTTGGAGATGACAAAGCATGTATGATCAAAGGAAAAGGAACTATATCATTGGATGGTAAGAACAATATTGACAATGTTTACTATGTTGAAGGTTAGAGGCATAATCTTTTGAGTGTAGGACAATTGGTAGATAAGGGATTTAAATTACAGTTCAAGGATGGAAAATACAAAATCATTAATAGATTTGGTTTGGAGATTGCAACCGGTACACAGACAAAAGGTAATATATTTCATCTAAACTCTAGTGAGAAGACATGTTTGATTACACAGATTGATGAGAGTTGGCTATGGCATAAAAGGTTGTGTCATGTATATTTTGATTGCATTGTGAAGATCAGTTCAACTAAGATAGCTAGGGATATACCTAAGATTATGAAGAACTATAATCTGGTATGTAAAGAATGTCAAATGGGTAAACAGGTCAGAACCTATTTTAGGAGTATACGAGATAAACCAAATGATGTTCTTGATCTTATTCATACTAATTTGTGTGGCCCAGCTAGAGTTAAAAGTTTTCATGGTGATAGATATTTCATGCTAATCATTGATGCTTATTCTAGAATGATGTGGGTTACTTTTCTAAAAGAAAAGTCTGAAGCATTTGAAAAGTTTAAAATATTTAAGGCTAAAGTGAAAACTGAGACATGATTAAAGATTAAATGTTTGAGGTCATATCATGGTGGAGAATTCACATCCAGTGAGTTTAATAACTGTTGTGAGAAGCATGGTATAAGAAGACAATTTTATGCTCCCTGGACACCTCAGCAGAATGGAGTTGTGGAAAGGAAGAACAAAACTATCTTGGATGCTGCTAGAACAATAATGATGGAAGCTAGTCTACCTCATATCTACTAGAGAGAAGCAGTGAGCACAATGGTTTATACATTCAACAAAGTACATATCAAAGGAGAAACTGGTAAGACACCTTAAGAATTATGGTTTGGCAATACACCTACAGTTAAGTATTTCAGAATTTTTGGTAGTAAATGTTATATCAAGAGAGATGATATCATTGGGAAATTTGATCCTAGATGTGATGAAGGCATAATTCTTGGTTACTCTAATGAAAGAAAAGCATATAGATGTTATAACAAGAGATTGCAGAGAATTATGGAGAGTGCTAATGTCAAAGTAGATGAGATGAACAGAAGTCAACTCAAAGTTTATGAGAAGGAACCAACAGTGGAAATGATTATATCTGAACTGGTAGCACCTTTATTGGAATAGAGTGTTGAGCCAGCTACTTTGGTAGTATAAGATAATTCTACAGTAACTGAAGAATAGGGAAGAGGAACAAAAAGTTAGAAGACTCCTAGGTATGTGAGATTGAATCATTCAGAAGATCAAATCATTGGGGATAAGAGAAATGGAGTGATGACAAGAAGAAGACTAACAACTAATGAGGTATGTTTAATTTCACAAGTTGAACCAGTATCAGTAAATGAGGCATGTAAAGATGAATACTGGTTGAAAGATAGGGAAGAATAATTAGATCAGATTGAGAAAAATAACACACGGACCTTGGTTTCCCGACCTAAAAATAAAAAATGTTATTGGAACTAAATGGGGTTTTAGGAATAAATTGAACGAGGATGGTCAAGTTATAAGGAATAAGGCTAGATTAGTTTGTAAAGGATATTCTCAAAAGGAAGGAATTGATTATGGAGAGACTTTTGCACCTGTAGCTAGGATTGAAGCTGTAAGATTATTTCTTGCCTATGCTACTTATAAAAACTACAAGGTTTATTAGATGGATGTTAAATGTGCATTTTTGAATGGGGATCTTGATGAGGAAGTTTATATTGAGAAACCTAATGGTTTTTCACTATCAGATGATACATATATGGTTTGCAGGTTAAGGAAAACTTTATATGGATTGAAACAAGCACCTAGAGCTTGGTATTCAAGGTTGGATAAATATCTTTTGAAGCTTGGTTTTACTAAGGGAAGTGCCAACAGTAATTTATATTATAAGATAACTGATGATGATATACTAATTATTGAAGTATTTATTGTTGACATTATTTTTGGAGGTGAAGATAAGTTATGAATAAAATTTTCTAAGAATATGGAGAAAGAATTTGAGATGTCTATGATTGGTGAGATGAAATTTTTCTTAGGTTTGCAGATTACTCAGACCGACAAAATTATTTTAATCTATCAAACTAAATATGATAAGGAATTGTTGAAGAAATTTGGTATGGGAGACTCTAAACCGGTTTGTACTCCTATGGTTACAAGTGAGAAATTGACAAGAAAAGATGTTTCTGCACTGATAAATCCTATAAGATACAAATCTATGATTGGAGGTCTGCTTTATTTGACTTAGACTAGGCCTAACATTATGATTTTTGTTTGTATTGTTTCAAGATTTCAAAGTGATACTAGAGAAAATCATGAGATGGTGGTGAAAAGGATTTTAAGATACTTGCAAGGTACATCAGAATATGGCTTGTCATACCCTAAGGATGATAACTTTACTTTATGTGCATATACAAATGCTGATTGGGTTGGTGATGTTGATGATTGAAAAAGTACTTCCGGTGGAGGTTTCTTTCTTGGAAAGAAGTTGGTTTCATGGATCAACAAGAAACAATCATGTACTTCTTTATCTACTAGTGAAGTTGAGTATGTTGCTACTGCTACTAGCTATACACAATTTTTATGGATGAAGCAAATGTTGAAGGATATAAAGGTGGATTGTGATGTACCGATAGTTATTCACTATGATAACTTTGCTGCTATTGATATATCAAAGAATCTGGTATTTCATTCTAAAATAAAGCACATATCTATAAAGTATAACTTTTTGAAGGAAAAGGTCAAAGTAAATTAAGTTAGACTGGTTTATGTGAACACTAAAGAGTAGATTGCAAACATTTTCACTAAACCTTTGCCTAAGGAATCATTTGAGTATCTGAGAGATAGATTGGGAGTTTCTACCCCTCTGATAGAGACTTGATTGATGCGGTTTTGCATTAGTCCGACATGCATTATCAGAGATACTATTCATTTTGGCACTGATGTGGCATGCTACTTCTTAGGGGGAGTAGTCAGCTTTGTGATTCAGTGGTTTACATTCTTTCTTTGATATTTTTGTCATATTTCTAGCATTGATGTCAAAGGGGGAGAGATATTGATGTGAAAAAGACAAAGAAAGAAAAATGAAAAAATCATAGGGGGAGAGATATGAAAAAGGAAAAATCAAAGGGGGAGAGATATTGACATCCAGAGCTGTATGTGGGAGATTGTTGGTTACCTTCCATTGGGGTAGACCTGTTTGGCATTTCTTGGTACTTAGATGTTTTTCACATCTAGTGTTGCCATCAATGCCAAAGGGGGAGATTGTTGGCCATTTGGTGGAATTGATTATGTGTTGCATTGGTGTTTTGTCATTGATGCCAACACTAGCTATTTGGATGCTTTACCGACACCCTTCTAGTCTCGGTAGGTTGAGTGGTTTCTGGTTGATTTGGATCTGGCATGATCTAGTAGGCTCCAATATAGTTTGGTGATGGAATTGGCTTGTTCATAATACTCATTCTCATATTTGGTTAGTTGGTTTTGGTCTGGTGATCAGATACTATCCTGCTTGCTTAGAAGCTTAGATTTTGGTTCTGATGAGGGTTTCACCGACAGAAATTTTGATGAAGATCTTTGATGAATTGCATTAGTGGTGTTGGTGCAACTTTTGGTGGAGTTCCAAGATGTTGTTGGTGATCATGTTTGACAATTGGTAGATGGAGATCATTGCTGAAGCATGTGGACCTATATTGGGTCCCGGTTGATCTAGGTTATGGACCGACTTTAATGTAATGTGTGGATTGGACCTCTTAATGTATTTTTGAGATGTCTTATGTGTTGGATATTATTTGTTTGGTCTAAGGCCGACATGGTTTGTAATTATGTAATTTGTTTATTATCTGGTGGCCGACCTAATTATTTATGGTCAAGGGTTTGTATATATAGATGTAAGATCTCATTGTAGATCATCATGGTTATGTTAAGGTCATGGTCAAGGAATGTAATGCGTGAATAATGTAATATCATCCAGGTAGAGGATTTGGTAGATCATTGGAGATCAAATTGGGTGTATGTAAGAGGATTTAGTCCTTTAGTATTGAGCTTAACTAGAACTGTACTCAGGAATAGGAGATGCTATCTTTTGTAGTTCAACACTTTTTCGGATTATAGTCTGGATTTATATGTAGTCAGTGAGGCCCCTTTTGTGATGAGTAGTGCACTCTAGGCTGTTAGCCTTCCTGCAAGTGGAGGCCCCTCAATTGTAATCCACATACTTACTACAGAAGTATTATCTGACTATGGATAGGCTTCCCATTGTGGTTTTTCCCTTTATCGGGGTTTTCACATATAAATCTTGGTGTCATGTGGATGGTATTTATTTGTGATTATTGTTTATGATTAATAGGTTTAACTGCTATTCTGGTATTAATGTTTTGGGTTTTGATATTAAAGTTTAAACTGCTAATGGTTCTGATAATCTGTGACAACTGATTCACCCCCCCTCTCAGTTTTCTTCTAGTTATTTGAACTGTCTAATAGTTCCAACTAGGTGACTGGGCTCTTTTTTATGACTCTTGATATCAGGAAGGTGTAGTCATGCTGCAAAATAGATGGCTAGGGCCAAATGAGGTAGCACAAGCATTTTCAAATGGAGTTGTTTGACTTACCACAATTGACCCTGTTAGATTCAAATTTCTAGCCAACAATCCTCACTTGCGTTTATATCACAAACCAACTTCAAAAGCAAAATTCATGCAACAATTCACCGATTTTCTTGCAGCTGAAGGACATGGACCAAGTGTCCATCCTTCTGCCTAATACACATGTGCATCAAATCATAATAAAGATTTCCAATTGAATGAAGATTCAATTCTTTGATCATTCTGTACATCCATCTTCATTCCATCATTCTCTCCATCATTACTCTCCATCTCATCCTTCATTTATCACTTAACTGATTGATTGATGGGTACTTCACATGCTATATATCTTAGACATGTAAATACACTTCATCAGGTATGTGCGAATGACTACTTCTCCCATCATTACCTTAAATAACATTACTTTTCATCATGGTCATTAATTATGATATTTGCATAGCATGTGAGGATACACACCTTAATTTAAGTTGGGAGGAGGAAGCATACACCATTAGTTGTCCTTTCATATGCCTATTAGTTCTCCTTTAGTTGATTTCAACCAATGAACATTTGAAAAGTAATAAGCACCGTCATTTTTCTTGAAAGCCTTTCCAAAACCTTAATTAATGATTTCCCCCCTATCTTAATTGACAATTTCTAAAAAAGATAAGTTGTAGGGTTAGAAAAATTAGAAAAGACCAAATTTGTAGAAAATAGGCAAAAATTGACTCTTTCAATGAAGATAGAACAGGAGGGAGTGTTTTGGAGAGTGACTGTAGGAAAGATGGGTGGGCAACTAATTAGGAATGAACCCATTGTTCATGATGTAGTCCTACAGGATGATGTTTCTCTAGCAGAATTTCAAAATTATGGTTGGCTAGAATACTTCTTGAAGTTGTAGACTTTCAATGAAGACATTGCTACATAATTCGTACAATTTTTTTCAAATGGTAAAGCAGTGGTTAAAGGATTGGAAGTAGTAGTCATAGAGGAGATAATTGTAGAATTTATAGGGCTTCCCACTAATAGAAAACCATACCCTGTATCTTGAGATGCAAGAACAATAAGGGCAGAATTCGCTAAACTTGGTGACCCACCACTTGTTATGGATAAATAGGGAGCAAGGAGAACATCAATGCCAAACAAGTTGATGCATGCAGTTGTGCACATTTGCAAATATATTGCCTGTGAGGGTTGCCAGTCTTGTCTGTATTCCATTTATTTCAAGTTTTTAAACCACCTAAGGCATGGGAGGAGAATGAATGTGCCTAATGTTCTCTATAGATTGCTAGAGATCATGGTGGATGAAACTCAAAAAGGTAGGTCCAACTCTATGTCTCACCACTGTTTGATAAAATTGCTAGTTGGAAAATTTTTACAAGAAGTTTTTGGTATGACATGGGAATAATTTGAGAATGTGGATCGGTTTAGACCAGAAAATGTGGAACAGAGGACTGAGTCTGGTAGGTCTAGCAAAAGGGGGAAGGTTACTGTAGCCACTTCTAAGGCATCTACCTCTGGTGTAAGACCCAGAGCAAGCCCTCCTACAACTAGTGCAACTATAGCAGCTGATTCCTCTGAATCAAAGGAAGAAGGGAACTCCTTCTTCAATCTATGATGGTGATACTCTACTCCAAACCCCATGCCAAACTAGGGTAGCTACTAGAAAAGAATAGGAACAACAAAAGAAAGAAGAAAATGGGAAAGAAAATGTTAGGGTTGAGACTCCTGAAACAACAAAACCTAGCCCCAGTCCTAGCCCTAGCAAATAGAAAATTGGAGACACTATTCCTCCTGCAATAATAAAAAATAGGAAAGCCCCATAAAAGAAGACACAACCAGTTGCACCAGATACTGGTAGGATGCCAAGAAAAATCCCCAAGCTTAAGAAAATAAATGGAAAAGTGCCAGCAGCCTCCAAGGAAGAGATACAAGATGAAGAGGAGAGCACATTTTAAGAACATGTATTTGAGGAACATGCAAAAATGGGGTTATATCGGCTTCCTTCCATTACAGAGCAAGCAAAAGAAGAGGAAGTACCACATCAAGAGAAGTATGAAACCTTTTAGTAGGAATTTGAGCAACCACTAGTACTGCCATTGAAGCATGCTACCAAGAAAAAAATGGTAGGTATTTATAGACTCCCTGCATCTTCATGGCATAGTGTAATGTTGAAATTGTTGGATGAAAAAGAAAAGAGGGATGAAGAAAACCTTAGATTGCAGAAACAAATTGAGAAAGAGGATAATGAAATTAGGGAGAAAGATGATGAGATTGCTAAATTAAAGAAACAAGTGGATGTTGTGGTAGAATTAGTGCCACAATTAATGGAATGCAAGATCCCTCCAAGGGTTTACACATTGCATTTAAAGGAGAGAAATATTTCTTTTTTATTTTCTAGGGTAATTTTAAAATTAAACCCTTCCATCAAAACCCCTCAATAATTCTTTCAAGCTTACCAAGAATCTCCAGTAGAGGTTAAGAATTTACTTTGTGAATTATACCTACATAATTATTGATGTAGAGAGTCTTGGAGCTTGTTCTATTCACCTTCTTGGTTTCTTGTCTTACTCAATCCTCTAACTTCTCAAGCCCATCCAATGGCACTTGGTAGGGGTTTTTCTATCTAGACCTCCAAGGTCTGATCCACTTTGGCTTGCCTCCAAGGTATAGCCACTGATCTTAGACAACCAAACCTTCTTATTGAGGATTCCACCTCAATCCCTAACACACTCCCAAGGCTCCAACAACCTCTGCAAAGGATCTTACTTCTCCAGCCTGTTCTAGGTGTGAAACATGACTTTACATAGGGTCTTTGATGTATTTAAGGGGTTTGAGCATCTTCAAACCCATCTCCAAGGTTTCCTAACCTCTCTTTGTCTCTACCAACTCCCAAATAGGCCTAATTCAATTTGCCCTCTATTGGCGGTTTTCAGGGCTTAGTTTGAAGTCTCTCTAAACAAGGCCACAAATAAATTTCAGATTTGTTTACCCTTTTCAGATTTTCATACAATATTGAAGAATTTAATTTGGGTTTTCTATACACAGGTGGGAACCAAAACTATCCTATTTTCAAGGGTTTAGGCCTACCTGGGTGACTCACCAATTTGGTCTTGAAAAGGTTCACCAGTCAAAACATCTGCCAAAGGTATCTAGGGATTCTTCAAGGGAACTCAGAGGGATTTCCAACCATGGGTCCATTTCTCTTCCACCAATCAACATGTGCTCAGAATTTGCACATCTTCTGCTGTCCTAACTCACTAACTCCTAGCAATGAGTCTAGGGCTTCATTGCACAAACACCACAAAGGCCTGCAAAATTAAAAAACCTAATCTAATCATATATAAAAACCCTAACATAGCATTCCATTTTATTTCAACTGGTTACATCAACGGATGCTCATGTTAGAGCCATTTTGCTCTTAAACCCTCCTTTGCAAGGGTTTTACACCTAGTTACAGAGAATGAATGAGATCTCTACAACCAAACACACTTAGAACTACTAATCTACCTTGTTGGAAAGATGTTTCAAAAAAATCTCATGCCTTGCAATGAGATTCTACTGAAAAGCCCGTACTGGACCGTATAATGCAACAAAAACCAAGAAAACTGTTAAACCGGTAAAGAACACAAGATTTTCTTATAGCTCAAAAACTTGTTCTTGCATTCCAAATTCTCCAGCCTATGCAATGCAATTGATTTTGGCTTATATGCTCCTGATTTAGTTGGTTGATCCAACTTTTCAATGCCAATCATTAAAAAAATGCAACTTTTGCAAATATTACAAAATGTTGCTCAACAACTTTTACATTATTTTGACTCCTTGGTTGCAAATTTGCACTCAAGTGCATTCCAAGGCTCAAAAGGCCCTAAAACATCCTAGAAGACCTAAAAATAATACAATAGACCCCTATTAAATGATGATAATGATCTAGAGTACTACTCCTGTGATCAACATTATCATTACAACTTCCTAGGTTGATAGCATCCTGAACACAAATGACACAACTAAAAGCTTGGACAACTCAACCATGGCTCTATTGAGTCCCAAATGGTCAAGGTCCATTATTACATCATGAGAGACAACACAAAAACTTAGAAGAAAACAAAATTGTATGCTTGGAGTGTTAGGTGCCCTGCACCATACTCCCCTGGGACAAAGAACTCAAGTCCCTTAAGTTAAGAGGTTTGCAACTTCAACTCCATGTTGAAGGATATCTGATTCTAAAATCCACATAGCATCTAATTTAGGTAGCCCTTCCCACTTAACAAGATAATGCTTGTAGACTCCTTTCCTTGTCTTCTTTACTACCTTGGTGTCCAAGATACTTTCCAACTTGACCAGTTGGCTTGGTAGCAAATCTCTAATCCAATCTTCATTGACCTGTGATGAAATATCCAACTGATGTGTTTGTGATTCTCCCTTGTATGGATAGAGATCACATACATTAAAGATAGGAGAAATACCCAAGGTGGGAGGGAGTTCAACTTCATATGCATTCTGTCCATATTTATGCACCACGTTGAGAGGTCCAATCTTCTTAATCATTAGCTTGGTAGGATGCCCTTTTAGAAGTCTCTCCTTCCTTAGGTATGCTAATACTAAGTCTCCAACTTTAAATTGCACATTCCTTCTTGTTTTATCAACATTCACCTTATACTACTCAAACTTTTGTTGTAAGGTCTGGCTTACCTTATCATGAACTTCTTTGATACCTTTTGCAAAATTCTCACCTTGTGCACTCTTAGGTGCCATATAATTGAGATCTTTGAGCTTTAGTATGCCCCTAGGATGAAATCCATACACTATCTCAAAGGGACTTTTACCTGTACTTCAGTTCACTGATTCATTGTATGCATATTCTACCTGACCGAGTACTAAATCCTAAGTCTGCCCTTGTTGTTTTGTAAGACATATTATCAAATTACCCAATGATCTGTTGACTACCTCTATCTGACCATCTGATTGAGGATGATAGGAAGATGAAAAGGATAACTTGGTGCCCAACTTTCTCCAAAGTGTCCTGCAAAAGTGGCTTAAAAACTTCACATCTCTATCACTAACAATGCTGATTGGAAGCCCATGAATTCTGATTATCTCTTTGAAGGAGAGGCCTGCAATATAGGTGGCATCATTGGTGCTCTTGCAAGGTATAAAATGTGCCATTTTTCTAAACCTATCTACCACCACATACACACTATCAAATCCCCTTGGAGTTCTTGGCAAGCCTAACACAAAATCCATGCTCAAACATTCCCAAGGTCTCTGAGGTATGACCAAAGGTTGATATAGACCTGGATTACTTGATGATCCTTTTTCTCCATGACAGATTGCACATTGTTCTACAAACCTTCTCACTTTTTATTGTAACTTGGGCCAATAGTAAAATCTATCAACCTGCTCGAAAGTCTTATTTATGCCAAAATGACCTCCTAGACCTCCTTGATGCTTTTATTGGATAATTTTTTATCTCATAGAACATTGGGGAATGCAAAGAAGATTTCCTTTGAACAAAAAACCCTCCTGTATCATATATTCTGAATAAGAGATATGTGAAGTGTTAGAAAAATCAGAACAAACAATATATATCTCTGCAAAATATTTATCATCCTTGTAGAGGTCTTTTAACTCATTCAATCCCACACTTTGCAATTGTATCTCCTGCATAGTCATGACTCTCCTACTTAATGCATCAAATACCTTATTTTTTTTGTCCTTTTTGTGCTTAATAGTGAAGGTATAGGATTGTAGGTATTCAACCCACTTTAGATGTCTCTGGTTCAACTTCTCTTGCCCATTAAGGAAACCAAGGGCATGGTTGTCAGTGAAGACTACAAACTCTTTGGGCAACAAGTAATGATGCCACTTATTCAATGCTTTTACCATGGAATACAGATCCAAGTCATATGTGGAGTATCTTTTCTTAGCTTCATTTAACTTCTCTAAGAAGAAGGCTATAGGATGACCTTCTTGGCTTAAAACTACCCCTATTGCCCTTTGACTAGGATCACATTCTACTGTAAACAACTGATTGAAATCAGGCAATCTAAGGGTTGGCAGCTCTGCTATCTTATCTTTCAATATTTTAAACCCCTTATTGGATTCCTCTATCCACTTAAAGTGACATTTAATACATCCTTTAATGGTGTTGAGTATAGAAGCACAAACATGGCTAAATTTTCTCACAAACTTCCTAGAAAAAGATGCCATTCCATGAAAAATCCTAACATCACTTATGCCCCTAGGTGTAGCCCAATTAATTATTGCTTCTACTTTACTTGGATCCATCTTTAATCATCCTTGAGAAATAACAAAACCAAGGTAAACTAACTCTATTTTCAAGAACTCACATTTTTCAAGGTTGATTTTGAGTTGAGCCTCCTTCAACTTCTTCAAGACTATCTCCACATGCTTAAGGTGTTCCTCCTTGGACCTACTGAAGATCAAAATTTCATCAAGATACACAATAACCAATCTACCAATAAACTCAACTAAGACTTCATTCATGAGCCTTTGGAAGGTACTAGGTGCATTGGTGAGACCAATAGGCATCACCAACCACTCATATAGGCCTGCATTGGTTCTAAAGGTTGTCTTCCATTCATCATCAGGTTTGATTCTTATGTGATGATAACCAAACTTCAAGTCCACCTTTGTGAAGTATCTTGCTCCACCTAGATTGTCCAATAGGTCCTCAATCCTTGGCATGGGAAACCAACACCTTATAGTGATCTTATTGATTGCTCTTGAGTCAGTGCACATCCTCCATTTTCTTCCTTTTTTTGGCACTAGTATAATAGGAACAACACATGGACTCAAACTCTTTTTAATAAACCATTTGTCTAAGAGTTCTTGCACTTGTTTGGTGATTTCTTCATTTTGGCTAGGTGTCATTTTATAGGAAGATTTGCCTTTGGTATCAAGTCTATTTGATGATTTACATCTCTCATTGGAGGCAAAGAATCAGGCATATCATCTCCTATAACTTTTGCATATTATTTTAGTAAACCTTGCACCTCTTGAGGCACTTCACTCATTAGATCTGCCTTAGCTTCATCTTTAGGCTTTATCACTGTAGCATAGCCCTGATTACCCTCTTGTTTCAATACTTTAAGAAACTCTTTACCACTCAACAACATGACACTTGACCCTACTTGCTTTTCCTCTTTTGGATCAAGTAATGGATCCATCTAATATTTCTTGCCATTTTTGGTGATGAGATAGTTGTTCTTTTCTCCATCATGACTGGCTTTCACATCATATTTCCATGGATGGCCCAAAAGCAGATGACAATAATCCATAGGCAATATGTCACATAGTAGTTTGTCCTTATACTCACCAGTTTCAAAGTCCACCCATGCTTGTTCATCAACTAAGACATGTTGATCCTGGTTGAGCCATGACACCTTATAGGGAGTGAGATGAGGCAATCTTTTCAATTTGAGTTTATCCACCATTTCAATTGAGATAATGTTCTCTGTGGAACCTAAATCCACAATCACCTTACAAATTTTCCCATGTGACTTACAAGTGGTCCTAAACAAACTTTTCCTTTGTGGTGGCTCTTGAGCTTGGGGTATCTTGAGCATTGTTCTTCTCATCATCAAGTTTTCTCCATCCGTCACTAGCCCTGCCTTGCTGATTAGAGAGGTCTCACTTTGAGTGTCCTCCTCTTGCACTAATTGAGTTCTTCTTTCACCCATGTATGATCTTGTTGAACTTGAGGATTTTTCGAGGCACCTACTCATGGTATGTCCAACTTGATTGTAGTGATAACACCTACCAGTGAAGACTGTATTTCCTCTTCCTGAGTTTCCAAACCTACCCCTAAAATTGCTTCTTCCTCTAAAGGATCCTATAAATGTTCCTCTTTGTGAGTCCCCACTTCCTTCTTGGTTTTTCTGCTCTTCATTTCTTGGAGCACTCTGCCCTTTGCCAAAAAATCCTCTACCTCTAAAATTTTTACCACCTCCATGTTTCTAATTTTGCTCACTTCTCCTCTTGATCTTTTCCTCTTCTCTTAATGCCAATTGAAAATGCTTATGGACAATGTCTGGTGTGAGGATACTTATCTCATCTTGTATGTTTTGTCTAAGGCCATTCATGTATCTTCCCAATTTCTCCACTTCATTCTCATGCTTCTTAGCCCTCAAACTAAGTTTGTGGAATTCCTCAGTGTATGCATTGACATCTAGCTCCCTCTATTTCTAATTTTTCAATCTCTTGTGGATTTGAACTTCATAATCCCCTGGTAGGAATTGAGCCTTAAGCCTTATCTTCATATGCTCCCATGAAGTTATCTTCTTCTTACCTTCTTGCATCATGTTCCACCAAAGTAGGGCTGATCCCCTCAATCTTTATTTGGCCACATTTACTCTTTTCTCCTCTGCTACCTCCTTATAATCAAAATTATTATTTAGGGCCTCTATCGAATCTAGAAACTCTTCTCCATTGAGATTTCCTCCATAGGTGGGTAATCCATCCAAATTATCCTTGGAGATGGATTTGACTACATCCAAGAATAGCTTTTGATCTTGAGGCATTGCTACTGCTTCTTGTTCCTCTCCATCTTCCACTTCTTCATCTGTCTCATCTCCCCATTCTGTCTTAACCTTCCCCTTCTCCTTCTTAGCATCTTGGTTCCTTTACTTCCTTCCTGATCCTTCAATCCTTCTATCATCTTTGCCACCATCTTCTGGATGGCTTCTGGAGTCATATCCTTTGGAGGGATTGAAATTGCTTTTGATTCTTCACAGTCTGACATAAACCAAACATTTCAAAGGGTGGGTTTGATACCACTCTGATGTAGAGAGTCTTGGAGCTTGTTCTATTCACCTTGTTGGTTTCTTGTCTTACTCAACCCTCTAACTCCTCAAGCCCATCCAATGGAACTTGGTAGGGTTTTTTTTTATCTTGACCTCCAAGGTCTGATCCACTTTGGCTTTCCTCCAAGTTATAGCCACTAATCTTAGACAACCAACCCTTCCTATTGAGGATTCCACCTCAATCCCTAACACACTCCCAAGGCTCCAACAACCTCTGCAAAGGATCTTGCTTCTCCAACCTATTCTAGGTGTGCAACATGAGTTTACATAGGGTCTTTGATTTCTTTAAGGGGTTTGGGCATTTTCAAACCCATCACCAAGGTTTCGTAACCTCTCTTTGTCTCTACCAGCTCCCAAATAGGCCTAATTCAATTAGCCCTCCATTGGTGGTTTTCAGGGCTTAGTTTGAAATCACCCTAAACAAGGCCACAAATAAATTTCAGATTCGAGTACCATTTTCAAAGTTGCATACAATATTGAAGAATTGCATCTAGGTTTTTTCGTACACAGGTGGGAACCAAAACTATCCTATTTTCAAGGGTTTAGGCCTACCCAGGTGACTCACCAATTTGGTCTTGAAAAGGTTCACCAGTCAAAACATCTGCCAAAGCTATCTAGGGATTATTCAAGGGCACTCAAAGGGATTTCCAACCATTGGTCCATTTCTCTTCTACCAATCCACATGTGCTCAGAATTTGCACATCTTTTGCTATTCTAACAGTGAGTCTAGGGCTTCATTGCACAAACACCACAAAGGCCTGCAAAACAACAAAACCTACTCTAATCATATATACAGACCCTAACCTAGCATTTCATTTGATTTCAATTAGTACCATCAAAGGATGATCAGGTTAGAGCCATTTTCTCTTAAACCCTCCTTTGCAAGAGTTTTACACCTGGTTATAGAGAATGAATGAGATCTCTGCAACCAAAGACACTTAGAACTGCTAATCTACCATACAATGCAACAAAAACCAAGAAAACCGTTACAACGGTGAAGAAAACAAGATTTGCTTACAACTCAAAAACTTGTTCTTGCATTCCAAATTCTCCAACCCGTACAATGCAGTTGATTTTGGCTTATATGCTCCTGATTGAGTTGGTTGAATCAACTTTGCAATGCCAATCATAAAAAAAAATACAACTTTTGCAAATATTGCAAAATGTTGCTCAAGAACTTTTACATCTTTTTGACTCCTTGGTTGCAACTTTGCACTCAAGTGCATTCCAAGGCTCAAAAGGACCTCAAACATCCTAGAAGACCTAAACACAATACAATAGACCCCTATTACATGATGACAATGATCTAGAGTACTACTCCTGTGATCAACATTATCATTACAACTTCCTAGGTTGATAGCATCCTGAACACAAATGACACAACTAAAATCTTGGACAACTCAACCATGGCTCTACTAAGTCCCAAATGGTTGGTCCATTATTACATCATGAGAGACAACAAAAAAAATTAGAAGAATATGAAATTGCATGCTTCGAGTGTTAGGTGCCTTGCACCAATTATGCTGTCCCAGATGACCATCAATAGAATCCACTAATGTATATTGGAGATATCCATTTGAGGGCATTTATGTCCTAGATTTAGAATGAAAATAGTTGGGTTGTGTAGTTTAGATCTTACAGAGAGAAGGAATTATGAGAACCCTTGCCTCAAAGGGTTGAATAGTCTTAGTGCACATACAGTGGTGGCCCATTTCAAGTTCACGTCCCTGGGTTGATAAGTTAAATGAACCTCCAAAATGAGTTTGATAGCTACTTAGTATGGATGTGTAATCTTTGAGTTATAGCTTTAAGGGATTAGTTATTGAACCATTAAAGTCGGCTGGCAAAAGCCATGATAAAGATGGGTTGACTCAAAAAGAGGCCTTATAGGGAAAATGCCTTAGAAGCTCTTTTGATCCCAAAACTTAAGTACGTTTTTCTTGTTGATGACAGTTTAAAGCTTTTTGTGAATCACAGACGTGGTGTTGTCCTACATAAACATGGTAGTATGATGCATAGATGCCTTTTTATACCAAAGATGCATTTTGACTAATTTATGTAATATGCTTTGAATTTTCTGATGATCAAGTATGAGATTTTGCTCAACACAGACGTGATTTTTGACACAGACATAGTTTGAGTTGTCACAAATGTGTTTTTTGTTGTTTTAATAGTTTCTTATTCTCTAAGACATAAACACACTTCTATCCTGCACAAACATGCTTTACCGACACAAACACAATTTTAGATAATGTAGACGCATTTGTGGCAAAGTTTTTCTAGTTTGTCCAAATTTTATAGTTGTTGATTGTGACCAGATCTTGTTGTTGAATATCTTGTGGCAAGAAAACACAACAAACAATGAAGACATAATGTCTGAAGGTGTTTTGTAAAATTTTGATTGAAATGTGTATATCCAATAGATTTCCACTGGTATAACAAATTGAAGACACTTGAAAACATGCACAACCTAGGCTAGAAAGAGAAACCATCCAATGGGCCCCCTACGACATAGAAATACGTCAAACAAGCAGACAACTAGAGATTCTGGTAGCATTGGCTTCCCCAACATGACACTCCTTGGGCATACTAGATTCTCTTACCTTAAAAGACCAAAGATCAAATGAGGGATTCCTATCTCAACATGAAAGGGTACATGAGGGGTATCTATGAGGTATGATCCACACACCCTGAACCATGAAATGTAAGAACCCACTCCTATTCCTCAAAGAGGATTTTTAATGCATCTAATAAAAGTATGGATACTAGGGATAACCATCTATGTAGATACACATCACCAAGTTGTCGCGACTTTCACCTAAAGTATTAATTTATATAGCAGGAAAAAGAAAGTACCGCTTGGGTCGTGCTCTCTCACTTGGCCTTATGGGCTACTTGGGAGATAGAACCTCCTACCTAAAAGAAGATGATACCAATTTCTCTTACACCCAAGGTCCAATGAAAGGAGAGGGGACATGATACTTTTGTTATCACCTTTAGGGTTATAAACATAAAGCGTGAAAATAACACCTAACACGTCAAACAAATTATTTAACCCCAATTGAAAAAGATGTGAACCCTAATTAGACTAGGAATTTAAATGCAAAGACACACACCTAGAATACCCCTGAAATAAAATGATTAGTATTTTTTGATAAAATTACCCCCACCTACAAGAACACTTGTTAGGTTAATTTAATAAAAATCCAAATCCAAATGTGAGAAGGGGGCCTTCGACAATACGTTTCTCTTTGGAAAACTACACCAGTTTGTTAGCCTAAGCAAGGAGTTAGGAAAAAACTAAATTCAAATATAAAATTAAACCTAAATATAAAAACAAAAACTAAATGCAGAAACCCAGACACAATTATATCTAACGCAAACGCGAAAAGACCTAGATCTAAAATCTGTAACTTGCAAAATCATAATAAAACATATATACCATCTAAAGAACATAGATGTGGAAAGAAATGATGTAGATGTGGAAATAAAACGCAAATGTAGAAATAACAACTACATACGCAAAAAGATGACTTTGATGTGATAACAAAACATAGACACAAAAATAACCACCATAGATGTGAAAAGATGACTCTGATGTGACAACAAAATGTAGACACAAAAAGATGACTTTGGTGTGACAATACAATGCAGACATAGAAATAATTGCCACAGACGAGTAATTAAAACATAGACTATAAAATATAGGTTGCAGATGCAGAATATGAACCTGGACATGCAAAACAGAATAAAACAAAAAAACGTAGATGCAAAGATATATGTTGTAAATGTGGGTTCACCTGTAATCATCACTGGTCCGAACTGCAACTTTACAAAAAAACTAAAAACTACCAATAAATGTTAAAATTAAGGGACAAGAGTCCCACTGGGCATGCCAAAATGTGTGAGGTGAAAAATGACGATGACAAACTATTGCAAAACCACAAAGATCCAACCACAAAACAATCCTAGTTCTACAATAAAAATATTCACCATACACCAATGAAGATACCTACGAACATGTAAATTAACAAATTGAAACAATAGTACCTCTTACATGCCAAGTAGGGTTTGATCTCCATTGTCTCCTATCTCCATTGATCTTGTTTGATATATTTTCTCTCAAAGTTTGTATTGTGTACAAGAGCTCAACAAAGAACAAATTGTGATTGTGAAGTTGCTTGATCTCAAGAAAACTTGATAGATGTATTAGTTAGGGTTGATAAGGATGAAATAATCTTCTTATATAGAAGACACTTTAGAAAATGGAGGGATAAGATCAAGAGGTGAAAGATAAATGGCCGGCTAGGATTAAAGGGTAGGTAAAAGAAATAATTAAAATAATGAGGGCGGTAGGTAGAGGAAAATTAAGAGATAAATGACACGTGTCATAAAGAGAAAACGCTAATAAATTAATTAAATAACTAAAAAACTATTTAATTAATAGAGGAAGTGGGACCAATTAAATAAATAAAATATTTATTTAATTTAGGGAAAAAATAACTTAAATAAATAAAAATATTTTTTTAAATAAGGAATGGGCTAGAAGAGGATAAGTGAATTAATTAAATAAATAAGAATTTATTTAATTAATAGAAGGCTTATGATAAAATCAAATAAATAAAATATTTATTTAATTAAATAGGATAATTTTAGGTGTCTACAAGCATCAATCCATTGCCTACTCTGTAAGGAAGTTAAAATTGTGGGAACTTCCTACACTAATCTTGAGAGGAGGGTAATGCAAAAACTATTCAGATCTTTACAATAAATAAAAAATTAAATAAAAATAACACAATAACATTCATACCATAACATAATGATTTACATGGGGGAAACCCTTTGAGGATAAAAACCCCATACTCCAAAAACATCCCAATATATTATTCATAAATCAATAACAAATGTAAAGCAAGATTGTCACAGGAGTATCACCAAATAGAGATTTGGAGGCAACTCAATAGCTAAAATACTCTTATACACAACCTCCATCTCATGCACCTCATATATGTGTCCAACACATTTTTACATTTCCCATTTTGGGATACAAAAATTTCAAAGACCATAACTTTTGAATCATGTTTTAACTTGATGAATAATTTGAAACACTAAAAATATCAGAATGTTCTCTATGAAGCTATAACCGTCTATGTTGGTTACATACACTTTTAGGGAATTTTGGAGCCTCTAAGGCCTTAAAATTAACTTTTAAATTTTCATTCACAACATCCAAAAATGAAAACTTTAATATCTTCAAATCTAGACACAATCTTGCAACAAAAATTTACTAGCATGCTTATCTAGCCAATTTGAAGCTTTTGGAAAAAATTCAAACAAATTTGTGCTCAAATGAAACCTTACTATAAATAGTAACCTTATGTAAATGCAAGGTTGAGACATCATTTTTGTAACATTCCCCCACTTGTCAAACACCTTACAAGAGAAAAGGGTGTATATACACCATAACTTAATTACTAGGGGCTGTGAGGCCCATAAACTTTAAACACAATCTAAACTTTTCTATGCTCATAAACTTAGTTAAAGAATTTACAATATTCATCAAAGTCTCCACCTTAAATATCTTCTCCTTACTATCCTTGACCATATCTTTGACAAAATGATATTGAACATCAATGCGCTCGGTCTTGGCATGAAAAGTTGGGTTCTTGAGGCATCATAAATTGTACACCCCTAATTTGGGTTGTACAATTCTTTGCTTAGGTTAGGACCCGCCTTAGTGTGTATCATTTCATTTTGCATTTTCAAGGTTCCTTTATGCATTTAATTATTAATTTAATTATATCTAAGGTCCTCTCTCATCAATTTACATATTATAAAATTGGGCCCCTATCCCTAAGTATGCCCCTTTTTATTTCATTTTAATTAATCCTTATAAAGTCCTAATTTTGAGCTTCAAAGTGCATTTTTGCACATATAAACCCCTTGGTTTGACGCACCAAGATAGATTTGACTTGGTAATCATAATAATTTTCTTCCCTAGAAATTTAGAAAAAAGTCGGCCTGATCGTTGTGATCGTCGCTACAGTGCCTTATTTTTCTCCTCAAATTTGGGGAACTTAATTTGGTAGTATTATAATGTTAAAATCCCTCTTTGTGTGAAATTTCATTAATTTAGGTCGGCCTATGATCAAAATTAAAGTTAGGGTTTAATATATATAAACTTTTCTTTCCTCACTTGAGGGATCCAACAATCAAGCAATTGAAGAAGCCTCATATGAAGTGAAAGTGCAGGTTTATGTGAAGTCTACAATCAACAAATTCATAATCAATCAAGTCTTCATAAATCATTTTAATCATCCATAAAATCTTAGGAGATATTGAAGAATAATATGGAGATCACTAACTGCTGATTGGCTTGTACCTCTCCTTTAGGGTTTGGTATAGTTCATGTTATTTTCATATCTCTATGTGAGTTTTTAGATTTATATATCATGTTGGCATATGGACACTCCAATGAGACATTGTGTGTGATTGAAGGTTTTGTCATTGATGGCAACCTTGCAATCCTATGGCACTGGCAAAACATTACTCAGGCAACCTTGCAATCCTATGGCACCGGCAAAGCATTACTCATGCAACCTTGCAATCCTATGGCACCGACAAAGCATTACTCAGGCAACCTTGCAATCCTATGGCACCGGCAAGACATTATACCGGCAAAGCATTACTCAAACAAAACAGTGCTCCGACATCAACAAAATCAATCTACACCAGCACTGACATAGAAGATGTACACCGACACAGAAGGAAATATGTATATCGGCATAGAGGCCGATAGGATTTTTGATATGTAATATTTTGTTTATCATTGTAAGCCGACTTGGCAAATTGTAAAATGACTCTTGTATATAAAAGAGATCATTGTAGGCATTTGTAGGATATGGATAGAAAGCAATAAATAAATTATAAGGCAGACCTAATGTGTGAATTGTAGGTCAAGGGTATATGTAAAGAATAGAGCAAGAACCGGTACTGACATTGAAGATGCTATTGTAAAGCAGTACAGAATATTGGATTTTTGTAAATCCTCATTGTAAGTCAGTGTGACTTCTTATTGAGCAGTGAGCTCTAGGCAGTTGGCCTTCCTGCATGTGCAGGCCCCTATTGTAAGTAATATTCTCTTATTGGCCAGTAAGTGAATATTGTGGGTCACAAATCCCACTGAGGTTTTTCCCACATCGGGTTTCCTTGTTAAACATCTTGTGTTATGGTGTTCTTTTCATGTGGATGCTTTTGATTATGTTATTTGCATTAATTCTTGCATATTGGTATACTGTTACTTTATATTCTGCATATTCAGTTTTAAGAAAATTTCATTACCAGTCAGATACTGATTCACCCCCCCCTCTCAGTATCTGTGGGAACCCTAACATATCATTCATTTTAAAATTTACATTATTGATTTAGATTTACATTACATTTGTGATTTGAAGCATTTAGATTACAATCATTTAGGGTTTTTACACCAAACATAGGGTAAAAATCTAATTTGCATTTTAGCTCATATGAATCTTACAAACACATGAGATTGTAGGACACACACACTTTTTAATACTTTATTGGCTATTTGTGAAGGTGTAAATCACCAAAACAAGGGGTTTGACTAAGGTAAAATCCTATATAGCCACAAACACACCTTTTCCAGCTTGCAGGCACAGGTATAGGTTTCCGTTAGAGAGAATTTTTGGGGAGATCTCAACAATTTATCACAGACCCATTTCTAGAATTTGGCCCCAGATCTCAAGGACTAGAGCGCCTAGTGCCCTAGTCCTCATGAACAGAGCTCCCAATGCCCTATTCCTCCTTAGCTGTGTAGAATTTGACAATTTTGATCTAGAGTACTTCAATCTACATATTTCTAGTTTTTGGCTCAATATAGTCTCTAAGATTAGAGCGCCCAACACCCTGGTCCTGTCAATTTAGACCCAGTTTTCAATATTAGGTGCACATAAAAATTATCCTCTTAGATCTATACTCTATGTTTTAGTTTGGTTCAGTTATCAATCTATTAATATTGTTATTCTAGTTGCTTTGATTCATCCTATTAGCATAGTTTTGCATCCTTCCACATTTAACACATTCACTTTCATATAAGAAAAGGAATAGAAACCCTAAAAGTATTCCTTGACTCTCTTTCACAAGATTTAGTCAAAGTGAATCAATTCCTTAGGCTTTTTTGTATTCCAATGTGTTGGGAGTGTCAAAATTTTTGTTTTTGTCTCTGCTTTTATTATCTCCCGAGTCCTTGGGTTAGGGTTTATCAAATGATTTAGAGGGGTTTTAGTGTTATTTGCCCTATTATAAAAACCCTTCTCTTTTTCTAATTTATCATTGATCTCTTATAGCGGGTTATAGAATCTTAAGTTGTCACCATGAGGGTTTCATATCATTAAATTACCGACCTCGTGTCCTAGGTCTAATGTTTTTGACCGGTTGTCTCAAGGATGGTTTAATTTTTTATAAAATCCTTTGTCGCAACCTTTTGTCCTAAGTCCTAATTTTCCTAGTATTCCTAGAAACTATGGCCCCATTACCCATAATTCATTTGCCATGTGCATATTATAGTCACTTAAGTGTCAACTCAAGCATTTCTAGGTGTCGCAGGATGATGGGGCCAAGTGTGTGTTGCTTGCAAAATTTACCCTGCAGGGTTCTTATTACATTATTTTCAACATAAGTGCATAGCGAGATCAATGTAGAAATAAGTAGATGATCACCTTGCTACCCCACAATAGTAAATCAAAACTAAAAATATCTTGCAGGCTGGTGGGGAGTAAAGATGTTTGTTGGCCCCGCTACCTCGCATGAAAGAAAGGGATTCATAACCAATATATGTAGTACCCATAAAGAAGGTGAAAAGAAATCTAGTGGGATGGCGAGATCCAGTTTGAAGGCATAAAATCTTTATCTTGCAAGGGTTTTAAAGACACATAAGAACATTGTGGGCTAGTGGGGTTATTGTTAATTCACTACCCCATCACCTTGCAAGCCATAAATATGGAGTGCAAGTATACTGTGGGCTAGCAGGCAAGAAGAAAAGAAACCTTCCCCACTACCCCACACTACCAGAAGTAAAGTCATTTTTCCAAGAGTACCAAAGGCGATAGAATGAAGAATAGGTCTTGTCAAAGGACAAGGTCTCATTGAAAAGGTGTCCTGTAGGCTAGCGGGAAATGATTAAGGCATAAAGGAAGTTTACCCCGTATAATGGAAATACTTCATAGGAGGTGAGGCAGGATGGTGGGGGGGATGTAAAATTCTGACCCCACCATCCCGTGAGGTAGCAATAGAAGGAAAATTCTTCCACAGGCTAGCGGGAGAGATGCATAATGAACAATATCAAGGCCCCGCTATCCCACAATATAGAAAGCCATAGAAGAAAGGCCTTGCAATGTGACAAATGAGGGAGAAATAAGAGGCCCCGCTATCACATAGGGGCAAAATTGTGCATAAAGATGACATAAAATGTGCCAAAGGAAATTTTTTAAAATGTGATAGAAAATCAAAGGTGATGGAAAAATAAATTGTGAGGCACCATGACATCAGTCAAGAAAGTCAATCTGTGATGTCAAGAATTCGTCTGCAGATTAACAATGGAGTTTGAATCTTGAGGCCACCAACCTACTGAAGCATGTATGTATGAATTAATGGCGACCCTTCAGTGAATAATAAAAGAAAAATTAGAAGCATAATTGTTCATCCTATGATCAAAGAGCGAGCACAAATAGACCAAAGGTGATCAAAAGCACTTTCAGAGTTTCAATAGTGACTAATTACATTTAGAAAACAAGTAAGTAATAATCAAATCTCTCTCTATGTTTTCCAAAAAGGAATTAGCAGGTGTGTAGGGTATGTTATAAGGGAAGTAGGAGTTGTGTAGGGTTTGTATTAGAGTAGAAGTTTATTTTTTTAAAAACCCCTAGAGTTGCAAATGTGGCCTCCCCAATGAAGAGCATTGCTTGTCCTGCTGCCGAGAAGACTCCTGAGAAAGGAGAAGGCTCTACCATCCATGAAATCACCCATGTGACCCCTTTGGTTGTCGTTCACCTAGTGCCTACCATTGATAGCGAGTTTGTTGCCGAACTAAACCCTCTTGCTGTTACACCAACCCCCTCAAATGTTGAACCTAGACAAACCTCCCAAGAAGAAGCTCCAAAACCAAAGAGGAGGAGGTTGGTAAAAACAATTGCCACCCTAGTTGCAGAAGAAACCCCAATTGTTGATGAGCCTTCTCTCTCTTTGTAAGCTATCACCCCAAAAACCTGCAAGAAGGAGGGCTCCCTCTAAGAAGGCTATTGCTACTGTATCTGTACAATCCCCTTATGCCATAGAAAATCCTCAGGTTATTGAACTGGACCAACAAGAGGATGCTCCAAAGCCAAAAACAAGAAGAGCACCTATGAAAAAGGCCACAACTTCATCTATAGAACATTCCCCCATCTAAAAAGAAAGTTCCCTTGTCAAGGATATTGTCCCCACTCAACAAGAGCAACCCCCATAGGCCCCATCTTCCTCAATGCCAGCCAAAAGTGTTGAAGAGATTTCAACTAATGTCGAAGAGTAACTGGAAAAAATGGAGAAGAAGAAGAAGAGGGAGCGAGGAGGCCTACACCAAGACCTCCTGGAGTTGTTTAGAGGCTCTTCTATGCATGAAAATTTCAAGGATACCTTCACTGATAGGAGCTCTCATTGCAGAGATGCTCACACCACAGATAGGGGTGGGATGTTTTCTTTTACTTTTATGGCAACAGGGATAAAGCAACTCTGATTTCAAACCCCCAGAACCTCAATTTAGGAAAGCCTGTAGTCCCAAATATTTATGTAGAGCCAATGTTAATCAAGGAGCTTGCCAAGCATTATCATTCCCCTAGTATGACTATGAGAATGACCAATGGCCAAATTTTGGTTAACATAGATAGAGAAGCCATTAATATGTGTTTTTACCTAGATAGAAGTGCCCTTAAAACTATCAATATGAAGGGTATAACAAATGAATATAATGCAAGGAGGAGGTTTTACAAGGATTGGGTATTGCCTCACTACAGGGAAAAATTATACAACGGAGGGCTGAATTAAATTTTTGATTCAGAGAAGGAGCCTTTTAGTTGGTTCTCCTTTAAGAATTATTTTACAAAAAACTACTATGAAATATGTCAAATTTTGGGATAAGATTGTGGGCTAACTCAGATGCCAATTGATTACATGGTGATGGCTACTAAAATTCAGCATCTTGAGACAAATGATCTCTATGATTTTTCCACTTGTCTATAGGATAAGTTACATGAGTAGATAATGTAGGAAAGTGATGAAAAGGAACCACTAAAATTCAAGCACTATTATTTATTGTGCCACTTGATTCTTTTTCAAAATCGGACAGACTGGGATGATGATCTACAAGTGAAGAATTTTTATCCCCAAATAGGAGAGAGGTAACCAATTCAAACATGGACCCAGGTGTGGGATAAAGGATCCTCATATTCAAATTATAGGGAATTATTTGTTTATTTTGTGGTAAAGGTTATAGGCATGTGTGGAGATAAGATGAGTAGGCTCCCAATCGATATAGTCAAAATTATGAGAATTAAGAATGTAAGGGCCAAAAACGTCGAATATCGAGAAGGTGCATTTACGCACAATTTTGGTGATTTTTTTTGCTATTCAAATTGTACCATTATCAGAGTGTATGGGTGCCCATAGCCTCCTTACATCCTACCAATTATTGTTTCCCCAAGGTTTGCCTTCATGGAATTCATGTGGTTGCTAATATGGATGGAGAAGGAGTTGGTGAGAAGTGAGAAAAAAAGTAGCATCTTCCTCGCATGGTTGTATATGGAGATTCAAATGGGGGGAGTAATGCCTTGGAGAAGATGCATAATTTCATGGTAACAACTTACCGCCTCCAAGTAAGAAGGATGGAAAATTATGATCCTGAGGGGTACATCAATGACCTAAGGACCCAAAAGATGAAGGCAAAGGGCTACTCTCACCAATTAGATGAGCAAGAGGACTAATTAAAGGAATTTTAGTCTAATTGAAGCTGTTGAAAGAAGGAAAAAGTGGGAATAATTGTAGAAGCTTGAATGAGAGAGAATGGAGAAGGATCCCAATTTCCATGTATTCTGCCCAAAAATCCAAAATGATTTTTCTAGAATGCTTAATAAAATGAGGAATTTTGATGCTATTGTTGTCAATGATCTGAAAAGAGAAGAGGCATAAAAACCTCAAGAGGTAGAACAACCTGCAGATGTAGGGAAATCCCCTAAGGTAGACTAGGAGTCCCTCTAGCTACTATTGAGGCAAAGGGGAAGGAGATTTTGACTAAGGAATCCTCCTAGGCTACTGTTATCACTATTTTAAAAATAGATGTTTTTGGTCCATAATTGGCTAATTTTGAAATTTTTGAGTCTGCTATTGGCCTTGTTACCTATGTTTTGTTGTAAGCTAATGAGAAGGTTTAAGGGTTTTAAGTTTGAACCTCCAAGGTGACTGAGTAAAAACCTGCTTCTAATTCTGCGTTACTTTTTTACCACTTAAGTGATGGGTCCGTTTGTCATGAGAAGTGTCTATGGGTATTTTGGTATTCTTTTTTCATTCATGTCAACACCTACTGAAACACTAGCACCTTGGAGATCCAGCAACATTCACCGGCAAGCAAGTAACTATTGCACAGTTACTGGTATATGGTTCACCGACATGATATAATGTTCACCGGCACTTGGAATGATATGGAAGACACTTGGTAATGTCAAAGACATCATGTGGACACTTTGTTTTGAAGAATTAATCATTGGTATATTCATATTTACATATTTGCTTTTACCGGCAAATAGGTCCAGGGTTATCTAGGGTTACACCGATAGGTTTATCTTTTTCAGATCAGCATGGCACACTATAGAGATGATTTATTATTGTTGTAAATGCATTAAGATGACATGTTCAATCGGTTATTGCATCCGATATTATATTATTTGTAAATTTTTTTTATTGTAATATCTTATAGAGCCGACCTACTAAAATTGGTCTTAGTTTATGGTATAAATGCAAGATCTTATTTGTAAGATCGAAGGTGTGGAATGCGAAAAAGAATTGTGTGAAGGTATATGTGAGATCAAGAAGATGTATACATGAAGACATCATTTGAAGGTGAAGTTAGGTTTTTGTAGAAGCATATCAACATTACACCGGTACTGAATCCAGCATATGAAGATGCTATTTTGTGGAGTACATTCTTATTGGATTTAACCATCCAACAGTAGTCAGTGTGACTCCCATTTTGTGTTTGAGCAGTGAGCTCTAGGCTGTTGGCCTTTCTGCATGTGCAGACCCCATTTATGTACACTTACTATCTGCAGTAGTATCATCTAAGGGTAAGGTTTCCCATCGTGGTTTTTACCCTTACAGGGTTTCCACGTACAAATATTGGTGTTATGTGTTGTGGATGACTCTATGTTTATGTTTCATGCATTAATCTCTACCAGTATAGCAATTTACTATTAACACTGTCTACTAACACACTTAACTAGTTTACCGGTATTAAGCACTAAGCTGGTTAATTGGTTTTTGGTTTAAATTTATTAGATAACTGATTCACCCCCCCCCCCTCTCAGTTGTCTCTAGGACCTAACAGTGTCCCCCCATTGTTATTTACCTAGGCGGTCCCTGAAATATTTTAAATTTTATACGCCTATTACTTTACCCTTTTTCTAATGTCTATCGGGCCCTGTAAGTGTCATGAAACTCTTTGTTGATCCAAAAGCCCATGCTGATTCATAAGATGAAGATGATCGCGGGTTATCCTCCATAAAATAGCGAAAAGTGGCGGGTCCTAGAAGCAGACATGTTTCCCAAAGAGTAAAGAGTGGTTGGTTCAGAGGATGATCAATGGCCCGCGTTGATTCATGGCCAAAAGGTGCTCGATATTTAGCCTTTGTGAAGCAGTGAAAACATGTGGCGGGTCCCAGAGACAAGCGGTCTTCCTTGGTTAAAGGGTGATCGGGTTGGAAAATGATCAACGGCTCGCGTTGATTCGTGGCTGGGAGATGCACACGTTTTACCTTTCGTGAAGCAATGAAAAGGTGGTGGCTCCCACTAAAGGTGGCAGTAAAGGTGGTAGGTCTAGCTGGCGATGACAGAGCAGTGATGGGGTGCTTAGTTGGTGGTCCGCAGTGGGCTCAGGTGAGGTGGTCATTGAAAGAATAAATAACGAGCAAGTTCCTGAGATCTGACGGCCCGCGTGGATTCATGAAGATAAGATGCTAGTAAGTTAGTCATTGCAAAGTGGCGAAAAAGGCTGGTGGGCCCAAAGGACAGGTAGGGCACGAAGTTAAAAGCTGATCAAGTCTGTTTTGATCCAATGATCCTTGTGGTTTCATGGCCGCAAGCTAAACAAAGATTAATGTTCATGAAATGGTGAAAGACAGGTGGAAACCACACGAAGGCATGACATGGTAGGACAGATGGTGTGTTTCATAGAGTAAAAGATGACCTATCCAGTATACGTGGTTTTAAATAGTAGTTATATGGAGAATAGTGAAGCAAAACACATGGCAAACTCAGAATGGAATCCGAAGGAGCTTCCAGAGCTAATGGCCGATTGCCATGTGGCATTTGTTAACTAGTGAATAAGTAGAGTAAGTGATTTCTGAATAAAGGGCCCACTTAAAAGGTTTGAAGCTTGTTAAAAGAGATTCATCTCGTGGTCGATCCAACGGTTCTCATTGTTTCGTGGCCCGAAGATGCCTGCAGCTTAACCTCTATGAAATAGCGAAAACTGTTAGCCATCAAGATGAGGCGCGGTTAGTAAGCGATATTGATGGTCTTGGTTAGGGTTAAAAGTCGGGTGGTTAGAGCTTGATCTAAGGGCTAGCGTGGCTTCACAAAGGAAAAGTCCATGAGTGTTAAAGCCCGTGAAATAGCGAAAAGAAGGTGGGACCCGACATTAACAAAGAGAGATCAAACGGAGGTAAAGGTGGTGTAATTTCTTGTAATCCAATGGCTAGAATTGTTTCACGAAAGAAAGATGCAAAGGTTTTATGCACTGCAAAATAGCGAAAGACTGAAACAGAGGAAAGACTTAGAGAAGTTATGACCTGTTGGAGCCAGTTTTGAATTCAATTTGGTGAATTTAGTTATGAAATGATAGCCTAAGCATGCGGAGTTAATTTCTAAAAATTCAATGCCAACTTCTTCTTTAGAGTCCGCATCAACATGATTGTTAGTATTGTTTCATCGAAGTCTATTGCAGAGCAATTGGTGCGGAGCAATTCTCTTCAGGTGAATAATCTGGTTTTTTGTGCTTTTCTTGATAATTCTAGTCTGTTTCCAATCATTGCTGTGTGAATTATTTCATTATAGGTCTGTGCAAGTTTCAAGTGGTATAGTTGCTTATTCAGAATGGCACCAAGAAGAGAGTTGACAGGAAAATTGAATTATCAGGATAAGAAAATCTGTGATGATTTTTTAGAATAGTTAACCACATCCACCAATGTCGGGGCTAAGGCTAAAGAGTTAGTACCAAAGAACCCTCGTCTGAAAATTGGGGATGGCCTGTATGATAAAGGCAATTGGTTAAGGGACCCTAAGATAGGGATATCAAGTTAATGACTGTTCAAAGTCAGTTTTGGGCAGAGACATTCCCCAACTCCTTTAAATAGCATATGGGAACTGGATGTAGGAAAACTTGTGGTCCTTGTGTATTCATAGATGTAGATCTATTGACCCTGATTGCATAGAGTTATGACCCTGTAGCAAGATGCATCAGAAATATAAAGGGATCAACCCTAGTTGAAATCAAAGATGATGAGTTTAGAAATGTTTTCAAGCTCAGTGAGACCTCCAATTTGTTAGAGCCTATTGACTTTGAGTCATTAGCCTAGATTTACAATGCATAGAGGGATCATCTTAGGAGTGGCCCATTGAAAGAGTTCTTTATGAAGATAGGGGGGTTAACAGTTGTAGGCCCCAGCACAATGGAACCATTCTCCCTCAATTTATTTACTTTGAGAGCTAAGGGTATGTATTGGGCACTATATCAGATCTTTGGAGAGAATGCTGAAAGGAACATGCCAACCCATTACATGTTGATGATTGCACAAATTCTAAACCCCTCCCTGGCTATAACATTTGATTATGCCCCATACCGCACTGATGCTATTCATGCAGGGCTTGTAGGGATCAAAAATGGTAAGGTGGATAGGCCATTTGGATGGTACTCCCTGTTAATGCACATGTTTTTATTCAAAGGTGTTGATTATTTTGCAAAAGATATGGATTTGGTCAAGGTTAAAGATAAAGAGGAGATGCCAGTGCAACTTTGGAGCACTATTCTATCTTGGGATAGAGAGGATGCTATTTTTTTGAAGTTTCATAGATGCTTTGCATCTAAGATTAGAGTTCTTTTATGTGCAGAAAACCCTAGGATTCCTAAGGCTCTTTTGGAATTCCTTAGGCCTAAAGAGTTTGCAGAAGATATCAAGATTGTTCACAATTGGAGAGACATGTATTTGTACCCTATTTCTACTATTTTTAGAGTATATGGCTTCAAAGGAACCCCCTATCTACTGACCTATCAAGTCCCATTGAAGATAGGGATTGTATAAGTGTTGAGACAGATTGGAGGAGTGCAAGAAGCAGAGCTAACCAATAGGGGTAAAGGAACCATTTTCCCAACTATTACCATGGCCCACCATTTTGTAATCACTAAAGGTGGATGGAAATATTTTGAAGAATTCTGTAAGCCATATAGGCTGTCAACTGCAGTTTCAAGATGTGAAGATCCTGAGGACTTTTTCAATGGCATGTTCAGAAAGAGAGCAGTGTGTAGAGGTAGGCCTCACTAATTTCAGTTCCCCGAAGATTTAATTAGGAATGAATTAAGCTTAGATGAGCAGGAACTAAGGAAGGAGAAATGGATTGCATATAAGAAGACACTTGATTTTATCTATCAATTTGATAGTAGCTATGACCCTCTTTCTAGCTTCAACCCTTTTGAGGAGAAAATCAAATTCTTGATTCTCTATTTTGAAGACCTCATGCAGACCTTAAAAGAAAAAAGGGAGGCTTTAATGCAAAATGATCCTGATAGGGTTAAGATGGTCTTGGCTAAGCATGATTTTGCTAAGGCTATCCCACCTGGTGACTATGTAATGCATAATAAGTCAAAGTACACTGTGATGATGCCAGTGGTAGGTGAGCCTTCCACTTCAAAAGGGAAAAGGAAAATTGAAGATGTCATTGACATTCAGGATTCCCCTAAAAGGCAAAGAGTAGGAAAGGAGGTTGAAACTAATGAACCTCAGTATACTCCATCTCAGTCCCCTATCCACATTGGAGATGAGCAAGCGGTGGCTGAACAATTATTACGGTTAGGGAGTCTAGGTGAGATTACTTACACCTATGAGGAGACCCAAGAGGGGATGCTAGAGGAGCCACCTAGCACTGAAATGAACTTAACTGATGGTGAGCTAAGGGGTAAAGAATTAGACCTTACTGTTAAGCAAGCCAGTGAAGAATTCTTGGCTGACAATAACTTTGTTACAATAGGGGCTTTCATGCAATTTGTGTGGAAGCAGAACATGGAACAATTCAAGACCAAATGTGAGCAGAAGAAGAGTGAACAACCTCTCAGAGATGCTAATCAGATAGAAGAAGAAATAAAGCAAGAAATGATGGCTAAATTCAAAGCCATCACTCCTAAAGCTGGAAGAGAGATGGTGTCAAAGGCTGGTGTTATAATCCTCCCTAAATGGGATATAGCTGATGCTTTAGTTTTTGATGTAGTAAGGAAGGAAACAAGGCCAATGGAAGGAGTGACCTTCAGCAGGGATAATGTTGCTCTTGTCATGTGGTCATTAAAAAAGGATGAGAACAAAAGGAGGAAAAATGCATCAGATTCTAGCCTCTTAGGAGGCATGATTGTTAAGAGAGTCCAAATTATAGGGGTAGTGGAAGCTGCAAGCACAGTTCTAGAAACTGCAAAGTTTAATGTGGTAGTAGCAGAGAAAGAGGCACAAGAAAGAGCCAATCTCCAATTGAAGTTGGAGACTATCTTAAAGGCTTACAATGAGGCTAAAGAAGGAATAGCCAACAGGGACAACATCATTACTAGACTCCAGAGTCAGTTGGCAAGCCAACACCATCCAAGTAAATCTTCTACACTCATGATAGTCTCCTCTCTAGTAGGACCCCCTCCTACTAGTCCCATCATAGAATACCCCCCTTCTCCTATGCCTTCTGGTTTCCAATCAGCTGAGACAGTCCAAAATGAGTTGGAAAAGTTAAAACAAGCTCAGGCCTTGTTTGCAAATAAATATGAAGAGAAGGTGAAAGCCACAATTTTGAAGTTTGTTGACTCAGTCAAGGCCTCCATTGTATACATAAATATGAAGAGGATTCTGAAGGTTATAATCAAATTCAAAGAAGATGAGGCCACTTCGGAACCAATCCTTAATAAGTGGATGCCTAGAGGTAAGGAATTGGAGATCATGTGTTCATCCCATGCAGATGCAGAGGAGAATGACCTTCTAAGGTCCACCAGTGAGTTTATAAAAGAGATGAATATTCTCTCAGAGGAAAGGGAAGGTATAAAAAGAAAAGCCCAACTATATAGAAAATATTATTCGGATCACAAATTTGAATTGTTTCCAGGAGGTTTCATTGGTCCAATTCAGTTAAAAGAAGAGAAGACCTCGTTAGAGGAGCTGGACCACAATTTGTCCCAAAGGGTCAATCAAATTATCAACACTAATGACACATCTTTATTTGTCCAAACTATTGAAGAAATTGAAAAGGTGAAATCTCATTATGGTTTCGTAGAAACATAAATTGGGCATTTAAGAGTCACTTGGAAAATGCTAGAAGATATGAAACAGAAGGTTGTTAGTTTTGCTTGGCCAAGTGATGATGTTTTTTAGGAATGGAAGGATAATTATGTCAGATGGAAAGAAGATGCTCCAGAGCAGTTAGAAGAGGTTGCAATAGAACAAAAGGTACAAGAGGCTGTGAATGTTGAAAAGGACTTGTAACCGCTTCTTGGAGAAGAATTGCGGATGTAACAAACTTTTTGAAAAAGTTCTGAAGCTTGTATGCATCCATAATGTTATAAATGGATACCAGGACTAGTAAAAAAATGATCACAAGAATTTGTAAAGAAATTATGCAGAAATTTATGTGCATTTTTTCTAAGTGTTCCATAGAAAATTATCTAAGTTTTGTAAGATTTTCCAGATTGAATATAAATATACAGACCATTAACTTTGAGCCTAGAATTTGTGTTGTCTTCTAGTATTCTTTCGAATATTTTACAGGTTTCATTTGGGTAACTTAGGGTTACTTCAATTGAACCGAGATTGTAATGCAATCTTTATAGATATGTTTCTTAGCCTTCTTCTTTAGGAGAGGAATTAAATACATGAGAAATATCTTTATCAGTACGTTATTTGTTGGGAACTCTAAATTTGATGAACACTGTTTAGTATAACAAGGGAGGATTCTCATACATGTTAGGCATGTATGGAATTGATAAAAGCCAAAGTGATTGAGATGCATGGATATGTTTAATTCTAGAGTTCTTGTTTAAAATAGATGACTCTGTAGCCCGGATAAGGAACTGGTATCTATTAATGTTTTCTTTTCTAAATCTCTTGAGGATCAACACTGAAAATGAGCCTAAGTTTTCCCATATTTTTTCAGTTTCTTGTTTAAGGTGATAAGATCCACTGGTTTTTGGACAATGGTTACTATGGATTTTGTTTAAAAGTGTGAAAGTATTCACATAAGGTATACCTGCCTGAACTTTGGATAAGTTTGAAGTGTAGAAGGTTTTTAAAACCTTGTCATATGTTGCTCTAAGGTTCTTGTTCCTTGATTTCTCCATTCACATACAAAGTTTTTCTTTCTCATCAAAGGGGATAAAAAGGGGATCAGAATTTGAGAACAACAGCTACCTCATCACAATAGACCACACAAGAAGAGATGGTGAGAAATGTTGAGAAGGGTAAGGCCTCCATTTCTGATTTTATTGAGGTCATAAATACCTAGGAGGATCCAAATATTTGACCACCTTTCCCTCCTAGAGAGACATTCAAAGATGATGATGTTGCAAATGTGCTCCTAGACTTGGATAGGGAAACTATCCCTAGCACTACTCCAAAGGAAGAATCAAATGATGAAAGGATAATTGTAGCCATATAATTCATGTTAGATGATAATTTTGTAAACATTGCAGAATTCAAGGCATTTTGGCTAAGAGAAAAATTGAAAAACCTATTTGAGGAAGAGATTGCCAATTTTGACAAGGATAACATTAATTGCTCCCCACAAGAGGCAAGAGAGTTGGTGAGGAGAACCAGTATGATGCTAATACCTAGATGGGATTTAGAGAAATTTTTTCTATAAGATTAGGTGATAAGGTAAATTGATCCAATATATGCACAAGAATTTGGGAAGCATGGGTCAGGATTCCATCCGAGCATCAAGGCCTTTGCACTCTGAGAAAAGGCCCCTAACAGATAAGCCAATTGTGTTGTATGGAATTAAACAAAGAGTAGGGGATGCTATTATAAGGACCCTGGTGGATACTACAAAAGTGGAAGTTGCATCAACATCGATACATGCTGGACATTTTGCTAAGGTGGTTATAGAAGAGGAAAGAAAGGAAGCATGAAAAGATGAAGAAGAAACATGTGATCCTTGCTGCTGATCATAATTAATTGTACATGGAGAATGTCAGGTTGAGGAAAGAATTGGTAGTAGGAGAAGCCACAAAATTGAACAAACAACATCTCGAGGAGATGCAAAAGATGCGGGAAGAATTAAAAAGGATGAAAGAAGAATCAAAGAATAGATATTTGGAGATGAAGAAGACCACAATTTTGAAAATCACAAGAAATATACTCTCCAACTTGGATGAGGTACATTCTTCTTATTCTTATGTATTCTATCTCAGGGCCCAATTGGGCAAAATTATTTCATTCCTTCAACCTTTGAGGGCCACATGGTTCCCTAAGGCCACAATGCTTAAAGAGATTCTTTTGGCAATAAATAATATGCCTAATGCCTCCCAAGGTGTAAGAATAACATGGAAAAACTATAACCTTATGATTAAGGAGCTACCTCATGTGGAAGAAGAGGACAAACAATTAAAGGAAAAATTAGATTCTTATAAGGGCCTTTAGAAGGGGGATATTCCTTCAATTTTGACTGGAGATGGACAAATAAAAGACTTGGATAAGTGGAGGATGGATTTCCAAGAGTCAATTAATGCGGTCCTAAAGTTGCTTATTGGGGATCCTAGTAAGAAAGATTCATATCACATAATTATTGATAATATTCTTGATGTTGACTCTCTATATCACAAATTCATCTTGGAGATATCAATAATACTAGCTAATAAGACCACAAAAGCCATGGTAAAACTACAAAATTTGAAATCCCTACAGATGAAATGGATAGCTGGCACAAGAAGTACTGCTCCATTGAAGAGGACTAGTCATTGTTCTTTTCCATTTTTGTATTTCTTATGATTTTCTATAGGTGTCCACTTTGGCAGATAGGATTTGAGCATTCAACCAACACATACCAGACCCCAATGCATGTGAAATCTAGTGCCAGAGTCCAAATTTTGACCATAATGGGTACTACAACAAAAGGAAATCCCAACATCACTCCCATCAAACTTGTGGCTCCAGTCTCTAGAAGCTACCATCATAGTCACTCTCTTTTAATTATGCTAGAAAGATTGTGTGTAGTACATGAAGAAAGATGCCTTGGGGCATATTCTAGTCTTAGGAAATCCGATTATGACAAATGTCTTACTCAATCTGAAGTTTATTTTTCTCCCTTGTCTTATAAAAGAGAATCTAGGGCCAGTAAGAGAGGATTCTATTTTTTTTTTAGAAATAGAATGTAATAGGAGACAATTAAGGGCAATTAAAGTGAACATTTCCTTTCTACAGATGTTTTTCACTTTTGTCACACTGTATCAACTTTTGAAGAATAATAGAAGAAATCATTGTCAAGTTGTTTCATTTATCTGTGTATTTTTGTATGAATCTATGTGTTAATGACATACTAATTTATCTTCCTCAAGTAAGAATGTGTAGTTTTGAAGTGGGTCTCTTTTAATGAATGTTAAATTTTGTTCTAAAACATTGCAATATGCATATAGTGTAATGTGTTTAAGTTTTGTTATAGTTTTAAGTGACATGATATACAAGTCATAAGTATGTCCAAGTGTACTGAATGATTATATATTGTAGTAAGTTTTAATTTATCTATATATTTGACTCTATTCACCATAAGATAAGCACTGGTCCTATTTTCTTGGAGTATTTCAGAATCATTTATCTTCAAAGTCCTTTTCATTTCTATTCATAGGAGTAGGTGTAGAATTAGTATTAGCTTATGATCAATCCTAATCATTGAGTGGGAGCCTAAAACCAACATTGCAACCAAAGTCCAAAGTATTGAAGTTTCCTTCATATATTTTCATTGGGAAATCTTCTTTAAACAACAATGTCCATGTATATGCTTGAGTAGTTTGTTAGGAAATTGTTTAGGTCCACCCACCTTGGTTTTGCAGAGCCTAAAGTGCAAGAGATTTCAGTCCTAAGACTGAATCTCGTTCGTTGGCCAAATCCTATTCTAGACCAGTTGATAAGTAAGTGGCTAATTCATTAGGGTTTAGAACTTGTTGATTTCTGAAACAACACAATGTATGGATGGAAGTGGGATTAGCTCCTAATTTTCTCGATCCCATTTTTCACCATCATAGTTCTTAGCTAGGCATATCGAACTTTGACTATCACAATAAAATGCCATTGCACCTTATTTTATTCCAATTTATGAATGAAATCTGTAAAGCCAAATGGCTACTTTACAAGGATGAGTACCTACCATATAATAAAACTCACTAATAGACAATGAAACCACAAATTATTGCTTACTCATCCAACTAATTGCAGCACCAAATAAAGTGAACACAAAAAATGGTGGATCTTTTGCTATCAACATCACCTACCTAGTATGGATCTACATAACCATGAATATCAAGAGAAATCTTGTCTCCTTTGAAATTACCATGATAACATAGAATACTTTGAGGTACCCTTAAAATATCTGAAGACTCTTTGACTACGTCCTAAGGAACTCTACTAGAATTAGACATATATCTAGAAAGAGCTCCCATTACTTTGGCAATGTTTGGTCTAGTGCAGACCATAACATACATAAAAATTCCAACTAAATTATGGTAAGGTACTTTTCTCATGCCTTCCATATCTAATGGGGATGTAGGACAATCTAAAACAAAGAATTTAATTCCAATTATAAAGGAAACACATAATGGTCTACAACCCTGCATGTTAAAACTCTGTAAAACTGAATTCACATACTTACTTTGGCCTAGCTAGAGCTTTTTGTTCACTCTCTCTCTTCTATTTTCCATCACAAGAATGTGTTTCACTGCACCAATAACTATCATTTCAAATTTAATAGCAAGTTAATATTTTAGTTCTAAAATTATACATTTCCCTTTTCCAATGAATAACATATCATCATATAATGCAATGTACAAGAAATTATCAGCATCAAATTTATAATAAAAATAGCTATCTGATTTAGAATGCTCAAATCCCAAACTCAACACATAAGTATCAAATTTTTGGTGTCACATCATAGCACTTTGTTTGAGGCCATACAAATATTTCTTCAATTTACAAACCAAATTACTTTTACCTTTTACTACATTGTGCTCTAGCTTTATCATATAATATCCTCCTCCAAATTACCATGACAGAAAGTAGTTTTCACGCCCATTTTCTTAGCCTCTAAATCATAAGCAACAACAATAGAAAGAAAAAATATAATAGATTCCATTTTTTATATAGGAGAAAATATCTCACTGTAATTAACGCCCTTAACTTGAGAGTATCCTTTTGAAAGAAAATTTGTTTTATACTTCTCAATAACTCCATCTAAACCAATATTTTTCTTGAATACCAATTTGCAACCAACAGGTTTATGTCCTTTAAGTAATTGTACAAGATCGTATGTATCATTATTTTTCAAAGCTACCATTTCTTCATCTATAGCAATTTTTTAGGATTCTACATCATTCATACCTAATGCCTCTTCTACTAGGTTCATACACATTAGTTTTGAAAGAACAAATACATCTCTAATTAATAGGTGAATATCATTGGTTGTCTATTTCTTATAGACCTTCAAACAAGATGAGTTGGAGGATCTTCCTCCTCTTTTGGAGATTTAGAGCTAAACAAGCTCTCCTCAATTTCTTGATTATCTTGGAGTATCGATTCAACTCTTTTAGGTGTAGAAGAAATTTGAGTCACATCTTCCTATGTAGTTTTTTCTAGCTGTAATATAATACAAGGGTCATTTTCTTTAAAAACAATATTTCCACTATGCATCACCTTCTATGCAACATGGTCCCAAAGTTTTTATCCTTTGACACCATAATTGTATCCAATGAAGATACATTTTGCAACCTTGTTATCCAAATTTATTTGCTTCTCCTTTAGCACATTTGCATATAGCTCACAACTAAAAACTCTAAGATGTCTCAATTAAGGGTTATGACCTGGCCATGCTTCCATAGGCACTTTATGAATAAGAGGTGATGTAGGAGATCTATTAACCATGTAGAAAGTAGTGGCAATAGTTTCAACCCAAAACTTTTATTCTAGACTAGAACCGCTCAATGTACTCCTAGCCTTCTCTATCAACATCCTATTCATTCTTTTTGAAACTCCATTTTTCTTTAGAGAATATGAAGTTGTCTTATATCTATGAATGCCACAATCTTTATAGAATCTATAAAAATCATTATAAAAAAATTCACCACCATTTTCAGTCCTCAAACATTTTATTTTCTTCTCAATTTGCAACTCAACCATTGCTTTAAGTTATTTAAATCAATTTCAAATTTCAAATTTACTCTTTACAAAATATACCCATGTAATTATGTGGCCACGTCTTTTGGTGCAATAACATAGTCTTATATGTTGGTAACATTGATTCAAAATAATCGACACCCTTAGTTACCCAGAATGACTATCTATTGAAGGTGTTGGTTCCCAAATCAACAGATTGCAAAACCCTAATAATGTGCCAGGTTCTATGATCAGTCTCAACATTTGATTTGTCCAATGAACAAGAATCTTTTAAAAGAAGATATCTCCTACTCTTTAGGCTCTGCAAAACCTCGATAGGTCTACCTTTAATATATCAAATTTAAATTTTTTTTTAAAATCTTGCTTCAGGTCCACTTAGTATGGCACACATACTTGAAGTGAATTCTTAAATATGCTTTAATACTCCTACTCCTAATTTATCTTCTCAACATAAATAAATAAAAACAAATTCTATGGAAATTGTTTTATATAGTAATGACCAATGCCTCCTTTAGGGTTACATAACTTACACAATCTAGTTCTTGATAATTATTCAACTTAATCGACAATTAAAAGTGTTTAATCTTATAGAAACATGCAAGAATGTGATATTAGCTAGTTCTTCTAGCTAATCCAATTACTCCCTTCCAAACTACTGTAACTTAATCAAATGGATTTTAATTCTTCCTTGAAAAACCCAATCAACTAAATCACACAAAATAGAGAAAGTTTCTTTGATAAATCAAAATTATCCTTGATACTTTGATTTAAATAGATAGGAAAGAAAATATATTAGAGATAACCACACAATATTCTATCATCCATGATCAACAAAATAACCGAGCACAAGAATTTGATATTTTTGTATTATATTTCACCACAAAGAGAGGGTACAAGTTTCTTTCAAATCTTTTTTGCTATTTTTGTTATATCTATTCTATCTTTTGATCGGTCTTGGTTTATCCCTTACATACAAAATGGGGAGAAGCAACAAGCTTCAGACCGTTACATCACATCCTTTCATAACTAACTGTATAAATGTATGATTAAAGAAGGTAAATTAAAGCACTTAAATCTTGTAAGCCAAGTTTTGACATGTATGAAATAAAATATAATGATAAAACATAAGAATAATCGGTGGATGCAAGTAAGCCCATTATTTTGACATTTTGAGTACCAACCCATGACCCTTGGGTTTGGCAAGATTCTACTTTAAGTTGGGCATCCTTCATGTCCACCGGCTAACTTTCTGTGCATTTAATCTTTAGAGGTCTTCAAATATGTAGCTTCCCATTGGTAGACCTCATAGTCACTTGACAACTTGTAATTCTGGATGATAAACATGTCCACAATGTGATCTTTCCATTTTTTGTTAGTTACTGTCCTTAAATCTACAATAAATTTTGTATAGCTGACATCCAGTGTGATGATCCTGTCCCAAAATAAATTAAAGCATTGAATGCTCATATCCTTTTCTTATTTCATATGTGAAATAATTTTTTGCACCATTTGGAAGAAATCAATTTTCCAGTCATTGAAATACTTCATGTGATTATCCTTGTCGGTGATAGGAGGTATGGTCTAGTGTTGAAATGTATTGAAAGAGACAATCTTGGCTCTTACTTTGTGTTCTTCACTAGTAATATATTTGAGTTCCTCAATAATTATATACAATGTTCTCTCTATCTCCTTTATTGTGGGAGAAGCATCAGGATCCATTTGAGTTACCCTACATAGAGTGACCAAAGTAATATATGTTGGTTGGCATCTCTTTGATAAAACCTCCAATTTAGGCCTATTTTTTGTAAACACTTCTATTATCCTTAACAAATATTCATAGCTTTTGTATACTTCTTCCAACTCGTTAACTATGAACTTCACTTTGTGTGCTAAAATTTGTTTAAATGCATTAAGGATTTGTTGTGGTACCCTTTGCAAAGCTTCTTCATTGGCTACCCTTAGGCCCTGAATCTCTTTCTCATATTTTTTATTTTCTTTATCCCATCCTTGGGTGTCTTCAGTGTTGTCCATTGGCCTGGAGGGAGAATTATTATGCAAGACAATGACTTTATTCTAACTATTAGTTTATCCCTTTGCCTTTCCCTTCCACATAGAATTTTTAATATACAACCTATTAATTTCATCATTCATTTCTTTGTGACCCTATTCAAGCTCAATTATCCTTTGCTACATGTGCTTTACAAACTCTCTTGTAAACATGGCAAAGTGCATAGTCAATGTGGCTGCCTCTAATGGGGAGGTATCTTTCATGGTTTTTAGAATCATTTCTCCTTTTGTTTCCTTCACCAAGTCTACTAGTTTCAGCTTATTAGTGATTTTGAAATCCACCCATGCAACTAGTATTTCAGTTTTGGGGTTATATCCTATACCACTTACTCCTTCATCATAATCAAACTCTGCAACTAGCATAGGATTCTCTTGTTGTCTCACCTAATCTAGTAGGAACATTTGTTTCATGGTTAACTCTAAAATAATTAACATATTAATTTTAAAACTGCTTCTCTTGCCTCTATTGGAGTAATATGAACATCATCAAATTTTATTTCCCTATAGGTTTGAGAAATAAAATCCTTATGTTTGGATTCATCCACTCCCACGAGGCTCATCTATTTTCTTTTCTCAAACTCCATTTTTATTTTTATCCAAGTCTTTAAACTCCGTGATGGGTGAAGAATGTCCTATAGTTTTATTTGAATTTGTGCCTATTTTATTACCCACTTTTACCAACTATCCTCTGATTTACTATAGTAATTATGAAAAAATTGATAATAAACATGACTATAGGAAATGCAAATTCTTTGGCATTTAACCTAGTAATAAGTACTAATTCGGGTGCTTATGTGAGTAGGGGTCTCTTGGTGGCAAAAGTGTATAATGGGAAGCTTGGATGTATTTGCAGATCTATAGGGGAACCGGTTTTTGGCATCATGTTTTGTTTTTTTATTCTATTTTATATTAGTTGTAAAGAATTTAAATTAATTGTTTGAGTTTACTCTGTTATTTTGTCAAAGGGAACAACTATTGTTATTTTTGCCCCTCATGGCTGTGAACTGTGAGGGACTAAACTTGGATAATTATTACTATTCTCGCTGATAATATAGTCTATATATACATACTAAGTTATATAGTAAACATCTATTACTTTATGTTCTGATTACAAATCCGTTGGAAACAATACAAGTTTTGCACCATATTTGAGTTCTTTGACTGATTGACTGGCTGTTGGAGAAAGGGTCCGCTCCCTCCGGTCATCGATTGGTTTGTCATTTTACTTTCATGTGGATTGTTTATCGAATGCACTCAATAGATCTGTAAGTGTGGTATGATTATATTATTATTAGTTTTTTTTACTTTATTCCATGATTTATTAATTTCTGATTCTTATTCATAAACTGGTTTGGTAATTGGAACTATTCAAGAACACTTCAACAATTGCTATGTGAGGAAATGATCAAGATTTGAATAAAGTTTTAGCATTCTGATTGATTGATTGTCAAAAGAAAGTCCATTTCCTATCGTCAGCACAATATTGATGTTGTCCTATCACTAGATTAACAGACACTGTCACCAGAACAATATTAAGTATTTTGTATGAAATAAGTTTTAAAGATGATTGCACAACTCGAAGTTTAATTGCATATTTTTCTTCATAAGGTTATTAAAAATACAATTGGTTGTGAGTTAGGTTAGAAGGAGGAGCTTGTCTATTTACAAAGTGTGTTTCAAATAGAGCCTTAGATTAAAAAGTGTGTTATAATTTAATTCTTAGAGTAGGAAGTATGTTATAATTTCATTAGAGTGTGTGGTTGATTTAAAGAGTGTATTTTGGAGAGTGTGAGTTAGGAAGAAACTAAAGGAATCAACATTCAAGGAAAATAGAAGATAGAAATTTCTCATATTTAAGCCCTTATTTTTGCCCAATATTTTTTGGTGCTGTTTCCGGGGAAGGTATTAGAGACATGAAACCATAGTGAATTAAGTTAAGACCAATGCGCCAAGGTGGAAGTCTGTGTAATTGTCGATATTGCCTAGGTGATTAACTTAAGTTTGCACTGTTATAGATCATATAGGTGCATGAATCGTAATAGGGATAGTAAAGGTAGATTTGTAAGAAAAAACACAAGTAGTTCTCAATAAGGAAAATCAAAGTTAGGAAAAAAACCATTGATTGAAAAAGTTGTCATCGAGCCTGATCTAGAAAAGTGTGTTATAGAACCCTCTGTTGTCTCACCCCTAGTATATCACAAATAATTCATGAGTTCCCTCAAGATCCATTAATTACCCCGAAATTTGCCCAACAATTTGTCGATTCTTTTGAAACACGTAGTGGGAAGCTTGAAGAAAAATCATATACAATTGTTTACACTCCTTGGGCATTTGAAGACAATGTAGGTGACAACAATAACAACAAAAACAACAACAATGGTATACTTGCAAATAATAATCCTATAACTTTTGAGTTCTCTATTATTGATCCTACAAAAGATGCTTCAATGAAAAATATTCCTCACTCCGCTTTGCCAGTTTTTAGGGGATTGACTGTCGAAGATCTTGATGTGTTTTTATTTGAATTTGAAGTTTTGTATAACAACTATGACTATCACAATGATGCACACAAACTCAAGTTGTTCCCAACCACTCTGAAAGATGCAACACTCAGATGGTTTATGAGTCTAGAGCCACAATCAGTCCAAACCTGGGAGAACATGAAGGAAAAATTTCTTGCAAAATATCAAGTATTGCAAGACCAAAGAGGTACAAGATGAGATCTTTCAAATGACACAATACGAGGAAGAAACACTAGAAGACTATTTGGAGAGATTCTTGTTCAGTCTTCAAAGAGCCTGACAAAATGGTTTGAATAATGATACTATTAAAATATTATTTTTAAGAGGAATTTGGGATGATTGCATGGAATAATTAAATCTCATGGGTGGGGGTAATATTTCTAAATCACATTTTGATGATATTTGTGAAGCATGCAAGAATTATTCAAGGTCTACTCGATCAGTTCGTGGATATATGAGAAGAAATAATTTGGTGGGAGGAGGTGCGTCAAGAGTCACTAAACAAGAACTTGGTATGTTACTTGAAGACATTAAAACTGATTTACTGAGTCATATGGGTAAACCGATAGATACACTTTATACTTGAAAGAAACAAGAAGACACTGAAAGACAATTAGCAGTCTTTTGTCCAACTTGCAGGAAGAAGCATGGTAGTGAGGAATGCCCCTATAATCGAACCAAAATCTCATCTTTAGAAGCTAGTAGGCATTCTATCTTATGACCCCTTCCCATAGATATGGCAGAAGTTGAATAACCCGAGGAATCTATTTACTTTATGGCCCCTAGACGTCCTTGGCCACCTAGACCCATACAACCTGAAATGATTAATAATTATTCTCTAGCTAGACCAAGTCAACCTTCTTTTGTAAATTAGTCAGGATGGTATGATGGTTGGCAACAACCTATTCCCTACTATCCACCATGGCCTAATCAACCTACATCCCAACCATGGCAACAACCTTGGTGATCACAACCACAATACCTCAATATCCCCAACAATTTCCACCTTATCCTCTACCTCCTATGGTTCATCCATATCAGTGACAACAACAACTTCTTCCATCTCCTCCAAATTATCAGTTGCCTTAGCCTACACAACCACTAAAATCTACGTTAATACCAACACAACCAAATCCCAATCCCAACAATAAGTCAACACAAACTGTGTATAATAACGAGGTGGTAGGATATCCTACTTATCCAATCAATGCAATGGAACTTGAAGGAGTACAATTAAGGTTAGGGAAATCCCTCCAAGGCCCTACCATTAGAGAAGTAAATGATGAACCTGAGGAGGATCCTGAAAAAGAATTGCCATTTCCTGACCGATTTCTTTCAAAACCTATACAAAAGGAGGTACCACCAATAAAAATTAATTTTATAAATGAGCTTCATAATGTTAATATCAAGATTTCTTTGTTGTAGGCCATAAAGGATATTCTAGTGTACAACAAGACCATTCATGAGTTATGCACAAGGAAGCAGAATAAGAAGGAAGACCCAAAGACTGTCCAGTTTATCAGGCAACTATCACACCTTATGCTTGGGAACTTGACCATTCCAAAATATTCAGATCCAGGGAGTCCTATCATCAAGGTAAGTATTGGTAACGATCACTATTCCTAATACACTTATTGATTTAGGTGCTGCAATCAATGTAATGACAAATGAGACAAAGAAAAAATTATCACTTGGGGGACTTAGGCTTACTCCCGTAGTCCTCTAGATGGCAGATTGTTCCTTGGTCAAGCCTAAGGGGGTTATAGAGGATGTAATTCTTTCCATTGATTCGTGGGACTATCCAACTAAATTTATGATCTTGCAGCTTAAAGTTAAGCTGGGGGGATACCCCTTGATCTTGGGATGACCTTGGCTAGCTGCTACCACTGCTATCATCAACTTTTGGTCAGGTAATATGGTTATTTCTAATGGGGGACAAACAAAGAAGCTAACATTATACCCACCAGTACAACCTTTTCTAGAAACAAAAGACCCAGTTTGGGTTGATAGTGACTTAGAAGAGTCACTCCCAATCTTAACAATTGATCAGGCACAAGACCTTGACGAACCTACTGAGGATAACATTCTTGTCAATTTCCTTCAGAATAGTTATGAATTAATGACATTCTGGAGATCTTGGTCCTTCCTTTGAATACGAATACTGGTTTTCCTTTTGGGAATTTTCCTTTGGTGGGTAGTTCTTGGGTTGTTCAACACTTTTTAACATTACACCAGTTCTTGCCCTTGATTCACCAACATAATCCAAACCTATGGAAATCTTACCAAGTCACACACTTAATATCAATCCACATTTGAGCCCTGAACAAGTCCAGGACCTTATTGCCATGCTTAGGGATAATAAAGCTGCATTTGCTTGGGAATACCAAAACATGTGTGGTATCCATCTAGACACTTGGACACACCATATTTACATAAATGAAGGAATTCATCCAGTCAGACAACCACAACAAAGACTTAACCCTGCTTTGCAAGAAATGTTCAAGAAGGAATTACAAAATTTGTTAAATGTTGATTTTATATATCCCATCTCAGATAGTCAATGGGTTTCTCCTCTAGTTATGGTCCCGAAGAAAAATGGTAAGTGGCAGATTTGTGTTGATTATAGAGCTCTTAATAAAGCAACTAAAAAGGATCATTTCCCATTTCCATTTATTGACCAAGTACTGGATACTCTTGCAAGAAAACACTTCTTCTCTTTCTTGGATGGATTTAGCGGATACAACCAAATTCACATAGCATCGGAGGATTAGGACAAGACTACCTTCACATGTCCTTGGGGTACCTTCACTTATAATGTTCTACCTTTCAGGTTGTGCAATGCCTCCGCTACTTTCCAAAGGGGAGTATTAAGTATTTTTTCTGACCTTGTTAATGATTGTTTTGAAGTTTATGTGGATGATTTTACTATGCATGGTAACACTTATGAAGAGCCAAAAACAAACTTGGAAAAGGTACTTAAGAGATTTATAGATAATAACTTGTCTTTAAGCCATGAAAAATGTCACATTATTATGACAAAAGGAATTGTGCTGGGACATTATATATCTTCTCAAGGTATTTAAGTGGATCCTAAAAAAATTTAGATTATCCAAAATTTGCCCACACCATCTAGCCACAAGGATGTTCGTAGTTTTCTTGGTCATGCTAGGTATTAATGAAGGGTTATTCAAAATTTTAGCAAGCTTGCCTCCCCCTTATTTTATTTACTCACTAAAGATGTTACCTTCTTGTGGACACTCTAGTGTCAAGACACCTTTGAGACTATAAAAAAAAAACTTGTGACCACACCTATCCTTATAGGTCTGAATTGGGCATTACCTTTCCATATCCATACTGATGCCTCTGATTCTTCCATGGGAGATCTGCTTGGACAAATAGAAGATAATCTCTTCTATTCTATCTACTACATCAGCAAGAACTTCATAGGCACTGAGGTAAAATACACAGTAACTGAAAGAGAGTTTTTAGTTGTTGTATATGCAATTAATAAATTTCATCATTACATTACTGGATATACGATATTTGTTCATACAAATCATTCGGCTATTCATTTCTTAATGAATAAACTTGTTGTAACTGGTTGAGTTATTAGATGGTTGCTTTTATTACAAGAATTTGATGTAACTATACTTGCTAAGCTTTGTCGAGAAAATGAGGTTACAAAATTTTTATCTAGGTTACAACAGCCAGACAATGAACCAACTCCAGTTGATGACACCTTTCTAGATGAACACCTTTTTGCTATCTCAACAAAGAGCACATGGTTCGCTGATATTACCAATTACCTAGTCACATGCAAGTTTCCACCCCACTTCTCTCTACGAGAACATTGAAAGTTGGTTGACCTTAGTGGATAGTAGACTTGGATCAATGATTTTCTCTTTTGCATTGGTATTGACAATAGCATGCAACAATGTGTACCCAAGGATGATGTCTTTGATATACTTCATGCATGTCACACAAAACCATGCAGAGGACACTTTGTTGCTTAGCAGGCTGCACAAAAGATTCTCACTTTTGGATACTATTGGCCTATAATTCACAAGGACTGTAAGCGATATGTTCACCATTGCGATATGTGTCAGCATATGGGCTGCCCCACACACTTTGATGAAATGCCACTGCATCCATAGTTATCCATAAAAGCCTTTGAAAAATGGGGTCTTGACTTTGTGGGCCCAATCAATCCACTATCTAGGAACAAGGAATACATCCTTGTTTGTACAAACTATGTCACCAAGTGGGTTGAGGTTGTCACCCTGAAACATGCAAGAGATACCAAGGTGGCTAATTTCCTCTACTCAGAGACCTTCACCAGGTTTGGTGTACCATGAGAGATAACTACAGAATAAGGGACGCAATTCACATCCGAGCTTATTACTGCCTTGGTTAAGGAATATGAGATTCATCATCAAAAGTCTACTCCTTATCATCCTCAAGAAAACAAATAGGTAGAAGTCACCAACTGAGAGCTTGAGAACATCTTTACCAGGATTGTCACTCTTCATAAGCATGATTAGGCCACATGACTTCCCTAAGTTGTGTGGGCCTATCACACAATATGGAAGACTACCACTGGTTTGACACCTTATGATCTCATCTATGGTAAGAGGGCAGTTCTCCCTATTGAGTTCAATATCAAGACTCTTCATATCACACTACAATTGGGAATGAGTCTCTTAGATTGAAGTAGTCACTGGCTAGGAGGGACCTCAAAGAGATTGTTGGAACTCATAAAAATTTGAATGAATTCTCGAGCTCCATTTCAAAAAGGGGTAAAATGAAGCCAGTACCCTTCCCTCGCGTGCCTATCATGTGGGCCATGAAACTCTTAGAAAATTCAATCAACAGAAGAAAATGCAAGCAAAGGCAATTGGCAAGTGTAGAACAAAACTCTTCCTTTCCATGAGCTAGATGGGGTCGCATGGTTGCAGACAGAGTAAGGGTTTTGAAACTTCCAAGCAGTTTCAGTCGCTAGGCATGAAGAACCATTTATCCCACATTGGTGGTGGGGAGGAGAGTTTTAATATTTAAATACAAAGCCCCATGCATATCAAGTGTCAAAGCTTAAGGGCTTTTGATAAGGCTAGCTCAGTGTTGGTGGGCCCTCGTATGCACGTGCATCTCAAAGTGCCCAAATTTTGCAGTAGAAGGGAAAATTAACCAGCGAGCAAGTCAGGCAGATCAACGGTGATCGCAGATGATCCAAAGGTGGTTGCTATACCACGATAGAAAGATGCCCACCGAATACTCACCATGACTTGGCGATAAAGCACATGTAGAAAAGGGGTGAGTTAAAGATCAAGTAGATCGCTGAGATCCAATGGTAGATCCAAGGAAGATCAACAAAGAAGTAAGATTCTGGGACTATCTATGGCTGTCGTTGTACCACGGTTTTAGGTGCCCAAAATGAGTACCCTCACGATAGGTGGTGCCCAGATAGTGGCTAGCTGGATGCGCCAACAGAACCAAAGACATGTGGCGGTTAGAGGGTGGAGCCCAGATGGATCCAAAGGAAAACCAAAGGTTGACACATGATGGGCCCATGCAGAATAAGGGTGAGTGGTTCAGGTGTTAAGGATTGAACAGGTTTGAGCTGATCTAATGGTTGTCGCTATACCATGAGATGAATGTTCTCACTACTTATCCCCCATGACATAGCGACTGGCGAGGTGGCAATGGAGGTGGCGGTCAAGGTGGGCTCAATGCAAATCAAGAAGTGACACGTGGTGGGCCCACTAGAAGAGAGAGTAGCCCAAGTGAATTAATGGGTGGGCAAGTCAAGGAAGATCTGACGGTCGGATAGATGATCCGACGGTGGTCGCTATGTCATGATGGAAAGTAGCTCAATGGCTAATCGACATGACTTGGTGACCAAGTGGTGGGACCTAGTAGGAGAGCAATTCAGAGGAGAAATAAAGAATGAGCAGGTTGGAAATGATCAGATGGTGGTCATTGATCTGCTATGCAGAGATGCACAATGAATATCCATCGTGGATCAACGACAAGGAATAGACAAGGAAGTGGTGGGTCCGGTCATGCTCAGGTGGTAGGATAGGTGGAGTCTAGAGGGACTCATGAGCCAACCTAGAAGAATACATGTGGTAGAGATCTACGCAGAAAATTCAAAGTTAAAAATATAGTTTCAGACTATAGTGAAAATAGAGAAATTAATGACTGACCTGCAGAGAGATTGATGGCTGAGGGAATTTTTTTGCCCGAATATATAAGTATTATATATCATTGGAAATCTCTTAATCCAAGGAGTTTTTTCTGCAGTCAGTTGTTTCACACATCAAGTATCTCAAGGGAAGTTGCCTTGGGATTTCAGAGGGATTTGTCAGTTTGTCAGAGAAAATTTTCTACAAGCCAAGTGTGTGAGCAGCCGATGGCGGAGGGAGTAGGACTTGTCATTAATGGAATCTGAATTCTCCTCTCTTCCTTCTTATTCTGAGGTCTTCTCATTTTTTAGGGGTTCAATATTTTTATGAGCAAGGCTCCTTAATATTGGTTTCCATTTATGAGTTTTTCCAAGTTTGTAATATAATATCTTTTTCAAGTAATGGAGTATATCTTCTTGTTGTAGGTGTTTTTGTTGCAAGTTCTTATGTATGTAAGGCATGCATAAATTCAAACATAATTGTCTCTAGATATATATTTCTTTGTTACAAATTAAATCCTCAAGGAGGCTGGAATTTGTCATCTCAAGGAGATTGTTATGATTGTTTGTGGGTATTCTTCAAGGAAGAATTTAAATTCTATAATCAATTATAAATAATGGAATATATATTTTAGATCTAATGATTTCATGGATGAGCTGAGTAATGCATTTATGTAAGGCATTAATGAAGGAATATTTCAATATGAATATGGACTTGTAGTAGAGGTTCTCATTTACAGTTTGATGTATGACTCTATTCCCCTTTGATAAGGCACTAGTCTTGCAGATTCTGGGGATTCTCAGAGATTTCTTAAAAATCAAATATCCATTTACTTTTATGTTTGTAGTTTAGTTCGTTCTACCTATCTCATGCTTCAAATTAGTTGAGATGTCAATGTAGATCTATTCCATCTACAGTAACCTCCTAGTTGTTTAAGCCTTATGAAATCTATCTTCTTTTATTGATGCTATCGTATGTGTGTAATGGGTCTAAGTCAATGCATCAAAGGTACACCCAACTAGGTTTTGCAGAGCCTGAAGAGTAGAAGGACTCAAATCCTTGTTATGTTGTCCAAGTCTTGAAGTTCTTCATTATATGAAGTTGGCTATTTCATAGATAGATTGTAGGTGAACTTGATTTGCTCATTTTTTAGAACAACATAGATTAGTCCAGAGCAGCCAGCAAGAGTAAATGCAACAGAAACATGGGGACAATATGGAGGCAATGTACAATAGATTGAATTATACCATCAAAACTAATTACAACCAACTGATAACAACCAGGTTACAGAAACTGGCTCACATGCCTGCTAAAACATTCTCAAAATATAGAACAGGTCACAACCAGGACCCCAAATCCTAAGATCTATCTTCTATGCTCATTCTAACTTCTTTATTACATTATAATGCTCTATTAAAATGATTTATATGATCCAATGGGATCTGATCGGCCCAAAAAGGGATCAAAACCTGAAGAACAAGACCTAATGTGCAAAAGAAACAAGGTCAACCTCTGCCAAAGAAATTCCTCCAAAAAATCCAAAGGATGAAGTGAAGATCATGGGAAAAGGTCAGCCACATGCCAAAGAACATCGAAATCAATGCTCAGGGCTCCACAAGCTATGGAAGGGATCCAAAAGATCACCAATGCAAATAGGTCCAGGCAACCGATAACAAAAAACTGTCTCAAAAATTGGTAGCAATAACTTGCCGGAAAATGATCCAAATGCTCCATGGTTTGTAAATAAAGAAGATGATTAGGTCTTCAAGAAAAATGCAACTACACTGGTTCTGGTGAGCAGAAAGAAAAACAAAACAGAAAGGAAATATTTTTGGTTGATGCAAGATTTCTATGAACCGAGGATGCTCCTGCATCCAACATCTGAGGTTGTTAAAAAATTGAGTCTCTCACTTTGTTGGGGTCAGAGGAAAACCAAGGCAGTCTACCTCTTTCTAAGAAATACAAGGTGAATCTTCAACTGGTCTTTCCTTCCACTTCACAAGATACTCCTTATACTAACTGCTTCGGGTACTATGCTCAATCATACTATCCAAAATATCTTCAATTTGATCCGGTTCCTTTTGGGGAAAATGTTTCTCCAATTCTACAATACTGTCCTCACTCAATTCTGGCTCATGATACTGATGAAGATCTACAATGTTAAACACAGGTGAAATACTCAGACTGTCTGATAACTCCACTTCATATGCATTCCCAGGACTGAACTTTCTCATCTGCAACTTGTTATAAGTCCCAACCATGAATATTTCTTTTCTCAGATACACCATCACTTCATCACCAAATTCAAATTCCTTATGTCTCCTCTTCTCATCTTCCTTCTCCTTATACTTTCTATTCATGTCCTCCAAACATTGCTTAACTTGAATATGTAATTCCTTCATGTAATCTACAAATTCTTCTACATCTGAACTTCTCCAGTCTTCATTGCTAATATCTCTTAATTCTGATATACCTCTAGGATGTACTCTGGTAACAATCTCAAAAGCTATTTTTTGGTACTCCTATTTACTAAATTATTGTAGGCAAACTTTGGTTGTGTAAGAATCAAATCCCAACTTTCGGTTTTATCTCCAACTAAACATCTCAACAAATTTCTTAAGCTCACGTTAACTAAATCCATCTGTCGATTAGTCTGTGGATGAAAAGTATAACTGAACTTCAAATCTGTCTTCATCTTCTTCCAAAGTGTTCTCCAAAAATAGCCAACAAACTTAGTGTCTCTATTTGAAACTATGCTCTTAGGTAATCCATACAATCTCACTACTTCCTTGAAAAATAGGTCTACTACATGTAATGCATCTGATGTCTTCTTACAAGGTATAAAATAAGACATCTTCAAGAATCTATCCACTACCACAAATGTAGAATCATTCCCTCTCGGTGTTTTAGGTAATCCAAGTATGAAATCCATGCTTGTATCCTCCCAAGGTCTTACCAGTACTATCAAAGGTTTATACAATCCCACATTTTGACTACTACCCTTTGCAACTTGACAAACTCTACAACTTTGCACATATTTCTTAACATCCTTATGAATCTAGGGCCAAAAGTAATGCTCACTCACCAATGCTACTATTTTGGCAATGCCAAAATGTCTGACTAGTCCTCCACTGTGTTTCTCCTTTATCGGATTCTCCCACTTATAAATCTTAGGTATGCACAATTATATTCCTCTGAATAACATCCCATCCTGAATGAAGTAATCCAACCACTTACTTCTATCTATCGTATCTGATTCTCTACATGCTCTCTAAGGTTCTACAAAATATGGGTCATCATCATACAAGGTCTTCAATTCCTCAAATCCTAATACTTTCACTCTCATCTCTGTCAGCAAATTCCTTCTCCTACTCAATGCATTAGCAACTTTTTTTTATTTACCACTTCTATGCTTCAACACAAAGGTGTAACTCTGCAAAAATTCTACCCATCTCATATGTTTTTGATTCAACTTACTCTGATTGTTCAAATACTGCAAAGCTTGATGATTCATATACAACACAAACTCCTTAGGCAATAGGTAATATCTCCACTTCTTCAAGGCTTGAACTATGGCATAAAACTCTTGATCATACATTGAATATCTCCTCCAGGCATCATTCAATTTCTCACTGAAATAAGCTATTGCTCTCCCTTCCTGATTCAATACTGCTCCTATTGTTGTTCCACTTGCATCACAATCCACTTGAAATAATTTATTGAAATCTAGTAAAGCCAACACAAGCTTCTCAGTCACTTTCCATTTTAATAGTTCAAAAATCTTGTTTTCTCTGGTGGTCCACTTGAATTCCTTCTGATCTCCCCTCATGATCTTAGTTATAGGGTTACAAATTGAACTGAAGTTTTTGATAAACATCCAATAGAAACTAGCCAATCCATGAAATGATCTTACCTTACCAATTCTTTCCAGTGTAGACCACTCAATAACTAGTTTTACTTTCTTAGGGTCCATCTTCAAACCATCCTCAGATATCACAAATCCCAAATAGACTAATTCATCTTTCATGAAAGTAGACTTCTTAATATTTATCAAGAACTTTTCTTCCCTCAACCTCTGCAAAACTTGTCTCAAATGCAACAAATGCTCCTCTTTTGTCTTACTGAAAATCATAATGTCGTCCAAATATACAATAACAAACTTACCCAATAATTTCTTCAATACCTCATTCATTAGCCTCATGAAAGTACGATGTGCATTAGTTAACGCAAAAGGCATCGCCAACCATTCATAAAGTCCTTCATTTGTCTTGAATGTTGTCTTCCACTCATCTCCTTCTCTAACCTGATTTGATGATATGCACTCTTCAAGTCTATCTTTGTAAAGTATTTGGCTCTACTCAAATAATCCATTATGTCATCCATCCTAGGAAAAGGAAACTGATATTTTATTGTGATCTTGTTTATTGCTCTGGAATCAGTGCACATTCTCCACTCTCCATTCTTCTTAGGTGCTAACACTACTGGTACTACACAAGGGCTCAAACTTTCTCCAATCAAACATTTCTTCAACAACTCTTGCACTTGTCTATTCATCTCTTCATTCCCTATCGGTGTCATCCGGTGTGCAACTTTGTTAGGAAAAGTAGCTCCGGGAACCAGGTCCATGCAATGACATACTTATCACAGGTGGCAATCCATCAGGCACATTATCTGAAATGATGTCTTCATATTCTATTAGTAAATATTTTATCTCTTTAGGTTCTTCTTCTTCATGCTCTAGATGCTGAGTCTTATTAGGAACTAAGGAAAAACACACATTCTCATGGCTCAGTCCATCCAGGAATTTCCTTCCATCCACCAAAGAGATTCTAGCATTTGTACAAACTTCACTCTTAAAAGGTTCCTCCAAGGGAAACAAGGTTTTCTTCATCCCATTGTCCACAATAGTGTATGTATTCTTCCTTCCATCGTGTATTGCCTGTCTATCAAACTGCCAAGGTCTACCCAATAAAAGATGACAAATATCCATAAGCATAATATCACATAGTACTTCAACATGATAATTTCCAATTTTCAATTTCAGCAAACATTTCTCACTTACTAACAACTTATGTTCATCCTGAATCAATGCTATTTGATAAGGCTTAGGGTACTTCAATCTTTCCAAATTCAACTTATTCACCATCTTTTCTGAAACAAGATTGTCTGAACTATCACTATCAATAAGAACTTTACAACACTTACCAGATACCTTACATCTGGTCTTGAACAAATTCTTTCTCTGCAAGGGCTCTTCATCTCTCTTGATATGACACAAAGCTCTCCTCATCATCAACAGTTCTCCATCTTCTATTTTATTATCTGATCCAGTGGGGTTTTCTTCCACCATTGCTGCTCTTCTGGTATTCTCTATCTTGTTACACTCAAAATAATGATGTCCTTCTCCTCCACACTTATAGCAAGTTCCTCTAAATACTCTCTTGTCTTGTCTTCCAAAATTCTCATTCCAATAGCCATCCAGTTCTCTCCTTCGGTAGAAATTTCTATCATCTTTCCAGTATGAATTGCCTTCTTTTCTCACTTCTTTGTCCTTGTTCTAATCCCTACAAGTTCCTCTACCTCCAATATATCCTCTTACTCCTTGAAATCTTCCTCCAGAAAACCTTCCACCTCTGCCTCTCTATCTCTGCTCATGTCTTTTGTTTAGCTTCTCTTCTACCTTTAGGGCATACTGGTAAGCCTCTTCAACACTCTATAATTTTATCAAACTGAGTTCATCTTGTATAGACACCCACAATCCATTCAAATATCTTGCAACTTGTTCAACTTCATCATCAACATGTCTGAATCTGATATTCAACTTGTAAAATGCTTTGATATATTTCTTCACACTAGATTCCTTCTGTCTCAAATTCTGTAACTTCCAAAATAGATTCACTTGATAATCATTTGGCATAAATTTTGATTTCAACTTAGCAATCATCCAATCCCATGTCTTGATCTTCTCTTTACCTCTTCTTTATCTATCAACCTACAAATTCTCTCACCAAAGATATGCATGACCTTTCAACTAGGTACAAGCATATTTCACCTTCCTTTCTTCTACAGTGTTTTCAAAATCAAAATATTTCTCCATCTTCGAGATTCAATCCATCAATTCATCCAAATCCAACTTTCTATCATATTCCAGTGGGGTTGTAGATGTCTAAAAATGGTCAACGCTTGTGGATTCATACTTTAACATTTGCGCATTGCCTTATTTTAGGGTTCTTGCGTCGCATTAACATTTCTTCTATGTTGCACACTTGGTCTTTATCATTTGTGAGCATCGAGTCCTTCTTCTGCATTCCTCATTTTTCTCACTTTCGAATTAGGTCTTGTCAATAGCAATCTTTAGTCATGATTTTGGTCGATCTTATCCTATCGCATCATGGTGCGTGCTCATTTATCATCATTTTGGACATCATCAATCCTAATCGATGATAGAATTAGGGTTTTCGTCCTCTTATCAATCTTTCAATCATCTTTAGCTTGTTAGTAATCATTTGTGATTATCAACTTGTCAATCTCGTCATTTTGCGATCGATTCGTCATCGATCCTTGTCCTTGTCAATCTTGTCATTTTGCGATCAATTCGTCATCAATCCTTGTCCTTTTCAATCATGTAAATTTGGATCAATTAGTCATTGTTCCTCATCAATTGGCACCTATCAATTTGATCTCCTTGTCAATCTTGGTCAATTTGTCATTGATTTTTGTCAACCAATCTCAATCATTTATCAACATTGGTCCTTTGTCAATCAGAATCATGATCGAACCTACATTAATTTCTTGTTGTCTTGACCTAATTCCTTGTCCTCTTATTTCTAGGGTTTTATGATTTGTTTATTTAATCCTTTTCTTCTTCTTTATGGGTTAAATAAATCTATTTATTTAGTCCTAGGTCTCTTTCATGAATTAATTAATGGATGAAAACCTATTAATTAATTCACCTAATTTCTATTTCTCCCATTTTCTTTAATTTTTCTAATATTTCCCCTAATTTCATTCCCTCATTTTCTCCTATGTTTATGCTTCCATTTGTTGCAATCATGGAAGCTATTTTCTCTCTTCCCTTTTGTCATGGGAATGACATTTCAATCATGTCATAATTTGTCACAATTTGTTATACACCTTGCATAGCAAATTGTCATACATTTGTCATAATTTTGCCATTCTTGATTTGAATTTCCTTTCAAATCTCTTCATGCTAATCTTGTCCTCTCTGCAATTTTTTTATAAATTGGATGATTTTCTTCAATGAAAAGATTGATCAACCACGCTTCTAGTATCCTCGCGCTATCAAAATCAATCTTGCTTCATGCTTTTGCACTTGTAGGTGAGATCCACATAAATCCACTATTTGGAGGAGAAAGGAGAACAATGGAGGTCAAGGAAGGAGTTTTCTTCATATGGTTTGCATGTTTATGTTGAAATCTTGCTTTTCCTTCTTCTATTGCATGTATTGGGATTTCTTTCATAGCCTATTAGTTTTTGTGGTTAGCTAATATAGTTTATGAATCTTATGCTCAAATTCCCTATTAGAGGGGTAAAATGAGGTTTATTATTCTCCCTACTCAAAACCCTCAAAAAACTTTCCTCATCCAAATCAACCACCGATGGATTTACTTGTTCTGTCGAGGCTTCTTCTCCTTCATCTTCACTTACATCTTCAATGTATCTGCCTCTTCTCTAGGCTGCCTCCATGGATTCCAACCGGGTTGCTATTCCTCGCAACATTTTCATCACAACAGGGTCTACATTCCCACATGCTCCACCATTCCTAGTTCCTCTTCACGCCATATTTATTCTAGTCCTCTGTAATTGCAAGCCGGATCCACAGTCTGCCACCCTACACCAAAATTCTTAGGACAATGCAATCTTTGAAACGAAATCTCTCTTTGATACCAGTTGAAGCAGTGACTGACTAGGAGGGACCTCAAAGAGATCAGTCTAGACCAATCAACAAGAGTAAACACAATGAAAACATAGGGACATGATGGAGGCAATTCAGAATATATTGAATTATATCATAAAAATTGATTACAACCAACTGGTAACAATCAGGTTACAAAAACTATCTCACAGGCCTGCTAAAACATGCTCAAAATACAGAACAGGTCACAACTAGGACCTCAAATCTTAAGACCTATCTTCTATGCTCATCCTAACTTCTTTATTACATTCTAATGCTTTATTATAATAATTTATATGATCCAATAGGATTCGGTCGACCCGAAAAGGGATCAAAACCCAAAAAACAAGACCTAACATGCAAAACTATCAAGGTCGACCTCCGCCAAAGAAATTCCTCTAGAAAATCCAAAGGATGAAGTGAAGATCATGGGAAAAGGTCAGCCACATGACAAAGAACATCAAAACCAATTCTCAGGGCTCTGTAAGATACAAAATGGATCTGGTAGATCACCAATGCAAATAGGTCCAGGCAATTGGTAACAAAAAACTATCTCAAAAACCAGTAGCGATAACTTGTCAGAAAATGATCTAAATGCTCCACATTTTGGGAATAAGGAAGATGATCAGGTCTTCAAGAAAAATCCAACTCCACAGGTTCTAGTGAGCCAAATCTGGGACACATAGAAAGAAAAGCTGAAACTACAAATTGAAAGCAAAATAGAAAGGAAATATTTTTGGTTGATGCAAGATTGCTATGAACCGGGGATGCTCCTACATCACATATGCCCAAAAATAATACATTGGTCAACTCCACTCTTTGGATGAGTTACGCCAGGAAGCACTCTTTCACATTGAGGTTGTTTAGAAACAACATGCTCTATGGCATGATCATCACATCCAAAACATGTCATTCCAACCTGGTAATTGGGCCCTCTTGTACGACTCTCACTTCCAAGACTTAAAGGGGAAGTTTCACACATGTTGGTTGGGACCTTACGAGATCGAGCAGTTCTATGATAATGGAGCTGTCTGTCTCTATACAATGGATTTTGAAAGGAGATCTCTCCTTGTCAATGGTCACCACCTCAAATTGTACAAAAAGACTCTATCGAAAGAAGCTTTCTTTCTACATGCGGCCAAGGAACTCATGGTGGTTCCTTTTGACATCCTTCAACATTGATGATTCAATAAAATGTTGAAAAAATAAAATAAAAAATAAAAAATAAAAAATAAAAAACTAAAAATAAATAAAAAGATCCAACAATGAAAATTGGCTTTCCTGTATTGTTGGCCAGTTGCTATTTGAAAATCGGATTCTTAGTAGATAGTGGCTACATCATGCACCTAGATGTGAAAAACATCATCCTGACACCTCCAGGTGGCATTGGGTTGGAAACCGAACATTCTATGGCCTCGTGTCATTAAAAAAACAAAATGAGGACACCTATTCTAATTCACTATCATGTCACCCTTCTGACATGAATTTTCCTAGCTCCTTCCTATCATCTTTCTACTACCTCAGGCACTAATGGTGTCTCCATGTTTTCCTAAGTATGTTCTACCATCTTCCATGCCTGAGTTATTTTCCTGGTCCTTTCCGACTATCGTTTCCATCTTATCGGTGCTGACATTACCCTCATCTTTCCCATATCCATCTCTTTTACACCCTCTCTCTTGCCTCCCCGACATCTTGTGTCCTTCACTGTCTGGTTCCCATTCTTTTCGGTGCCCGACTTATTCGCCTGGCCGCTTTTGGTTGTCAGTTTTATTTTCTCGGTGCTGCCTTTTCGCTGTCCACCATTTTTTTTTCTCGGTTTTTCTTGACATATCCCCTCACTAGTCTATATGATATTTTCTATCCACTCCACTGGTCATTCATTAGTTCCACAAAGTTTGTTGCATATCACGTTCGTCTTGACCTACACTCTTCATGATGATGATCTTACTTTTTTTCTCTTGGTGTACAATTTTTCCGTCATCTTTCTCTTCTTGACGTTCGGTTTCTGGCCACCTTCTCGCCGCTGGTACTTTTTAACAATAAAGTGCCCAAGGTTTGTGTTTCTTTCTTATGATGTTTTTAATTTTACTCTTTCTTAGTAATTATGGTATGACAAGAATGTCACAAATTTTCAGTTGGAGGGGGGGAGGTACGAACCATATCCTATTTGGTTTTATTCATTAATATGCATGACAATTTTTCTTACCAAATTTTCCTCCCTATTCCTGCCTTTCTTGAAAACCACTATTGCCACTTTCATTTGTCGCTTACCCAAATCTAGAAATGAATCTGCTATGTAAACTTTCGTGTTGTCTTTATCTGCCATGGGGGATCCTCATGTTCGCCGCGAACCTAACAGTGTAGAAAAACTAAAAGCCAAAGCTAAAGTATGGGATGCGTTTAAGAAGGCTGGTTGGAATGTATTTTTCCAGTGTCTTTGCGGTTATGATGATGAAGTGGCATTTGAATTTTCTATGGGGCATAATAGTGATGAAGATACAGTCATGATTAGAGGCTAGTCTTTCATAGTGAATTGAGGAAACTATAACTAAAATCACCAGGATTCCTCGAAGTGGTGAGACATATTTTCCTAAGTATGCAAATCGGAAAACTGATCTCAAAATGTTTTCTCTATTGGTATAACTAATGGTGTTGGCACAATTGGTTCATTAGTTAGTATTGTCATTGATGACTAACACTTATCAGTGAATAAGGCCAAGATCATATGCAAGGAGGTGTGGTAAACCCCAATGGTTTACTCATGGCTGCAAATAGTATGGAGGATTCAATGCTTCCCATTGACACACTTAAGAAGTATGTTGGTAGAAGACTAATCAGTTGAAGGATAAACAGAGTAATTGACCGGTCAGTCAAGCACCCGATAGGTGTTGAGATCAGTTTCTTAAAACTGGCAGATGAAATGATGATGCAGTCACAAGAGTTGACTCAGATTGTAGTTTAATACTCCTATGCATGACCAAAACACTCTGGACATACAAGTGATTAGTCTGATTGATGATGAGTGACCGATGGAAAAAGAAGAAGAGTTACATTGGTGAATTGGTGATATAGGTTGAGGGATTCTATCCACCAAGAATCTCGGAGCAGTGATCGATAAGTTGGATGCGATGACCAAAGGCAAGTCAGTCATGGTAAGATATCATCAAACAAATGGCTCTTGAAGTCTACAACAACTAACAACCAGTTAAGGTGAGATTTGTGTGCATTTTCTGATTCACATTAAAAAGATAGAACATGACTCAGAGGTTGGTGAAATTATGAGTTGCAGAGGCAGATAAGGATGAGTTGCTGGCGAGATTGATGGAGAGCGTGCACAGAGAGTGCAAGAAGATTTGGAAAGATTTGAAATTCAAATCTACCAAGTGTTAGGTGTAAACTTATTGAGGAATCAATGGGTATGTGTTTGGAAAAATATGGTATAAAGGTTTTTGGTGAAAACCAAAAAGATTGATCGTAAAATTTGCAAAGTGCAATTTTGAAGAGAGGCAACCCAACAAGGTGAGAAAAGGGCAGAATTGCTAAGTGAATAGAAGAGTGGTGAAGAAAGTGTGCAAATCTCGGATAGTGTGAAGAGAAGAGTAAGAATGCAGAGCACCAATAGAGTGCAAAGTAAGTGTAATGCAGAGCACTAGTAGAGTGTAGACTCGTAGAGCAAGTGTAATGCAGAGCACCAATAGAGTGCAAAGCAAGTGTAACCAGTGGTCAAACTGAAGAGCTTTATTTGGATTTGATTAAGCTAAGAGTAGCTATTACAATAGATCATTCTCTTTGTTATTTTCTAATAACTACAACAATAAAATCCCTTAATCGGGTGGACTTTAACAGGTCCCTTTGTAAAATCTCTTAACCGAGTGACATATTAAATGATGATCCTAAGTCCTTTAACAAGGCTACCTTTAACAGGGTAAAGGTTATAACATGCCTTAAAGAAAATCCTTTAACCGGGTGTCACCTAATAGTGTCTTTATAATCTCCTAACATAGATGGCTCCTCACCAGACGTACTCTAGAAGAGTGTAGATTTTGTGAGTTTCTACTCACACCATGGTTTTCTCCCATTTGGGTTTCCACGTGATAAATCTTGGTAGTCAAGTATGTTTGATTTTATGTGTGCATGTTTTTTATTAATATTGCTTATACTGATAAGTATTAAGTTTGAATATAAGTTTTGATTAAGGTTAAATCTAGAACAAACCAGTATAGTGTTGATTCACCTCTCCCCTCTAGGACCAGTTGGGACTAACAATTGGTATCAAATCCTTGGTCCTTAGATTCAGAAGAGCTTAACAACTTAAGGAAAGATCCAAGATGATGTGAAAGGAAGGCCCCAAGTTCTCTAAGGATAATTACACATTATGGTGTGGTAGAATGAAGCTCTACCTAACAACCCTAGGAGATAAATACTGGAATCATGTAAGCATAGAGTACAATGAACCTATAGGGGTTCTCAATACATATCAGATCATAGAGAAATGAGATAACATCAAAAATATGGATGTGATTGCTAGTACTCTATCTGTTAATGAGAATGTTGAGGTTCAAGATCTGAAAACAACCTATGAGATGTGGAATAAGCTGAAGACTATTTATGGAGGAGATCCTCATGTACAAAAGGCTAAGGTGGACAATTTAAGAGGCAAATTTGATGAGATGAGGATGCAAGAAGGATAAAATATAGAGCAGTACATCAAAAGAATAAAGGATGTGGTAAATTTCATCATAAGTGATGGAGGAAAAATTGAAGAAGATGATGTGATCAGCAAACTATTAAGAACCTTGCTACCACAATATGTCATAAGGGTTTCTGCAATTCAGGAACTTAGATATTTGGGAACAGTTAATGTTACATTTGACTTCCTAATCGGTAAATTGACTGCCTTCGAACTGAGAAACTATGATAATAGTATGCCAAAGATTGATGTTATTTTCCATTTGGAGGAATTGATTATGTGTTTCATTGATGTTTTGTCATTGATGTCAACACTAGTTGTTTTGGTTGCTTTACTGGTATCCTTCTAGTCCTGGTAGGTTATTTGGTTTCTAGTTGGATTGGATCATCATGATCATGTATGATCCGGTATATTTGGGTTATGGAATTGGCTTATTCATGTTCATGTTTAGTTAGTTTGTTTTGATCTGGTGATCAGATGCTATCTTGAATGTTGGCAATCTTGGTTTGTTGTTCCGATGAGGGTTTCACCGATAAAGCTCTATTGAAGATCTTTGATGATATGCATAAGTAGTGTTGGTGCGGCTTGTAGTGGAGATTCAGGATGTTGATGGTGATCATGCTCAAGACTTAGTTGATTGAGGATCACTTCTTTAGCATGTATGGACCTATATTGGGTCCCGGTATTGTCTAGGTTATGGACGAACTTAATGTAACATGTGGATTGGAATTCTCGATGTGTTTTCGGGATGTCTTATGGGTTGGATATTATTTGTTTGGTCTTTGGCCGACATGTTTTGTAATTATGTAATTGGTTTATTGTCTGGTGGCCAATCTTATTGTTTGTGGTCAAGGGTTTATATATATATGGTGTAAGATCTCATTGTAAATCATATGGTATGGGATATGTGAGGATGTATGTATGTGAATAATGTAATAATCATTCAGGCAAAGGATTTGGTCGATCATTGGTGATCAAGTTGGGTTTATGTAAGAGGATTTAGTCCTCTGGTATTGAGCTTAACTGGAACTATACTCAGGCATAGGAGATGCTATCTTTGTAGTTGATGTATTCTTCTAGATTGTAGTCTAGATTTCTATGTAGTCAGGAGACTCCTTTTGTGATGAGTAGTGCACTCTAGGATGTTGGTCTTCCTGCAAATGCAGGCCCCTCAATTGTAATTCACATACTTACTGCAAAAGTATTATTTGACTATGGGTAGGCTTCCCACCATGGGTTTTCCCTTTACCAGGTTTTCCACATACAAATCTTGGTGTCATGTGGATGGTATTTATTCTTTGATTGTTGTTTATTCTTAATTGGTTTATCTTCTATTTTGGTAATTGGTTTATGCATTCCGGTATTGATCTTTTGGGTTTCGGTATTAAAGTTTTAATTGCTTAAGGCTTCAGTAATCTGGTGACAACTGATTCACACCCCCCCTCTCAATTGTCTTCTGGTTATTTGAACTCTTTAACAATTAGTATCAAAGCTCTGGTCCTCTTTGTAAAAGATTAACCGCTTGAGGAAGATCCTATGGCGACTAATAGTTCAAGTTCATTTGGTTCATCTGTTGTTATCTTTTGGAGAGATATTCTCAGGCTTGATGGAATAAATTATAGAATATGGAAGATTCATATGGAGATTCATTTGAGATGTCTTGGCAAGGAGATTTGGGAAATCATAGAGAATGGTGTTACACCTCACAATCCAGCATCTGGCAATCCTCCTCTGACAAACTTGGATAAGGAGCTTGAGAATGATTGTAGAGAAAGAGAATCCCTCTTGTGTGCACTTTCTGAACAACAAATAATGGGATTGACTAACAAATCATCTGCAAAGGCTATATGGGACAAGTTGGAGACTCTTATGAAGGCAACCCTACTATGAAGATTGCTAAACTTGATGGTTATCGAGTAAGTTATGAAAACTTAAAGATGGAAGAAGATGAAAGGATTACTACATTCATGGAAAGGGTAAATGAGATTGTTATGGTAATTCAATGTTGTGGTGGAATTCTAAGTGAAGATGAGATAGTTTCTAAATTTTTGAGATCTTTACCATCAACTTAAAAGATGAAGGCTACTACAATTAATGAATTAAGAACAATGGCTAATACTTCTATGAATAGAGATACCTTGGTTGGGAAATTATCTACTTTTGAGGTTGATGAATTTAGACCTTCTGGAGCTGTGAAGTCTGAACCTGCTTTTCATGCATCTGCATCATCAACCAACAAGCAAGATTGGAAAGAATTATATGGAAATTAATTGGATGATCTGAAGAGAGAAGATGAAGAATTTGAGCAACTTGAAGCCCTATTTGCTAGAAGAGTACCTAAAGGACCGGTAGTAAGTAAGTATGAAGGAAAAGTACCTTTTAAATGTTTTGCATGTAATAAGATTGGTCATTTTGCATCTAGATGTCCTAAAAGGAATTCTAGATTTGAAGAAAGATCTAGAAGATCTTTTAAGCCTAACCCTAGATATAAGAACAACTATAAGTACAGGAAAAACAAAGACAAATCATGCTACATAGCGGATGAGAAAGGTGTGACTGATTCTGATGATGAACTAGCACAAGACTCTACTTATAGTGGTTCCGACAATGGAAAGGAATGGGTGTTCTTGGCTATCAAGGAAGATGTTTCAGCACTGGAAGAGAATGTACCTAAAGAGAAGGCACTTGCTACTAAAATTGAAGATAAGGATGAATGGGTAAATGACAGTGGATGTTCACATAATATGATTGGAGATAAAAGGAAGTTTCTATCTTTACAAGAATTTAATGGTGGTATGGTTAGATTTGGAGATGACAAAGCATGTATGATCAAGGGAAAAGGAACTATATCATTGGATGGTAAGCACAATAATGATAATTTTTATTATGTTGAAGGTTTAAGCCATAATATTTTGAGTGTAGGTCAATTGGTGGATAAGGCATTTCAATTATAGTTCAAGGATGGAAAATGCAAAATCATTAATAGATCTGGTTTGGAGATTGCAACCAGTACACAAAAAAAAGGTAATATATTTCATTTGAATTCTGGTGAGAAGACACGTTTGATTGCACAAATTTATGAGAGTTGGATATGGCATAAAAGGCTATGTCATGTGAATTTTGATTGCATTGTGAAGATCAGTTCAACTAAGGTAGTTAGAGATATACCTAAGATTGTGAAGCCCTATAACCTGGCATGTAAAGAATGTCAAATGGGAAAATAGGTTAGAACCTCTTTTAAGAGTATACAAGACAAATCTAATGATGTTCTTGATCTCATTCATACTGATTTGGGTGGCCCTGCTAGAGTTAAATTTTTTCAAGGTGATAGATATTTTATGCTAATCATTGATGATTATTCTAGAATGATGTGGGTTACTTTTCTAAGGGATAAATCTGAGGATTTTGAAAAGTTTAAAATCTTTAAAGCTAAAGTTGAGACTAAGATAGGATTGAAGATCAAATGTTTAAGGTCGGATCATGGTGGAGAATTCAAATCCGATGAGTTTACTAACTTTTGTGAGAAGTATGGTATAAGGAGACAATTTTATGCTCCCCGGACACCTCAGCAGGAATGGAGTTGTGGAAAGGAAGAACAAAACTATCTTGGATGCTGCTAGAACAATGATTATGAAATCTAGTCTACCTCATATCTATTGTAGAGAAGTAGTGATTACAACAATCTATACATTCAACATAGTACATATCAAAGGAGAAACCGGTAAGACACCTTATGAATTATGGTTTGGTAATACACCTACAGTTAAATATTTTAGAATCTTTGGTAGTAAATGTTATATTAGGAGAGACGATATCATTGACAAATTTGATCCTAGATGTGATGAAGGAAACTTTTTTGGTTATTCTAATGAAAGCAAGACATATAGATGTTATAACAAGAGATTGCAGAGAATTGTGGAGAGTGTTAATGCCAAGGTGGATGAGCTGAATAGAATTCAAATAAGAGTTTATGAGCAAGAACCGACAGTGGAAATGATCATAACTGAACCGGTAACACCTTTACCAGAACAAAATGTTGAACCAGTTACTCCGATAGTATCAAAAAATTCAACAGTAACTAAGGAACTAGGAAGAGGAACAAATAATCAAAAGACTCCTAGGTATGTGAGATTGAATCATTCAGAAGATCAAATAATTGGGGATAAGAACAATGGAGTGATGACAAGAACGAGATTGACATCTAATGAGGTATGTTTATCAAGTTGAACTAGTATTAGTAATTGAAGCATGTAAAGATGGATGTTGGATGAAAGCTATGGAAGAAGAATTAGATCGGATTGAGAAGAATAACACATGGACTTTAGTTCCCCGACCTAAAAATAAAAATATTATTGGAACTAAATGGGTATTTAGGAATAAATGAAATGAAGATGGACAAGTTGTAAGGAATAAAGATAGATTGGTTTGTAAAGGATATTCTCAGAAGGAAGGAACTGATTATGGTGAAACTTTTGCACTTGTAGCTAGGATTGAAGCTGTAAGATTATTTCTTGCCTATGCTGCACATAAGAACTACAAGGTTTATCAAATGGATGCTAAGTGTGCATATTTGAATTGGGATCTTGATTAGGAAGTTTATATTGAGAAACCTGATGGTTTTTTTTCACTTTCAGATGATAAAAACATGGTTTGCAGGTTAAGGAAAGCTTTATATGGATTGAAACGGGCACATAGAGCTTGGCATGCAAGGTTAGATAAATATATTTTGAAGCTTGGTTTCACTAAAGGTAATGGTGATGGTAATCTATATTATAAAGTCACTGATGATGATATACTGATTATTGAAGTTTTTGTTGATGACATTATTTTTGGAGGTGAAGATAAGTTGTGCATGGAATTTTCTAAGAATATGGAGAAATAATTTAAAATGTCTATGATTGGGGAAATGAAATTTTTCTTAGGCTTGCAGAATATTCAGATTAATAAAGGTATTTTCATCTATCAAACTAAGTATGCTAGGGAATTGTTGAAGAAATTTGGTATGGTAGACTCTAATCCGGTAAGTACTCTTATGGTTACAAGTGAGAAATTGTCAAGGAAAGATGAATTTGCACTGGTAAATCCTACAAGATACAAGTCTATGATTGGAGGTCTTCTATATTTGACTTAGACTAGGCCTGATATAATGAATGTTGTTTGTATTGCATCTAGATATCAAAGTGATCCTAGAGAAAATCATGAGAATGTGGTGAAAATAATTTTTAGATACTTGCAAGGTACATTTGAATATGGTTTGTGGTACCCTAAGGATGATGGCTTTACTTTATGTGCATATACAGATACAGATTGGGCAAGTGAAGTTGATGATTGAAAATTACTTTTGGTGGAGCTTACTTTCTTGGAAAGAAGTTGGTTTCATGGATCAGTAAGAAACAATCATGTACTTCTTTATCTACTACTGAAGCTGAGTATGTTGTTGCTGCTACTAATTGTACACATGTTCTATGGATGAAGCAAATGTTGAAGGATATTAAAGTGCATTGCATTGGACTGGTAGTTATTCACCGTGATAACTCTATTGCTATAGACATATCAAAGAATCTGGCATTTCACTCTAAGATGAAGCACACATCTATCAAGTATAACTTTTTGAAGGAGAAGGTGGAATAAAATGAGGTTAATCTGGTTTATGTGAACACTAAAGAGAAGATTGAAGATATTTTCACTAAACCTTTTCCTAAAGAGTCATTTGAGGACTTGAGAGATAGATTAGGGTTTTCTGCCCCTCTGACAGAGAACTAATTGATGTTATTTGGCATCAGTCCGATATGCATTATCAGGGATATCATTCTTTTCTGGATTTATGTGGGGATGCTACTGCTCAGGGGGAATAGTTAGCCTTGTGATTCAGTGGTTTTTGGTTTTTGCTTTGATATTTTTGTTAGATTTCTGGCATTGATGTCAAAGGGGGAAAGACATATGTGAAAAAAAGAGCTTTACAAAGATCATTTACAAGGGGAGTTTGGTCTTTGTTTCATAACTTCATTGCTATATCTCTGTGTGGGAGATTGTTGGTTGTCTTCCATTGGGGGAGACTTGTTTGGCATTTCTTGGCACTTTGATATTTTTCACATCTAGTGTTTCCATGAATTCCAAAGGAGGAGATTGTTGGTCATTTGGAGGAATTGATTATGTGTTGCATTGATGTTTTGTCATTGATGTCAACACTAGCTATTTGGTTGCTTTACTGGCATCCTTTTGGTCCTGGTAGGTTGTTTGGTTTCTAGTTGGATTATATCATCATGATCCGGTATGATTCGATATGCTTTGTTATGTTTGGGTTATGGAATTGGCTTATTCATGCTCATGTTCAATCAGTTGGTTTTGATCTGGTGATCAGATGATATCCTGTATGTTGGCAAGCTTGGTTTTTGTTCTAGCGAGGGTTTCACCGATAAAGCTTTGTTGAAGATATTTGATGATATGCATAAGTGGTGTTGGTGCGGCTTCTAGTGGAGATTCAGGATGCTAATGGTGATCATGTTTGAGACTTAGTTGATTGAGGATCATTTCTTTAGTGTGTATGGACCTGTATTGGGTCTTGATATTGTCTAGGTTATGGACCGACTTAATGTAACGTATGGATTGGATATTATTTTTTTGGTCTCTGGCCGACATGTTTTGTAATTATGTAATTGGTTTATTATCTGGTGGCCGACCTTATTGTTTTTGGTTGAGGGTTTGTATATATATGATATAAGATCTCATTGTAGATCATATGGTATGGGATATGTGAGATTGTATGTATGCGAATAATGTAATAATCATTCAGGCAGAGGATTTGGTCGATCATTGGTGATTGAGTTGGTTTTATGTAAGAGGATTTAGTCCTCCGGTATTGAGCTTAACTGAAACTGTACTCAGGTATAGGAGATGCTATATTTGTAGTTCATTCATTCTTCCAGATTGTAGTCTAGATTTCTATGTAGTCAGTGAGACTCCTTTTGTGATGAGCAATGCGCTCTAGGATGTTGGCCTTCATGCAAGTGTATCCCCCTCAATTGTAATTCACATACTTACTGCAGAAGTATTATTTGATTGTGGGTAGGCTTCCCACCATGGTTTCTCCCTTTACTGGGTTTTCCATATACAAATCTTGGTGTCATGTGGATAGTATTTATTCTCTGATTGTTGTTTATGCTTAATTGGTTTATGCATTCTGGTATTGATCTTTTGGGTTCTGGTAATATGGTGACAACTGATTCACCCCCCTCTCAGTTATCTTTAGGTTATTTGAACTATCTAACAGATGCTGCCTTCAAATCTTCCATGACACTTGCACCAACAATGAGAAGAAAAGAAACTGGAAGTAGTTCTACTGCAAGAACCAATCATTCTCATGAACATGACAAATTGTTATATGAAGAATAGGAACACGATGATCTTGAAGCTCTAATAGAAAGAAGGCTGCCAAGAGGAAAAGGGAAGTACAAAGGTAAAGTACCCTTGAAGTGTTTTTGATGCAATAAAATAGGTCATATTGCATCCAGATGTCCTGACAATGATAGAAAAGATAAATTTATAAGATACAAAGAGAAGAGAAAGAAGGAGTTCTATCTTGTAGAAGAAGGAGTTACTGATGAAGAATTAGAAGAATTTGATGGAGAAGGGATTGCATTTATAGTGGTAAAGGAAGATAGCATAGAGGAAAGTGATATGACATTGATTTCCAGTTCAAACCGATGTGAAGACTGGGTAATTGGCAGTGATTACACTCACAACATGACTGGTAATAGGAACAAATTCCTCAACATGGAGGACTTTGATGGAGGACTAGTGAGATTCGGTAATGATGCTCCTTGTGCAGTAAAAGGTAAGGGATCTATAGCCCTAAATGATAAAACCAATTATGAATATGTTTACTGGGTAGAATTGATAAAGTATAGTCTGTTAAGTGTTTCACAACTTAACAATAAGGGTTACCGATTGGAGCTTAATGAAGGAATATGCAAAATAAGTGATAAATCAGGAGGTCTGATTACTACCGATAAACAAACTAGAGGTAATCGGTTCTACCTAGACACCACTATAGGAAGTTGCCTAATGGAAAATGTAGAAGACAGTTGGTTGTGGCATTGTGTCATGTTAATTTTGATATCATAGCAAAGGTTAGTAAAATGAAGTGTGTCAGAGGTATGCCTAACATTACGAAACTTGTGAATGCTATGTGTAAAGATTGTCAGCTAGGAAAGTTGACCGGATCTAGTTTCAGCAGCAAATCTTATTCATTTGAGATTGTGTTGGACTTAGTGCATAGAAATTTGTGTGTTCCTATGAGGACTAAGAGTTTCTATGGGGACTGATAATTCATGCTATTTGTAGATGATTTCTCAAGAATGACGTGGGTTATATTCTTGAAAGAAAAATATGAAGCCTTTCACATGTTCAAGGTCTTCAAGGATCGAGTGGAGAGAGGAACTGGTAAGAGTTTGAAATGTTTGAGATCAGATAGAGTAGGAGAGTTCAACTCTCAAGAGTTCATAAATTATTATGAAGAACAGGGGATTATGAGGTAGATGTCTACACCCAAAATACCTCAGCATAATGGAGTTGTTGAAAGAAGAAACAAAACTCTAATTGATTGTGCTAGGACTCTGATGATACAAAAGGATATTGCACATGTCTTTTGGAGAGAAGTAGTGAGTACTTTTGTGTATACCTTGAACCGGATACAGGTGAAGAAGGGGACAAATAAGACTCCCTATGAATTATGGTGTGGATACTCACCCAATGTGAGTTAATTCAAGGTATTTGGAAGTGGGTGCTACATCAAGAGGGATGAGTACTATGGAAAGTTTAATCCTAAGAGTGATGAAGGAACCTTCTTAGGTTACTCCACAAATATTAAAGCATACTGATGTTTGAACAAAAGGACTGGTAAGATTGTGGAGAGTTCAAATGCTAGAGTAGATGAGCTCTCTGAGAAAAATGAATAGAACAACAAGAGTGAACCCGAGGAATATCAAGGATTCGATTACACTGTACCAGTTGAACCTATTGCAAACAATCCTAATGTAGCTGTAAATGAGGAAACATGTGAAGTAAAACCTACGCAACCAGTAGAAAAAGCTCCAAGAAATGAATTGGTACAACCAAGGTATGTCAAAAATAATCATCATGCTGAAAATATTATTGGTAACAAAAATGTAGGAGTATTGACTAGAAGAAAAGAAAGGGAGAGTTCTTCTCTGCTCTCTAAAACTGATCCCAAAACAACAAAGGAGGCTCTGAAAGATGAAGAATGGATCAAGGCTATGGATGAATAATTGGAGCATATTAAGAAAAATGAAACATGGACCCTTGAGCCCAGACCGAAGAACAAAAATTTGATAGGCACCAAGTGGGTGTTCATAAATAAAATGGATGAAACCAGTCAAGTAGTAAGAAACAAAACAAAGTTAATCTGCAAAGGGTATGCACAGGAAGAAGGTTTGGACTATGGAGAGACCTTTGCACCGGTGGCCACACTGGAAGGATTCAAAAAGACATTCTTGAATGGTATTCTAGAGGAAGAAGTGTACATTGAGCAACCAGAAGGGTTTTCTTCAAAAGATGGAAGAGATATGGTATGTAAGATGAAAAAGGATCTATATGGTCTAAAAATAGCACCAAGAGCTTGGTATGAGAGACTGCGGTCATAACTGATAAGTATAGGGTTCATCAGAACTAGTGACAACAGTAACTTGTATTTGAAGAATGGAAAAGAAGGAAAATATCTAATTGTAGAGATTTTTGTAGATGACATCATCTTTGGAGGAGATGATGAAATGAGCAAAGGTTTTGTAGAAGAAATGAAGAAATAATTTGAAATGTCCATGATAGGCGAAACAAAATTCTTCATTGGTCTGCAAGTTTCTCAGCTAAAGAATGGCATATTCATTAGCCAAACCATTTATATGAAATATTGAAGACCTTTGGAATGGAAGATTCCAAACCTATTGGAACTCCGATGGTTACAGGTTGCAAGCTCTCCAAAGATGATGAGGCTAATGCAATGAATGAGACACTATACCGATCCATGATCGGTAAGTTGCAGTATGTAGTGCACACTAGACCGGATATAGCACAAGCAGTTGGCTTGGTTGCTAGATTTGCTGCAAATCCAAAAGAGACTCATTTGGTGGTGGTTAAGAGGATATTCAGATACCTTAAGGGGATTGATGAGTATGGTCTCTGGTATCCACATAAGGGAAATTTCAACTTAAGTGACTTCACCGGTGCAGATTGGGCAGGGAACATTGATGATAGAAAGAGCACTAGTGGAGGTGAATTCTTTCTTGGAGATAGGATTGTGTCATGGACAAGCAAGAAACAAAATTGTATCTCTGAATCCACATAGGAGGTGGAGTATGTGGCTACATCAATAAAATATACACAGGTAGTATGGATTAAGAAAATCTTCGAAGGTATCCAAGAAAAGGTGACTGAACCGGTGGTGATACATTGTGACAATACAAGTGCCATTAACATATAAAAAAACCTGGTAATGCACTCTAAAACCAAACATATTACAATAAAATATCATTATCTTAGGGAACAGGTACATGAAAAAGAAGTTAGGTTGGAGTATGTGCCAACCAAGGAACAAATTGCAGACATATTCACCAAGATGCTACCTAAGGATACTTTTGAGTATCTTAGAGGTAAGCTAGGGGTAATTCCCCTACATGCTCTAAGGTGAGTGAAGATTGGAACAACATCAATCCAGTATCATTTTCCTAAAAAAATTATGTATTTGGATTAAATATTATGGACTACTCCTATTAGGGGGAGCAATCATTGCAGTATGTGAAATAGGACGTCTAGACTACACCTTTGACATTGTTGTGAAAGGGGAAGTGAAGTCAGATAGAACATGAAAGGAGATGAAGTCAGATGTGACATGAATGGAAGCCAGAGAGAGAGGGAGATTCAAACAGAGAAGTTGATCGGCACAACAAAAGCAAAAGTGATTGGTCTCTAAAAGAGAAGTTTGAAGTGTTGCCATCAATGCCAAAGGGGGAGATTGTTGTCATAACTAATGGTTTGGGCACAATTGGTTCATCAATTAGTATTGTCATTGATGACTAACACTTATCGGTGGATAAGGCCAAGCTCATAGGAAAGGAGGTGTGGTAAACCCCAATGATTTACTCATGGATGCAAACAATATGGAGGATTGAGTTCTTCCTAAATATGCATTATTGACACACTTAAGAAGTATGTTGGTAGAAGACTAGTCGGTTGAAGGATAAACATAGTAGTTGATCGGTCAATCAAGCACCTCATAGGTGTTGAGATCAATTTCTCAAAACTAGTAGATGAAATGATGATGCGGTCACAAGTGGTGTCTCAAATTGAAGTTCAGTAGTATTATGCATGATTGGAACACTCTGGAAAGACAGGTGATCAGTCTGATTGATGATCAGTGACCGATGGAAAAAGATGAAGAGTTACACCAATGAACCGGTGATACAGGTTGAGGAATTATATCCACTAAGAATCTTGGAGTAGTGACCAGTAAGCTGGATGCGATGACCAAATGTGAGTCAGTCATGGCGAGATATTATCAAATAAAGGGCTAGTGAAGTCTACAATAGTTAACAACTAGTTAAGGTGAGATTTGTGCAGATTTTCTGGTTCGCATTAAAAAGACAGAACACGACCCAAAGGTTGGTGAAATTATGAGTTGTAGAGGCAGATAAGGATGAGTTGCTGGCAAGATTGATGGAGAGAATGAAGAGAGAGTGGGGGAATATTTGGAAAGATTTGTATTTAAAATATACCAAGTGTTAGGTTTAAACTGATTGAGGAATCAATGGGTATGTGTTTGGAAAAATATGGTATAAAGGTTTTTGGCAAAAACTAAAAAGATTGATCATAAATTTGCAAAGTGCAATTTTGAAGAGAGGCGATCTAGTAAGGTGAGAAAAGGGAAGAACTGCTAAGTGAATAGAAGAGTGGTGAAGAGAGTGTGCAAAGCTCAGATAGTGTAAAGAGAAGAGTAAGAATGTAGAGCACCAATAGAGTACAGAGAAAGTGTAATGCAAAGCACCAATAGAGTGCAGAGCAAGTGTAACTGGTGGTCAAACCAAAGAGCTTCATTTGGACCTGATTAAGCTAAGAGTAGCTATTACAATAGATCATTCTCTTTGTTGTTTTGTAATAATTACAATAGTAAAATCCCTTAACCAGGTGGACTTTAACAGGTCCCTTTGTAAAATCCCTTAACTGGGTGACATATTAAGTGATGATCCCAAGTCCTTTAACAAGGCTACCTCTAATAGAGTAAAGGTTCTAATAGGCCTTAAAGAAAATCCCTTAACCGAGTGGCACCTAACAATGTCTTTTTAATCTCATAATAGGGATGCCTCCTCACCATGCGTACTCAAGAAGAATGCAAATTTTGCAAGTTTCTACTAACACCGTGGTTTTCTCCCATTTGGGTTTCCATGTGATAAATCTTGGTAGTCATGTGTGTTTGATTTTATGTGTGCATGTTTCTTATTAATGCTACTTATATTGATAAGTGTTAAGTTTGAATAGAAGTTTTGATTAAGGTTAAATTTGGAACAAACCGGTATAGTGTTGATTCATCCCTCCCCTCTTAGCACCAGTTGTGACTAACATTCTCAGCATTTCCTGGAATCGGGTGAAGTTGTATAGACAACCCCAAAGAAGGACACTTCACGGACTTCTCTACCAGACCATTGGCAGGATGTTGCTAAGGCCATAATTTAGTACATTATAGGAGAGGGTCAGTATGTATATGTTTTTGCCCACCATTTCAAATTTCTTTGTCATCTTCATCATAATCAGTTGGTCAATGTTCCATTTTATCTTTTCCAATTGATTAAAGAAATGAGTTTTGAAGTTCAAAATGGTAATAGGAATGAATTAGCACATGATGAGGTAATTAAATTAATTATCATGAAGGGTTTAGAAAATAGTGCTTCTCCAATTTCATGGGTAGTGTTTGTGAAAGAAGAGAGTTCCTCAGTTCCTGAAGATGGTTTAGAGGGGCATGGAGTCGGGACCAGTAATGATAACCCTAGTGCAAAAACTCTATCAACATCTAATCACTTAGATATGGATAGTGGTGACAAAAAGAATGATGAGGGTTCTGAGTATGAACCTAGACAAAGAACTAAATCCTCCACAAGAAATGTAATCGTAGGTCTCAATACTCCCTCAATGCAGAGTCCTTATAATACTAGGTCTAAACACAAATATGGGGAAGCTTCTAGACTGCGAGATCTAGCTAATACCACATGCAATATGGTGGAAAAACCTTTTGAACTTGAAATTCAAGTCGTAAATCGGGTTGGGAAGGATAAAAAGAGTAGAAACTATAGGAGGATGAAACAAAAACACAATAAGGAAAAACAAAGAAGAACTACAAATGTACAATAAGAAAATGAGATAGAAGGGGATTTTCATAATACCACAGATAATGATAAGCTTGTTGAACAAAATAGGGATGTGGAAGAAGATACTCAGATAGTTGATCCCCCATTCGATGATATAGAAGAAATATTGAAACAACAACATGCCCTTGACCTTGAAGAGATCATTAAAAATTACATGAATCCTTAGAAAATAGGAGAAAACCTTTCCACTGAAAAGGACAACTCCACACTGCCAAGCAAAGGGAATACACAATTGACCATGAGAGGCCAAATAGATCTTCCTTATAGTAATGAACAACAAACTCTGGTGCAACAACTTGATTTTCCATTGTCCATGATAAAGATAAAAGCCCTAGTTAGACAATCAGGGTCTTTCCTAATTAGTTCCAGGATACTATGCAAGATTGAACATGGGCTCTCCATGATAATTCATAAAATGAAGAAGAATACTCTGCTCAGGAATTTTGGATGCTGCAAGGAAAGGTGAACTGGTTAGAGACTCAAGTTGCACCTCTTCAACAACAATTACAACAACTATGTGAGAGATCCCAAAAGAAAGAAGAGGAATTGAAGAAAGTAAGAACCATGTCATTAATAAAGGATCAAAACATGGATATGACAACTTATATATCAATAAGGAAGCATCAAAAAATAATGGTAGGATACATATCCATAGAAAAGCACCATAACATAGTGGAAAACCTAAAAAGGACTCTGAAGGGTGGTGGTGATACTAACATTCATCTCACTTTGGCAGAACATGAGCAAATCCTTGGACAAGTGGAAGCCTTATGGGAATAGAAAATAGAGATAGGGTATATATCCATAGCCAAGTATAAGAAAATTATTGCCAAATTGAAGAGGTATTGGGAGGAAAGAGTCATCGCAGAATGTGTCTCCTAGGAATACCATAAGGACAAACTCAATGAACTAAGGGTCAAATTGAAATAGGAAATGGATGCTCAAAATGCAGCATGGGAAGAGAAAGTAAGGACAAAATATGTGTCCTTGCAGAAACACCTTCAATTCATTTCTGAATTAAAGACTTATGTTCAGGACAACCTCCGGACCAACTATATTTCTCTGATTGATCATCAATAGATAATTATGGAATCAAAAGAACAATGGCTAAATAAGATGATGGGATCTATAAAGAACCTAGCCATAGATTAGTCTGGAATAGTAAGTGTTGCATGAGGACATGCAATGCCTTCATTTGGGGGGGAAATAATGGGTGAAGAATGTGTCCTATAATTTCATTTGAATTTGTGCCTATTTTATTACCCACTTTTACCAATTGTCCTTTGATTTTCTATAGTTATTATGAAATAATTGATAATAAACATGACTGAAAGATATTCAAATTATTTGGCATTTAACCTAATACTAAGTTCTAATTCGAGTGCTTATGTGAGTAGGGGTCTCTCAGTGGCAAAAATGCATAATGGGAAGCTTGGATATATTTGCAGATCTACAGGGGAACCAATTTTTGGCATCATGTTTTGTTTTGTTATTCTGTCTTAAATTAGTTCTAAAGACTTTAAATTAATGGTTCGAGTTTACTCTGTTATTTTGTCAAAGAGAAAAAACTATTGTTATTTTTACCTGTCACGGTTGTGAACCGCAAGGGACTAAAATTGGATAATTGTTACTATTCCTGTTGATAATCTAGTCTATATATACAAAATAAGTTATGTAGTAAACTTCTATTACTTTATGTTCTGAATACAAATCTGTTGGAAACAATACAAGTTTTGTGCCATATTTGAGTTCTTTAACTGGTTGTTGGAGAAAGAGCCCACTCCCTCTGGTCATCGATTGGTTTGTCATTTTACTTTCATGTGGATTATGTATTGAATGCACTCAATAGATCTGTAAGTGTGGTATATTATATTATTATAGTTTTTTTTACTTTATTCCATAATTTATTAAGTTCCGATTCTCATTCATAAACTAGTTTGGTAATTGGAACTATTCAAGAACACTTCAACAATTGCTATGTAAGAAAATGATCAAGATCTGAATAAATTTTTAGCATTTTGATTTATTGATTGTCAAAAGAAAGTCTTCATCCTGTCGCCAACACAACACTACCGTTGTCCTATCGCCAGATTAATAGACCTTGTCATCATAATAGTGTTAAGTATTTTATATGAAATAAGTTATAAAGATTGCTTCATTAAGTTGAATATAACCTTGACTGTACAACTCAAAGTTTAATTGCATCTTTTCTTAATAAGGTTATTAAAAATATAATTGGCTATGAGTTAGGTTAAAAGGAGGAGCTTGTCTATTTACAAAGTGTGTCTCAAATAAAGCCTTAGATTAAAAAGTGTGTTATAATTTAATTCTTAGAGTAGGAAGTATGTTTTAATTTCATTAGAGTGTATGGTTGATTTAAAGAGTGTATTTTAGAGAGTGTGAGTTTCAATTTAAATTATACTTGCATTCATCCCCACTTAGTTCATGACTTTCATCCCTTAGGTTAACAACCACAATATCCTTCACAAGTCTACGGATCCTGGATTGACACGGTTAGGAAGAAACTGAAGGAATCAACATTCAAGTAAAATATAAGATAAAAATTGCTCATATTTAAGCCCTCAGTTTTTTCCAACACTCCAAGGTATGGATGAATTCATCATCATCCAAGAATCTCATAGACATGGCCACTCTTTCATCAATGACATTTACAAGCTCCACTCCTTTTGTCATTTGGGATTCATATCCATGGACTTATTCTTCATATCTTGGTGGATCAACCTGTGATTGTTCTACCACTTCATCTCCTTTTAGAGCCCTTAGTGCATTGACAAATTCATCAATGCCACCCTCTCCTTTCGATTGTTCATAAGGTACAAGAGGATTTGAATCATTTATCTTTTATTTTTTTTTTGGGGGGGGGGGGGGAGTAGGAGAAACCTCTTATGTAGATTCATAATCAGAAACATCATGTATAACAACCCCTTGGGTTTTATTTAGTGGAACTGTGGCCTATTTTGGTGGAGATCCACTGCCTATTCATTTCCCATAAATTCTTTCAAAATTATCGAAACACAAATTAATTATTTTCAACTCATCTTCTCCTTCACTATAAAATCTAGGGAAACTATGGCCCCTTTACTTCTTTTCCTCTTCCAATTTCATTATAGCATGCTATTTTTTTCCTTCTTTGCACAATTTATTGAAATGATATAGAGTTCCTAACTAGGTCTTCTTCTACCAGCACTTTATGCGAAATTGTTTTGACAAAAGAACCAATGTGATACTTAGGATCACACATTCTCTCCTTACTAGACCTCAATGAATACTTTGTTTTTATGTAACCCTGCAATTTTTATAGCATATTTGATCCAATGTAAAAATTACAAATGTAACACAATGAGGCAACAATGTCCCTTTCTTCCTTCTCTCTATCACTTCCTTTTCTAGCCACAACATCTACCACATAAATTCTAGAAAATAAAGTCTATCTAACACAAACAAGGGTAACAAATGAGGAGTTTGGGGGCATCCATATACCCTGATAATGGTGCTCTCTCCCATGTAAATCTAGTAAGAAAAGTTGTGAGTGTGACCCTATTCAGGATCATAAGTTAGTGGCCTCAACACCCTCCTTATCTTTCAACTTGATGATTAAGGGAACCAAAAATAATAATGAAAAAGGAGTCACAAAAGAATTTGTAGTCAACATCCTTGCATCTCCTAGCCCATAAGTAACACTAGAAATGTACCGATAATTAGTTTCCATTCTCATCTACTATTCCCAATTTTAGCTGTTGGGTGAGAGCTTGTCTTTTTTGGTATAAAATCATATATGCAATGCATTTGTTCGATGAGGGAAGTTAGGGGAGTAAATTTAATAATAAATTGTGCCATAATGACTCTGAGTATATCTATATTTATTGATACTTTCCTAATTGAGACATGACTTATTGGGGATGATGTTGAGGCGACTCAGGTTGGAGAAGGACCCTACAAAAGGACCCATGGGAATATGAAGAAAAAGGCAGCTATTCAGAATGTGAATTACAAAGTAATGAAGAATATTGTTGATACAATGAATGTCGTTGAGGCTGAGGTCATTGAGACCCTCAAAAGCCTTATGTAACTGGGTCTATGTTGTTTTCTGGTTGCTAGTTTTGTTTGTGTTTGGGTTCAGTATCCTTGCTGGTCTTTTTGTGTCTGACTGGGCTTTTGTTGTCTCTTTCGTTGTTGTTTTTAATGCTTTTCCATGCAGCCCGTTCTATTTTGGATGTTAATATTTAATTCTATTCCTCTTAGAATCATTTTATAAAGGGTTTTAGGGTCCCTTCAAAACTTATTTTTTCTTAATCCAAAACAAAGAATAGTGGCGGAAATTATAGCTCTTCTTTTCTTTCCATGCTACCAATTGATCACGAATTTTCTTCACTAATTCAAATGAAAAATTAAATTCAAGATTTACCTTAGAATTTTGTATTCTCATGGCTATGTACATTAGTGATTCTAGAAATTTGGCCTTGGCATCCTCTCCCAACACTTGACACAAAGAAAATAATGTTCTTTGGAAGTAATCTAGAAAACAATCTACAAGGAAGGGCTCACTGCTCGTAATCATCATGGGATTATTATTTATACCCCTCCTATAAAATGAGAGATCATCATTCTTTAATATTTTGTTCAACCTATTATAGTTCATTTCAAATTCTTCAAGGTTAGACTTAGTGAGGGCTTTCTTGTTCAACATAAAATAGTCAATGATAGCCAATTTTGTGACTACCAACAAAGGAATCCCACTGGACATCCTGACGGTTTTGGTTATAGGATGGTAATGATCTGCCAACAACTGAATTAAATCAACATCCACAAAATCATTAGGTACAATCAATTTAGCAATGTCAAGGGTCCAGGGGTTTGATACATGGATCTTTCCATCTTTGTTTTTGTAAAAATACCAGAATAAATCCCTCCCTAAGATGGGAATTATGGCATCCCTACAACCTTCCATTTTATCTTTAAATACATTTTTATCTCTCATTTTTGCCAAACTAGGTAATGCGTCTAACAACGATTTTTGCATAGGCCTTTTAGTAGGGTTGTGCATCCTAGGTTTTTTCTCTTCTTCCCCTTTTGAACTCTCACCCTCCCTAGGTTCTTCCTTATTCTTAGGCATTTTATCCTATGCTCTTTACTGAAAAACTCATATGTATTTTACAAATTCGATAGCTGGAGAGGTAACTGAGTACTTACTTGCAACTGTCACACACAATTCTAGCTTGATCTTCCTTATCTCAAGCCTCACTTCATGCAATTTTTTGGCTTGAAATGAAAAAATGAGCTAAAAACTAGTTCTTAATGGTGACCTTTGAGGTCTTTTCTATATTAAATTCGTACATGCCATTAACAACTTTGCCACCATTTTCAAATTTTTATTTATGAAAATGCTAATGTCACCCTCAACTTGCCTTGGCTCACTATTTTCGCACTATTACAAACCTTCATAATAAATTATGTTTTATTGTTGTGAAATAGTGACAACATTTGTCGCTAAATCACAACACTCATTTTCCCTTTATTTTAGCTCCCCATGACATGGTGATACCAATTTTGACCATTATCACTACATCACAACATGGTTTTTTATTACTTACATCCTCCTTGCAATATAACTATAGTTAATTAAGTTATCGCTAAATCGCATCCTCTCGGGCTCCTTAGTAACCTTCTTCATCGAAATAGTGATACACTTTATGTTCTTAGGTGATCGCTATATTGTTGTGCCTTTTCTTTATTATAAATCATTCCTCGCGATATGGAGATATTATATGGGCTTGAATCCTTTCATCACTATTTCATGGATCGCTCAATTCAATAGGATATGTATCCTGGGAAATGGTGATAACACTTTATAAGCTTTGTCTCCTTTATCGCTATTTCACAATTTGTTCAATATGATAGGATGTGGGACTCGTAAAATGGTGATACCCTTATGAACTATACTCTTCTCATCGCTACTTTATAAGCTCTACCTCCTTTATCGCTAATTTGTAGGATTTCCAATTTGATGGAACATGAATTCTTCAAAGTGGCGATATCATAGTATGCTTTGTTACCTTCATTGCCATTTCACTAGCTATCGAGTATAGTGAAATGTAAGTTTTGCGAAATAGCGATAAGTTTGCATTCTTTATTTCCCTGGTCATTATTTTGCAAGCTGCTTAGTATATCAGAATAACATTCCTACGATTTAGCAATATTAATGGCATTTCTTTATGATAGCCTATATAAGATGGTACAAGATATATAAGCATTTTTAGGGGAACTATGCAGGATGATGAGCCTAAATAATGGCTCTATTTTGATAGATTTTTGATATAATACTCCTGCCTAGGTCTTATTATTAGATGACATTGGATTATAATATTCTCCTAAGATGATAACCTTTTAAGTGTTTTTGAAACTGGTTTAACTCATACCTAAGGATGTCATATAATGGTTTCAAATGGTCTATCTATGCAAATATCTAAAATCAATTATAAATATGGCTTACATTATATCATGTTAGCATTAGTATATACACATGTTTGTTGTGCATATTAATATCATGATGCAAGGTCAGGAAAGGTGAAGTAAAGACAAATGGCAGTTCAAAAGAGCATCAAGTATATAATCGCAATGCAGACCCAGTCAGAGAAATGCAGTAATGATCGAAACCACTTGACCGGTTCTTCAGCAGATTGATTTATGAAACATTTATAATTCTTCCTAGTGGAGCTTAGATCTAGGAGGCTAGTCATGTTATATTTTCTCAGCTGCAGGACAAATGTTGTTCTATTGTCCTGTGCTAACTTCTTCTTCTCTTGTTAATAAATCCTATTCACCTATTCCCTAGGAATGTGGTCGATCAGTTAGAAGTTTGTTATAAGTTTTGTTATAAATAAAAGGGTCTCTCTTCTCTCGAGGATAGGGGAGAAAGACCATATTATTTTATAATACGCAGTCTTCTGGTATTGTTTATGTATTTTCCAGAAAAGATGAAATAAAGAGATCAATGTGATTTTGAATGATTAGATAATTGTAATCTGAAGTTTTGGAGATAATCACTCAAGGGGGTCCACTTGGTGAGTAATCCTTTGTATGTTCCAGTTAGTTTTATACTTCTGTAGCAGTTGTTTCTATAGTTGTCTATTCCTGCAGCCATAGGAAACAGTTCCTGTGTCTATTCCTGCAACCACAACAACAAAGTAGTTCTTGTTGCCTGCCAAAACTTTATCATTTAATAGTAGTTGTTTAAAGTAATTTCCAATTGTAAGATTAAGTATTAGTTCATTTGAGATTCCGTGTGTTTACTTTAAGAATAATTTCCTTTCCTATAGTAATATAGAATGGTTGCAATATGAACTTGGTGCACATATAGTTCTAGCCCATTTCAAGTTTACATCCCCGGTTGATAACTAAATGAGCCTTTGCCACAAGAAAAGCTAGCTATTTAAGGATATTCAATCTCTGAAATGTGTTTTATTACCTAGTTACCATTCCATTTGTGAGGACCAACACAAGATATGAAACTATAAAGTGACAAATAGGATTTTTAACAAAGGTGTGGTCAATATATGGCTCATGACTTGTTATCAAGGCTTTAGTGTTAGCTTTTAGGATATTTAGGCTAGAAAACACATTGAATTATGTTAGACAGGGAACTCAACTTTTACAACTTTCTCTTATCTGATATAGAAGTATGGACAATTGTGGAAAAATAATTTGGGATATCATGATTATTTAGGAAACTCATTTATTTTTGCAGGTTCCAACAAAAGGTGAAACCTTCACCTCTTCCAATGACGTATTCACACATTTACTTTTCATATAAGTACTATTACACTCAATGATGCATGCATCCAACTTATACATTGTGTTAAATCTAACACCTCTAGTAATTACCATAGCAAATATGACACAATGAAAACTTTAGTGGTGAATATTCATAGATTGACGAATAAGTTGGACCAAATGGGATGATGGATCGGCCCGAATTTATCAATTTTCGGTCAAATGCATTTCAATTTTCCTTCATTTTTATTAATTCTTTGTAACCATTTAAATTTTTTGCCAATATAGTCTATGTTTTCACAATGGTCTATTTAATATTTTCGCTGCAATTTTGGAGGTGTGCCTAATTCACCACCATTTTCACCAATAACCATCAATAGTTCAATTTGCATGATGACCCAATTCGCCTGACATTTTTGGAAGTGTGTCTTAATTCTTCACAATATTCACCAATACAATTAATCATTCAATGTTGTGAGAGAATAGATTTAACCAATTATATTATAATTCCATCCCAATTGATGGTCCATAATTGCCTAGTAAATTACACAGTATATGTTTTGTCGAGGTTTGGTTTGCTCTACATTTCCATAAGACATAGTATAAGATTGTATGAAAGATAAAATTTATTTTTACACAATGTGGTCGGTTTTGAGCTCTCCATTAAGATAAATAGCCAAGTTACAGACAAGAACTGTATACAGTGAAAAGTGATGATAAAATATTGTAAAACCATAAAGATCCAACCACAAACAATCTAGGTCCTACAATGAAACATTCACCAATACAAATAGAGATACTTAAGATCATGAAAATCAACAAAATAAAGTAATATTACCATTCACATGTCAAGTAGGGTTTCAATCTCCATTGATCTTGTTTGATATATTTGCTCTTAGATTTTATGTGTGCACAAGAGCTCAACAAAGAACAGATTGTGGTTGATAGCTTAATCACAAGAAGACTTGATTTCATAAGATTGATTAGGTCATTAGGGTTGATAATGAAGGAGATTATCCTCTTATATAGAAGACACTGTAGGAAATGGAGGGATAAGATTGAGAGGTGTAAAGGTAAATGGTCAGCTAGGATAAAAGGGTAGGTAGGGGAAATAATTAAATGATAAAGGGGGCATGTAAGAGAAGAATTAAGAGATGAATGACATGTGTCATGGATTTAGAAAAGGCTAATGAATTAATTAAATAAATAAATATTTATTTAATTAATAGAGGAAAGGAGATAATTAAAAAAATAAAAATATTTATTTAATTAGGAAGGATAATTTAAATAAATAATAATATTTATTTAAATGAGAAAAGGCTAGAAAGGGATAAAGTGAATTAAATAAATAAATAAAGATTTATTTAATTAATAGAAGAATTAGGATCAAATAATTATATAAATAAAAATATTTATTTAAATAAATTGGACAATTTTAGGTGTCTACATTTTATCGCTCTTTGAGACAATGCAACTTGTTGTGTTGGGTCAAATAAGAAAAAGTGATACATGCCCCAAGACGGGAATGATATTCCCCCTAGACAGATTGGCTAAAAAACTGAAAGGGTTGCAAACAATCTCTCAAAAATAGAAAAAAAGGCTAGAAAGGACCAATGGGATAGGGTGACAAAGTCACACATAGGAAAAAGAGATTGACATGGCACACTAGGGTTAAGTAACCTATATGATAGGGAAAAAAGAAAAAAACGTCCTCATTCGCATCCACACACCTAAGAGATCAGAGTGTAGAGAGAGAGCTTAGAGTAGTCAGAGCAGCCAACAATGATAGATAGAGTTCATAGGTTCAATCGAGTCTAGCAATATTAGAGACCAGACGATATGGGCGGGACGGTAAGTACCTTGAAGCCTCTTTCTACGTTTATGCATTTATTGTTGTCATTAATGCACTATAGGCTAGATAAAAAAAATGTAGAATTAGTAAAAGGTCATTTGAACACGTCTAGGTCAGTGTCGAACACGTCTACATAGGATAGTTGCGTCTATGTTTGGTATGGTCACATATATGTATGTAATCATATATAGGTATATGTTGTGATGTGTCTATGTTAGAAAGACAAGTCTGTGTCAAGGGGGCACATTTGTGAAAGACAAGTGCATCTACGTAGAATAGCATCGTGTTTGTGATGTACAGGTGCATCTAGGACAAGAAACCATGTATAGGCTGGTTAAAACCACAACTGCATTGCAAAAACACATCTATGTCTAAGTAGGCTAGAATCGACAGTTATGTGATGAACATACATTGTCGATTGGATAAGCTATTGAGAGGATACACTCAAGCAAGTGCCCTAGGGAAGACAACTGAAAACAAGGATAGAATTGACAATTCTATGATAAACATATTTTGTCAATTGGATAAATGGCCAAGAGGATACACTCAAGAAGAGCCTCTAAATAAGATCAAGTACAATGTGATGAACATATACACTAGGATAGAAGTAGCATTATGTAATCAACATGAGTACCACTAGGATTGAAATACCACTATGTGATGAACATGAGTATCACTAGGATTGACACGATCAGTTTGATTGGTTGCAAGAGTACTTGCCCTAGATTGAGTCATGGAAGAGATTCCCTATGACACAAAAGTTATGACCAGAGTTGACCTTTGAGGAGCGGGCAACTATCGAGGCTATGGGATTGAGACATATCATGTACTTGCTTGAGATTCAAATGAATACAAGATTATTGTTTGCTCTAGCAGAGAGTTGGTGCTATGAGACTTGTTTGTTTCATTTGTCAACTGACGAGATGCCAATCACCTTAGAAGATGTTTATCAGATACTATGGATACTGATACATAGGGAGCTTGTGGCTTATGAAAGAGAGGGAGACATGGATGCATTGAGATGGGTCTTTGTTGACCCAGAGCTAGAGATGAGATCAGAACATGTTAGTTGGGAGGTTATGCTATCTACTGGACGTAGACTATTGACAGTGGTTGGAGGAGTGATTAGTGGTTATCTTTGTTCGAACAGGGTGACATGGGGTATGGTGTGTTGTTCACCAAAAGTGATAACCCAAGTATACCTGCAAATCTATCTATGAGATAGCCAATCTCAATCAATGAAACACCTCAGGGCTTGGACAACATGACAAGGATATGTATCCTTCTACTCTTCAGGCTCTGCAAAACCTAGGTGGGTATACCTTTGATGCATTTAATCAGACCTATTACACACAAGACTACATCAATCAAAATCAGATGGATCTCAAAAGGTTCAAAAACTAAGAGATAAATGAAGATGGGCTAGATCCACACTTGCAACTCAACATTTTGAATCATGAGATGGAGGGACACTTCCACATAACATAAAATATAAACAAAGATATTTTGATTTTGGATTTTTAAATGGTGTTTTGACAACCTTTAAATATTACAAGAGACCAGTGCCTTATCCAGGCCACAGAGTCATGCATAAAACTGGAAGAAAAATCTGAGATGCAAGTTCTTTTCAACATTAAATTTTCATGTATCAATGCCTTACATTAATACAATCCTTTGCTCTGTCACAAAACAATACTTATATGTAGATATCCAATATGCATTCAAAATCATTAATGTTGGGTTTTAGGATTTAAATCCTTCCTTGAAGAATACCCAAAAGACAACATTACACTCTTAGAGGAATCTAAAAGAGACAACTCAAATTATCCTTGATAATATGAAATTATATGAATCTGAGTATATTTTGGAGACAATTTCATGGAAACTCACACATGCCTTGCATATGTGTGAACCTGCAAACTGAAACTAAACCTATAGTAAAGAAAACATTGAAAACATAGATGAACACACTGTCATTTGCATTGATAAAAGGATGCCATCACTGGAACCTGCAATTTCGGATTTCTCCCTTGGAGCAAATCTCTCAAAAACTGGAACCCTTACAACTGAGAAGAATGGGGAATAAAAAGGGAGAGGGAACCAAATCAAATCTTCAACTGAATTGCAAAGTGTCTCCCCTCTAACTGAATTTTGTTCCCGTGGAAACTGCTTCCAAAATATCCCACATTTGTCAAAATTAACCTCATAATCGGATTCCTCATTCCAAGAGCTTTCCGGCAATATATAATACTTTATATTTTGGCCAAAATTTAGACCCTGGGCGAATTAATCCTCAACATGGATCCATCATTTAAATTTTTTGAATTTTAATATAGTTTGAACTATATTATTTATGGATTTTAATTTTGATTTTTGCCTCCATTTGGTCTGACGCTTTTCCCACGTGGTGGCCTCCGATTGGTCGATGGGGTTGATCGGATGCCACCTAGGATGACACCTCATCACTGCCACATGTTCGCTTGCTCATCCGTCACTTGGCCGCCATGTCATTGCCACTGGACTGCCACCTGTGCGCCAACTGTGTGCCACGTCACTGCCACCTCACCGGGACCCGCCTGCTGGACCGCTGACTATACCCACCACCTGGCTTTTGCAATTTCGCTGGTTTTAAACAATAAGCATCTTCCTTTCACGAAATAGCACGAGCCGTTGATCTCTATCGAACTTGCTCACTTGTTAACTCGACCTTCCTCTACAAAATTTTGCCTGTCTACCTCGAGAAGCATGCATGCATGGGGTCCACCAGGTTGCCATCCAGTCAACTCCTCTGTTGCCTTGGGAAGCATGCTTGCACATGGGCCCGCCTTGGGCGCCCATAGGCACCATCCGTCAAAAGCCTTTATGGTTTTGACATATTAGATGAGTGTGTTTTTGCTTATAAAGATCAAAAAATGCTCTCGCCCAGCCAATGTGGGATTAAGGTTTTAGCCTAGAATTGCAAATTTTGGAGTTTTTCCTGAGTGTTTAATGGTGTTTTCTGTCATTTGTTTTGCTTGAGAGTCTTTTTATGCCTTTTGCTTCATTTCGCCTTTGAACTGCATTTGTTAAATGCATTCTAAACCATGCGTGGGAGGAGGAAAGCCCATCTTGCTGTTTACATTTTCCATTGGAGTTTTAACCTCAGTCTTTTAACAGCCAAAGGCCCACGTAGACGGGAAGAGATTTCTTTAAATCTGCACTTGTATTAACTTTGCTACATAGCCTCATCCTTCAACACAGAAAAGATGCTGGCAAATGGCTTTTATTTATTGCTGGGAAATGGCTTTTATTTGTTGCTGGGACATGGTTTTTATTTGTTGCTGGGACATGGTTTTTATTTGTAAAGGTTTACAACAAGTAATGACTCACAGTAGGGAGGATACTTTGCAAATGCTTTACAATTTCTAATCCTTCTGCTGCCCAACCATAACATGTTCCTGGCAATTTGTTGTTTCAAAATACCCCTTTCACCAGCTACCACTTGAGAAGAGGGGAATATCAATTTTACCACTGCCAATTAACATTCTCTTTTTAGCTTCTAATGATTTGTTGTAGTTTTAAAACATTTCCCACACCACTGGAGCTCCAACGTAGCCTTCCAAAATCCACATGAAACATAAAGGACTTGCAAAGGGCATGGATTTGTGTTTACATCTGCCAAGGGAAACTTGCATTGAAGTTTTAAAAATTCTGCTCACCCACCTCCCAAAAGCTCATGGCAAGGAGGAGAAGACTGCCAATTTACAATTTGTTGAAGTTCCCTTGGTGCTGCTCGCACGTGGGAGGGAGAGTGCTGGTATGCAACTGCAATTTCATTAAGTTTAAGGTTTATTAAACCTTTCCCAGATGCCACAGTCTATGCAATTGTTTGAAACTTTGAATGCCCTTTACTTATGCATGTAGAGAGGAGGAAATTTGCATTTGGTTTGAAATTTTTACATTTCCTTACATGCCATGCTGCCACTTCTTTGCTTTGGCTGGGTTTTTACATGTTGTATGGGAGATTTGGCATCAAATCTGCCATATTGCATTTGCTTGATGATTTCAATTTATTTTCCCAAATTTGCTCTCTACATAGCAGCGAAGACTAAGGAAAGGAGATCCACACCACACTTGCAATCAAAGAGCACACATGAAGACCCACGTACCACACTCCAGCTACAATAATGCCATTGCATGGAGTTTTTGATGTTTCAAACATCTATTCCAAGACCATCGGCTTCCATTGCATAAGTTTTAAAAAAAAATAAAAAATTGGAATCTCTAATAAACCATTGTAGAACATTCAACATTGAGTAAGCCAATAGCATTAATCACTTCCTCGATTATGTCTAGAAGTTGAAATTCCATGAAATGAAAACCATTATGTCACAAAATTAATGCGCAGGCATGAGCCAAGTCGGGCCCCAAAGTGGGTCCGACTAAAATTTTTTTGTTTTCATGCAACTAACCTCTGAAAAGCTTGACGGACCTCAAACATACCTTTGGAAACGATCGGCATCATTTTCGGATCATAAAATTTCATTTTGCAACTTTCAGGCAATTATGCCACAATTTTCACATTTATTCGCGAAGACATAATTTTCAAACCTGTCAAAACACATTTCTGGAGCTCGCCATCTGACAGGCGTGTACTCTGATATACAAGGATGACTTCTACCAAACGGTTTCTCAGGACGAGTCCTGAGTGAAGAGATAATAATTTTCGAAAATGCCTAACTAGCTTTGTCGACACTGCGGACCTGATGAAGTCAACGTCCTGTCAAGACATGACACCTTTCTCAAAAATATCAAACGACCTCCGTAGGCCCTCAAATTTGAAACATAGGTACCTTAAAGTATATATTAAATCTTTGAATTCTCATTTTGATCACCAGACTGACAGGATGCAAACGACGCACTCACCAAAATGGCTACATTAACTGATATAACACTGGAGTGCGGATAACTGAATTTGATGGCAAAATGAGCTCTTTTGAAAACCGATCAAACGGATTGATAAAGGCTTGAAATTTGAAACGTATCTCATCATTTATACCAAAATTATCTCGGAACAAACATTATGACATGACACTTACTGAGGCAACTTTTACACTTGTGTGAAACAGGGCTCCGACTAGCTATCGAAACAGGGACTTGCCAAAACATAGAAACTGCAAATGGATTTGGCTTCAAAAACTGAGCAAATGGATTCGTTAAGACTTGAAAATTTGTGAGCTCACTCACATTTATGCATAGAATTGAATCCACTTGAATTTCTTCATGATGATCAACAGGGAAAAAGATGTAATTGCTCAAAGTAGGCTAGTCCATAAAATCTGCATTTGTGCCTAAAATGCACTTCCAGCTCACCCCTCAAACTGGGTACCTCATAAACTCATCCAAATTGAATTCTGAAAGTTGCACATTACTAAATAGGCCAAATGAAAGGTGTGGGACATGAATCCCGAGCCTTACCCTCTGAAAATCAACTGACTCCATTTTACCCCCTTGCTAACTAGGCCATTCAAACTGACTTATCTTAATCATTTGGAAATGCAGGGCAAAATTTTGAAATGGGCCTATAAACTTGACTCAGTTTTAAATACTCCCAACAGTGGCTCTGACTGGGGATGGTTGATTGCAAGATCAACACAAGAATCCAGATATCTTTGGTTAAGCAGACCACCCAAAAACGGATCACTCTTCTCTCAATCCTTCTCTTCTCGTCTCAAAAATAGGGCTTCCTTATTCTACCCAAATAGCAAGGCACTTTATTGAAAACCACACAACTGAAAGCAAAGCGACTGTACAAAATATACAACTTATAAATGGCCCCGGGCCATCAAAACTAAAATCAATTCTTACCTCTGTCAAACACTTGATTTTCGTTTCCACTAACCGGAGGTAAGTTGAGATCATCATTCCAATCTGCCAGATCAAAAATACTTCATCAGCAGCATGTTCATAATCATGATATCTCTGAAAATCAAACACATGCTGAAAGGACTGATCACTAGGTGATATAAGAGTGCCATACTCTTTACCATTCTTTCCCAGCTGAAATGAAAAGTAGTCTAACTCATTCTGAAAGTGGAAAACGTCAGGCACATCTATATTACTAGTTTGCTCAAATGATGAACACTCCTCCACAATGATGGCTTGCAAACTAGAGAGGAAAAATTCCTCATAACACGACTACAATTCGTCTTGCTGATCACAAAAACTATCAGCATTTTGCACACATGAAAGTACATGATTTTTACTTGCCAATGGTTCATTTCCTCCTTGCAAATCTGAGAAAAACACCCCAGATCTGTCATGTCTTCTAAAAGGTAGATCCTCATAATGCATATCAAAGTCAGAATTCATATCAACATATGAACCTTCATTATCACCTATCAACCATATATGCATTATCATTTTGTCTATCAAACATAGGAAGAGAATCAACATCATATGTATCATTTTTTACACCCTCAAAAACATCATCAGAATCAAAACATATACTGAGTGGGTATGAAAAATTGGGCACATTTTTGAATCCACATCTCTGAAAATCAGCAGCTAAGAGTTGTGAAATTTGCTCACTACATAGTGAACCTCCTTCTTCATTTTCCTTGACTTCATCCTCTGAGCTGTAAACATTGTCCCAATCTAATAAAGGTATTGGATCTGCAGTGCTCATGTCCCTATGCACATTTATTTCATCATCATAACAACTTGCATCTGCATCATATCCTTTATCACGCTGCTCATAATGTGCTGCTACATGTTGCAACATAGTTTCATAACTGGGGTTGCAAACATCTTGTGGATTGAAATCAACAACAAGGTTATCTACATCATTAGCATCTGAAACCTCAATGGGCTCATGATTAGTTGAACAATCACTGTTCTCACAAATTTCTTCTCGCTCTGAATACACATCTGAACTTTCATGTTGAGAATAATTACATTCAACATCATAGGAGGTACATCCACTCAAGGGCTCATCTCCATTATTTTTAATCTTGTGTATATTTTCAGATTGAATTCTTTCAATCATATCTATCCATTCTTTAATACATTCAACACATTCTTCTCTGAAGGCAGTAGACCAATTAACTGAGTCAGACTCATAAAGCTCTAAGAATATCTCAATTAAAACAGACTTAGGGGGTCTAGCATTAGTTGAAAGCTCATTTGATGCAACTAAAAATCTTCCATAGAAAACATATGATGATTCTTCTTTTTTTCTTGTCCCTACTTTCCCTTTTAACAACCAGACAAATCTCTCTTGGATCATTTGAAGACATATTATAATTTCACTATTGGTCTCTTTCAGATTTGACAAAGGATTCTTGAATCTAGGAACTACATCTGGATCCATCAGTTTTATAGCATTCACTAAACCATTATCATGCATCTTACTGTTTTATAAATTCTTTTAAAACCATTGTAGTCACTAATTTTCAGAATTATACACACTTCTCCCATTTCTTAACTGAAACTTATTTCAAAACATGAAGTATGCATACTGCAAATTTCTTGTCCTTTCAATGGTGACTATTTCACCTCATGAGAATAGAGTTATTTCATGAATACCTTGAGGAGTATCTGGAGTAAATTTGATGTTTCTGTTCACTTCACTTCTGACTGGAAATTTGAAGAAATCCTCCAAATCTCAGGTTTGTTCTTACAGAGTCGCCACCTCCTTGAAGAGGAATAAAATCTAAACATTGATCTTCACTCTGAAACACTTTCAGATTTCTGGGTTTCACCACACACAACAGAGTCACATAGTATTTTGAAATTTCTTAGCAACAAAGATTTCCAAGGTACACACTTTCAAATCTGAAAATGACTTTCAGATTTCTAAACTTCTGAAACTCTTCCCCAAATGAAATTTGGCCAGACTCATGGGATTTGATTCAACATGAATTATTATACCACTTCCCCAGCAGAGTCGCCATTTTTGTTGTTCACCAAAAGTGATAACCCAAGTATACCTACAAATCTATCTATGAGATAGCCAATCTCAATCAATGAAACACCTCAGGGCTTAGACAACATGACAAGGATATGAATCCTTCTACTCTTTAGGCTCTGCAAAACCTAGGTGGGTATACCTTTGATGCATTTAATCAGACCTATTACACACAAGACTACATCAATCAAAAGCAGATAGATCTCAAAAGGTTCAAAAACTAAGAGATAAATGCAGATGGGCTAGATCCACACTTGCAACTCAACATTTTGAATCATGAGATGGAGGGACACTTCCACATAACATAAAATATAAACAAAGATATTCTGGTTTTGGATTTTTAAATGGTGTTTTGACAACCTTTAAATATTACAAGAGATCAGTGCCTTATCCAGGCCACAGAGTCATGCATAAAACTGGAAGAAAAATCTGAGATGCAAGTTCTTTTCAACATTAAATTTTCATGTATCAATGCCTTACATTAATACAATCCTCTGCTCTGTCACAAAACCATACTTATATGTAGATATCCAATATGCATTCAAAATCATTAATGCTGGGTTTTAGGATTTAAATCCTTCCTTGAAGAATACCCAAAAGACAACATTACACTCTTAGAGGAATCTAAAAGAGACAACTCAAAGTATCCTTGATAATATGAAATTATATGAATCTGAGTACATTTTGGAGACAATTTCATGGAAACTCACACATGCCTTGCATATGTGTGAACCTGCAAATTGAAACTAAACCTACAGTAAAGACAACACTGAAAACATAGATGAACACACTATCATTTGCATTGATAAAAGGATGCTATCACTGGAACCTACAATTTCGGATTTCTCCCTTGGAGAAAATCTCTCAAAAACTAGAACCCTTACAACTGAGAAGAATGGGGAATAAAAAGGGAGAGGGAACCAAATCAAATCTTCAACTGAATTGCAAAGTGTCTCCCCTCTAACTGAATTTTGTTTCCGTGGAATCTCCTTCCAAAATATCCCACATTTGTCAAAATTAACCTCATAATCGGATTCCTCACTCCGAGAGCTTTCCGGCGATATATAATACTTTATATTTTGGCCAAAATTTAGACCCTGGGCGAATTAATCCTCAACATGGATCCATCATTTAAATTTTTTGAATTTTAATATAGTTTGAACTATATTATTTATGGATTTTAATTTTTATTTTTGCCTCCATTTGGTCTGACGCTTTTGCCACGTGGCGACCTCTAATTGGTCGATGGGGTTGATCAGACGCCACCTGGGATGACACCTCATCACTGCCACATGTTCGCTTGCTCATCCATCACTTGGTCGCCACGTCATCGCCACTGGACTGCCACTTGTGCGCCAACTGTGTGCCACGTCACTGCCACCTCACTGGGACCCGCCTGTTGGACCATTGACTATACCCGCCACCTGGCTTTTGCAATTTCGTTGGTTTTAAACAATGTGCATCTTCCTTTCGCGAAATAGCGCGAGCCATTGATCTCTCTCGAACTTGCTCACTTGTTAACCTGACCTTCCTCTGCAAAATTTCGCCTGTCTACCTCCAGAAGCGTGCATGCGTGGGGTCCACCAAGTTACCATCTAGTCAACTCCTCTGTCACCTCAGGAAGAGTGCTCATGTGTGGGCCTGCCTTGGGCGCCCATAGGCACCATCCATCAAAAACCTTTATGGCTTTGACATATTAGATGAGTGTGTTTTTTCTTATAAAGATCAAAAAATGCTCTCGCCCAGCTAATGTGGGATAATGGTTTTAGCCTAGAACTGCATTTTGGAGCTTTTCCTAAGTGTTTAATGGTGTTTTCTGTCATTTGTGTTGCTTGAGAGTCTTTTTATGCCTTTTGCTTCATTTCACCTTTGAACTGCATTTGTTAAATGCATTCTAAACCATGCGTGGGAGAAGGAAAGCCCATCTTGCTGTTTACATTTTCCATTGGAGTTTTAACCTCAGTCTTTTAACAGCCAAAGACCCACGTAGAGGGGAAGAGATTTCTTTAAATCTGCACTTGTATTAACTTTGCTACATAGCCTCATCCTTCAACACAGAAAAGATGTTGGCAAATGGCTTTTATTTATTGCTGGGAAATGGCTTTTATTTGTTGCCGGGACATGGTTTTTATTTGTTGCTGGGACATGGTTTTTATTTGTAAAGGTTTACAACAAGTAATGACTCACAGTAGGGAGGATACTTTGCAAATGAAGCTTTGCTAATTGCAAATGCTTTACAATTTCTAATCCTTCTGCTGCCCAACCATAACATGTTCCTGGCAATTTGCATTTGATTGGCAATTTGCTGTTTCAAAATGCCCCTTTCATCACCAGCTACCATGTGAGAAGAGGGGAATATCAATTTTACCACTGCCAATTAACATTCTCTTTTTAGCTTCTAATGATTTGCTGTAGTTTTAAAACATTTCCCACACCACTAGAGCTCCAACGTATCCTTCCAAAATCCACATGAAACATAAAGGACTTGCAAAGGGCATGGATTTGTGTTTACATTGCCAAGGGAAACTTGCATTGAAGTTTTAAAAATTCTGCTCACCCACCTCCCAAAAGCTCATGGCAAGGAGGAGAAGACTGCCAATTTACAATTTGTTGAAGTTCCCTTGGTGCTGCTCACACGTGGGAAGGAGAGTGCTGGTATGCAACTGCAATTTCATTAAGTTTAAGGTTTATTAAACCTTTCCCAGCTGCCATGATCTGTGCATTTGTTTGAAACTTTGAATGCCCTTTACTTATGCATGTAGAGAGGAGGAAATTTACATTTGGTTTGAAATTTTTACATTTCCTTACATGCCATGCTGCCACTTCTTTGCTTTGGCTGGGTTTTTACATGTTGTATGGGAGATTTGGCATCAAATCTGCCATATTGCATTTGCTTGATGATTTCAATTTATTTTCCCAAATTTTCTCTCTACATAGCACGGAAGACTAAGGAAAGGAGATCCACACCACACTTGCAATCAAAGAGCACACATGAAGACCCACGTACCACACTCCAGCTACCATAATGCCATTGCATGGAGTTTTTGATGTTTCAAACATCTATTCCAAGACCATCGGCTTCCATTGCATAAGTTTTTTTTAAAAAAAAAATATTGGAATCTCTAATAGACCACTGTAGAACATTCAACCTTGAGTAAGCCAATAGCATTAATCACTTCCTCGATTATGTCTAGAAGTTGAAATTCCATGAAATGAAAACCATTCTGTCACAAAATTAATGCGCAGGCATGAGCCAAGTCGGGCCCCAAAGTGGGTCCGACTAAAAAATATTTTGTTTTCATGCAACTGACCTCTGAAAAGCTTGACAGACCTCAAACATACCTCTGGAAACGATCGACATCATTTTCGGATCATAAAATTGCATTTTGCAACTTTCAGGCAATTACGCCACAATTTTCGCATTTAATCGCGAAGACATAATTTTCAAACCTATCAAAACACATTTCTGGAGCTCGCCATCTGACAGGCATGTACTCTGATATACAAGAATGACTTCTACCTAATGGTTTCTCAAGACGAGTCTCGAGCGAAGAGATAATAATTTCCGAAAATGCCCAACTAGCTTTGTCGACACTGCGGACCTGATGAAGTCAATGTCCTGGCAAGACATGACGCCTTTCTCAAAAATATCAAATGACCTCCGTAGGCCCTCAAATTTGAAACATAGGTACCTTAAAGTGCATATTAAATCTTTGAATTCTCAGTTTGATCACAAGACTGACAGGATGCAAATGGCATGCTCACCAAAATGGTTACATTAACTGATATAACACTGGAGTGCAGATAACTAAATTTGATGGCAAAATGAGCTCTTTTGAAAACCGATCAAACGGATTGATAAAGGCTTGAAATTTGAAACGTATCTCATCATTTATACCAAAATTATCCCAGAACAAACATTATGGCATGATGCTTATTGAGGCAACTTTTACACTCGTGCGAAACAGGGCTCCGACTAGCTGTCGAAATAGGGACTTGCCAAAACATAGAAACTGCAAATGGATTCGTTAAGACTTGAAAATTTGTGATCTCACTCACATTTATGCATAGAATTGAATCCACTTTGAATTTCTTCATGATGATCAACAGGGCAAAAGATGTAATCGCTCAAAGTAGGCTACTCCGTAAAATCTGCATTTGTGCCTAAAATGCACTTCCAGCTCACCCCTAAAACTGGGTACCTCATAAACTCATCCAAATTGAATTTTGAAAGTTGCACATCACTGAATAGGCCAAATGAAAGGTGTGGGACATGAATCCCAAGCCTTACCCTCTGAAAATCAACCGACTCCATTTTACCCCCTTGCTAAACTAGGCCATTCAAACTGACTTATCTTAATCATTTGGAAATGCATGGCAATATTTTGAAATGGGACTACAATCATTGAGAGGGATAGGAGGCAAGCATCCAGTACCAGGGTCAAGGGTCCACCTGCACCACTAGGGGGACGGGACAGACATGGTGATCCTGGAGCAGGGACTTCAAGAGCTCGGATTCCTTCGAAGCCAACTAGCTCCGAGGGAGGTAGTTCATCATAGCTCTCTTGGATCCCATTTTGTATCAGATTTTTGTATGATGATGTAGACACCTTCAGGTGATTTTGTAGCCATATGATATTTCAACATCATTGTATCATGACATTGATATTTTTTTTGATATATATATATATATGAGATGATCTATCCTTGTGGAAGCTATATGCATGTGTACTATGTTTTTGTGATTGTATATGATGTATGACTATATATGATGATGCAATTTATGTATGGATGTTCTTATAATGATTCTATGATGCTTATGATATGGATGCAAAATTTGTACATGATGAGATGCATTATTTTTGTTCTTTTACGTTTTATATGTCATGCATGATGCAAATGTGAATGCACTATATGTAGATGGATGTATGAAATGCTATGATTATTTATATGACGAGAATACAAATGTATATATGATATGCTAATTAGTGGTGTGTGCAGGATGTGATGTGATTATGATTTTAATATGTATGCATATAATGAAATTACTAACATGTGGTGATGTTGGTGAATACTACATGAAATGCAGATATTTTTGGTGTGTCATTATACTCAGTCATGTGATAGCGGGTTATATGGACTCAGGGATGGATGATGGAGGAGAATCACGAAAGGGGGATGGAAGATAGAAGATATGGAAGTAAAAGAGATTCTTGTGCTATTATCATCATTGAGCTTTATTATGGCAAATAGGTTATGATAATCTAGATATGTGTTCAACCTAGAAGTCATTGTACCTATTTGCATGGAGATCAGACAATCACAAACAAGGAATGCCCTAGTTCACACTAGATTCACAATGTCCTCATATCCCTGGAAAAGCCATAAAATTACTAAGAGACAATCCACAGACATCAAAACAATATGTAAAAATATCCCATCCCCGCCTTTCTAGTCAAAGACAACTTGGAGATATAATCTCTAATCAGAGACATACCAGAAAAGCTAAAAGACATCTCACCAAAAGATAAAATCAAAATAAAACCAAGACTTGACACCAACACACAATGAAATATTCAAGTTATTTGTGTTTATTGCCACATATGTTAACATGTTCTATTTGATCACAATGTTGTTATCATGATAAAGAGATTATGTTGAAAACCATGTTGTTGCCAAAGTCTGCTGAAAGATTTGATTTGTTGAAAGCCCACTGCTGCTTGTGTCTCATCTGAAACTGACTGAATCCATGAAATTGATACTTTATTGCGAAGAAGAATGAAACTTTATTGTGGATTGACAGTGCAAGTGATGTTTTATTACGAACTGTGCACAAATAGAAAAAAGGAAGATGAAAAGATGATGCTCCTTAAAACATGCGATGCTCAAGGTTCTACACCTATCATTGGACAAGATTTTTCCCTAGTTATAGATAGGAGCAGATTTATTATGGAAGGAGAGGAATGGAAAGGAAGGGGAAAGTGTATGAAAGGGAACCAATCTTAGGTAGATCAATAACCAGCCTTGATGGGATTGGATAAGTTTATTATGGAGTAGTAGGTTGTGAGTGTGTGCACAGTGAAAGGATAAGATTGAATCTTGGAGGGAGGAGCAATGTCTCTACACATGGTGTTGATAACCTGGTTTTCACCATGGTACTTGCCTAGGGCGCTGCCAAAGTGGGTTTCACCGTTGGACGAAGTTTTTATTGCAATTTTCTAATGATTTTTTTTTTTTTGCCAGGTTTTCACCAAGTAACGATTTTTCTATTTTTATGATTTTTTTGTATTTTTGATATTTTTTTTATTTTTTGTATTTTTGATATTTTTATGATTTTTTTTGTATTTTTGATATTTTTTTATTTTTTTGTATTATTTTTATTGGGATATTTTTGAAATCTATGTGTAAAACCTACAAGGTGCATGTTGTTGATAGGATCCTCCAAAGGTTCTCCATATGGTGTTGAAAGCTTATATGCACCTGATCCATAGACTATTGTGATGACATAAGGACCAAGCCAATTGGGCTCAAATTTTCCTTTCTTTTCTCGGTCTTGCTGATTTTTAGGATTCTCTCTCAATACTAAGTCACCTACCTCAAATTCTAGAGGCTTTATCCTATGATTGTAGTTGTGACTCATTCTCTGTTGATAAGCCTTAAGATGATTAAAAGCATTTTTTCTTCGCTCATCCAATAACTCTAGATATTGTAAGTGGGAGACCCTGCAATCTTCATCATTGATTAGATTGCACAAACAAACTCTTAGGGATGGTAACTCAACCTCAATAGGAAAGATATCTTCGGCACCATAGAAGAGTGAATAAGGTGTAGCTCTAGTAGGTGTGTGAATGCTTGTGCGATAAACCCAAAATGCGGGGTTGAGTTGGATATGCCAATTTCGGCCAGCATCATTGACTGTCTTTTTAAGGATTTTGAGAATGGTTTTATTAGATGCAACATCTTGACCATTACCTTGGGGGTAATATGGAAACAATCACAAAGCTCACAAACATCTTGGTTTTTGAAAGGATGCCCATTATTTGTGACAATGAAAAGGGGAACACTGTAGTGGAAAATGATATAATTAAGGATAAAAGTTGCAATCTGCTTTCTGATCACTTGGGTGAGAGGAATGAATTCAATCTATTTTATGAAATATTCTATGGTAGTGATAATACATTTATGATCATTGGAAGGAGGGTGAATCTTGCCTACAATATTGAGTCCCCACTGACAAAAGGGCCATGGAGTTGCGATCGGTTGAAGTGTTGGCTTGATGATGATGATATTCTTGTAAGAGGTTGATTGATGACTTTATTTGTGTTTTCATTGATGGACACCATGTTTTTTTTAGTCATTTAGGTCATTTAGACCAACCGATATAGCCTAACCGGTAGTGGAATAAGTTAGACAACAAAACTGCTAAGTTGTTGTCAACCGGTAAGAAGGAACAAAGCAATGATCAAGAAATCGGTACAGACAATTGGAGAAGAGTTAGACATTGTGGTTTTACATGAGTGTTGGAGACAGGAACATGCACCTATGTTCCAAACTACATCAGTAGATTCAGTGTATTGACTGAGTTATGATGGATTTTCCAGTCACAGTCAAGAAGATTAGAGAACCGGTAAAGCAAAGTTACTTTGATCGGTAACTGGTAGACTTATTGTTATGTTTTTGAGTTATGTTTTGTTTTGTCGACATAATAAAAGTGTAATGAGAAGAAGAATGTAAAAGTTACTAGGTTTATTGAATCTAGGGAATTGGTCCAAGGTTCTTAGCCGACTTAACAGAGTTCTTTATAAGGTGATGTAAGTTGTATGATTTCTTGGATCAAGAGTGATAATTTCATCGTGTGGTGGAAGGAGAAGTTAGGTTTTGATGTTTAGTCAATGATAGAAGCATATTTAATTAGGCATAGAGGTGATAAATTCATACGAGTTGAACTTGTTGTCTCCCTAACAGTTGTAGCAAGAAAATCCTCTAACAAGGCCACTCCTAATAGGGTGTGGTAGGATCCTAGCAGGTCTGAAGGTGAAATCCTCTAACCAGGTGACACATTAGCTTGTGTTTGTAAATCCCAATAATGTGGGTAGCTCCTAACAGAGTTAGGTCCTAACATGCCTTATTGTATAGCTCTTAACTAGGCTAAAACACTCTTAACTGAGTGTACCCCTAATAGGGTGGTTGTATGACCTTAATCGGTCAGATATCTATATTGCAGATATTTTATCTTTGTGGGTACTAATTCCCACTATGGTTTTTCCTATTTGGGTTTCCACATGAAAAATTATTATGTTACGGTTTGCATGCTTTGTTGTATGTTTGCTTATGTGGTTATATTTCTTGCATGCTTATTGATTTTCAAGTTGGTGAAAGTTGTTATAAAATTTATTTAGTTTTTGCTTGCACTAATTCACCCCCCCCCCTCTTAGTGCCTTATAAGTTTATCATGAAGTTCCTGAGCTAGTGTATGAATGAGGTCTCCATGAATCTGACATTGTTGACATTTCCTAACAAACTGGTATGAGTCTTTTCCATAGTGGGCCAGTAGTATCCAGTCCTAATAAGTTTCTTGGCTAACCTCAGACCACTAGAGTGAGCACCACATATATCTTCATGAACTTCACATAACATAATTTGAGCTTCGTCACTCTCTAAGAATCTAAGAAGAGTACCATATAGAACCCGATGATAAAGGGTATCGACTAAGATGACATATAGGGAGGATTGATGAATAAAGGTACGATGTTGATTATTGGAGAGGTTAGGTGGAAGGATACTGTCATGGAGGTAAGTGAAAATGGCACCATACCAAGGGGAATCAGGACCAACGACACCTATCATCTCAGCTGGAGTGATTTCATATGAAGGGACCAAAATATTATCAACCAAGAACTCATAGTGGGTCTTATTTTGAGGCATAACAATCAATGAAGCAATAGTAGCCATGGCCTCTACAACTTGATTGTTATCCCTTAGAATTTTCTCAAAGACTATATGCGTGAAATATTGCTTGAAATCATCCACCATTTTCTTGTAAGACATTAAATTTTCATCTTTAGTTCGATAATCATCATTTGCTTGACGAATTACAAGTTGAGTCCCCAAAAACATGAAGTTCTTGGATCTTCCACTAAACCGCAATTCGTTGTCTTGTTGTTAATACTTCGTATTCTGCTATGTTATTGGTACAAGTGAATGACAATCGATATGACTTAGGAATGGAGTCCCCTTGTGGTGTGATAAAGAGGATACTAGCTTTTGTGCCATGCTGCATGTATGAACCATAAAAATATAATTTCCAAGGCTTTGTCTTTGACACTGTAAGAATAGGTTCATCCAGGAATTCAGAAATAATGGGAGTGTCATCAATCATGGGTGCATCAGCTAGTTGATCTGCAATATCTTATCCTTTAATTGATTTTCTATCCACATGTTCAATGTCAAACTCACTCAGAATCATAACCCATTTAGATAATTTTCTAGTGAGTGTTGCCTTATTAAGAAGATATTTAAGTGGATATGTCCTGGCAATAAGATTTATTTTATGAGTTAGCATGTAATGTCATAATTTCTGTGAGGCAAAAACCACAACAAGACATGCACACTCAGTCGGTGTGTAGTTAATCTCATAGCCAACCAATGTATGACTGATATAATATACTACTCTTTCCTTGCCTTCATTGTCCTATTACACCAAGAGTGCCCCCAGTGTTGTTTGTGTAGCTGATATGTATAGTAGGGGTTTTCTTGGAATAGGTGCCATCAAAACTGGTGGATTCAAAAGATAGTCTTTGAGATTTTTTTTTGTATTAAGTATCATAGAATCACAAAGCTCATTTTTTTCTCATTCGAGCATCCACGTTACAAACTTATTACAAATACTAGCTCCTTTCGAGCAAACTTATTACAAATAATAGCTCCTTTTGAGCACCAAACTAGAAACAACAATTGGAAGACCAAGGGTCACAACTTAGAAATCCACTTTAAACAATGAGACAAATACAACCAATGGAAGACCAAGAGTCACAACTTAGAATTCTACACAAAGGTGTCCCTCATGGGAGTTGAACTTGGGTCTCCACATTGAGAACTCAATGCTTTAACCAACTAATCTCAACCCATTAGACAGTGTTTGAGAATTTCAAAAGCATGTTGACATTTATCATCCCATCTAAATTTGATATTATTATGAAAGATATGTTGAAAAGGATGACATTTATCTGCTTGTTGTGCGGTGAATCTGCATATTGATTGAAGTCTTCCCTGTAGAGACCAAAGCTGATTGATATTCTTTGGTGGTGGCATCTCTAATATAGCTTTGAATTTGGCTAGATCTGCTTCAATTCCTCTTTATGAGACAATGTATCCAAGGAGTTTCCTGGAGGTCACCTTGAAGATGCATTTCTTAGGATTTAGCATAACTTTGTATTTTTCCAATCATTCAAAAACCACTGATAAGATATCAAGATGTGTTTCTCTTGTTATTGAATTTACTAAGAGATCATCAACATAATATTCTATAGTGATGTGCATGAGATCATGAAAGATTGTCGTCATTTCACTTTAGTATGTAGCACCTGTATTTTTTAATCTGAAGGCCATAACATTCTAGCTGAAAGTACCCCAAGGACAAGTAAATGATGTTTTGTGTTTGTCTTCAGGAGCTATTTTGATTTGGTTATACCTGGATAATCCATCCATCAATGATAACATAGCATGACCAACTATAAGATCTACTATCAAGTCAATATTTGGTAGTGGAAAATCATCTTTAGGACAAGCTTTGTTGATATCTCTGAAACTTGAACATATTCTGATGCTGTGATCTTTCTTGCTAATAGGTGCTAAGTTAGAGATCCATTTAGGGTAGTCAATTGGTCTAATGAATCCCACATCCAATAATTTATCCAACTCTACCTTGACTAATAGTGCCACCTGCGGATGCATCTCTTCTCAATTTCTATTTTACAAGCTTAGCTCCTGGAGTAACTGTCAAATGATGCATTACTATATTAGGGTCCAATCCAGGCATATCCGCATATGACCATGCAAAATTGACTAATCGTTCGTCAAAGAAACTTATGAAATTTGGTCTTTCTTGTTCTGTCAAAGATTGTGATAATAATATGTTATGTGGAATCTCTTCTATGCTAATGTTTTTTTTGATACTCTTCCACGGCCATTGATGATTTCTCTTCATATGATGTCATAGGGAGAGTGTCAAACCTTCCATCCTCGGGCACCTCAAAGAGGTTTTCACCCTCGGATACGTCCTTTATTTTTACTTTTTTAGAGTCAAACAACACCATGATGTGGTTTTCACCATAAGACCCATGATTTATTTTTATTTTATATTTTTTGCAACTAGAAGGTTTGGTGTTCTCTCCAAGATATTCTACGCTATCAAGTTATATAATGAATCCTTCTTATTGGTCCCCGATAGGTAGATCATCTCTTATGCCAAGATAGTCGATAAAGGCCTCATCATTTTGAAAAGTCTCTTATTGTGGAGGATCTTGTTGGTCCTAATCAATGAGTTATGGGTGAATGAGAGGAAGACCATCAATATTCTCAAAGTCAATGGGGTAAGGGTAAAGACACAAGAGTCTTTGGGTATCTCAATGCAATTGTCAAGGTCATCACTAGAACTCTCCTCAACAACCTTGATCATGTACGAATCTAAAATCGACATCACTAGAGGGGCACTCAATAACGGGAATCTTGACTCTTCATGGTTTTGACCTAGAACCTTGAGATGTTGAGGGTTTGGGATCCCAAAATGTTTTTATCCATGGTGTGTTGTTGTCACTCTTCTCTTGTAATATAAACTTTGATAATGTTAATTGACCAAATATAAATTTTTAACTAAACTCTTCTTCTTATGTAGGTTCACCTGATTCTCTGAATGTTTTGTGAGCTCATAGTCACAGATGACTTATCTATACCCCATTCCCACTCATTATAATCAGTGGAATAATGTCTTTCTTGTTGTTGTTGGTCTTTTTTAGGACTTGTGATCTGTAGTGTCTCTATAGCATTTTTCCCACCTAATTTGAAAGGGAAGAAACCAAGTCCTTTGGTATGCTACTTCTTAAATCCTATGTCTGGTTGCAAAGGTTGAATAATGCCTTATTTTCATAAGCTGAGAGGGCCTTTTCCATCTTATCCAAATTTTTGCAAGAAATTGAATCCTTTGCCATATTTCTCACAAGGTATCGTAACAATCTCTTGTGTATCCTCTTTAGGTTATTTGTAAAGCATTTTGTATAAATCCTCTTCTTCCATCTCACCCCACTTCTTGAATATAGTAGGATTCCATTTTAGTGTAATGATAAATACCTTTTTAGAAGGATGTGGTCGTCCATACTCTTTTGGAGAATCCATTACTTGTCTAAGGTACATAGTTTGATTTAAAGTGTACTCGCCCATGCCTTTGTCCTGATATTTCCCTTTAATCTCACCTTGTTTTGATGTTGAAGGTTTTAATGATTCAAGATCAACATATGTGGAGTTGCTTCTCTATTGATTGGTATTATTGTTTCAAATTTTGGCTGTAGGTTATTGTAATTTATGAATGGATTCAGAACACCATTAACAGTCACTTCAGCTCCATTGTGTGGGAACTTGATGCATTGATGATATGTTCAAGGAACTACTCTCATTAGATGAATCCATGGACGTCCCAAGAGTATATTATATGTGAGCTCTAAATCAAGGACTTGACATACCACAGCCTTCGTAACTGGTCCAACTCTGAGAGGTAAGGTGACTGTGCCCTTGGATGAGCGCTCTTCGTCATCATATGCCTTAATGGTGATTGCATGTGTATAATTCACAACCTTTTCAAAATATCCCAATTACTTAATAGTGTTTAATGTACAAATGTTTAGACTTGCCCCTCCATCTATCAAGACTCATTTTATTCGGTTTTTATGGAGAAAGACTTCAATATGTAGAGGTGCATTATGAGGTTGGATTACAGATGCATCATCAACTTCTGTGAATGTGAGGCAATGCGGAACAGAAAGGTATCCCACCATGGCTTGAAACTAGTCCATGTTCAAATCAGTGGGTATGAAAAACTCTCCCAATACTTTGTCAAGAATGGCCTTATGTGAAGGGGATATACGTAAAATCACGAGGATGGAAATGAAGGTGAGTGTTTTCCCTAGATGGTCTACAAGGTCATATTCATTCTTGGTAGATGATGAGGTTGTGGTCTTGGCTGGAATGCCTTGCAAGGTGACTTTACCTTGATGAGTTGTGACATTGCATTCAGGGGTTGACGAAGAGGATGAGGAAGATGGTCCAATACCTTTTAAAAAAACCTTACTCTTTCAGGTAGAACCCTCAGGAAATTTGTCCTTTACGATGATGGTTGAAACATGATTATCCATTGAAATGTGATTAACAGTAGAATCATAGTCATAGGACATCTTGGTATAATTAGCTTGATTATATGTAGTTTTGGCTTTTCCCTTATCATGTTTAGGAAATGGCTCCTTTAACATCGCATGCTCTTCATTGGAGGTGTGACCATCAACCTCTATGTCACCTCTATCAATGAGATCTTGTATGATATTCTTCAATCTGTGACAATTGCTAGTTAAATGCCCTGCACTTTTATGATATTCACAATATTCATCATCATTCCACCAATTTGGTTTTACTTTAGGCTCATATGGTGGATTATCTATAATTTCTATAACATCATTTGTCACTTATTTCTTGAATGTTGTTTCAATCAATTCTCCCAATGGAATGTATTTCCTTCGAGGCTTTGATGGTCTTTGAGTGTTTACTTGATTTCTTGTATTAGATGAGCTTGCACTAGAGAAAGTTACTTTTGGTTTTACAATTGTGTGCAAGTAAAATTCATCTTATAAACATGTATTCAATTAGAAACAAAGGGAAATCATGAATCCCTATCTAATGAAAGAATTCTAACAAACAAACAATGAAATAATTTAATATCAAACAAATAGGAATTAAAATCATTCAATGAAACTCCCTATTCCAAGATCGCATATAGCTTCCATTTCTCTTCTCTTCTCTATGGTATGATGGCTCTTAGATATTGTGCTGGTAACCTGCAAGTGACACAAAGATTCAAAGTTCGTGATTATTGAAAATGGAGATTGAATGCTCAATTTATAGATTTTTGGATGAGATTGATTGAAAGGTGGAACATAATGATCAAGAGGTGGAACTCAGGTGAGCTCACATGCTGATTGATAGTTGAACTACTAACTTGGAGGTGAAACATAATAGATTGAATAGATTAATTGAGTCAACTGATTGAGAAAAAGCTAACTGAAAGAAGAAAAATAGTGGTTGGAGGAAATAAAGAAGATGACAAAGAGAACTAGAAGATGAAAATAGAGACTGGAGAGATAAATGATTTAATTAATTAATTTAGCATGTGCTTGCACTTTAACTTAGATTTTCAATTTAATCTTTGCATGAGATTTTAATTCAAATAATTGAATTTATTTAATTCAATTTAGTATTTGAATATATTTAGAACTTGACTTTGATTTTCAATTTGATTTTTGAAATCATGCACATGTATTTGAATTTAGAAGAAACTAGAAGAATATGAAATTAAATGAAATTAGAATTTGGGGATTTGGAAATGGAAGAATTAATTAGTTAATTAAATAATTTAAAGAAACTATTTAATTATTTAGAAATTGAACTTAATTAAATAATAAAGATTATTTAACTTAAAGGATTAAATCATAATTAATTAAATAATAAAGATTATTTAATTTAAAGGATTAAATCATAATTAATTAATTAAATAAATTAATATTTAGAAGAGGGTTGAATGATTAGATGATGATAGGATTGAGATAGAAATTGAGAATTAGTTAATTTAAATAATAAAGATTATTTAAATTGGGGAATTAACCATAATTAATTAAATAATAAAAATATTTAATTAATATTAAAAAATGGTTAAATGATTAGATGATGAAAGAATAAGAAATATAAATAATTAGCAAGATGATGAGGAAATATCAAATTAGAAGAATAAGATTAATTAGCTTAATTAAATAATTCAAGAATTTATTTAATCAATTAGAGGAATAATTAGTACATGGTCAATGAGACATTTTTAGGTGTCTACATTTTCCCCTCTCTGAGACAAAGTCGGAATGACATTGTTTCAAAGAAAACGAAAAATTATGCCCCAGTATGCCTTGGTACTGTTGTATAGTGTAAATATGCCCCCTCGGAAAAGGTGGTCGGATAATTCAAAAATTGAGACCATGTTTTCGATACCAATGTAACGAGCAAGCGTGTGAAATTTCATTTCATTTCGAGATCATTTGAGTAGGCTACAAGTTGTTTGAAGCTGGCGGGGACCACGGGCATCGAGGTGTCAAAAAAACCCTAATTTTGAGCTATAAATAGAGATTTTAGATTTTCATTTGCTCATTTTGTATTTGGTAAGTTCTTTGTTTTCTCTGTGAATCTTGTGCTTACTTGTGAGTATTTGATCATCATGGCTGGTTATAGAGCTCGATTGCACCTGTCTAACCGAGTATGTTCATATCAGAGACCTCCTAGGACTGGCAGCATGGTATTTTTCCAAAATTTTCCTTGAGTTTTTTCTTGTTTGTCACTTTTTTCCAAAAAAAATTTCAGTGATCATTTTTTCCCTACATCACACATTAGCATATCGATTTTCATGCATTCGCTTTAACTGTTATGCAAATGCTTTAACTGTTACGCAATCATTTTAACTGTTACACATTAGTGTACAATGTGCCGCATCTGTTCATATCATCACGCATAAATGTTTAATGTTACGCATGTGCTTATATCATTACGCATTAGCTATAAGTGTCATGTAAAAGCTATAAGTGTACTGCATTAGTAATAACTACCACACATTCGTTGTATGTGAAATCTTTTGGCATGCGTTTGAAAATATTTTAGTTTTTCGTGATCTGATATCTTATATTTTCAACATTTTCTCATTGCAGGAGAACATTGGAGTATTATACTGCTGACAGAGCAGACCTAGTGGACTTGATCTTCATGTTGCCTTACTTGATGAGGAGATTGAGCATATCCGCCAGCTCGGTTTATATCATGTATTACACTTACTAGAGGTTACGGCCAATAGGGCCATGATTACAGCTTTGATAAAGTGGTGGCATTCTAAGACTTGTTCATTCCATCTTCCGACTGGAGAGGTATCCATTACATTAGAGGATGTATGGTGGATACTACGTATTCTGATTCATGGTGAGAGAGTTGTGTACGACCATGATGATGGCATTACTAGATTGTGTGCACTTTTTTTGAGTGTGAGATACATGATTTGTATATCAGTGGCCAATATGTCATCCCTTGGGCCTAGTTGGATTATGATGACATGACTATTGTACTATGCGGTGTTGTTGGCGGTTTGTTGATACTTGACAGAAGAGGTCATGGATTTCTAGTTGGATGGGGTAGAGTGCTCCATGATATGATTGTTCATCGATGAGTATATGTGTGGGGTCTATGTCTACTGGCCATGTCATATTATTAGATGCATGGGATTGTATATCTTAGATATCGGTCTATCAGTTGTGGTGTGACACTACTCCAAACTTGGGCATGTGAGCATATTTCTATTTCGAGACCTATCATTCATGTTGATTTGCAGCCTGGTGAACCTTATGCTTTTAGGTATACAATAGGTATTAGTCATAGGGGTTTGGGTAACACCTTGTCCCAGTTGGGCAGATGATGCAGTGCACATGCCTTTCTGTCGACAACAAAGATATCTGATCGGTAGGACTTTCGAGACCTAGTGGATTATCGAGATGTATCTTCCAAGGTAGGTACTGAGATAGTTTGGTGAGGTATAGGTGACACTAGTGGTTACCACTTATTTTGCTCATGTATCTCGAGAGGTATCTAATTGGGGTGTTTGTATTCAGCCACATGTTGCTTCTACTGAGTTTGATTCTCTTCAGCCGTTACTCTGGGGTTGGGGTAGAGGTGCAGCGGATCCAGGGATGATGTGAGAGTATGATGCATGGTTTGCTAGACATAGGCCAATTCCACTTACTGATCTTGTTGTTCTGATTATAGCACAACAAATTTGCCATCCTAGACAATGCTTGAGGATAGACACGGAGGAGAGAGTCGGAGGAGGGGAGGGTGGAGCCGAGGGAGGTGGTGAGGGAGATGAGGGAGAGGATGAGATAGGAGATGAGGGAGGGGGAGACGAGGATGTAGACATTGGTGGAGACACCAAGTCTATCATCAGTGGGGATAGCGATCATTCTTCAAAGTCATCGAGCAGCGAGGATGGAGATGATGATGATGATATGTTAGAGCTAGAGGATGTCCCTATTGCAAAGGGTGGGAGAGGATAGGTGGGTGATGAGGACGATCTGCAGATTCTTAGAGCGTGGATCCAAAGTTTGGAGGAGGAGGTCGCTAGACAAGATGTCGAGCAGGAGGCCTACCATGCAGATTACAGTGCACTTGAGGCTGAGAGTGATCGTCTCTAGAGGGAGAGAGATGAGGCAGTCCGGAGAGGTCAAATTACCATGGATGCATTTGATCAACTTTTTAGACCAGGTATAGATGCTCGTGACCAGTCAGATAGGTATTTCACCACTACACATGAGGCTATATACTATCGACAGACTTATGAGAGAGCTATCCCTAAGGATCAAAGAGAGGCTAGTTTTTGTACCTTTATGGGGAGGAGATCAAGTAGATCTACTTCTCAACGGACTAGCAGTGGTGGTGTTATGGGACCACCTCGACATCCTAGGGCAAGATCTAGTGGACAGGATCCACTTGCTGATAGAGGCAGTGTTGGTTGAGATATTTTTTATCATGTTATCTGAGCCTTCAGGCCTGTTTATTGTATTCATACACATTATCATTTTTAAGATATATATATATATATATATATATATATATATGTATACATACATATACATACATATACATGCACATATATATATATATATATGTAGGTTTTGGCAGTGATCTATTTATGTTTTGTTTTCCACATATGCTTATATGATGCTATGAGTTTTATGATGCATATCTATTTGATTCTATATAATTCATAAATGCAATGGTAGTTATGTATGTATCATTGATGCTAATGAATGTAATGGTAGTTATAGGAATTCATATTAACTTATATTTATGAATGCAATGGTATCTATATGTATGTTTAATGAAATCTATTATGAATGTTTAATGGAATCTATTATGAATGCTTTTGTATGATAATGGTAGAACAAATTTTTAACTCAGATACACCATGAAGAAATGTTAGTTAGATAATAGAGAGAAGAGATTGATGATAGAAAGAATGTTAGAAAGAATGTGATTTAGAGAGAAGATGAGAAATCAACAAACTATCAATAAGCATATGAGATGAGAATGAAATTGAAAGAATCACGAACCCGTGTCACATATTTTATTGTGCAATATATATTCATCACTGAGCCTTATTATTGAACAATGAAGCTTAGCACATCAAGGTATAAAGAACCAAGATGTAAAGATATCTCATTGTAGAAACAAACATGTAGCAGACAAGGAGTGAATCCTCCATTCTAGGAACTACACTAGGGGTCGAGGTATGTGTGGCATCCAATAGTTGAATGCTCCTATCACAGACACCCACTAGAGAAATTTCCCTAGAATTTCATCGGTTCACACCACAAACAACAAACAAAGAAAAAGATAATGCCCATCATAGCTCCTCTAGTCATTTGTGGACATCCGTGAGTAGCATAGGAACATAATCTGTTGCCAAATGATAAAAGATAAAGACTGACCCAGACAAAATTCAGTAGCTATAGTGACCTTGTTCCTTCGTTCTTAGTTGCTTGATGTCATGGTTGATAATGTCTAATCTCATAAAGTTGCGGACCCTGTTTAAGACTGACCTATCTGATTTTGAGTGTATCCTCTTCTGTTTAAGACAAGATAATGATCACTTGATATGGATATGATACGATTGATGAGACAGTTTGATTAGTTGATTGTAGATGTTTGATTGGATAGTTGTATCCTTTGTTAACTTTGTGCGAAGCGTTTGCTGGATATCTGCTAAGGTATTTGTTTCTCACAAGACATTTTATTGCAAGTTATTCTGATTGATTGGTTTTCGATTTTTAGTTCTTTTCCAAGAGCTTTTTTGATGTTTTTAGATTATGAAGATTGATATTTGAATGTTTTTGGTATTGTTTCAGGATCGTTATATGGATGTTTTTGGGATTTTATGGTTTTCAATGTTTTTGGATTTTGAGTTTTTCACTATTTTTGGATTTTTTCAGGACTATATATTTTTTGGATTTTTTTAGGACTTTATACGATTTTTTGGATTTTTTCAGTTATGCCCCCAGTGTGCAGACCTGTATGATACAATAATCTGTAGAATGCATGTGGAGACAAATGAATTTTTTACATGATCTATGTTAATGCAATATGCATGATGAAGATGAATTTCCTATTCGAACAAGGTTGACTATGTTTGTTTAGCCTTTTGTAATACACCAATTGAAATGGAGGTGCAAAAAATTTCATAGATAACAAGTCAATCGATTATTAAGGTCCTTTGGAACATTCAACTCAACACACTTAGTGACTAGGATTTACAAATGGAGATGCAGAAAACTTCCCCATTGGTTCTTGAAACTTTGATCTTCTTTTGCCCATGTGTGTGCAAATCAATTAATTCCTTCTCTTGTGTTCACTAAAGATCCTTAGCATCCTATATGACTAGCTACATGGATTATCCTAACTTCAAAAGCATCTTGAATAGAGCCTCACTTCCAGAAAGCTTTGAGAGCTCTAATGAGGTTATAGACTATAATTTCAAAAATAGTGTTCCATTTCCAGTAGGCGTTCATAGCCCCGATGGAGTTACTTGCATGTTCCCATAGTCAATCTTTTTATCACACTTGTATGCGTGATATTTTAGTTATATATCATTTCTATTTTGCCTTGAGATGAATTCAGCATAACTCTTTTTCTTTTTATTTTCTTGCCTTGACTTGTAAGTAATGAAACCTACTTGGGTGTGACAATTACAATGGCGCTGAAGTAGAATTTTAGATTTTTCACTAGTCATATGATCAACTAGGTGTCTAGAATGAATTAGAGATCTTATTAATATGTTTGAGATATAACAATTGATAGATTTAGGGTTGACAAGTCTCAAATAGTGAAATCACTATCCAACCATAAGTAAAGCGTCGTCACAGGGTAATGTTAAAAATGAACAACCTTATAACCTCAAATACTTCATGTCTAGATATCTAAGAAAGGAGATGACCCTTGCTTCTCTTGAATGCAAACGAATGATACAACTGGACAGTTGCCTTGTTTTATTGATGCTACTATATGAAAATGGAGAAACTTTGTGAATGCGATGCATTTTAAAAAAAGAAACTATATGTAATGCAATATTTTGAATAATATGATATGCAATGCAAAAAGTAAAACCTAAACTAACCCAACCCTTTGGTATAATATCATTTAAGGTTCATGTTGTTCATAGGGTCAGAGAGTGGATCTCCCTCCATGGTAGCCAAATTATATGCTCCATTTCCTATAACCCTTGTTATGATGAAAGGATCTAGCCAGTTAGGTTCAAATTTCCCTGGCTTTTCTCATTTTGCTAGGTTCCTTTGATTCTCTTTAAGAACTAGATCTCCCACTTCAAAAGTTTGTGGGTGGACCCATTTATTATAACTCTATCTCAATCTATTTTGATAGCCTTGTAGATGATTGAATGTTGTTTATCTTTTTTCATCAAGTGTTTCTAGTTCTTGTAACCTTGCTACTCAGTAATCTTCCTCTGATATGATGTTCTGTAAGGAGACTCCTAGAGAGGATATTTCTATTTCAATGGGAAGTATTGCTTCTATACCATAGACCAAGGAATATGGTGTTGCTCCTATAGGTGTGCGTACTCATGTCCTGTAAGCCCAAAGAGAGGGATTTAACTGGAGATGACAGTCCCGTCCTGTGTCAGTGACAACTTTCTTAAGAATCTTCAATATTGTTTTATTTGTTTCCTCTGCTTGTTCATTTCTTTGTGGATAATATGGTGTGGAAAGTCTCTGTTGTATGTAAAATTTGTCACACAACTCTTTCACTTCCTAGTTTTTAAATGGACGTCCATTATCTATAACGAAGCATAGTGGAATCCTGTATCTACATATAATGTAGTTGAGCATGAATTTTGCTATTTGTTTTCCAGTAGTGTATGTAAGAGGAATTGCCTCAACCCATTTGGTAAAGTACTCAGTGGCCGTTAAAATGAAGTTGTACTCATCGGAAGAAGTAGGGTTGATTTTACCCACTAGATATAATCCCCATTGTGAAAATGGCCATGGTGACGTAATGGGTTGAAGATCTTGTCCTGGTGCATGAATGAGATCCCCATGCATTTGTCATTGCTTACATTTCTGTACATACTTATAAGCATCCTTTTCCATAGTTGGCCAGTAGTAACCCATTCTCAACAATTTCTTTGACAATGGTGGACCACTTTGGTGAGCCCTGCAAATTCTATCATGGACTTCCTTTAAAGCAAGTTGTGTTTCATTCTCATCAAGACATCGAATAAGAGTTCCATCAAAGCCCTTTCTATACAAAGTATCAGCTATAATGGTGTATCTAGATGCCTGATGAATAAAGGTCTTCTTTTGATTTCTTGACAAATCCGGTGACATGTACTGAGTATGTAAATATGTATATATTTCATTGTACCCATTGGTGCCCAAAATAATAGATTGGAAAACTTAAGGATTTGCCAAGCCCTTAACTGATCCAACTAGCCTTGGCCAACAAACAGGGATGATTAAAGACCAAATTCCTCTGCACTTAAGGTTCCACTGAACCTAGGTGGCTATACCTATCCCTCTCAAGCACAAAAAGAGTTATTTAAAGTGGATTTAAAATTTGGAAAGACAACTCTTTGCAAGAATGGAAATAATTTCCTGCTATTGTTGAGTGCTTTTATTAGAATGCTTTTGAAATTGAAAACTGAATGTAAAGATAATTGTGTATAAATCTTGTTGTATTTTGGAAATAAAATGCTTTCAAGATATTCAAGAAATATGCAATAGAATAGTTCAAAAGGTTTTAGAAGAATGATTTTCTCTCAAGGACCTTATGCATATCAAATCAGAATCTCAGAGAATGAATAACAGACCAGTGCCTCTATATCAGAATATATATGATACTTTGTGGACAAACAACTTTATCAACTTAGGGGACAATATTAATAATCTCTATAATGGTCCAGTATGTGTCACATAAACAATAAGAACCCAATCTCACATTTAATGTAGCAACATGTGATTCGCATTAAAACAAATCCTTAAACATGTTTATCAATCTGAACAATCTGTTGGCCTTGATCAAACTCAGACTTCAATTCCTTTGTAATTTCCACATGTATAACAAGCAGACCTTGCACCTTCTTCTTCACTTTCTCTTTGGTCGATGCATCCTGTAACAACATGTCAAGTCTATCTCGAATTCTGGTGTGAGAAACCATATTGTCCATGTTCCTTTGATATTCACCCCCAAATTCATCCAATGCTTTCTCCATATTGTCATATCTCTTACTTAGAAACACACAAGCGGTATAGGCCCTACTGCTTCTCACCTCCTTTTTCAACTTATTGTGTTCATAAGATAGCTTTTCAAATTTTTTCTTCCATTGCCCTCCTGAATCTGTAATTTGGGGAATTGGGTGCCCACTCCTCTTAAGGGTCTCTTCATATAGAGCCTTATACTTATTATTCTCTGCTATCTCATGTTTCATTTGGGCCTTATTGAATTTTCAAATATTAATACCCATGTCAGCTGTGACCATAGGATCTACTTCTCCAACTTTCAAAGTCATCATATGACCAAAAGCTTTATCTACATCAATAATTTTTGGCCTTTTGTTAGGAGGATATAAGGCCCACCATAACATTTCTTCCTCCTTTGTATCATATCTTGATCCAATAAAAATACCTTGCACTCCTTGGATATTCAATTTTATATCCTTATTATCTGAATGTCACAAAGAATAAAAAATGAACGAAGCACATAGGTCCCATCCTCGAAACACAATTATTCCTGCCTCTGCTAGCAATTGCTTGCCCTTTTGTGGGGTCATAACCTCAACTTCTATGTCAATGTCTTTCTTCAACCTCTTCATCATTTCTGCTTCATTCTCAGGGGTAACGTTTGGCACTGCTTCCCTTAATTTGTTACCCTTGATGTGGTATAAGAATGATTTGAATTCCTTAGACTTAATGAATTGATCATCTGATACAAAAGAAACATTCTTTGCCATTCTTTCATCTGTTTCTACATTCAAGGAAATGATAAGTCTATTCTCTACTTCTAAGTCCTTCTCCTTCTTAGGTGCATAGATCTTGGAGACTACTTCATTTTACCCTGAATCACTTTGGGCTGGTTCTCCCTCCATCCTTTCTAGTCTCTGCTTTCTTTCCTCTAGCTTCTTTTCCAAGGTCCCCATAACTTTTGCAAGCTCTTCCACCTCCTTATTTTTGTGCATATCTTCAAATTTATCTTCCTGATGGAAGTAGTCTCCCAACTCCTATCTTTTCCTGCTTGAATGGATGTAACCTTCAGGATCATAGTGTGTTCTAGATGCATGCTGAAACAAGTTGTACACATCCACCAACTTCCTGTCAATGGCCTCATATGCCTTGGTTGATACAATTTTTAAGTCCTGAAAGTGAAGTGTGTTAGGGAGGAAAACTTTCTTGTGTGCTCCTCTGAAATGTTTGGCATTAAACACATTTAACTGCCTTACAATTTCCAAGAAGGCAATCCTGTCTGGTGCAGGCTTTGGTAGCACATATGGATAATCCTCAAATGCATAGCATCAAACAAAAGTGAAATTTTGGCATGAGTACCAATCACCCTAGTTGTGTTTGACCTTTGGATTTTGGTGCTCGTGAGGCCTAAGAAACTTCTGGACCTCCTCAGAAAATGATCCTTGTCGAGGCTCACCAAAAAGCAAGAAAATTGGTTTGACAAAGAATTCCTCAAATTTGAGGTAATGGGAATTCACAAATCTATAATCCCAAAGGGAAACCCATAATTGCACTGGTTTTTCCTTTCCATCCTTCCCAACTATATTTACATTCAATTCTTCTTGCCACAACCCTCTAAGTTTCCCATAAAATAAAACAATATGCATCAACAATGAATAGTGCTTGAAATATTTTTCTAGATTATCCTTCAGGTTCAATAAACCTTCATGCAATCTGTCTACTAGGTATGAAGTGAAGTCAAAAACCCTAGGCTCATTCCTCTGAAATTCTGCTACTAGAACCAATGGTTCTATGTTTGCCACATCAGGAGCTTCAACTCCTCCCACATGACCAAACGCCATATATGTATATTGCAAATACTTCTTGAAAAAAGTCATGTCATAAGGAGGACCATCTTCCTCTGTTAGTCTCCCCTTCTCTACTTTGTGGACAATGAGGTTTTAGCCCTGGTATGTAGTGTTCATCTTCCTATACTCCTTTTCTAAATCTACAAACAACAAAGGCACATCTGCCTCCAAATCTACTGCAAAAACTTCCTGAATACTACAAAAACTTCCTGAATTGTAGCCTTTGCATAGTGCACTAGAGCAGTCCCATCAGTCAACATAATGCATCGCTTGTTTGCATCATAATGTCTTACTAAAAGCTTCAACAAATCAATATTCACAAACACATTGGGTACTACAAGCTTTCCTAGACCAGTTTTCGATGGGTTTTAAATCGACATGGGCTCATCCCTACGGAAGTAATGGAAAAGGAACAGCTCGTGCCCTCGCATTGTGGTAAATACATCTCCAATCTCTCTATATCTATCCTCCAACTAGTCGTGAATAGGCAAACTTACCTTAGCTTTGCATGACCTAGCTTCTGGAGATCCCATTTGGTCTATCATGTCCTGATTTAACTTTCTTCGGACCTCACTGACCTCACCCTTTGATTTCTTTGCCATGATATTGGATATTTTGGCAACCTTTTGCTTCCCTTTTGAGCTTGACCCCTCCATCTCTGCAAATTTCTTCACTCTATGCTCAATAACTTAGAAATTTTCTCAATAGGCACTTGATATCTTTCTGCAATAACTTCATGAGAAAAGATGCTCTGCAATACTGGTTACATGTCCCAAGGAGTCCAATCTTGCAATTGATTATTGCAAATCTTGATGGATTTTCTTCGTGTGGCAATGGATCTACTCAATTGATGCATTTAATGGAAACCATTTTGTCAGTTCTTCTTCATCAAGAGTCCAACGGTTAATCGATGAGACTCCTCGCGACGATTCAAATGTTTGGCGCCGGTTGTTATGACTTTATTACGTTTTGCTTTTTGATCGGCACAAGCTATCCCGACCCACTTATCGAGACTCGGGATATCAATTTTTTCTTTATTCCAATGGTTCATTTCATCCCAATGGGCATCACTTTAGTCTCAACTTTGCCTTTTGTTTGAATGCTCCATCGGCATAACTCTTCCTGATGCATTCTCCTTTGGTTTCCTTTTATTTAACTCATTGGGTGTCGGCATAGTTTATTTCATGTCCCTCGGATGCCCCGATGATCTCAATATTCCAATCCACATTCTGACTAAGACCACTGCGTTATAGGAATAACTTATCCTGAGGAACTCCTCACACTTACCATTTGCCTAAATGGTCCTATCAGGTTTCGGCATAACATAAAAGTTCTTCTTTTGATGTCCCGATGAATCCTCATTAGATGTTTTCTTTATCGGTATAAGTCACAACGATGCCCCCGTAAGTGCTTCTATCTTCATCAAGGGTCAGAATGGCCCTTTTCTATTCTCCCGAAGTCCCGATGAGTTCCCAATTCCCTTTTGTGTTTTATGCTTTTATGTTTGTGTTATTGGTATAGGTAATACCGATAGCTCTGCCTTTCGATTCTCCATGTCATCGGGGATCGGTCTAGCTATTTTTGCACTACTCCAATATAGTTCTTTTTCTTATGGGCTCACCTTTGGTTTCCTTTAGTCATCAGGTATTGGGATAAAAATTTCTCTTTAATTTTGATCTCCCGATACTATATGATAAGCTTTTCCATACCATTATAAGTTATACTGATGGTTTCATAGGTGATGGGATGGGGTTTGGGATAGACTAGCCTAGTCTATGCTCTTGGATCCTTCCCTTGGATCACCTAGTGGTCTCTTCACACCCTCGGGTCTCTAGGACTTCCTTTGCTTGAGGAATCCCCTGACCTTGCCCAATCCACCCACCAATGAGTTGCAATGCTGCTCCTAAGGTCTCACCTACTCATGAGACTCAAAACCCCCTTACTATGGCTAATAAGGTCTAGACTTGTTCCACACCTTCCAAGGTCTTAGCAAGGTTAGGTCAGGTCAATTTCATGTTTTTTTCCACCCATTCATGTACCCCCAAGAGGTTTCAATATTCCAACCCCTTACCGATTTCACTATTTTGTGTTTTTGCCTTCAAATAGGGCTACAAGGATTAGGACCAATTAGGCCTCCTACCCGGTCCTTTAGGGCTCCCTCTCACAAACGATGCACAAAATACCAAAACTCCCAAAATGGACTACCATTCATTTGGAAAGGGCTCAAGGATTTCTCAGGTTTTGGGCCTCCAAATGGCTGTATAGTGACTTGGGCGAATTTTGGGGTTTTTAAGGGTTTTGTGAGGGTTTTTAGGGTCTGCCTAGGTCACAGTGAATGTTTGGTGGTTTAGCCACCTTTTATAAATTGGTGGAGGCTCCTCCTTCACACCAATTATGCTTCACTCACTCCTCTACACCTCCTCCAAAGGGTGCACTCTCCTCTAACCAACCTTGATCTCCAAGACCTCTGCAACTTGACCTTTCCTAGCTGGGCACTGTTCAGTCTCGCCTAGGAGTGGGTCTTTATATGGCCTCCCTATATTTTCAAGGGCCCTGATTGCATTGAACTATGGTACAAATTCTTCACTCTCATTCCCCATGGTTTCATGGTGGTTCCACAATGGGGAATGGAGTTATGCATCCATTTACACAAACCAGTCCAAAACTGGACAGTGGGAAAGCAATTTACAAACTATTTGCAAACACACTCAACCTGCAAATAAAAACCTAATCTAATTGCTCACAATGAAATTATTTAAACCATATAAGACATTCCATGTAGTTTTGCATGCAAATAAATCCATTAACTTGCTCGGTTGCTTCATTCAAACTGACTGGTAACCAACAAAACAGTCACAGTCAGGTCACTTTGCTTGGGCCGTATAATGTCTGATATCCAACCCATTAATTTATGGTTTGAAAATACTTATACTAAATTTTCCTCAGTATGTGTGCCCATATTAGGGTTGTCCATGCCAAACCAAAGGTTTTGACCTCATGGTGGAAAAGTTGCTTGATAACTTTTAAAAGTTGTCATGCAACTTTTGCAACTTTTGAGCAACTTTTCCAATGTTGCTTTTCTTGACTCCTAGACCCACATTGGGCCAACCTAAGGACACCACCATGCTATGAAGGACCCCTAAACATCTCAAAAGCACACATACCCTCTATTTCCAAGAAATCCTCAATCTTGACTTAAGACCCTAAGAACTCAACTAGGACCTTAACTATGACCAATGAGCACATGGCTCTTTATTTTATGGACAATGGCTTCAAAAGAAGCATAACAACAACAAAAAAAAGGAGGAAGAGTTTGGAGGGGTGCTCCTACACCAATAGGTTATCGATATAGCAATTTCTTCTCTTTGCCGATAAGCTGATACAAGCCGATAGGAAAACAATCGCCTTCTGTTTCATCAGAACAAGCTATCCCGGTGAGATGACTTTCTGAAGAGCGTGCACCATGCTGAGTATTTTTAAATGCTCCAAAGCATCCACAATCTATTTCATTGGTATAAGTTATGCTGATACTCCTTCTCTTGCTTGCCTATGTTGTTTCATCGGGACTACTTATGCCGATGATTGAAACTTTGCAATTTAGCATAGATGGACCATCACTGTTGAATATTAGTGATCCCCACTATTCTCACAGGGTCTAATACATATTAGAAGATAATTCTGGATCATACCATAATGACTTCTCTACTAACAAAATGCCTCCATAATGGATTCCTTGTGCATTTTATACTTAGTGCATGCCCTTAGTGTGCCCAAGTGATACCTTGATATTCTTGAGATAACTGATCCCTAGAGAACTTTACTTGTGCCAATAAGGTTCCTGCACATGCAAACCAGTAATAAATGCTCATATGATAAAATAAAAAGACATCTATATAGAATAAAATATTTTGTAAAAATATGTGCTAATAGTGGCTCTTTTGGGGGATGTATGTTCTATTTAAGGACATAGAAAGATCCTAGCTATCTTTGGAAAGTAGACCAACATGAAAATTGAAAATAGAAAACAAAAAGAAATTTAAAATATTATGATACAAAAATACTCCCTGCTAATCTAGAGAAAAAATGCTTAAGATACTAAGCATGAATCGAGATCTCCTACATTTGAACATCAGTATTCTGCAAGTAATAGAAATTTTCTCCACCCTTTTCTGAAATGATAAAAGGCCCTAGCTAGAGTGCATCAAACCTGCCATGCTTCCCTTTATCCTGATCTTTGGCATTCCATTTTAACACCCATTACCCATCTTTAAATGATCTATCACATACTTTTCTATCATGTAAAGCTTTTACCATTTGTTTTCTCTATAATTTTCTCTCCTGAGCTTCTCTTCTACATTCATCCAGCTTAGCTAAAGCCATCAATCTATTCCCCATGAAGTTTACTTCTTCCAAACACCCTTTTGTAACAAATTTATAAATTGGAAGCAAATTATTTAAGGGAAATCTTGCTTCTTCGCCATATACAAGCTCATATGGGGCAAATCTTGTGGACTTCTTGATTGTCACTCTATCAGCCCATACTGCTAAGACCAATTTTGAGTCCCAAGCCTTTTTATTATCACCCAACATCCTTCTGATAATCTTCAGCAAGTTCTTGTTGGTTGATTCTGCTTGTCCATTTCTTTGGGGATGGTAAGGTGACGAGTAAGACAGAGTGATACCATATTTTTCACATAAATTAGAGAACTCCTTGGATCTGAAACATATCCCATTGTCTACTACAATCTTCTGAGGTACTCCAAATCTGGTCAGAATATTTTCTAAGAGAAACTTTGTCACCACTTTTCTTGTAGCCTGTCTTGTAGGAATAGCCTCAGCCCATTTATTAAAATAGTCAGTAGAAACCAAAATCCATTTATGCCCACCACTAGATTTCTTTGCTATCTCTCCTATGAAATCAATGCCCCACATCTAGAATGGTTATTTTGTATGCATGGGCCTGAGAGGAATGGCTCCATTATATTTGAGTTTCCTTGAAAATTTTTGACAAGCCTCACATTTTCTGACATAAGTATGACAATCCTTGAAAACTTGAGGCTAGTAATAACCATTATTTAGAATTTTGTGAGTAGTGGTTTTAGCTGAGAAGTGACCTCCACATACACCTTCATGTAAATCTTTTAAAACATTAGATGCTTGACACTCATCTAGACACAATAGAAGAATACCATCTCTATTTTTCCAATATAGATCCCCATTAAGTAATACATATCTAGATGTTTGAAGCTTTAAAGTTCTTCTTTGACTATCATTTAAACTATCTGGACATTTCATGTATTTCAAGAAGTAAACAATATTTGTATACCAAGGGCATCTTTCAATGCTAATTTGTACATCTTTCAGCTCTACCTGGTTTACTTGTGCTGCTTCAAGATTGGATTTTGCCATAAACTTTGCTAAACCTTGACCTCTTACCAATTTTGTGATTTGTAAATCAATATTGAACTCTTGGATCTAGTTTATCCATCTGCATCTTCTCCTAGTAGTCTTTGTTTGTCTGAAAGTGTCTTTAACATCAACATTTGGTACATAGTCAGTGCCGGTGGCACCAACTAAGTAAGGTCTAAAGGATTTCATAGCTTTTACAAGAGCATAAGCCTGTTTTTCATTCAAATCGTAATTCAATTCTGATGCTTGTAATGTTTTACTAAAAAATGCCATTGGTTATTCATGACCCTCATCATTCTTTTGTAACATGACATTAGCAATAGTATGGAATGAGGCAAATGGAAATACTTGAAAAGGTTTTGAGAAGTCAGGTGGTTTTAAAACAGGGGCTTCCTTGATGGCTCTTTTGATATTTACAAAAGCTTCAAGAGCTTCATCAGTCCATTTTATTTCAACACCCTTTTTTAACATTTTAGCAATAGGCTTTATGATTTTAGATAAATTTGAAACAAACCTTCTCACAAAGTTAATTTGACCAAAGAAAGATTGGATCACTTTAACAATTTTTGGAGTTTGGATTTTATCAATAGCAACAATCCTTTCTGGATCAATTCTAACTCCATCTTTTGAGATAATATGACCTAATAATTTTCCTTCAGCAACCCCGAATTGACATTTTTTAGGATTCAAAGATATGCCATATTTTAGTGCTCTAATAAAAAAAATTCCAGATCATTATAATGATTTTCTGCCTTTTTAGAATAAGAAGTCATATCGTCCTGATACACTGCCAAGATATAATCAATCATGCCCTCAAAAGCCACGTCCATAGCTCTCTGGAATGTAGCTCCTGCATTTGTTAGTCCAAAAAGCATCCTAGAATAAACATAAGTACCCCAAGGTGTAGTGAAACCAGTTTTGAACTTCTCTGCTTCTGTAACTTTGACTTGATTATAACCCAAGAAGTCATCCATCATGGATAACAACTCATTCCATGTGACCTTCTACAACAAAGCTTCCATATTAACCAAAGATGTCAGACCAACATCCTTACCCTTAGCTACATTTTTTTTTGTCCCATCAGATTTTGTGACTTTGGCAAATATACCCGTTGGCTTTCCCTACTCATTGTTAACATTCCTATTCCTCACCTGATAATTAATTTTCACTTGATCCATAGCTGCGATGGTGAAAGCTTTCTTTTCTTCTTCAGTCAAGTTTCTCAAAGAAGGCACTGCTTCTTCTTGAAACAATTTTCTCAAAGCAAGGATATCTTTGTCATCATCAGAAAAAACTTGTTGTATACCATATTGCAAATTTTCTCTTCTTTGATGTACATCAGAATATTCTTCTTCTTCAAATAAATCCTCATTTCTTCCCCAATATGGATCAGATGAGAAGGCATTAACAGTTGGTTCATAATCTTTATTTTTATCTTCTTCTTCTATCAAGCCCTAGGCAATCATGCACTATTTTGTAGCATGAGGTAGATTACATACATCACACCATGGATATTCATCTACAAAGTTTATAGTTTTCTTTAATGGGTCAGGAGTCTCTTTGTTGGCATTTGGTTTTATTGGTTTTCCATCTTTCCAATTTTTATTATATGGCATGTCATGCAACCTCGGCCTATTATAACTTATTTGCTTATTGTTCATGTATGATGGCCTTTCATTATGACTTTGCTTACCCTTTAAGTCCTTGAGCATGTCCATGATTTGAGTAAGATCATCCTTCCTGGGGACCTTGGAGTTGTACAGCTTTGGATCATCTCTCTTAGCAACTTTCCCAGCCACCTTCCTATTATTTTCAATATTAAAAACTATTTTGAATGCCTGCTGTTAAGTGTTAGGTCTATGAGACAAAATCTCATAATGAGTTTTGCTATCAAAAGCACTTAAATAAAAGTTACTAAAAAATGAATCAACTGGTCTGACATCTTTGGGTATTCTATTTAATACTTTATTAAATATTTTATTAAATTCATTTACTGACTCATTTTGATTCTTTTTTATACTTGTTAGTTCATGGGATGCAAATTAAGGATCATTGTGATCTCCAAATTCTTCCAAGAATAGCATCACAAATTCCTGCCAGCTGCAAATACATTTGTTAGGAAGGCTTCTATACCATTCCCCTACATCCTCTATCAAAGACTGAACCAACAACTTCATGAACACATATTCATGAGTAATCTCAAATTCTTTGATGATATTCTTTACATTAATAACATGCTGCTCTACTGGATCAACTCCATTTCCTAAAATTTTTGGGATTGATAATCTCAAATCATTAGTGATCTGATTTGGATAACCAACAATGCCAGTGAAATCCAATTGTATGTACCTCTCAATGATTAAGGGTTGTCTACCAACATGATGGTTTCTTTGATTGTTCATAATCCCATTATTGTTGCCATAGTTTCCATTATTACCATTATTTCCACCCCCATTATTATTGCCATTATTGTTACCATTGTTCCTACCTCCACCATTGCCACTTCCATAATTTCCATTGTTACCTTAATTTTGTCCATTATTCTGGTTGATGCCACACCCATTATTTACTACATGGTTGGCCCTATTTGTGTTAATCCGGTTCCCATAATTTTTCCCATCTCCATTCCTTCGACCTTTCTTCATTTTGATCCCTATGCACATCCCTCCATCTTCTATTTTCACTTACCAACGGGTTGTCATAGCTTACAAAAGGCTGGTCATTTCTTCTCATATGAGGAGAACTATATCTTGGAACTACTTGTCTACTTGTTTCACCTCTCTCTTCTCCTACCTTGTCTGTCTTGGGGCTTGAAATATTATTTCTCTCTATTCCTAATTTTTTTAGCACCCAATCTAGTTGCCTTTTAAGTGCCCTCGCCATCTTGGCATCATCAGCACTCATATCTGCCATTTTAAGAATAAGATCATCCCACTATTTTTCTTCATGTTCCTCAGCATTCATGATCTCATCATGGCTATGTCTATTATTGTTTGAACTTATTTTATGAAAAGGATTTTCCTCTCTACTCTCATATTTGCCAGCAGATGAAGAATCTTCCTCCCTACTAGGAAATCTCTTATATCCTTCAAATACCATGTTTGATTTTTTTGCTTTGTTCCTTTTCTTGGGACTCAACTGAATAAGATCTTCTTGTCCTTTGTGCATAGATCTCCTCCCCTGCATACATCTTAATGACAAATTTCTAGGAGCTTCTCTTATTTTCTCAACATACCAATCATTACTCATGTATTACATGTGGAGTTGCCACCTCCTAAGAGGAATAATATCCTTTACTAATCTTCTAGGCTCTTTCCTCCAGTAGAGTCTGAAATGAAACCCCCCAGAAATTTTTGAGTGCTTATTATCACAACTCCCTAGTAGAGTCACCAATCTGTTGGTGCCCAAAACCATAGATTGGAAAACTTAATGATTTTCCAAGCCCTTAATTGATCCAACTAGCCTTGGCCAATGAACAGGGATGGTCAAAGACCAAATCCCTCTGCACTTAAGGCTCCACTAAACCTAGGTGGCTATACCTATCTCTCTCAAGCACAAAAAGAGTTATTTAAAGTGGATTTAAACTTTGGAAAGACAACTCTTTGCAAGAATGGAAATAATTTCCTGCTATTGTTGAGTGCTTTTATTAGAATGCTTTTGAAATTGAAAACTGAATGTAAAGATAATTGTGTATAAAGATTGTTGTATTTTGGAAATAAAATGCTTTCAAGACATTCAAGAAATATGCAATAGAATAGTTCAAAAGGTTTTAGAAGAATGATTTTCTCTCAAGGACCTTATGCATATCAAATCAGAATCTCAAAGAATGAATAACAGACCAGTGCCTCTATCTCAGAATATATATGATACTTTGTGGACAAACAACTTTATCAACTCAGGGGACAATATTAATAATCACTATAATGGTTCAGTATGTGTCACATAAACAATAAGAACCCAATCTCACATTTAATGTAGCAACATGTGATTCACATTACAACAAATCCTTAAACATGTTTATCAAGAGGACAAAGAATGCCTCATCAACACAGAAAGTAGACAATACATTTGAAGTAGAAACAATGAATCCTATATATTAATCTTTGAGAAATGAAAATACACAAAAGCTACACTTGGAGATACTTCGTTACAATTTGCTTGCACAAAAATGACATTTTCTTCTTTCTATAAAATTTCCTAATACATATGGCTTTCAATCCCTACAACAATATGATGATTTCCCTCCAAAAAAATTTGACCCCGTATGATACAAAATGACTTAATATAAATACATATGTGGAAAGACATGAATGAAAGGACACACCCTTTCATTATCTTAGCAACTAATTGAACAATAATTAAAAACCTAACTAAGATATCAATTACATTACACAAACTAAAACACAACACTAAGACTTTTGATCCAACCGTAATCCACATTTTTGAATATGCTGCAAGTAGCCCAGATCCTTGTATGATGTAGAGTTAAACATTGCATCCTTGGCTGCATTCTCGATCACATAAAAATTCTCCAACTGATCGGCCATGTCATTCATGTCAAGGACATCTTCTTAGGTGATGTCTTAGGCTGCACTAAGCATAGACTTGCACTCAGAGATCCATACGGTTTTGTCTTTGATCACACCTACATCATCTACTAGACTGGGAACCCCATGTTGAACAATCTATTGGCATTCATCAAAATCAGACTTCAATTCCTTTGTAATTTCCTCATGTATAACAAGTAGGCCCTACACCTTCTTCTTCACTTTCTCTCTAGTCGATGCATCCTGTAACAACATGGCGAGTCTATCTCCAATTTTGGTGTGAGAAACCATATTGTCCATGTTCCTTTGATATTCACCTCACAATTTGTCCAATGCTTTCTCCATATTGTCATATCTCTTACTTAGCATCACACAAGTGGTATCAGCCCTAATTCTTCACCTCCTTTTTCAACTTATTGTGTTCATAAGATAACTTTTCAAATTTTTTCTTCCATTGGCCCCCTGAATCTGTAATTTGGGGAACCGAGTGCCCACTCCTCTTAAGGGTCTCTTCATATAGAGCCTTATACTTATTCTTCTCTGCTATCTCATGTTTCATTTGGGCCTTATTGAATTTTTAAATATTAATACCCATGCCAGCTATGACCATAGGATCTACTTCTCCAACTTTCAAAGTCATCATATGACCAAAAGCTTTATCTACATCAATGATTTTTGGCCTTTTGTTAGGAGGATATAAGGCCCACAATAAAATTTCTTCCTCCTTTGGATCATATCATGATCCAATAAAAATATCTTGCACTCCTTGGATATTCAATTTCATATGCTTATTATTTGAATGTAACAAAGAATAAAAAATGAATGAAGCACTCAAGTCCCATCCTGGAAACACAATTATTCATGCCTCTACTTGTTGGCAAATGCACACTCCAATGAGAAATTATAGGTGATTGAAGGTTTTGTCATTGATGGCAACCTTGCAATCATAGGACACCGGCAAGAAAAAGATACCGGCACCGACATTGACAGACTCTACATCAACACACAGAACACCTACAGTGAAAGGAAGGATACCGGCACCTTGGCCGACTTTAATTTTGTTTAAAATGAATTTTGTAATTAATTGTAAAATCATTGTAAGACAACATGGAGAGTTGTAATATGACTCATATATGTATGAGATCATTTTGTAATAGGAAATATATGAAATAGGATGCGAGATAAGCAGACCTAATATGTGAAATATTGGTTAAGGATTTATGTTGTAGCAGAGCTTAAACCAGTACTAAATCTGGCATAGCAGATGCTGATCTAAAGCAGTAGAAGATATTGGATTAGTATAATCCATTTTGTAATTCAGTGTGACTTCTTTTGTAATCGAGCAATGAGCTCTAAGCACTTGGCCTTCTTGCATGTGCAGGCCCCTATTGTAAGAGTAATATTCCCTTATTGGCCAGTAAGAGAATATTGTGGGTCACAAATCCCACTGAGGTTTTTCCCACACTGGGTTTCCTCATTAAAATAGTGTGTTATGGTGTGCTTCCCATGTGGTTACTGTTATTCTTGTTTACTGCATTATTTATGGTTTATCAGTACATAGTTTTAATATGTTTTTCATTTTTTAAGTCAAGTAAATTTATATACCGGTTAGATACTAACTCACCCCTCCTCTCAGTATCTTTGGAAATCCTAACAATTGGTATCAGAGCCTAGTCCTCTATTTTCAGAAGCCTAACAGCTTGAGGAAGATCTTGTCACCGGTAGAGATGGAAAACTTGAGAAAATAATTGGAAACAACTCTTACAGACTATGATGTAGAAAAACTGAAGAATATCAAACTTGAGGATGATCTAAAGGTTGCTCAGGATATTATTCAAGCACTTCAAGAGAATTTTACTATTGCAAGGAACTAGAGGAGAGAACTTTGTGAAAAGATGCAGAATGAGGAAAATGAAAAGGAAACTCTTAATAATTTGATAAACAAGCTGAGACAAGAAATCAGTACAACAAAGAATGAGATGCAAGATATGTCTATGAGATTCTATAAAGAAATTGAAGATAGAAAGAAGAATGAAGAAGACTTGGTTATAAGACTAAATGATGCTGGAAATATAAACACAAGATTTAGTCATGAAAATGATATGTTGAAGACAGATCTTATGCACACACAAAATGATAGAACTGAACTCATAAGATAGAAAGGAATCTTGGAGAGTGAACTAACTACTATAAATCAACACAAGGAGAAATTCAAGAAAAGTTTAGAAGAACTTGGTGACATGCTGAAGAATTAGAAACCTAATGGTGATACAAATGGCCTTGGCTTTGAAGTTGGTGAAAACTCCGGTACTGTAAACAATCATGATCATAGTAAACCGGTAAGACACCCTAGTGCTTACAAATTTAATGGCAAATGCTTTAACTGTAACAAGTATGGTCATAAAGAAAATCAGTGTAGATCTAGAAATTTTCAGAATACTAATACACCCACTGGTCAATGTTCTAAATGCAACAAAGTTGTTCATAACTCAGAGAATTGCAGAATGAATGTAAGATGTTATATTTGTGGAAGATTTGGACACTTATCTATTCAATGCAGAACACATACCGACATAGGATATGGGAAAGCTATTCAGAAGAACAATGTGACTTGTTATGCTTGTAACAAAATTGGACATATTGCAAAATTTTGTAAAAGTAAGGCATGACCGGCAAATAACAAAGGTCCTAGTTTGAAAGGTAAAGAAAAGGTAAAGCAAGAATTCTCAAAACAATGGATCAGAAAGTCAGATCTGAATGTTGATGGGAATACTCCTCCACCAGTAGAACAGAGTAACACTCCATTGGTAGGAGACTCTTCATGTAACTGAAGAAAAATCCTTTTGGGGGTTTAGCAACAAAATGAAAAACTTGCTATTATTCCCTCGGTTAATGGCGAGAAGTTGCAATTGATTCTATACCGGCAGATGACTTAAGTTGTGACTTAACCGACAAGCATTAAATGTGGTAGTTGGCAAAAATAACATTATAAAGTAAGTGTTTTGGCTCCTTTTTAATTCACCAAGCATTCAAATCCTTGAGAGCGCAAAAATTCCTGAGCAAAGTGTTGAAAATATTCAGGACTAACCAAGTTACTGAGAGGGGAGGGGTGAATCAGTAACACTTAAAACTTTTAATTCATTTCTGCACTTGCATATATTAAACCATTCATTCATTTAATCTACTGTATGCATGAAAGTATAATCATACTTAACACAAGGATTTGGTGACCCAAAAACCTTCCAAATAGAAAGTAAAACTGGGGTGGGGATGGTACCCACAAGACTTTGGTACTGCAGTAAAAGTTGGCCGGTTAAGGCTTACAATGATCACTTCTGATGATCTGCCCTGTTAGAAGCAAATTCGGACTGCTAGGTCCACCTTGTTAGAGGATTTACAGACATACAATGAAGTATGCACTCGGTTAAGAGATTTACAAAAGACTGTTAAGTCTACCCGGTAAAAGGATTTACAAACTGATTCAACTGTTAGGATGAAACAGTAGATCTTGACTTACAACTTTATTGCTGATAAGATCTGTTGAGTATTGATCTCCTTCTGAGATAGATATGTCGATTCTGCTCCTTTACTGACTCTGCGAAAATGTTCTGATCTGCTGCCTTAATGCAGTTTCTGCTCTGCTCTTTCTAATTTCGCATATTCATATACCTTACATACATTTTTCATATTCCCAATTACAGATGGTATAATACATCACATATATACCGTCCATAATTACATTTACATTTCATAAAGTCGGCCTCATACAAATTAATAACACAAACTCATTCTTAAGTCAGCCTTACATAGGTGAACAAAATATTACTGAGTCGGTAGATACTTGGTTCCTCAAGCTGGCTCAGTGATCTTCTGATACACGGCGTCCACTACAGTACTCGGCATCGTCATGCTCTCGGTAAGAGTAGAAGCTTGGTCCATACTAGTCCCGAAGTGTAGCTTGGAACTCGGTAGATATAGTGTCACTCGGTAACCACTGGTAACTCCGTAAGAACTGACTTCTCGGTTACTGCTGTTTGTCTCATATGCTCGGTAATAGTCTTACTGCTCGGTATGAACTATTTAATTGGTAAGCTTTATCGAATGCTCGGTATAGGCTGTGGACTGAGTGATGAGCTCGGTAAGCATTCAAAATCGAATAAGTGTTTTCACTAAGTGTTATTTACTAATGACAAATATATCATTATTCCAACAATCTCCCCCTTTGGCATTAGTGACAAAAACACTTATGAGACAAAAATGAATCTGTCATGCTGACTTGATTCATCAAAATTGATACCAATTGTAGATTGCTGTATATACCTGTATATCTCACTGTACATAACTCCCCCATAGAATATACATATGATTCTGTATTCTTATCTCTATACCAATTGTTATTTACATTCTCCCCTTGTCTCTAATAATATGTTCTATATTCTCCCCCTTTTTGACAATAATGCCAAACTCAAATAGAGATATTAAAGCGTGAGATAAACTCTGAGTGTACCTGTTTGATATGAGCCAAGGTCTTATCCCAATTTTCTTGCAAAATTGTGCAAATAGACAATGCAACTTGAACTTTGGCGGATAGTTCAATTACATGCTCTGCAACTGAAAAACTGTTATCATGGATCAATGTTTTGGAATGTGTAATGTGTTTCTACATTGTATCCATGTTAGGAAGGATCATATTCTGAATATCTAACAGTGTAGACCGGATCCTTGCATCTTCCCTAAGCAATTCTGATTGCTTATCTGATAGGACTCTGATTTTTGAATGGTGAGTTGAGCTTGAGCTGGGGTCAAGCTGCAACTGTCGTGCACTTGCTTTCAGATCATCATCAACTTTCTTCAGTTGATCTCTGATTCCTTTTGTGAACTCGGTGACATCACATAACTTTGCAAAGAATGAAGTTACATTATTGAAAGAATTTTCTAACTTGGCCAAAATAGTGGTCAATTCTACTTGTTTTATTGCTATCTGCTGAGCAATGTGCTCAAGCACCTTGTTATCAAATTTCTTCTTGGTTCTTTCTATCAGTTTCTCTTCTCCTGATGAGTCCTCATTGAATCTATTCACAGCCTCTTCGAGTTGTAGCAAAATGTGTTGAGAGGGATCAACTTTTATGCCTAAGGCATCTGTAAGAATGGTCTTTGCACCATTTATGATGTTGAATTCCCTGTCTCTCTCACTTCTTAATTGTTTTCGTTTTGCTTTCTGTTCTAACATCTGGCTGATCAATCTCATTTCATCAATTGATGCAGTATTGAGGTCTATTTGTGGTATGACAATCTCTTTATCCAGATCTATATCTTCCTCTATAGCCTTGCCGGTAAGCAGAAGTTTTAAAGGTGTCTTTTGTATTACTTCTGTGCTTACTTCCTTATCTTTTGATGTAGTTACAATGGTTGATAAGGTTGGACTAGCTGTTATAACTGGAATAGGAAGACTCATGGATGTACCGACTGTTTCCAAAATTGATGTACATACAGGAGTGCTGATAGGTGCAAAAGAATGTGTCAAAACTGGAGAGGTTGCAAAACTTACTATACATGTTGCAGGAGAAGTTGTGATCTCGGTGACTGAAGAAATCACTTGTTGCTCGGTAGAAGCAACACTCTACATCCCGGTAGATAATGACATGCTCTGCAGCTCGGTGGATGAGGTAACTATTGGAGTCTGGAGCTGAGAGGTGATTGGCAAGGATTGAGCAATAGATGTAGCTACTGTGCTGCTGGCTGAAGCTGATGATGCAACGCCTTTCTGCGGTGAGTGAGGAAGAGATGCAATGACTTTTGCTGCTACCTGTTCAGGATCATCTTCTTCATCACCTATTACCACCGTGTCACCTTCTTCTTCTTCACTTATGATTACCGTGTCTCCTTCTTCCTCAGCTGCTTCTTCTTCTTCCTTCTCCTCTTCATCCTCTTCATCCTCTTCTTCCTCTTCTTTTTCACCCTCAGTTGTTACCGTGGGGTCAGATGGCATTGGCAGATTATATATCCTTTTCCACACAATTGTGGCATTATTTACTATTGCTTCTATCTGCTTGGAGAGAACTAAGAAGGTATGAAACCTAAGTGTCATTTGGTGTTCATTCTTCTTTAATGCCTCTTTTACTTCTTTATATGTCAGGTTCAGTAACAACTGTTTTAAGGTTTGTGCATAAATGTCTTTGACAGTTTGCACTGCTGAAGTCCATCTTGGTCTAATCCTGACTAGAAGCTCATTTGGAATTTGAGAGCTGATATCATCTGGGGTATATTTCCATTTTCCCATTTTATTCAGTAAAAGCTCCTCGATCTGCATCTTTTCTGCATCTGATCTGTTTTCATACCTCAGTGCCTTGAAGTTAGCCATGCCAGATCCTTGTTCCAACTGCTTCAATTTTTCTTCGAAGGTAGGAGGGGGTCTCTTGAATAGAATTTCACTTTCTTTCTGCCCTCTTCTGGTTTTCCTTGTGAACACTGCAGTTTTAGGTTTGGGCTTTGTGATTACTACTTTGCCTTTCTTCTTTGATGTTTCCTCCTCTGATTCCTCTTCTGATTCCTTTGTTTTAGCTGCCTTCCTCTTGGTACTGGTGGTGGCCTTTGGAAGCTTGATTTCAAGCTCAATTCTGGCTTTGGCCTCATCATAAGTGCCAAATGCAGGGGTGTTGGGAATGGCTGGCTCATTTATCAGGGCTTCTATTATATCCCTTGCTTCATCTATGTTAATTTCATAGGGTAATGGTTTTACCCATGCCACTCGGGGTATGGCTACCTGGATGTAAACTTTATCACAGTCTACCATGAAGCATATATCATCTTTGTAATCTTTTACCAACTTAGGAGGAATCCTGAACCTGTTGTTCATTTTGTCCTTAAATTCTTCAAAATAATTATCCATTACTGTCTCAAAATTCTGACCTATTTCTACTATAAACTCATTTATCTGATACAAAATTGGAGTATCCTTCCTCCATACTACCGTGCCTTTAGAAGGGAAAAAGTTTTGTACATAGAAAAATATACAAATCAACAAAGAACCAAATTTGCATGGATTATTCTTTGATGTCCTTATACTGTCCATGTTCTTGTTGAATTGTATTAGTAAAACCTCTGCTAGGTCAAAATCCATGTTCTTCTTTACTACCTTGTAGGCAAGGTCTACCGCCTCACATGCCACACTATTTAGCCTACTGGAACTATACAGCTTATATGCAATGATGATAATACCAAATTTAAGTTCAACATCAGATACATTGTTAATTTTCATTCCTCTGCCATCCCATTCGGCTTGAGTTAACTCCTGCAGTTCGTCCTGACCTAGGGTTTTGGTGGATTTTGCTCTGTCTGACATCGGTAATCCTGTGATTCTATGAATCATCTTCTTTGTTATTAAGATAGGTTGATCTAACCAAAGTTGCCCATCATGTACACGGCTCAATACATACCTAATCCATTTTACTTGAAAGTTTCTTGGTAGGTGTGGGATATGGGTCAAGCCTTTGATTTCCAAATGTCTATGCTCGGGTTTCAGGGTTTTGTCAACACATAGCTGATCTAGGGCATTGTCCATTTCCAAAGTTCCTAACTCTTGAATAGTGCATTTGAAATGAGTACGAATGTCATTGATGAGAAGTACCTTGGAAGGAATTCTGGACTGTGCTCCACTTGGGTCGAGTGATTCTGCGATCGCTGGAACGAGTTTGAAGTTCGGCGCTGTCCATTTAACTCCTTTCACTAACATATTGAAAGTTTTCTTCGCCTTGCTCCTGCTGGTTGTGCTAGTAGAAGTCATTGCTGAATAACCTGAGTTCCTTTTAGATTCTTCGCTGCAAATTCGTCTTAAATCTCCTTGAGCACTTTGAAAACCTAAGCTCTTCGAATGCTGAATAACGCGGTGAAGAATGAAGTCGATTTTGCCCTTTTTATTAAAATTCTGTCATTAATGCTCGATAAGTGGGTAGGTGAGATGACTTAATGACTTTAGCGATTGCTCGGTAAGACTGACCTAACTCGGTGTTCTTATTTCTGACCTAACTCGGTAAGGTCTGCAGTTTTACCATGCTCGGTAACATTCAACTCGGTAAGTGACTTTTCTGTATGTATCGGAAATACTGATTTCATCGATTATGCTTTTGTATTTTAGAACTGCTTATGGTAAGGCTTTGAAGATGCAGTTCCTTATTTTCTTTAATGGATCTAATTTGTAATGGTGGGGTCACCCAATTCTTGAGTGACAGGACCATTGCATGATTTATCCTGCTCGGTAGATTTAGGCACCCACTGCTGTCTCATCTGTTTCCGAATGTTGTCAGCTTTAGCTTTCTTTTCATCTTCAACCTTCTTTGTGTTCATGCAGTTCTTGGCTATATGTCCGAGTTCAGTGCATGTAAAACATCTTATGGTTGTATCTTTCTTCCTTAGATGATGCCTTGTACAATTCAACCCAATGTGTCCATATTCTCCACAATAATGACATCTGCACCAGGTATTGTAATCCCAACCAAATATTGCTTTGACAATTTGTTCTGCTGGAGTGAATATCTTTGTTCTACATTCTGATGCTTTGTGACCTTGTTTCTTGCATTTGTGACATTTGCCTTCAAATTTTGGTTTTTCCTTGCATTCACTAGCCTTGTGACCATGCTGATTACAGTTGTAGCATTTTCCTTTGAATCTTGTCTTTCCATTGCTCCAACATTTGTTTGATGTGTGACCTGTCTTACCACAGTAATTGCATGTAGGTCTTTGATTTCTTTGGCTACCTTGCTCGGAAGATTCACCTTCTTCATTGTAACCAAGACCGGCATTACCCTTTTGTTTGTGAAGATTTTGCTCATTTGATTGATCCAAGTCTGTTTGAGATTTCATCATCCTTTCATTTGCTTGCTTTTGAATATCTAGCTCATTTTTCAAACTTTCATTCTGTTCTTTGAGAATTCTGATCTCTTCATTTGCATTGGAGAGTTGCTCGGTGAGATCTTCATGCTGTACAATTTCATTGTTTCTTCCTTCTATTTCATTTTGCATTTTATTCCTTTATTCCAGGATTTCACAAAATCTTGCAGACTGAATTTCCTGTTCTCTTCTTAGCATCCTTACTTCTTTTTGCAGTAATCCATTCTTTTCTAGGAGTTCTTTGATTGCATTGTTTGCTTCATCTACTTCATTTGAACTACTTGTAGGAAAGAGATCTTCAATTTTTGTTTCAACATACTCATGATCATTTATTTCTTTTGCTAGTTCCTTTCTTCTTTTTAGGGATTGGGAAAGATGTTCTCTTGCTTCTTTGAGTTGTGCTATGGCCATTTCCAGATCTAGCTTTTCATTCTCAATAGCTTTGTCAAGTCTGAATATCTCCATTGTCTTGATCTTTTCTCAAGCTGTCAAACTTTTACTCTGAGAACCACAATGCTCTGATACCAATTGTTGAAAATATTCAGGACTAACCAAGTTACTGAGAGGGGAGGGGTGAATCAGTAACACTTAAAACTTTTAATTCATTTCTGCACTTGCATATATTAAACCATTCATTCATTTAATCTACTGTATGCATGAAAGTATAATCATACTTAACACAAGGATTTGGTGACCTAGAAACCTTCCAAATAGAAAGTAAAACTGGGGTGGGGATGGTACCCACAAAACTTTGGTACTGCAGTAAAAGTTGGCCGGTTAAGGCTTACAATGATCACTTCTGATGATCTGCCCTGTTAGAAGCAAATTTGGACTGCTAGGTCCACCTTGTTAGAGGATTTACAAACATACAATGAAGTATGCACTCGGTTAAGAGATTTACAAAAGACTGTTAAGTCTACCCGGTAAAAGGATTTACAAACTAATTCAACTGTTAGGATGAAATAGTAGATCTTGACTTACAACTTTATTGCTGATAAGATCTGTTGAGTATTGATCTCCTTCTGAGATAGATATGTCGATTCTGCTCCTTTACTGACTCTGCGAAAATGTTCTGATCTACTGCCTTAATGCAGTTTCTGCTCTGCTCTTTCTAATTTCGCATATTCATATACCTTACATACATTTTTCATATTCCCAATTACAGATGGTATAATACATCACATATATACCGTCCATAATTACATTTACATTTCATAAAGTCGGCCTCATACAAATTAATAACACAAACTCATTCTTAAGTCGGCCTTACATAGGTGAACAAAATATTACTGAGTCGGTAGATACTCAGTTCCTCAAGCTGGCTCGGTGATCTTCTGATACACGGCATCCACTATAGTACTCGGCATTGTCATGCTCTCGGTAAGAGTAGAAGCTCGGTCCATACTAGTCCCAAAGTGTAGCTTGGAACTCGATAGATATAGTGTCACTCGGTAACCATTGGTAACTCGGTAAGAATTGACTTCTCGGTTACTGCTGTTTGTCTCATATGCTCGGTAATAGTCTTACTGCTCGGTATGAACTGTTTAATTGGTAAGCTTTACCGAATGCTCGGTATAGGCTGTGGACTGAGTGATGAGCTCGGTAAGCATTCAAAATCGAATAAGTGTTTTCACTAAGTGTTATTTACTAATGACAAATATATCATTATTCCAACACAAAGGTATTCTAAGTGAAGAAGTGAAGTAATCCATCAAAGCATTCATCCCTAAGGCAAATTGAGGTATTTATATCTATGGCATCTTCATCCACTCCCAAATTTATTGCAAACCCTACTGTTCTTGAGGTTATTAAGCACCCTAGACTTGTTTTCAAACTGGTTCCCGAAATTGCAAAGAAAGATGATATCATAGGTGCATTTTCTCAAATCCCTAAAGGAGTAGTATATGCTGAAGAACCTAGGATGTATATACATTATCATATTGATGAACTAGGTGATGATGAGATTAAAAATATATGTCTGTGATTTGTGATGAATCTGGAAATGTCAAACCGGAACACAAAATAGTGGAAACCCTAGGTTTTACTGAAATTCTTAGTATCCCGAATTTTCCCAAGGATATCATAAGGATTGTGTTAAGCAGAGTACATGGTGAATTTTTCTGGTTAGACTCTATTCATAAAATCACAAAAGAAGCAATAAAAGTTGTAACAGGGTTACCCTCCACCGGTAATAGACCAGACAAAACAAAGAAGGTCTCAAATGACACAGTGATAAACCTAAATGGTGCAACATTTGATAAAAGATCTCTAAGGGTAAACGATGTCAAGGATATAAATATTAGATTTATCAGTATGATCTTAGGTTATAAGGCTATGTAGTGTCGTAAATTGTACGTACTTGCTAGGGTGGTACAATTTCACACCTAGTTTAGCACCCGCCTTAGTGCATTTTACATTCTGCATTGCATTTCTCCTTAAGCACTTAATTAATCAAATTAATTAGGTCTAAGGTCCTATTTCATCATTCCCTACATCATAAAATTGGGCCCTTTTCACTAAAGCGCACCCTTCGCATTTTATTCCTCCAATGCACCACTTAATCAAAAAACCCTAATTAAGTCCTATTTCGAACTTGGGGGCTTGGTTTCAGGGTCAAAACATCTCGAAATCACCTGTAACTTTGGGATTCTCTCTAAAATCATCATATCCGACGGCCCTGAAAATTTGGTGAAAAGTTGTCGGGACCGTGGCGCCCGGAGTGCAACATGGTCCCGGACATTTTTCCCGAAATTTTAGGAGCGCGATCCAATCATAAAATAAAGCTTAACCCCAAGAAATTGGCGGGATATTCAATCTCTAGGTCGGCCAAAATATGAATTTACGACCTAGGGTTTCATACATAAAAGCTCTCTTTCCTCATTTGAAGGGATCCGAATTTTGTTTTCAGGAACTTCATATGCAGCAAAAGAGTAGATCTTTGAAGACTTCAACATCTTACAACATCTTTCTATCAAGCATCTATCAAATTCATTCATCCACTTAGGGCTTGGAAGACATTGAAGAACAATAGGAGATTACCGACTGAAGATTGGCTTGTACTCCTCCCTTGAGGGTTGGGTATGATTTCATGTTGTTTTCATGTCTTTACATAAGCTTCAATACATCATTTATTCATGCTTTAGATCAATTTGCATCTTGATTTAGAGCATTTACATTATCATCTACAAGCAATTAGGGTTTACTTTCTAGGTTGCTCTAGTTTGCTTTCTTGCATTTTAGGACCTTACACACACACTAGGTCTGCACACACAATACATTTTACAAAACAACTTGGCTATTCGTGGAGGTGGAAATCACCGAAGCGGGGGTTTGACTAAGGCAAAACCCTATATAGCCGCCCATACACCCTTTTCCAGATATCACTACAGGTTTTGGGATTCAGACGACGCCGCGGGATACAGATCCGGAGAAAGAAGGTCGAGACAACACTCTGTATCAAATTGCAGAGCAGAAGACTGGGACAGGGGCGCTGGGTGCCCTGGTCCTACCAGGACAGGGGCGCTGGGTGCCCTGGTCCCTGGGACAGAGGCGCTGGGCACCCTGGTCCTCCGGACAGACAGCTTTCAGACAGCTTCCCGACAGTGTTTCAGAGTGCAGAACAGCAGTTTCCGATATAGTTTTCAGGACAGTGGCGCCCGCGCCCCCGTCCCGAACATTTTCAGTCCGATTTTAACTCTGGGTACACATCTGCATTCTTATTTCATCCTTGTATTTACTGCTGTTCATTGTTTAATCTCAATTTTGCAATCTTGTTATTAGTTTATACTTGCATTTTGGGATTAGGGTTTGAACTTGCATTACTTGATCTTACAATTTCAACAAGGGAATAGAAATCCTAATAGATATCCCGTGGCTCTCTCTTTCACCAAAAGAAGTAGCCAATTGTGAGATATCTCTAGGCTCTTTTGTATTCCGTAATGTGTGTCAAAAGGTAGGATTAGGGCATGATTAACCTAGTCTCGCTTTTTCCCCTACACATTTTGGTGAACCTGACGTGAATCTATCATTGCTTCCTCTTGCATTACATTTGTTAGATCTAGATCTAGATTTAGTGTGTTTTCATTTCATTTTCATTAAAGAGAAAAAAAAAAGAAAAAAAAAAAAGTGTGTTTCTTTGCATTGTGTGTTTAAATTTTATGCAATCTTTTCAAAATGTCAGATTTTTATTTGCAAAATGTTCATGCTTTTGATGATTATTATGAGTATAGCCAAGATGAATTAGATGAAGCTTTAGATGAGTTTTTAAACCCTAAAGATTCCAAACCTTCATTTTACCAAAAACTCATAAACCTTGTTACTATGCCATTTAGGTGTGATGAGAAAGATAAGTCGAATGATTCCTCTCAAGGATACATTCCTATCAACTCTTCCCCTGAATCTAGTAACATGGTTGTTTTCAATAATCCCCTCTATGAGGAGATGTCTCCTTTTGAATCAAAAGACAAACCTTTTAACCGATATGATCATGCTTTGTTGGATGATGCTCTTGATGACTTTGTGGCTTTATCGAAATCTTTAAACAAGAACAAGGCCTCTAAATTGGTTAACATGATAAACTTGAATGAACATAATAAGCCTCTCTTTGAAGTCCAAGGTGCTTATCCTTCTCCCACCTTTCAAGTTCTTAAATCACCTCTCCTTACTGTCCAAGGAAGGTATGATCATGATTCCTTTCGTACCCCAAATAAACCAATCATCACCATGCAAGGAAGAAAAACTGTAAGTCCTTACAGTTATGCTAAACAAATAACTAGAGAGAGTTATCATGCGGTTGCCCATACTTATCATACTAGAAATAATAGGCAACCTAATCCTCCTCCGGTTATTCCAGTTTCCCTTCCTAATCCTCAACCAATTCTTCCTCAAGCTCCCCGTATTTCGCAAGTTATGGGTAAGGAATATGATCTCATAGAACAACTTAAAGCTACCCCTGCTAAGATATCCCTTTGGGATTTGATTCAAACTTCTTCCGCTTATCATGGAATGTTACAAGATGCCTTGAAAGATTTGAATGTTCCTCCACCGAATACATCTAGTAATATAGCATCTTTTGTTAACTCTGTGATGAATCCTAAAGCTCAAATTGTGTTTACCCAAGATGAGTTGCCTACTAGTGAAATTCAACAACAATATGATCCCTTGATGATTGTGGTTATCATGAAAGACACTGCTATAAGACGAACACTAGTAGATAATGGCTCTGGCCTTAATGTGTGTAGCATTAATTTATTGCATAAGATGAATGTGGATACGTCTCTTATTGAGCCTGACTCTTGTCCCATTCATGGCTTTGACAATGTGGCTAAGACTTCATTAGGTATCATCACCTTACCTCTCACAGTGGGACCTGTTACTTTGCCTACTCCTATCCATGTTATGCCGGGAAATTTAAAATATAACTTGTTATTAGGGAGGCCTTGGATTCACAGCATGCAAGCTGTCCCCTCTACATTGCATAGACAAGTTAAATTCATTTATAACAATAAGACATACACTTTGATGGGTGATACTAATTTTCAAGCTTGTCTACAAACATCTACTTCCAAAGGGAGTTCTTCTAAGCCATCCTTGTCTAGTGATGACTCTTTAAACAAGAAACCTATCGATGAATCCTTGCTCTTCGATGATCGGAATTCTTTGGATGAGTCTGGAGCTCCTGAAGAAGATCCTTCTCGACTTGAAACTACACATAAAAAGGATTTTGATCCTGAGAAGGTTCTTGCAGAGGATGATTGGGGATCTCTTGATTTTAACCCTACCTTTGTAGGTGAATATAAGGTTCCTTCTAGAGAAATTAAAGTTGAAAAGAAGGAAGAAGCTGAAAATCATAAAGTTGAAAAGAAAGAAGAAACTAAAAATCAATCAACCTTACCTAAATCTATGAGTAATAATTTTGTGGCCGCCTCTCAAACTTCTTCTTCTCACACCTCTAATTATGAAGAGTTTGATTCTTTGTCTTATGAAAAACCACCTTCTCTTCCTGAAATGGCTGATCGTTATGGTCATGGTTTTCGCATTTTTGCTAAGCATGGGTATCATGGAAAAGGTTGTGGTGCTCATGAACAAGGGATAAGAGTTCCTCTAGAGACTAATTTTCACAATTATGCCTTTGGACTTGGCTATAATCCCTGCAGACATACTAAAGCTTCTAAAAGACCATGCATTAGTGTTAATGCTATTTCTACATCTCTATCAATGCAACACCCTGAGTATATTGATGGGGATCCTTCGGGTGACTGTGCTTTGGATATCTTCCCTACCGATGATGCTTTAGCTGAGTTCTTGGGAGCCTATGACACTCTTCCTCGTTATCATCACAATAGGGGACTCCCTTATTGTTTGAACACTGAAGCCTATTTTGGAAAAGAGATTGATAATGATGAGATTGTGAAAGAATTCCCTCAGTTAAAGGACACTCCTCAACAAAGTAATCTTCTCATAAGTGATACCACTGATGTTAAGATAGACCTTTGCAATAAAGAGAAAGTTATTAAAATTGGAAAATGTTTGGATGAAGAGGAACAGAAACAATATGAAGAACTATTGCATGAATTCCCTGAGATCTTTGCTTGGACATATTCTGACATGCCTGGTATAGATCCTAAGATTGTTACTCATAATATTGTCTTAGTTCCTGATGCTAAGCCCGTGAAACAAAAGATTCGAAAAATGAATCCTAAGGTGGCTCTACTTGTTAAGGCTGAGATTGAAAAATTATTGGAGGCTGGATTTATCCGCCCTATTGACTATTCCCCATGGATTTCAAATATTGTCACTGTGGCTAAACCAGATAACAAAATAAGAATGTGTACTGACTTTCGAGATTTGAATAAAGCTTCCTTGAAAGATGATTTCCCTCTTCCAAACATTGACATGATAGTTGATTCTACGGCAGGACATGCCTTGTTATCCTTCATGGATGGTTTTTCAGGCTACAATCAAATTTTTATTAACCCTCAAGATCAATTCAAAACTGCTTTCACCACTCCTTGGGGGATGTTTTGTTGGATAATGATGCCTTTTGGACTTAAAAACACCAGTGCGACTTATCAACGAGCGATGACCCTTATCTTTCATTATTATATGCATAAGATTTTAGAGGATTATGTTGATGATATTTTGGCCAAATCCTTTCTTCGCATGGATCATGTTAAAGTCCTTCGTCAAATCTTTGAAAGAATTCGTAAATATCACATGCGCTTGAATCCCCGAAAATGCGTTTTTGGTGTGGATAGTGGAAAACTATTAGGGTTCATAGTTTCGCATCGTGGGATTGAGGTGGATACTAAGAAAATAGATGCTATTGTCAACATGCCACCTCCTAGAAATGTGTCTCAACTTAAAAGCTTACAAGGAAAGATTCAAGCTATTCGTAGGTTCATGTCTCAGCTTGCGGATCGTACCTTTCCTTTTACTCAACTTCTTAAAAAGGATATCACTTTTCAATGGAATGAGGATTGTCAGCAAGCATTTGAAGATTTAAAAGTGTATTTGGCTAGTCCTCCTATTCTTCAACCTGCCGAACCTTCTAAACCCTTCCTTCTGTATACAGCTGCTTCCTCTCATGCTCTCGCAGCATTGTTGGCACAACATGATAAAGATGGTAAGGAATGTCCGGTTTATTACATAAGTCGTACCTTACTCGATTATGAGACCCGATATTCTGCGATAGAAAGACAATGCTTGGCCTTGGTGTTTGCGACTCAGAAATTGAGACATTATCTTTTAAATTCAGAAGTCCACGTCATGGTAAAGTTTGATCCTTTGAAGCATCTTTTCTCTAAAACTGATTTATCAGGACGTCTAGCTAAGTGGGTTATGATGTTAACTGAATTTGACCTTAAATTTGTTTCACAAAGAGCAATTAAAGGGCAAGCATTGACGGATCACTTAGTTGAGGCCCCTTCACCTTTCTCCTTCCCTAACCCTGAGTCCTTTCCTGATGACTTCATTCTTTCTATAGAGAAAGATGAAACTTGGGAGTTATACTTTGATGGCTCTAAGTGTCATACGGGATCGGGGGTAGGTGTTGTTCTAGTTTCTCCTACAAAGAAACCCATTCCCTTATCCTATCGTCTAAATTTCCTGTGTACCAATAACATTGCTGAGTATGAGGCTCTTATAGTGGGAATAAAAGCAGCCTTAGCTCTAAACATAAAACACATACATATCTATGGAGATTCGCAATTGATTATAAGACAAGTAACAGGAATATATCAAGCAAAACAAGACAAATTATCACAATATAAAGACCTTGCTGTCTCTTTATTACAAAATTTTGATTCTTCTACTATGGAACCCGTTCCTCAAAAAGATAATTGACATGCGGATGCAATGGAATGTGTGGCTTCTCTTGTATCTTTAGAGGACCCTGTGGTTGATCTTAAATTTGTTATTCACAACCTTATTTCTCCAGCTATTGTAGATGATTCTAGCCTGGTAACATGTTGTGACTTTGTAGACTCAGATGAATGGTACTCGCATATCGTAAGATATTTGACTGATGGTACCTTTCCTGATTCTGCTAATAGGAACACTAGGGCTAGAATCCGCAAGCTGTCTGCTAGGTATATCATTCTTTCTAATGTCCTATACCGAAGGGGTTATGATGGTCTTCTCCTTCATTGTCTTAACAAGTCAGAAATCCCTGTTGCTCTTGAAGAGGCACATTCAGGTGCCTGTGGGGGGCATTTTGGGGGCAAATCCTTGGTTCATAGATTGCTTCGTACGGGATACTATTGGCAAACTATGCAGAAGGATTCCTTTTCATTTGTTAAAAAATGTCATCAATGTCAACAACACAATAATCTGATTCATGCTCCTGCCCAAGAACTCCGTTCTCAAGCAGCTTCTTGGCCTTTTTCCGCATGGGGTTTGGATCTTATTGGTAAAATCTCTCCTCCTTCATCTCAAGGACACACCTTCATTATAACCACAACAGATTACTTTACGAAGTGGGTAGAAGCTATTCCCCTTCGCTCTACCACTGCTGAAGTGATTTGTCAATTTCTTCTAGAAAATATCATTTCTCGGTTTGGGATACCTTCCACTATTATCTCAGATAATGGGACATCTTTTAAGAACAAGGACGTGAAGAAATTCCTCGAGAAGTATCATATCAAAAATCAATTTTCTACACCATACTATCCTCAGTCAAATGGTCAAGCCGAATCATCCAATAAGATAATTGAACAAATTCTTCGCAAAACCGTGAATAAGCATGGTAAGGATTGGAGTAACCAGCTAATCTATGCTCTTTGGGCCTACCGAATGAGTGTACGAATTGCTACGGGAACTACTCCTTATAATCTTATTTATGGTGCTGACGCTATTATGCCCTTAGAATTAGAGATTCCATCACTTAGGGTTTCTCTCAAAGGTATAGTAGATGATGACTCTTATAGAGAACAACGACTTCAACAGCTTGAGATGCTTGATGAATAGCGTATAAATTCTCTTGAGCATATTCAAGCGTATCACAAAACTCTACAACGAAGCTATAATGATAGGGTCATTCAACGTTCCTTCTCAGTAGGTGACTTAGTCCTCTATGAGAATCAGCGCAATGTGAATGCCTTACCTGCAGAAAAGGGAAAATTTAGTCCTAATTGGCTTGGACCATATATCATTATTGAGGATTATGGATCAGGTGCTTACAAAATAGCGGAGGTAGACGGTACGCCTCTTAAAGAACCTATTAATGCTATGCACTTGCGTAGATATTATGCTTAATTCTTCATTCTTCATCTATCTTCTTTTTCAATTCTTCAACATTGGATAATATGTTAGTATCTCTTAATTAAAGCAAAATAGAATTAAAAGTTATGTTGTTTAATCTATATTGCTTCGTTCCTAACAAGCGTGTCTTCTTACTTTATAGTTTGTCTTGAATTCATTTATGTAAATTGTAAAAGATTTACATTCCTATTATGCTAGCATATTATACAGTGTCTTTATGTGTTAAGTAGAATCGTATCATGTTGTGTTTAAATTCAGAATTAAATCACATTAGTTATATGATTCTTAGACTTAATCAATATGTCTTCCTTATCATCAATGTAGTACTTGATTAAATATTTAATTAAGTCACACATGTATCAATTTAATCATGGAGCGTTGAGAAATCAATCACATGGAAATTAAATTCTGAACATACATGTACATTTACCAGATGTATTAGATTTAATCAAAGCAAAACATACATTGTTTTAAGCATTAAAGATAACACATTTGAGACAAAAGAGAAGCATGTATATATACATATATATATGTGTGGATCGTATACAAATATAGGTCACTATACATCCAAAATGTGACCTCTCTTACATCATAAAATCATCTCCTATCCCTAGGGCTAGTGGCTGGAGAATGTCGACTGGACGCTCCCTCCTGATCTGGCCATGAAGGTGGGCCCATGGGTGTGTAGCATGATACAGACTGTGAGTGACTCCGAGAGGAACTCCTACGATCCCTATCCATAAGGATCGCACGATAGGTGGTAGCCTCGGCCTGAGCTGCAGCTAGATCTCACCGCGCCTACTGGAGGTCCTCTGATAGGACTCTCTCTCTCTGCCGTGCCCGCTGGATGTCCTCTGATAGGATTCTCTCTCTCTCTCCCTCCATATATCTACCTGTACTCGGAATGGGGAAAACAAGTCCTCATGCCGACCCGCATTCCCCTGAGGCCTATAAGCAATCTGTGAGGAATTGGGGATCTGTGCTATCATGGAAATGTTTGTCATTGCCTGCTGAATCAGGGAGCACCACTCCTGCACATTAGCTGTGGCAGTAGAATAGATTTTTTGTTAGTACCATTCTATATCATCAAAACATTAATCAATCAATATAAACCTACTATACCTGGATCTCCCTCGCGCCAGTAGGGATCATGATATGGTACCATTTGTGCGTGGGCACCGCTAGGCTCCCCTCGCTTGAATAATCTATGCATGATGGGTGTAGGCTAGATGGTACTAGGAATAGGTCTCCGTATCGCCTCATGTTCCCCCTGTTGGGGAATAAGAGGTGGATCCAGAGATATGGTATCATCTCCTGAATGGTGGGGAGCTGCATCCGATTCCTCCTCATCATCTCTATCCTCCTCCTCGTCATCCTCATCCTCATCCGCATCATCACCTGCATCTCCCTCATCCTCCTCTCTATCTGTATCCTCCTCCTCCTCCTCAGCACTAGACTGATCGCCTGTAGGTGGATCAGGATCTCCCGCCTCCTCGTGATCCTCTCCCTCCTCTAGCTCCTCTGACCTAGATCCCTGGTCCTCGTCTTGGTCTCCATGTCTCCATGGGCCTGGATAGCCTGTCGGATGATCTGGTGAAAAGATAGGACCCGGATATGATCTCATAAACCATGAGACATACCTGCGCTATGCTCCAGGCTCTGCAGAGTAATCAGTGACTACATCCTGATCAGATCCCTCTAAGTCTGTAGTCTCAATGTCATCTACCATCGGTCTCACTACTACTCTAGGTCTGGGAAGGACCCGTGAGTGTCGAGTATAGATGGGCACATCGGCTGGAACACACTGCTCTAGCCCGAACTGCCTCCGTACTCGGTCGAAGTAGAAGGGGACTATGATGTGTGCATATCGTCCTCGCAGTAGGCGGTTCCTCTCTAGGCATGCTAACTATCTCTCCATACCATCCCATCTTTGCATCTGTAGGTAAGGTCTCCACACTATCACCTCGGCTGTCAGTCTGTCAAAAATCACTCTCCAATATAACAAATCTCCAAATCTCCACTCGCTGGTAAGTGGATAAGCAAACACCCTAGGTCGCTCGCTTGCTATACTCAACGGAAAGTCGATGGGCCTGGTGCATGTGTGTTGGGAAAAATGGTGTCTCAACCTTGCATTTATGCGAGGTTACTATTTATAGTAAGTTTTTATTTGAGCACGAAATGGTGCGAAACTCTCCCTGAAGTTTCTGGTTGGCTAGATAAGCATTCCGGTAAAGTTGCGTCGCAAGGTCACAGCTAGTTTTGAAGATATTAAAGTTTTCGTCTTGGAGGGGTGCAATAAAATGTTTAAACTTAATTTTGGGGACTTTAGAGGCTCCAAAACGCCCTGAAAAGTTGTCGTAACCGGTGAGGTGATAGAGCACTTCACGAGCTTTCCGGCGCTTCAAACGGTTCATCAATCGGACACCCGGTTCTCAAGTTATGGCCTCCGGAAGTTTGTACTCCTGAAATAGGAAAAATAATTTGTATCGAATACATAAATGAGCTGTAAAAGGGAGTGACACGTGTTGATGTGTGCTTTAACATGTCATAGAAGGGAGATAAGGTTGGCTACACCTTATTGGGTGGTTTTAGCCCATGGTTTTGTAATACCGTTTGACGGTTTCTTGTATTGTATCTCCTATTTATGAGGTGTGTGAGATAGAGGTTGTGTGTGAGAGTCTTATGGCTATTGAGTTGCCTCTGAATCTCTGATTAGTGCTACTCCTACAAAGAGCTTGCTTTGCAAGTATTTTGTAATCTGTTTTGATTGCTGAATAAAATATTGAGCTGCTTTTGGAGGGTGGGGTTTTTCTCCCGAAAGGGTTTTCCCCACGTAAATCATTGTGTTGTGGTATGATTGCTATTATATCTATTTCTATTTTCTGTAACTGTTGTAATGATCTAAAAAATTTTGCATTACCCTCCTCTCAAGGTTAGTGTAGGAAGTTGTTTCCGCTACTTAACTTCCTTACAAGTGGTATCAGAGCCTGATCACCTTTGGTTTCAATTGTGGGCAGTTGGGTTTTTTGAACTAATCCAGATTTGAGTGGGAGCTTGTGCAGAAGACACTTTTTGATCCTGTTGCAGGAATATTCAGATGGCGAGTTCGTCAGGGAGAATAGAGGTGGAGAAATTTAATGGAAGTAATTTTGAGATGTGGAAGCTGAAGATGGAAGATCTGTTAATAGATCGAGATCTTTGGGATGCTGTTGATGCGAATGTCCAAAGGCCCTCAGATCCTTCTGCGGTAGCTCAGTATGATGTTATGGACCGAAAAGCCAAGGGTCTAATCAGACTGTGCCTGGCAGACTCTGTTCTAATCAATGTCCATGAAGAGAACTCTGCAAAGAAGCTATGGACTAAGCTTGGTGAGATGTATCAAGTGAAATCTTTATTAAATCAAATTTTCTTAAGAAAGAAATTGTATTCCTTGAAGATGGAAGAGGGTGGACGAATTGCAGACCACCTAGAAGCATTCAATATGATTGTGGCTCAATTAGTATCCGTCGGTGTTAAGATGGACGAGGAGGAGAAATGTCAGATCTTGCTTTGTTCTTTGCCTGATTCGTGGGATTCTCTTGTTATGGCTATCGGTAGTACTTCTGTTGTTTTGAAATCTGAAGACGTGGTGGGTGCCCTACTTGGTGAAGAGATGCGAAGGAAGGTATCCATCAGTTCAAAGGAAGCCCTAACCGTTCGTGGAAGACCTAAGGAGAAAGGCAAGAAGAATGAGAAGCGCGGCAAGTCCAAATCCAAAGGGAGATCGAAATCTCCTGGAAAGTCCAAAGTCATTTGCTGGAATTGCGGTAAACCGGGTCACATCCGTAAGGATTGCAAAGAAGAAAAGAAGAAGAAAAAGAAAAAGTTCGATTCTGATTCTGAGTCTGACAAGGAAGATGGCGATGCATTTATTGCGGCTTTGGCGACTCATGCAGGTAATGATGCCTGGCTAATTGACTCAGGTGCATCTTTTCATATGACTTCCAATAGAGATTGGTTTTCTGAATATGAAGGATTTAATGGAGGTAAGGTGTACTTGGGTGATGATTCACAACTAGACATTGTTGGTCAAGGTAAAGTTAGAATCAGGTTTTCTGATGGTAGAATAAAAAGGATTAATGGTGTGCTGCATATCCCTGGATTAAAACGAAACCTGTTATCTGTGAGCAAACTGATAGATGCAGGTGTGCAGGTAGTCTTTTCTGAAGCAGGATGTAAGATGATTAAGGGTGCTATGGTAGTTGCTAGAGGTGTCAGGTTTGGCACTTTGTATAAGCTTGAAGCATACACTGTTGAGTGTAATAGCACTTCTGTAAAAAGTAAATCTGCGGATACTTCACTGGAAGATTTGAAGGTTTCACCTTCAGCAGATGGCAATGGTTTTTGGGTACCTAAGGGTGCTCTTTCGTCTGAAGCAAAGTTACCTGCAGAGAAGACTATGTTATGGCACCAGAGACTTGGCCACATTGGAGAAAAGGGTCTAAGGACCTTGAAAAATAAAAACCTTGTTGAAGGTTTGAATGACTGTAACCTTGACTTTGATTTCTGTGAGCATTGCATTTATGGAAAACAAAACCGCGTTCAGTTTTACTCGAGTTCTCATAAAACTTGTGGTGTTTTGGATCTTATCCATTCTGATGTGTTTGGTCCAGTAGATGTCTCTTCGATTGGAAAATCCACATATTATGTTTCATTTATTGATGATTTTAGTAGAAGGACATGGGTTTATTTTCTAAAGAGTAAATCTGAAGTTTTTAGTCGTTTTAAAGAATTTAAAGCAATGGTTGAGTTGCAGACTGGAAAGAAAATAAAATGTTTGAGAACTGATAATGGCGGTGAGTTTTGCTCTAATGATTTTGATAGATTCTGTAAAGACTGTGGAATTAACAGGCAGAAGACAACTCCGTATTCTCCACAGCAGAATGGAGTTGCAGAAAGAATGAACAGGACACTGATGGAAAAGGCTAGGAGTATGTTGAGTGGTGCTGGTCTTGAACAAAAGTTTTGGGCTGAAGCTGTTGCCACTGCTTGCTACTTGATTAACAGGTCTCCTACATCAGCTCTTGTTGATAAAACGCCTATGGAAGCATGGTCAGGTCACAAGCCTTCATTGAGACATCTTAGAGTTTTTGGTTGCGAGGCATATGCACATGTGCCAAAGGAGAAGCGAACAAAGTTGGAGAACAAGGCTGTGAAATGTATCTTCATCGGGTATAGTTATGGTGTGAAAGGATACAAGCTTTGGGACCCTGTTGCACAAAAGGTAATTCACAGTAGAAGTGTTATTTTTAGAGAAATTAAGTCTCCTTCTGTTACATTGCAGCCAGAACAGACTAAAAAAGAAGATGTGATTCAACTTCCTTCTACACCTGAAAGAGTTGAATCAAGACCCCTAGATAGGCAAGAATTTGAGGAGAGCTCGTCTAGCTCTGAATCTTCAGAAGAGGAGGAAGAACCTCCAACTCAGCTTGTTCGAAGGTCTACAAGACATAGATAACCACCTGAAAGGTATTCACCTGATGATTGGAGATGTATTTTTGCTCTGAATACTAGTGTGGATGAACCGAAATCTGTAGAAGAGGCATTAGGTATGAATGATGCAGAATCCTGGAAGATTGCTATGGAGGAAGAAATGGCAGCTTTGAAAAAGAATGATACATGGGATCTTGTACCATTGCCTGAAGGACGAAAACCTGTTGATTGTAAATGGGTGTTCAAGAAAAAGATTGGTTCAGATGGAAGCATTGAGAAGTATAAAGCAAGGTTGGTTGCAAAAGGCTACTCTCAGGTTGAGGGTGTTGATTACGGTGAGATATTTTCTCCTGTTGCAAAAATGACGTCCATTAGATTTTTGCTTTCTATTGCTACTGCTTATGATTTAGAGGTTGAGCAAATGGATGTGAAAACTGCTTTCCTTCATGGTGATTTGGAGGAAGATATTTATATGACACAGCCGGAGCACTATGTGGTGAAAGGCAAAAGTAATTTGGTCTGTAAATTGAAGAAATCTTTGTATGGCCTCAAACAAAGTCCTAGGATGTGGTACCAGAAATTTGATACATATGTGTTGAGTTTGGGATTTGAACGTTCTAAATCAGATCACTGTGTTTATTATAAATCTTATGGTGATCATTTCTTATTCATTGCATTGTATGTTGATGATATGTTATTCATTGGTAAAGGGAAAGGTATGATTTCAGAACTAAAGTCTCAGCTCGCTGCTAAATTTGAAATGAAAGATCTTGGTGCAGAAAAGCACATTCTTGGGATGGAAATTAGAAGAGATAGGGCAAACAGAAAGCTATGGCTAGGCCAGAGTAAGTATGTGAATTCAATGTTACAAAGGTTCAACATGCAGAATTGTAGACCATTGAGTGTTCCTTTTACAGTTGGAACGAAACTATCTGTTTTAGATTTTCCTACATCCCCATTGGAGATGGAAGACATGAGCAGAGTGCCTTACCAGAGTGCAGTTGGAAGCTTGATGTATGCTATGGTCTGTACTAGACCAGATATTGCCCAAGCAGTGGGAGTACTTTCTAGATATATGTCTAATCCTGGTAGAGTTCATTGGGATGCAGTCAAAAGAGTCTTCAGATATTTGAAGGGTACTTCAGAGTATTCTTTGTGTTATCATGGTAATTCAGTTGGAGACATGACTTCCCTTGATATCCATGGTTATGTAGATTCAGATTGGGCAGGTGATATTGATAGCAGAAGATCCACCAGTGCTTATGTGTTTACTTTGTTTGGTGGTGCAATTAGTTGGATGAGTAAGCGACAGGCTGTGGTTGCTTTATCCACTACTGAAGCAGAGTATATGGCAGCTACTCATGCTTGTAAAGAGGCCATTTGGCTTAAGAGACTGTGTTCGGATATTGGAATAAAACAAGGTACAGTGATAGTTTACTGTGACAGTCAGAGTGCAATTAGCCTAGCTAAGAACCCGACATTTCATGCCCGGACCAAACATATTGATGTTCAGTATCATTTTGTTAGAGATATGGTTGAAGATGGTAGGGTGAAGCTGGTTAAGGTGGACACTTTGATGAATGTTGCAGATGCTTTAACTAAGGCTGTGAGCACAGAGAAGTTCAGATGGTGTTCAGAGTCTATGGGCCTTATGGCCCCTAGCAATTGATTCATTGTGTTGACATTCCCTTCCGCTCATGCAAGGTGTTCGACAAGTGGGAGATTTGTTGGGAAAAATGGTGTCTCAACCTTGCATTTATGCGAGGTTACTATTTATAGTAAGTTTTTATTTGAGCACGAAATGGTGCGAAACTCTCCCTGAAGTTTCTGGTTGGCTAGATAAGCATTCCGGTAAAGTTGCATCGCAAGGTCACAGCTAGTTTTGAAGATATTAAAGTTTTCGTCTTGGAGGGGTGCAATAAAATGTTTAAACTTAATTTTGGGGACTTTAGAGGCTCTGAAACACCCTAAAAAGTTTCCATAACCGGCGAAGCGGGTTACGAGGTGATAGAGCACTTCACGAGATTTCCGGCGCTTCAAACGGTTCGTCAATCGGACACCCGGTTCTCAAGTTATGGCCTCCGGAAGTTTGTACTCCTGAAATAGGAAAAATAATTTGTATCGAATACATAAATGAGCTATAAAAGGGAGCGACACATGTTGATGTGTGCTTTAACATGTCATAGAAGGGAGATAAGGTCGGCTACACCTTATTGGGTGGTTTTAGCCCATGGTTTTGTAATACCGTTTGACGGTTTCTTGTATTGTATCTCCTATTTATGAGGTGTGTGAGATAGAGGTTGTGTGTGAGAGTCTTATGGCTATTGAGTTGCCTCTGAATCTCTGATTAGTGCTACTCCTGCGAAGAGCTTGCTCTGCAAGTATTTTGTAATCTGTTTTGATTGCTGAATAAAATATTGAGCTGCTTTTGGAGGGTGGGGTTTTTCTCCCGAAAGGGTTTTCCCCACGTAAATCATTGTGTTGTGGTATGATTGCTATTATATCTATTTCTATTTTCTATAACTGTTGTAATGATCTAAAAAATTTTGCATTACCCTCCTCTCAAGGTTAGTGTAGGAAGTTGTTTCCGCTACTTAACTTCCTTACAATGTGAAGTGCTATAAAATCCACACCTGCAGAAGTGAGCATGTCATCAAACTGAACCCCTGTCCGAATACATACTCCTCAAGGTCGTGATAGAGATGTGCAAGCATACTCCGACCCCAAGCATACACTCTCCTGTGTCTCTCCATCTCTCTGATACACCATGTGAGACCCCCATGCATATGCGTCCCTCGCCCATTAGGGTAGACGGCTAGTGCTATGATGGCTATCATAAGGCGTCTCAGAAGGGGTACCTCCCCTGTAGGATGTAAGAGCCAGCTGACCATGATGCGACCTCTCGTCTCGCTCGGCATGACTCTCCCTATGCAATACACCTGCTCTCTCTAATGATCCTCCACTGATTGATCGGTCGCGTATGTAACTGTCGCTCCTCTGATAGGAAGATGAAGTATACGGTATACATCCTCGAGTGTGACCATCAAGTCTCCTACTGGAAGGTGAAAAGTGCATGTGTCAGGATCCCATCGCTCCATCAAAGCCATCAACATCGCAGGATGAAATCGAATGGCCGGCATGAGAATCACAGACCACAATCCCACAATCGATAGTGTGTCTCTCTCTGACTGAGTCAGCCGTGGAATCTGATCTCGCAAAGTGTGAAGAATATGTCCTGCTGTATGCTCTCTCATGTATGGGAGACCCTGCAACATCAAAACATGACTGTAATCAGTACTCGATCATCAAGAACGCTAATGAAAACTGTCATACATTGTATGCTAGCCTTGTAACCCCTCACCAGGCCCTGATTGGGGACCATGGCGCCCTGAGGGGACCATGGTGCCCTGAAGGGACCATGGCGACCCTGTCAAGGACCATGGCACCCTGGGGGGACCAGGGCGCCCCACAGGGACCATGGCGCCCTGGGTGGCCCCCGGTCAGCCTTCAAGGCCCACATACGATCACAAAAAAGTCAAAATGCGAAAGAATCAAAAGTCAAACGTTCAGTCAACTCACCTCGTCCAGTGGCTCGTCGTCGATCACGGCCTGGTGCAGGATCTCGATCCTCGTGGGACGCTCCGGTCATCGTGAAGGCATGATGATGGCTATGTGGGCTCCGCTACACTGAACAGTATTTTGAAATCAACAAAGTGACGAATACAAGTGTCACTTTCGAGGTATATACTCTCGTTTGCTTATTCTTACTTTTTGAAACCCTAATTCTCCTCTGTCATTCATTTTATCATAACTTGAGTTTGGGAGATGCGATTTTTGAACTGTTTGTTGCGTTGGAATCGTATTTTCCTTCCCTACTCTCGGGATGTTCCAAAAAGTGCTCTGATGAAGCCTATTTAGTGAACACCCCTCATCAATACTCTCACACAATTTGTCGCAAGTAAACATGCTACCCTGTTTCACCTCCCTAATAAGCAAGTCGAAACAGGGGGGGGCATATAGCTACTCACAGATTTCATCACTTTCCCTAGTAAGCATTAGGTGATTTTGTGATCTAACATGTGTTTTGTAGGGTGTGGTTCCTAACTGTGTACTGCAGATACCGCTGGGGGCTTCGTCCGACAACTTATGGATATATCCTTTTTCAAATAATGTCTACTTTTCTGTACTTTAGCTTGCATATGCACGTAGTACTCATATGACCGCTAAAGTGGGGGCTAAATGTAGCATCGTAAATTGTACGCACTTGCTAGGGTGGTACAATTTCACACCTAGTTTAGCACCCACCTTAGTGCATTTTACATTCTGCATTGCATTTCTCCTTAAGCACTTAATTAATCAAATTAATTAGGTCTAAGGTCCTATTTCATCATTCCCTACATCATAAAATTGGGCCCTTTTCACTAAAGCGCGCCCTTCACATTTTATTCCTCCAATGCACCACTTAATCAAAAAACCCTAATTAAGTCCTATTTTGAACTTGGGGGCTTGGTTTTGGGGTCAAAACATCTCTAAATCACCTGTAACTTCGGGATTCTCTCTAAAATCATCATATCCGACGGCCCTGAAAATTTGGTGAAAAGTTGTCGGGACCGTGGCGCCCGGAGTGCAACATGGTCCCGGACATTTTTCCCAAAATTTTAGGAGCGCGATCCAATCATAAAATAAAGCTTAACCCCAAGAAATTGGCGGGATATTCAATCTCTAGGTCGGCCAAAATACGAATTTACGACCTAGGGTTTCATACATAAAAGCTCTCTTTCCTCATTTGAAGGGATCCGAATTTTGTTTTCAGGAACTTCATATGCAGCAAAAGAGCAGATCTTTGAAGACTTCAACATCTTACAACATCTTTCTATCAAGCATCTATCAAATTCATTCATCCACTTAGGGCTTGGAAGACATTGAAGAACAATAGGAGATTACCGACTGAAGATTGGCTTGTACTCCTCCCTTGAGGGTTGGGTATGGTTTCATGTTGTTTTCATGTCTTTACATAAGCTTCAATACATCATTTATTCATGCTTTAGATCACTTTGCATCTTGATTTAGAGCATTTACGTTATCATCTACAAGCAATTAGGGTTTACTTTCTAGGTTGCTCTAGTTTGCTTTCTTGCATTTTAGGACCTTGCACACACACTAGGTCTGCACACACAATACATTTTACAAAACAACTTGGCTGTTCGTGGAGGTGGAAATCACCGAAGCAGGGGTTTGACTAAGGCAAAACCCTATATAGCCGCCCATACACCCTTTTCCAGATATCACTGCAGGTTTCAGGATTCAGACGACGCCGCGGGATACAGATCTGGAGAAAGAAGGTCAAGATAGCACTCTATATCAAATTGCAGAGCAGAAGACTGCGATAGGGGCGTTGGGTGCCCTGGTCCTACCAGGACAGGGGCACTGGGTGCCCTGGTCCCTGGGACAGAGGCGCTGGGTGCCCTGGTCCTCCGGACAGACAGCTTTCAGATAGCTTCCCGACAGTGTTTCAGAGTGCAGAACAGCAGTTTTCGGTGCAGTTTTCAGGACAGTGGCACCCGCGCCCCCGTCCCGAACATTTTCAGTCCGATTTTAACTCTGGGTACACATCTGCATTCTTATTTCATCCTTGTATTTACTATTGTTCATTGTTTAATCTCAATTCTGCAATCTTGTTATTAGTTTATACTTGCATTTTGGGATTAGGGTTTGAACTTGCATTACTTGATCTTACAATTTCAACAAGGGAATAGAAATCCTAATAGATATCCCGTGGCTCTCTCTTTCACCAAAAGAAGTAGCCAATTGTGAGATATCTCTAGGCTCTTTCGTATTCCGTAATGAGTGTCAAAAGGTAGGATTAGGGCATGATTAACCTAGTCTCACTTTTTCCCCTACACAGGCTACACATGCAAATAGGTTAAATTTAGTTTCTAGTCTATGTATCAAGAGTGTCTGTGATATGGTCAATGATAATGCAAGAATAGATATATGTGAATGGCTTAAAGATGAGTTGATAGACAATTTGGGAAAGAGATAAAGGATATAAGAAAGGAACATTTAGATTCAGAAACTTACTTGTTTGTCTGATGTTGTACATAACCAAACAAGTACCCGGTATTGGTGCTAGAGATTTGACTTTGATATACCGGTAGGAAAACAACTATCAGATCTGTTGAACAATATGGGAGAGAACAGGGAGAAAAACATAAATGAGCATTTTCAAGCGTTGAAGGCTTGAATGAAGACTAGAGTAAGATTGTTACAAGCTATTGTGGATAAGTATCAGAAAGAAATCTGTTTTGTGATCAAGAAAGATGAAATCTGGATGGAGCAAGTTATCCCTAGAACTATTTGGGTAACTAAAATGAGCTATGAAATAGATGACAACATCATAGAAACTTATGCAAAAGCCCTCCTTGAAGCTCCAAAGGAACTGGAAGAGAAAGTGTTTGGTAGTGCTGAAACAATGGAAAGTACTATTCAATCTAGAAAAAGGGTTAAGAAAGTTGAAGCAACTGTAAGAAAAGAAACCCGACAGGCAAAGGCAATCAAGGAAGATGTTTTGAGACAAACTGGTATAAGTGAAAGTGAGTTGGAAGCACCTCAACTGGAAACTCATCTTTCACTGGCTGGAACTTCTTTTGAGAGTGATATACTTGTTGTATTTAAAAGGGTTGAAAGGAAAAGAAAACCCTCATTGGTACCTTCTCTTACACCAAAAAGGACAAGACAGAAGCAACAGGTAGTAAGGCCTCTGGCAAAGAAAATGACTCCTAAGAAGAAGAAGGTGAAATAGACTATTGCTCCTCTAGACAAACTTCTTAGTGAAATTACAGAGGATGGTAAGCTAAAGAACATCAATAAAATGTAGAATACACTATTAGCTGATGATAAGGAAAGCATAGAAAATAGTGTAATTCTACACTTAATTATATATAAGAAATTTTTGATGCAAATTGTTGATGAAATTCCAAATGACTTGTATAGGAGATAAGAAGCTAGAAGACTAGCCATTGTTGAACTGGATAAAAAGATTAAGATTGAAAAATTACTGGCAATGCATCCAGTTAACTCACCTGATGAAATAGACAAATTAATCAGTGAGGCTAACCAGACAGTATTTTCTATTGCTCACTGACATGTAGCACTAATGGCTGGCAGAGTAACTGAAGTATTTGAGGAAACAATAGATGGATGGGATATATTCTTTGTGGTAAAAGAAAAAGAGAAATTATTTGAGGATATTGTAAAGGAGAACAAGGAAGAAATGGACACCCTTTTACCAGAACTTGGAGAAATAATATATGACTTCAAATAACTGTACAGGGACACCTGTAAAACAAATATTTTGATAGAGGATCTTGACAAGGATATCAACAAAGCACAAGAGAAGATAAATAATATTGCTGACAATCTGATTGGAACATCAGATTCATTTTTGGAGTTAGAAAAGAAGATTGTAGAACAGGAAGAGAAAATCAAGAAGTTAGAAAATGACAAATAGGGAATAAAGGATAAGACAAAGGGCTTGAAATGTAGACTTAGTCCAAGACTTGAATACCTTGCTTCTTTGAGAAAATAAATATCTAAAGCTCTAGTTCTTGGACTGAAGACACTGGAAGAGAAAATGCACATACTCACCGGTACAGTGCAGAGAACACAAGAGGCAATAAAAGATAGCAAAACTTTCAGAAATGGTATAAACTTAGTTTTGACAGATATCTTTCAGATTGTAACCCACCGGTTACAAGAATCCAGGTAGGACTCCACTGACAGTGAATGACAACCTTTATCATTGATGTCAAAGGGGGAGTAGTGGGATGAGAAAAATGGTTAGAAGGAAGGGACTTCATCTTCTCAGGGGGAGCATACAATTTTGGAAAGACAATTATTTGGTAGACTATTTTTGGATATCATTTTGGACACTTTTGATTTTTCTCATGAGTGTTGCCATCAATGCCAAAGGGGGAGATTGTTGGCAAATGCACACTCCAATGAGAAATTATAGGTGATTGAAGGTTTTGTCATTGATGGCAACCTTGCAATCATAGGACACTGGCAAGACAAAGATACCAACACCGACAGACTCTACACTGGCACACAGAACACAGACAGTGAAAGGAAGGATACCAGCACCTTGGCTGACTTTAATTTTGTTTAAAATGAATTTTGTAATTAATTGTAAAATCATTGTAAGCCGACATGGCGAGTTGTAATATGACTCATATATGTATGAGATCATTTTGTAATAGGAAATATGTGAAATAGGATGCGAGATAAGCAGACCTAATATGTGAAATATTGGTTAAGGATTTATGTTGTAGTAGAGCTTAAACTGGTACTAAATCTGGCATAATAGATGCTGATCTAAAGCAGTACAAGGCATTGGATTATTATAATCCATTTTGTAAGTCAGTGTGACTTCTTTTGTAATTGAGCAGTGAGTTCTAGGCACGTGGCCTTCCTGCATGTGCGGGCCTCTATTGTAAGAGTAATATTCCCTTATTGGCCAGTAAGCGAATATTGTGGGTCACAAATCCCACCGAGGTTTTTCCCACACCGAGTTTCCTCATTAAAATAATGTGTTATGGTGTGCTTCTCATGTGGTTATTTTTATTCTTGTTTACTGCATTATTTCTGGTTTACCGGTACACAGTTTTAATATGTTTTTCATGTTTTAAGTCAAGTAAATTTATATACCGGTTAGATACTGATTCACCCCCCCCCCTCTCAGTATCTTTGGATTTTGGTTCTCGTGAGGCCTAAGAAACTTATTGACCTCCTCAGAAAATGATCCTTGCCGAGGCTCACCAAAAAGCAAGAAAATTGGTTTGACAAATAATTCCTCAAATTTGAGGTAATGAGAATTCAAAAATCTATAATCCCAAAGGGAAACCCATAATTGCACTGGTTGCTCCATTCCATCCTTCCCAACTATATTTACATTCAATTCTTCCAGCCACAACCCTCTAAGTTTCCCATAAAATAAAACAATATGCATCAACAATGAATAGTGCTTGAAATATTTGTCTGGATTATCCTTCAGGTTCAAGAAACCTTCATTCAATATGTCTACCAAGTATTAAGCGAAGTCAAAAACCCTAGGCTCATGCCTCTGATATTTTGCTTCTAGAACCAATGGTCCTATGTTTTCCACACCAAGAGCTTCAACTCCTCCCACCTGACCACATGCCATATATGTATATTGAAAATACTTCTTGAAAATAGTCATGTCATAAGGAGGACCATCTTCCTCTGTTAGTCTCCCCTTCCCTTCTTTGTGGATAGTGAGGTTCCAGGCTTGGTATGTAGTGTCCATCTTCCTGTACTCCTCTTCCAAATCTACAAAAGACAAAGGTACATCCGCCTCCAAATCTACTACAAAAACTTCCTGAATTATAGCCTTTGCAAAGTGCACTAGAGTAGTCCCATCAAGAAACATTATGCATCGCTTGTTTGCATGATAATGTCTTACTAAAAGCTTCAACAAATCAATATTCACAAACACATTGGGTACTACAATCTTTCCTAGACCATTTTTCCATGGGTTTGAAATCGGCATGGGCTCATCCATACGAAAGTAATGGAAAAGGAACAACTCGTGCCCTCTCACTATGGTAAATACATCCCCAATCTCTCTATATCTATCCTCCAACTAGTCATGGAGAGGCAAAATTACCTTATCTCTACATGACCTAGCTCTTGGAGATCCCATTTGGTCTATCATGTCCTGAATTAACTTTCTTTAGACCTCACTGACCTCACCCTTTGATTTCTTTGCTATGATACTAGATATTTCAACAACCTTTCACTTCCCTTTTGAGCTTGACCCCTCCATCTCTGCAAATTCCTTCACTCTATGCTCAGTAACTCAAACAATTTCTCAATAGGCACTTGATATCTTTCTACAATAACTTCGGGAGAAAAGATGCTCTGCAATACTGATTACATGTCCCAAGGAGTCCAATCTTGGAATTGATTATTGCAAATCTTGATGGATTTTCTTTGTGCGGCAATAGATCTACTCAATTGATGCATTTAATGGAAACCATTTTGTCAATTCTTCTTCATCAAGACGTCCAACAGCTAATCAATGAGACTCCTCATGATGATTCAAATGTTTGGCACCGATTGTTATGACTTTACTGCTTTTTGCTTTTTGATCGGCACAAGCTATGCTGACCCACTTATCGGGTCTCGGGATATCAATTTTTTCTTTATCCTGATGGTTCATTTCATCCCGATGGGCATCACTTTAGTCTCGGATTTGCCTTTTATTTCAACGCTCCATCGACATAACTCTCCCTGATGCATTCTCTTTTGGTTTCCTTTTATTTAACTCATCGAGTGTCGGCATAGTTTATTTCATGTCCCTCCGATGCCCTGATGATCTTAATATTTCAATCTGCATTCTGACTAAGACCACTACATTATAAGCATAACTTATCCCGAGGAACTCCTCCCACTTACCATTTGCCTAAATGATCCTATTGGGTTTCAGCATAACATAAAAGTTCTTCTTCTGATGTCCTGATGAATCCTCATTAGATGCTTTATTTATCGGTATAACTCACACCGATGCCTCTGTAAGTGCTTCTATCTTCATCGAGGGTCGGAATAGCCTTTTTCTACTCCTCCTGAAGTCCCAATGAGTTCCCGATGCCCTTTTGGGTTTTATGCTTCCGAGTTTGTTTTATCGGTATAGGTAATACTGATAGCTCCGCCTTCCGATTCTCTATGTCATCGGGGATTAGTCTAGCTATTTTTGCACTACTCTAATATGGTTCTTTTTTTCGATGGGCTTGCCTTCAATTTCCTTTAGTCATCAGGTATCGGGATAAAACTTTCTCTTTACTTCCGATCTCCCGATTCTATATGATAAGGTTTGCCATACCATTATAAGTTATATCGATGGTTTCATAGGTTAGCAGTATAGAAATTTCTTTGCTTTGCCGATACAAGCCAATAGGAAAACAACCACCTCTATTTCATCAGAACAAGCTATCCTGATGAGATGACTTTCTCAAAAGCATGCACCATGCTGAGTATTTTTTAAATGCTCTAAAGCATCTGCATGTTGTTTCATCGGTATAAGTTATGTTGATACTCCTCTTGCTCGCCTATGCTGTTTCATCAGGACTACTTATGCCGATGATTGAAACTTTGCAATTTAGAACAAATGGACCATCACTGTTGAATATTAGTGATCCCCACTATTCTCACAAGGTCTAATACATATTAGAAGACAATCCTGGATCATACCATAATGACTTCTCTACTGACAAAATGCCTCCATAATGGATTCCTTGTGCAGTCTATACTTAGTGCATGCCCTTAGTGTGCTCGAGTGATACCTTGATATTCCTAAGATAGCTGATCCCTAGAGAACTTTTATTATGCCAATAAGGTTCCCGCACATGCAAACCAATAATAAATGCTCATATGATAAAATAAAAAGACCTCCATATAGCATAAAATATTTTGTAAAAATATGTGCTAACAATACCAAGGTGATTTTGGACCCACAATTGCACATACATATTCTGATAGGGGAGTTTCATATGCTGGTAGCATCAACTGTTCTATGATGAACTCAAATTGAGTTTCGTTAGCAGGCATATTCAGAGGAGATCCTATGGTAGCCATTGCATCTGCTACCTTGGTTTGTATCCTTGGGATCTGTTCGAAGGTAATTTTGCTAAACTGCTCCTTGTAATCTTCTACTAGCTTCTTATAAGGCATGAGTTTTTCATCCTCCATGTTGTAATCATCATTGACTTGGTTTACAATCAACTACAAATCACCATAGACCTATAATTCTTGTATTCTCCACTATATAGCTGTATGAAGCCCTATGAGGAGAGCTTCATATTCAGCTATATTGTTTGTGCATTGTAAATTGATCCTAAATGACTTTGGTATAGCATCCCCTTGAGGGGTGATGAAAATAATCCCTGCTCCAGATCCATGACTTGTATATGACCCATCAAAATATAATTTCTACATTATAGATGAGTTAATGTAAAAATGGATTCATCTGGAAAGTCTATCAGCAACGGGTGATTATCCTGTAAAGGAGCCTTTTCTAATTGATCTGCTATAATTTGTCCTTTGATGGATTTTTTGTCTATGTACTCTATATCAAACTCGCTCAGGATCATAACCCACTTAGCCAATTGCTGGTCAATGTTGCTCTGCTCAATAGGTACTTGAGTGGGTCAAAGCATGCAATGAGTTGTACCTTATTACTCAACATGTAATGTCTGAGCTTTTGGGATGCAAAGATTACTGCTAAGCATGCTCGCTCTATAGGGGTATAATTAAGCTCATAGCCGATCAAAGTCCTACTTATATAATAAATGGCTCTTTCTTTTCCTTTTTCGTCATGCTGTGCCAACAGAGCTCCTAGAGCTGAGTTTGTTGCTGATATGTATAACAATAGAGGTTTTCCTGGAGTAGGGGAAATTAACACTGGTGTGTTTAAAAGATAATCTTTCAGAGCCTAGAAAGCTTCTTGGCATTGTTCTGTCCATTTAAAAGTAACTCCTTTCCTGAGTAAATGTTGGAATGGGTGACACTTATCTGCCAACTACACTATGAATCTCCTTATAGATTGCATTCTTCCTTGTAACCCTCTTAGTTATTTAAGTGTTGACTAAGGTTGCATATCAAAGATTGCCTTGACCTTGGCAGGGTCTATTTCAATTCCTCTATTTGACACTATAAACCCTAACAGTTTACCTGTAGTTACGCCAAACACACACTTCTTCAAGTTTAGTTTGACATTATACTGCTCCAACTGATTAAATATATGTGCAAGGACCGTAAGGTGACCTTCTCTTGTCTGTGATTTTGCCAATATGTCATCCACATAATCTTCCATTGTGTTGTGGATCATGTCATGAAACAACATTGTCATGGCTCTTTGGTATGTTGTTGTAGTGTTTTTGAGACCAAATGGCATCACATTCCAGCAGTATGTTCCCCATGGGCATGTAAAGGCCATTTTATGTTGATCTTCTAGTGCAATTTTAATCTAGTTGTATCCTAAAAACCATCCATTAAGGATAGCATTTCATTTCGAGTTGTTAGGTCAACTATCATATCGATATTGGGTAGTGGGAAGTCATCCTTATGACAAGCTTTATTTAAATCCTAGAAATCCATGCAAATTCTTATGCCTCCTATGGGCTTAGTCACAGGTACTAGATTGGATATCCATTCCACATAGTCAATAGGTCTAATGAAACCTACATCCAATAGCTTTTGTAATTCTATTTTAACTAGTAATGCAATACTTGGATGCATTTTTCTCAATTTTTGCTTGTAAGGTTTAACTCCCGGTATCAAAGGTAAGTGATGCAACACTAATTCAGGGTCTAAGCCTGGCACATCTCCATAGGACCAAGAAAAATTGATAGGTCGTTGCTTGAAATAATGAATGAATCTATCTTTTTCTTCTTTGCTTAGTGATTTTGCTAGATGGATGTTATGTACAACCTCCCCTTCTGCTATGTTTACTTCTTCTATTTCTTCTATAAGCAATGTTGAACTTTCTCTTTCAATAGGAAGGTTACCCAACTCGCTCTTGCCATTATGGGTGTTTTGATCTTTATCTTTTGTTGTAAAGGTAATTTCTTCTCCAAAGTATGTTGTTCTATCCAAGTTTACAACAAACCCTGCTTTGTGATCACCTTGTGGAAACCCCTCTCCGACTCTGATAAATTCTGCAGTTGCTTCATCATTTTCAAACCAATCCAGTGTTGGTTTTCCTTCTTGCCCCCAATCAATCAAGTGTGAATGTACAAGGGGTAAATCATTACTCTCTTCCATAGTAGACTCTAATAACATGAAGACTTGATTGTTTGAATGACTTTGTGTATTTTCATCTTGTATAGGATTTATTTGATACCTTAATATGACACTTGCTGGTGGGCTAGAATCATGGAGTGATAAGAACTCATAGTCGTGAGAGTCTGTCTCACTTTCAATGTATGTTTCATCATGTGAGCTATCATCACTTATTTCTTCTTGTTCCTGCCACTGATTCTATTGTAGATTGACTGGTCTTCTTTGTACAGTAGTTACCCTTCTTAAGCCTGGTATAAGACTTTTCAATCTTTCTTCATCTGATTCGTTAGGTTGAGCATGAGTCATTTCTCATGGTAGAAGTAGTGACAATAACCATGGATGAGATCCATTTGGTGGTGGTAAACCTACATCTATTGCAACATTATCTTGTACTATTGTGTCAACAACTACATCATTTTGTGATTCAGTGCTAGGTTCTTGCAAGAGTTATCTCATGTCTTCCCCATCTGATTCCGCACTAGGCGATGTGGGTACTTGATTACTTGTTTGAGATGAAGATGGAAGCACCTACATGGAAAAATCTCTTTGTGGTATGTAGTCTGATGGTTTCATTGGTTGATTTAGTATATCAAGGGTGTGTTGTCTTTCCTCTATGATATGTGGTACATGCTTATACCCCAATCCTTGATTCCCTGGATTATCATTAGGAACAATAGGCTCTAGTCTTCCTTGTTTCTGTAACCCCAGGCCTATGGTACTATCATATCCATGTCTCTAGAGGATTTTGAATCCATTGCCATACTGATTTGTGGGTATCCTGGGTATCATCATGTGATCTTCTTCTTTATATATCCAATGGTTAACATCTTCATTTAGGGATTCTTCTTGTAAGTCACCCCATCTAATAAAAGAGCATGAGTGTATGTATCTGACAATTTCTTTTCCTTTGTCTTGTTTTTGTACTGTATTGTGAGGTTTCCCAAAAGACTTAGGAGATAGAGACAACTATTTCTCACTCAAAGTATTTGCAATAGAATACTCTCCACAACCCATATCTTGTATTTGTAAGGTTGATGTTGAAGGCATGTCCTTTTTTGTTTGTGTGATTGTTAATGCCTCCATTTGTGTAGTGAGAGGTGCTTCTTTATTAATAGGTACCTGATTATCCACACTTTCTTTCAAGTAATTGCAATGTTGGAAGGGATTTGGATCACCCTTTATGGTTATTTCAATACCATTATATGGGAATTTGACAAACTGAAGAAATGTGGATGGTACTTCTTGCATGGTGTGGATCCATGGGCGGCCCAATAACATGTTATATCCTAGTTCTCTATCCAAGACTTGACAGTTGACCTGTGTTGTTATAGGTCCTACTTGTACGGGTAATGTTATAATGCCTTTTGTTGGACATTCTTCATCATCGTATTCCTTCATATTTATCCTCTTGGATGAATCAATGTGAAGTTTAGAATATCCTAGTGCCTTAACCAGTTTTAAAGTACAAATGTTTGTTGGCAATATTACAAGGATATTGAGAAGGTTGTTGATGATTATGGACATAACTAATTAAATATGTTTTACTATCTTGATATTATTATTTTGTCATTGATGTCAAGAAATTGATTTTCTAATTCAGTATGATGTTGCCATATCTTAAGAAATATGATATGAAGATTATAAAGAAGTCGGTAAAGACATAGGAAAGAATATGATGAATAAAGGGATAAGTTATTCAATGGGCAACTCTACCGAGTTAGACAATGATGAGATCTTGATGTTTTAGATTGTTCTAACATCATACATATGTTGTAAAATGTAAAGGTTAATACTATACTATGTTATCAAGCAAAGAACCTAGTTGGTAAACCCTAAGGAACCTAGTCCGTAAACCCTAAGGTTATCACAGTCGGTTAATGAAGACAGAATGTCTATCGAGTAAAGTTTAGTATTCACCAAGTTGTAACCGAGCTATAACATAATGCATTAAATATTTACATGTGATATTTAATGAAAGATGTTGATGAGCTGGAATGGATCAATGATTGGCAAGCCGTAGAAAAAGTTTGTTAACGAATCTAAGGCAATGGAAAGTCGACAAGAAGATCTACACCTCAGATTGAACCGCATTACCCTAACACAAGTTCCAAGATCAATGTGCAAGTTCTGAGGCAGGGTAAAATGTTTTCAGATCGAAAGATACAATGAACTTGGACAAGATTGAAGATCTGATGGCTACGATTGATCATGGGAAATGTGATCAAGGAGATTAAGTGGTTAGAAGATTGTTATAAATAAGGAATTGTTGATAAACAATGTATGAGGGCAAGTGTATGCATAGGGATGCTACATAGTGATTACCGAGCATAGAAGCTTAAAGATCTATTAGAATAATAGAGTATTGATGCCCAACAGATAGACAAGATTAGTTCTATGTCTAGATTGTATTGAACAAATAGGAATCTGCTTTAGCATTTTAGATGTGAAGTTGCAGAGAGATTGTATTACTATTATTTTGTGAAAGTGACAAGAAATCTCTTAACCGAGTAGACTTAACAGTCTTATATGTAAATCCTCTAACAAGGTGACATTCTAAAAGAGTGTTTGAAATCCTTTGACAAGGTCACTTCTAACAAAGTGAAGATCCTAATAGATCTGAGGGAAATCCCTTAACCGGGTCACATCTAGCAATGTGTTTTGTAATCTTTAATAGGATTGGCTTTTAACTGAGCATACTCTAGAAGAGTATATTTCTTAGTGGGTCCGAAATCCCACAGTGGTTTTTCCCTATTTGGGTTTCCACGTTAAATCTGTGTTATGAGGTTTATATTGCTCATATGCTTTTGAGTTTGCATGTTTGACAGTTTTTTTATTATATGACTAATATATGTTACTGAGGTTGAATCTGATGTTTTCATTGATGATTAAGTTTGTATGATTCACCCCCCCCCCCTCTCATCTTGTTGGCTATTGGATTTGTACTTATATTAAGTATCAGAACTATCAATTGGTATCAGAGCATTAGACTCCAAAAGGAAAGTTTAAAGGCACTTGAGTTAAAGATCCAAAGATGTATAAGAGGGATGGACCCAAGTTGAATAAGTCAAGTTTCTCTACATGGCAGAAAAGGATGAAGCTACATCTATCAGGAGTTGGAGAATATGCTTTATACTATATGGAGAATGATTTTGTTGCATCGAGCACCTATCCATTGACTATGGAAGGGATAAAGGCAAAGCAAGAACACATTCAAGCAATGATTGAAATAACATCTACATTGACCAATTCTGAGTTTAATAATCTAGAAGGCTGCAATGATGCAAAGGCAATGTGGACTAAGCTCATATCTATATATGGAGGAGATGAACATGTTCAAAGAGAAAAAGTTGATAGTCTAAGAGGACAACTTGAATCTATGAGGATGAATGAAGGTGAGAACATAACCCAGTACAGTACAAGACTAAAGGAGATTGTAAATCAAATTAAAGGAGTAGGAGGAACTATTGAAGAAAAGGATGTGACAAGTAAGTTGTTAAGAACCCTTCTACCTGCCTATGCAATCCAAGTCTCTGCAATCAATGAATTGAGGTCCTTACCTAATATGCCAGTTTCCTTGGGTGCCACTATTGGTAAGCTTCATGCATTTGAGTTAAGTAACTTTGATAACAGTGGGTCATCAGTAAATAAAGTTGAATCTGCATTTAGTTCTTTTCATCTGAATGAATCTAATGATTACAATGAGAGAATGTATAAGTACTCTGAAGGAGATCACAATGGAGCAAGTGAAAGATTTCAGAAGAATATGGAGGAGGTACATAAACTGTATGAAGAAATCAAAAAGCAAGAAGAATTTGAAGCACTATTGGCCAAAAGGTTACCAAGAGGCAAAGGTAAGTATAAAGGAAAACTACCTTTGAAATGTTTCAATTGTGATAAGATTGGACATATGGATTCTAACTGTCCTGACAAAGATTTCACTGAAAAGAGAGATTATCTGAGATGATAGACAGAAAGATACCGAGACTTCAGAAGAAGAGATAGAAAGACATGCTTAATTGCTAGTGAGGAATTTGAAGATGATAAATCAGATGAGACTTATATGGAGGAAGTTGTTTATGTGGCTATCAAGTATGGATTAGATGAAGAAAGGTATGAAGAAAAAGCCCTAATATCTCACACAAAAACTAATGATTCTTGGATTATAGATAGTGGATTCTCACATCATATGACAGGAGATAAACACAAGTTTGTTATGTTAGAAGATTATGATGGAGGCTATGTTAGATTTGGTAATGATGCACCATGTCTGGTAAGAGGTAAAGGATCCATAACACTTCTTGATAAAGCAAGATGCAATGATGTTTATTGGGTTGAAGGTTTGAAATATAATTTGTTAAGTGTAGCATAGCTAAACAACATAGGTTACCGAATAGAATTTTAGAAAGGAATTGTCAAAGCTCATGACAAAAATGGAAAGTTAGCTGCTACCGGGACACAAACAAAAGGTAATACATTTCACCTTGACTCTACTCACAACAAGTGTTTGCATGCAAAGATTGATAATACCTAGTTATGGCATAAAAGGTTTTGTCATGTTAATTTTAATAATCTGATCAAGATAAGTAAGAAGCATAGAGTAAGAGGTCTACCGAGTCTTGAAAAACCTGAGAATGCTATGTGTTGAGGATGTCAGATGGGTAAGATGACAAGATCCAGCTTTACAAGTAAGTCCTACACTTCTAAGGGAATTTTAGATCTTGTGCACACTGATCTTTGTGGTCCTATGAAAGTTCAAAGTTATTATGGTGATAAGTATTTCATATTATTTGTGGATGATTATTCAAGGATGATGTCAGTAATGTTTTTAAAAGAAAAGTCGGAAGATTTTCAAATGTTTAAGTGGTACAAGGCTAGAGTTGAAAATGAAATAGGAAGACAACTGAAATGTCTTAGATCAGATAGAGGAGGAGAATTCACTTCTGATGATTTCAACCTATTTTGTAATGATCATGGTATTAAAAGACAAGTCTTTGCACCAAGAATTCCACAATAGAATGGAATAGCTGAAAGAAGAAACAGATCTATTGTGGATTGTGCTAGAACACTGATGATTGAGAAGAAGGTTCCACAAACATTTTGGAGAGAAGCAATAAGCACAACTGTTTACACCTTGAACTGAGTTCAATTGAAGAAAGGTACTTTGAAGACACCTTATGAAATCTGGTATGACAAGAAACCTAATGTAAGTTATTTTAAGATCTTTGGAAGCAAATGCCATGTTCATAAAGATGACAGAAATGACAAGTTTGATCAGAAAACTGAAGAAGGAACATTTCTAAGATATTCTTCTAGAAGCAAAGCATTTAAATGTCTGATCAAATCATCTAACAAAATAGTAGAAAGTGAAAATGTGAAAATTGATGAATTTGCAGAAAGAACTGATGATAGGAATTCCAAAGAACCCGAAGACTATGATGAATTTGTCTATGTGCAACCAAGAAGTCCTACCGAGATAACTGTTGAAGGAAATGAGGAAGATATCCAGTTACTGAGTGATGAAGAGTATCATACAGAGCCTACCGAGCCTATATTAGCCAAATATGTCAGAAGACACCATGCACCAAGTTAGATGATAGGAGATAAGGATGATCCAGTGATGACAAGGAACAAACTGAGACAGAACACATGTTTGATATTTGAATTTGAACCAAGAATAGTGAAAGAGGCATTCAACAGTGAAGATTGGATAAATGCTATGACTGAAGAGATTGATCAAATCAAGAAGAATGACACATGGACACTGGTCCAAAGACCGAAGGACAAAAATGTAATTGATACAAAGTAGCTTCAGAAACAAGCTAAATGAGAAAGGTGAGGTCATTCGAAACAAAGCAAGATTGGTTTGCAAAGGTTATGCCCAAGAAGAAGGAATTGATTATGGTGAGACTTTTGCACATGTTGCTAGACTTGAAGGAGTTAGAACATTGTTGGCATATGCTGCTTTCAAGAACTTCAAGGTATATCAAATGGATGTCAAATCTACATTTCTAAATGGAATATTAGAAGAAGAAGTTTTCATTGAACAACCTGAAGGATTTGTTGAAGACAATAATAAAGATCAGGTATGTAAATTGAACAAAGATTTTTATGGTCTGAAACAAGCACCTAGAGCATGGTATGAAAGATTGAACTCTTATTTGATTAAGATTGGTTTTATAAGGACAAGTGAGAACAACAACATGTACATGAAGAATGATGAAAATGGAATACTAATCTCAGCCATATTTGTTGATGATATTATATTTTGTGGAAATGACTCTTTATGTAAGAACTTCAGAAATGAAATGAGCAAAGAATTTGAGATGTCATTAATCAGTGAGATAAAGTATTTTATAGGCTTACAGATACTACAAATGAAAAATGAAATTTTCATTACTCAATCCAAATACATAAAGGAAATCTTGAAGAATTTGGAATGGAGGATTCAAAACCAGTAAGTACTCCTATGATTACAAACTACAAACTATCAAAGAATGATGAATTTGCACCTGTTGATGAGACACTCTACCAATCCATGATTGGAAAACTACAATATGTTGTTCACAGCAGGCAGATATAGCACATGCAGTAGGTATTGTTGCAAGATTCTCTGCAGATCCTAAAGAAATACACATGACAACAATCAAAAGAATTTTCAGATACTTGAAAGGCACTGAAGATTATGGTTTAGTATATCAGAAAGGAAATAATTTTGATTTAAAATTTTATACTGATGCTGATTGGGTAGACAACATTGATGACAGAAAAATCACAAGTGGAGGAGCTTTCTTCTTAGGAGAAAGACTAGTGAGTTGGCTTAGCAAGAAACAAGGATGTGTTTCTCAGTCAACAGCCGAAGTTGAATATGTTGCTGCAGCACTGAATTGTACCAACATTGCATGGATCAAACAATTGTTGGAAGGTATAAATGAGAAAGTTACCAAGCCAGTAACTATATTCTGTGACAATACTAGTGTCATTAATATTTCAAAGAACCCTATTCTGCACTCTAAAACAAAGCACATATCTATCAAATATCATTATCTTAGAGAAGAAGCTCAAGAGAAGAAAGTGGTATTGGAATATGTTAACACAAAGGAACAAATAGGTAATATCTTCACCAAGCCACTACCAAAGGACACTTTTGAATATCTCAGAAGTAAGTTAGGGGTCCTACCCTATCTTTTACTCACTGACTGAGATCGGTGAAAGCATCACTTCGATGACTCTATTGAATATCTTTTAGGGAGCTGATGCTGGAGTGATACACTTTAGAATGTTTTTCTGAAAGTGTACTGGAAATAATAATGGGATAATATAGAAAATGATACAGAATTGTAAACAAATTCTCTGACTGAGACTCAGTTGATACACAAAAGCAGGAAATAACTTCTTACAACAAGAAATTATGTTTTAGTTCTATTCTTTTTGGCATTGTTGTCAAAGGGGGAGAAGACCAAGGAGAAGACCAAGAAGGAGAAGACCTACCTAGGGGGAGAAAACTGAGAAAAGGCTACAGAGTGAAAATAGAAGAGAAGTCTGATGTATGGGGGAGAGCATTTCAGCATTTCAAAATCACAGCAATCCAAATTTTTAAAGGTCAAATCAATTGTTTTTGCCATCAATGCCAAAGGGGGAGATTGTTGGCAATATTACAAGGATATTGAGAAGGTTGTTGATGATTATGGACATAACTGATTAAAGATGTTTTACTATCTTGATATTATTATTTTGTCATTGATGTCAAGAAATTGATTTTCTAATTCAGTATGATGTTGCCATATCTTAAGAAATATGATATGAAGATTATAAAGAAGTCGATAAAGACACAAGAAAGAATATGATGAATAAAGTGATAAGTTATTCAATGGGCAACTCTACCGAGTCAGACAATGATGAGATCTTAATGTTTTAGATTGTTCTAACATCATGCATATGTTGTAAAATGAAAAGGTTAATACTATACTACGTTATCAAGAAAAGAACCTAGTTGGTAAACCCTAAGGTTATCGCAGTCGGTTAATGAAGACATAATGTCTACCGAGTAAAGTTTAGTATTCACCGAGTTGTAACCGAGCTATAACAGAATGCATTAAATGTTTACATGTGATATTTAATGAAAGATGCTAATGAGCTGGAATGGATCAATGATTGGCAAGCCATAGAAAAAGTTTGTTAACGAATCTAAGGCAATGGAAAGTTGGCAAGAAGATCTACAGCTCAGATTGAACCGTATTACCCTAACACAAGTTCCAAGATGAATGTGCAAGTTTTGAGGTGAGGTAAAATGTTTTCAGATTGAAAGATACAATGAACCTGGACAAGATTGAAGATCTGATGGCTATGATTGATCATGGGAAATGTGATCAAGGAGATTAAGCGGTTAGAAGATTGTTTATAAATAAGGAACTGTTGATAAACAATGTATGCAAGCAAGTGTATGCACATGGATGCTACATAGTGATTACCGAGCATAGAAGCTTAAAGACCTGTTAGAATAACAGAGTATTGATGCCCAACAGATAGACAAGATTAGTTCTATGTCTAGATTGTATTGAACAAATAGGAATCTGCTTTAGCATTTTAGATGTGAAGTTGCAGATAGATTGTATTATTGTTATTTTGTGAAAGTGACAGGAAATATCTTAATCGAGTGGACTTAACAGTCTTATATGTAAATCCTCTAACAAGGTGACCTTCTAAATGAGTGTTTGAAATCCTTTGACAAGGTCACTTCTAACAAAGTGAAGATCCTAACAAATCTGAGGGAAATCCCTTAACCGGGTCACATCTAGCAATGTGTTTTGTAATCTTTAACAGGATTGGCTTTTAACCGAGCATACTCTAGAAGAGTATATTTCTTAGTGGGTCTGAAATCCCACAGTGGTTTTTCCCTATTTGGGTTTCCATGTTAAATCTGGTGTTATGAGGTTTATATTGTTCATATGCTTTTGAGTTTGCATGTTTGACAGTTTTTTTATTATATGACTGATATATGTTACCAAGGTTGAATTTGATGTTTTCATTGATGATTAAGTTTGTATGATTCACCCCCCCCCCCCCTCTCATCTTGTTGGCTATTGGATATGTACTTATATTAAGTATTAGAACTATCAATGTTGAGACTGGCTCCTCCATCTACGAGTACTCTTCTGATTCTTCTCTTATGAAGGTAAGCTTCCAGATGTAGTGGGTCGTTATGAAGCAGTCTATCATTAGGATTATCTTGTTCTATGAATGCAATACGTGTGCCTTGTGTCAAATTTCCTACCATAGATTGGAAGGCATTTTCATCTATATCTTTGTCCACTACCAAATCTTGAAGTGCTTTGTCCAGTATAGCTCTATGAGTGGGTGAAATACACAAAAGCTTGAATAATGTTATATGTGCCGGATTTTTCTTAAGTTCCTCAACAACATTATAGGTCCCTACTGCTGGTGGTTGGTTTTGTGGTATTCCTTGTAAAGTTACCTTTGATCTGCGAGTAACTATTGCATAGTCTTTGTCTTTGGGAGTTATGTTGATTGTAGCCATCGTATCATATGACCTACAAGTTTTGTCAGTATCATATGTTGTGTTATCAACATTTACGTTAAATCCCTCTTCATAGTCTTTATGTGTATGTTTGACATCCATGATGTGTTCTATGAGTCCATCTTCAAACCAACTTGAATGAGATGGTTGATCATGCCCCTAGTCTTTGAGACAAAGATTTCTATCATCATCATATTTTGGTGCCTAGGATATCATACAAATTTGGTTATCATCTATGTGAGTGTCTAGATATTTCTCATCTTGATCAAGTGTTTCTTGTGAATCCTTGTTTACTATATCTCCCGAGTTAATGGCATGAATAGTGTAGTCGTATGAGATCTTTGTGTAGTTAGTTGTATTGTATTGAGTACCTGATGTGGTAGCTTTCCCCGTGACATGCTTAACAAATGGATCCTTAAAAATTGTATGATTTGTTTTTTTGTTGAGGTTTTATTAGTATCGATTGTGATGTCCCCTTGGTCTATCATATCTTGGACCAAGTTTTTCAATTTGTAGAAACTTGTTGTTTTGTGACCTTTAGTCTGATGATAATCACAAAAATCATTATCATTCTACCATGTGGGTTTGAAAGGACCTGGTTCATATACTCTTATTTCCGGTAAGGTGATCATGTTTGTCTATATTAAATTTTTGAGTGCTAACTCAATAGGATCTCCTAGAGGTGTGTAATTTCTTCTTGGAGCATTTACCCTAAGGTACCTTGTGTTCATGTTTTGTGTAGCATTTACATTTGTTGAGGTTGTGTTATTCCCTATATGTGGATTAGATGACTAACTTGTTCTCAAAGATAAAACCAATTGAGTTATGTTTATTGTTCTGATGTCTACAATACCATCACTGGTCACATTTTTGTTTTTCAACCAAAAATTGGACTTGTCATTGTTGTTGGTGTTGCCATACTTAATAAGACCTTGTTCCACTAGTCCCTTCTCACATTTTAGATATTTTTCTATGATTTGTTTGAATGTGGTTAAACATTGCATGTGTATCAGATATTTAATCTTGGGAAACAAGTTTTCTGTGAACATATCCACTTGCTTTGTTTCTGGGATACTTGTCTTGCACCTCCTATAGAGAACCCTCCATTGTTGTATGAAGGATGCAAATGTTTCATTCTCATATTGTTTAGTGGCACACAAGTCCATCAAAGTAACCAAGGTTTCAATGTTATGCGATAAGTTTGCAATAAATTGTTCAGCTAATTCTCCCCATGATGTGATGGTTGGTGGTAAATGTGAAAACCACTCTAAAGCCAAACCCCCCAAACTTTTAGGAAATAGTCTCATTAAGTAACTATCTTCTGTTGCAACCTCAATACATGTCGTAAAAAACTCTCTGATATGGTCTCTAGGATCACCCTTCCCTCGATATATGTCAAATTTAGGTCTTTCAAAATGTTGTGGGAATGGTGGCATGTATAATGTGTGATCGAATGGATAAGGATGTAAGTCCTGCATTGTGTAGCTCTTTTTATCATTACTGGTCTGCATGGTCATCATTTGTTGTTGCAAATTCTATAATTGTTGTGTCAGAATATCTGTTTGGGTCAAAGATACACCTTGTGTTTGTGTATGTCCCACAAAAGGATTTGTGGTTGCATAACTAGGAGCTTGTTGGAAGGTACCATAATTATAATTTTGTGTGTTGTGCATTCCACTAGGTACCACGAAATAGGTGATATGCAAGACCATGTTTGATTGAGTTGCACTTGTTGTATTGGTAAGACATAGATTTGCATTTTGGTGACTATATGTTGATCCTATAGAATAGGAAACTGGAGGTTGGGTTGCACTTGTTGCTTGTGCTTGAATAGGTGCTGAGACACTTGATATTATCGATATGCTTTGTGTTGGTATACTAACATTGATCACCGAAGATGATGCACTTGTTTGAAAGTTTGCATTCATGTTGACATTTGTTTGGATAGGTACGTTTTGAGGAAAACTGGAGGTCGTTGCTTGCATTTGTGTTATGGGCGGTGTTTGACTGTTATCTTGACCTAAAGTTTTTCCCAGTGGTAAGATCTTTGTCACATCAAAATCTTTAGGTAGTTTCGCCCCATTTTGTAATAACAATGAAAGATATTTGTCCCTATCACTATGTATAAGTGCATCTAAGATCATAAGGACATGTGGGTCTTGTTGAGCTGACTCAAATTCTTCTTTTGTTAAATGTTGTTGTAATTCATTTATGGTACACATCGCCTGAGAACCTGATTGTTGACTAGTTGATATGTCCATATTCCACGTTGGATTTACAGACTGGTCATTGTTTGGGTCCATTATACCTTTTGTGTTTTGTGACCTTGTGATGGGCATTTAAGACTACTATATGAGGGTGGTTTTAGGCAATACGACGACTAATGCTAGACTATAGATGTAGGGATGAGGTATGCAAAACTAGACTAGACTCTCTATTGAGGATTTTGATGTGAGACTTATTGAGTATTTCTAGATTTTTGTAATGCAAGTTTTTCCATGTCTTCTCTTAGACATTCTGCAAGAATTTCTCTATCAATCCTACGGGCAATTTTATACTCGATATTTATCTTGTACTCGACTCCTATGTACTGAGGTGCATTTCTACTTGAGTTCCAGGCTAAGTTAGCTAGACTGTCAATGATTTCTCGCTGACCGCCATTTGGCACTAGATTAGTTTGCTCGAAGGGGAGCAAACCATCACCTAGGAGACCCATTACAACACATGCTATGACTTTGCAGGATGATTATGGACTAAGATAGACGTATATGAGGATGATATTGGAGGCATAAAATGAGGACTATGCACCGACTATGGATGATAATGAGGACATGAATGAAGACTATGCAAGGACTTATGACGTAAGTGAGGAATATGCAAGGACTTATGACGTAAGTGAGGACTATGCAAGGACTTAGGATGATAATGAGGACGCAAGTGAGGACTATGCAAGGACTTCCTAGGGTCACAAGTGTGTAAAACTTTGAGTTTTGGGTTTCAAAAAAGGACTTTGTTTTCAGTAATACTTTGTGTAGGACAAGTTTGTGGTTTTCCAAGTCTGAGAATAGTTGTTTGGAGGTGGATATAGTTCACTAAACTATTTTTTTAAACAATCTCTAAAAATTCAGAGATACATAGGATAGGGCCTGAAATAGCCCAAAGGACTGACTCAATACTAGTCCAACACAATGATACATATAAAAGCATAGAATACAATCTTAGGCTAGAAAGTGGACACCATTCAATGAGGCCCCCACAACAAAATACCGAAACAAGGTGGACAGATAGAGAGTCTGGAAATACTGGCTCCACTCCATGGCACACACTTCTCGGGCATGCTAGTCTCTCTTACCCTGAAGATCCGAAGATCTTATCATTGAGGGATTTCAATCTCATAATGTTAGGTACATGAGGGGTATCTATGGGGTACAATCCGCACTGCTGGAATCGCTGAATGTAGGATTTTGGGCTACTAAATTGGTTCATAGTATAAGGGTTTTGAGGGGTCCCAATCCAACGATGGATTCTTGAAGAAAGCCACTTAAGACTTTAGTTGAGCTTATCGGTGTAGGGAAGGCCCCCACATATGTCGAATTCACTCAACACTCTAGCCACCTGACCAGAATATTTATAGAGTAGCTTGAAAAACCCGCTCGAGAGTACACTGGGAGAGATGATATCCCCAACGCATCCCAATTTGAAGTACCTCTGTGGGGTGATGAAATCCCCAGTCAAAGATACCCCTCACTACATGGAATAAAATAAAATTGGATGTCGTTGTCACCTCCTTCCTTTCTCCCAAGACCCCGAAGGTGGGTGGAAAGTTAGTTAATGCAACAGTAGGTTCACCCCAAACACAATAAAAATTCTTTACCTTAAGAAAATCAAATATGATTTAATCTAATGCAGCTAGATTCAAGTTCATTTTATAGACCAAATTAAGGTGTTGAATCTGCATGTGCATGTCTATTTTAACACCAAATTGAAATATAAAGGCATGCATGTCAATTTTAACCATTATTTATTTTAAGCCCAAATAGAAGTGTTATACATGCACATCAATTTTAGCCAATGTTAATTTTAAGCACCAAAAGATGAACTGTGAGATTATGCATGCATGTCCATTTTATTGTTTGTTGATTTTAAGCACCAAAAGATGAAGTGTGAGATTATGAGTGCAATTGATCTAATACTAATCCAAACCTTTCTTTAAATTCTCCACAGGCTGCAAACAGATGATTAGTAGTAAAATCAAATCAACAGAAGACAAAATAAAAAATTGATAGAAATGAATGTGTGACAATACCTACATGATTGTATGACACTGACAGACCTAATGCATGAACATGACATAGAGAATGCATAATTTTGATAGCTCGAATGTGTGACAACAATAGATCAATTGTGTAATCTAGACAGGATGATTGCATGATAGATAGGCAGATAACACAAAAAAAATAAGAAATTAAGCTAAACCCGATCAGAAACCTGCAAAACCAATTGTGAAGCCCTAGCCAAATCTCTCATCATCCATTCAATATTGATTAGATCATATTTAACTTGATATGAAAGAACTAAATTGTTATATCTATAAAAGGCTAGTTGATCTTCCCAATCTTGTATCTGGTTTTTTGCTTGGAGAACCCTTTGATGGCATTTGGCCTGTCTTCTTTGTTCCTTTGTCCTTCTAGCACCCAAGATCCTAAATTGTACCTTTCTTGCCATAAACTATTATAATAAAATCTTGCAATATAAATAATCCATTTCCAGATTTACTCAATTTTAGACAGAATTAAACAGATCAGAGAACATAAAAGATATAAAAAAAAAAATAAACAAACTATTTTGTGCGAATGCATGATCTGGAAAGGGCGATTGTGTGACCCTGTCAAGTCGAATGTGGGACCCCAAGGGGTCGAATGCATAGCGTTGTCTATGAAATTGCATGAAGATGTAAGCGTGATTGCGTGATGAAAAAGCTATTCTCAAAATCCATGCGAAATCTGAAAAAAAATGCAAAAATCCGTACAACCTGCAAAATTTACACAAAGAACAGAGAAGGTAAATTAGCTATGTTTCACGTCGGGTTCACCAAAATATGTGCAAGTAAAATTAATCTTATAAACAACTATTTAATTAGAAACAAAGGGAAATTACGAATCCCTATCTAGTGAAAGAGTTCTAACAAGCAAACAATGGAATAATTCAATATCAAACAAATAGGAATTAAAATCATTCAATGAAACTCCCTATTCCAAGATCGCATATAGCCTCCATTGCTCTTCTCTTCTCTATGGTATGATGGCTCTTAGATATTGTGTTGTTAACCTGCAAGTGACACAAAGATTCAAAGTTTGTGATTATTGAAAATGAAGATTGAATGCTCAATTTATATATTTTTGGATGAGATTGATTGAAAGGTGGAACAGAATGATCAAGAGGTGGAACTCAGGTGAGCTCACATGCTGATTGATAGTTGAACTGCTGACTTAGAGGTGAAATAGAATAGATTGAATAGATTAATTGAGTCAACTGATTGAGAAAAATCTTACTAAAAGAAGAAAAAGAAATATTGGAGGAAATAAAAAAGATGACAAAGAGAACTAGAAGATGAAAATAGAGACTGGAGAGATAAATGATTTAATTAATTAATTTAACATGTGCTTGTACTTTAACTTAGATTTTCAATTTAGTCTTTGCATGAGATTTTAATTCAAATAATTATATTTATTCAATTCAATTTAGTATTTGAATATATTTAGAACTTGACTTTGATTTTTGAAATCATGCACATGTATTTGAATTTAGAAGAAATTAGAAGAATATGAAATTAAATGAAATTAGAATTTGGGGATTTGGAAATGGAAGAATTAATTAGTTAATTAAATAATTTAAAGAAACTATTTAAGTATTTAGAAATTGAACTTAATTAAATAAAAGATTATTTAATTTAAAGGATTAAATCATAATTAATATTTAATTATTATTTAGAAGAGGGTTGAATGATTAGATGATGATAGGATTGAGATAGAAATTGAGAATTGGTTTATTTAAATAATAAAGATTATTTAAATTGGGGAATTAACCATAATTAATTAAATAATAAAATATTTAATTAATATTAGAAAATGGTTAAATGATTAAATGATGAAAGAATAAGAAATAGAAATAATTAGTAAGATGATGAGGAAATATAAAACTAGAAGAATAAGATTACTTATCTTAATTAAACAATTCAAGAATTTATTTAATCAATTAGAGGAATAATTAGTACATGATCAATGAGACATTTTTAGATGTCTACAACAACATTTGCATCTACTACCCCATCATTGATTGTGATCTTATTCTTGTTCCAAAGTAGGGTTTGTCTTTCCCATTTGATTCCTCTTTATTCTCTTTGAATAGCTTTATGACACCTTGTTCAAAAAGGACTTTTTCTATTCCCATTCCTTTGTCAATGACCTCTTTAAATGTAGAAAAACAATCTTTTCTTAGCTCATATACAATATCCTTGTTGATGTTTTTAGTGAACATCTCTAAAATTAATTTTTGTGGGATATTACAAAATTGACTAGAAAGACCTCTCCATCGGTTTAAGAATGATGCAAAAGATTCCCCATTTTTTTGCTTAGTATTGCACAAGGTAGCTACTGACACATTTGTTTTAATGTTATATAAGAAGTGTTGTATGAAAGCTTTTGCTAGATCACTCCATGACTAAATTCCAGGTGGGAGTTGGGAGAACCATTCCATTTCTTGTTCACCTAAGCTTTGTGGGAATAGTCTCATCAAGTATGTGTCTTCTCCTGCTACCTCAATGCAAGTTGTGAAAAAATGTCTTATGTGTGCCTTAGTATCATCTTTGCCTTTGAACTTATCAAATTTTGGTGTCACAAAATGTGGAGGGAATGGAGGCATTGGAATAATTCTGTCAAATGGGTAAGGACATATATCTTTCATTTTATTTTTGCTTTGGTGTATTCATGTCTGCCATTTTCTTTTTCAAAATTCATGATTTGTTGTTGCAAGTCATTCTTGGGTGGTGTCTTTTCTCTTTGAGCTAGTCCCATGCCTGATCTACTGGGTAGAGGAGGAGGGACATAATGCATATATGGATGGTATTGATCATAGATGTGTTCATATGGAGGAGGGACATAGTTATATCTTGGATATGGACCACTTGGTATGGTGTTGTAATGAGGAGCACTAGGTCTAGGTCGATAGATGTCATGAACATGAGGATAGGAGGTATCATAAGATTGATCTTGAGTATTACCCCCAAATCTGATATGAGGTCTCCTCATGTCATTATTTTAATGTTGGCTTGAGTCTAATTGCATGCATTGGTATGATCTTGGGTATCATCATGAGCATGTGTAGTGGTAGTTCTTCTCCATGGGAAAGGACAACTACGGGATTGTTCATGAGAGTTCCTAGTAAAACTGGCATGATAATAGGTATTGGGAACTTTTGGTTCTTGAAATAAGGATGAAGGTGACTCAAGTATGAGATGTTTTCTTCTATGACCACCACTACTAGGCCTCCTAAGCCTCGTATTAGCTTAATTTTCTTGATTTTGATCATCCTCCACAATTTGTGATATATCAAAATCATGGGGTAATCTTGCCCCACTTTGTGCCATAACTTGGAAGAAGTATTGTCTATCCCTTTTCATGATCTCTTGAACCAATTTGTTAAAATGGAGATACATGATAGTTTCCTCAACCTATGTAGAATCCACGGATGCATTGTCATTATCATAATAATTTCCATTGTTGTTCTTATTGTTGTCATTGTCATTGTCTCGTATATTACTGCGATTGTCAAATGGATTGTAAAATTTATCTCCATCAAACTCATAGGTACTCATGTTTAAAGACCTTAGATCTTCTTTGACTTCCCTTCTAGACCTTTGAGAATGGGTTTCAACCATGGACTAAAGTCTTGACCAAAATAAAAGGTAGGATGAAAATGCAAAGACTATGGAAGACCAAGAGGTGTATGAAGTGTATATGAATCTAGGGTAAACTTGCAATGTCCAAGAGTGTAAGACCAAAGTATGTATGTTTTTAGAGTAAGGTGTGGCTTCCAAAGAGATGATGGATCTCTTGATGAGGTAATATGACCTTGACTCAAGAAGACCAAATGAGATCCTAAGATGATAGATCTTGATACGGGAATCACCGAGTGTTGTATTGTAGTATGTTTGCAAAGTGTGATGAGGACAAGCAAAGTAATCTTTTGGCTCAAATTTAGAAAAAATATATGAGGGAAATATAAGTGAAGGAAAATGATTTACTATGTGTGACCAAGACAAGTTAACTAAAGAATGAATCCCTATAGGAAGCAACCTTAGAAGCTCTTTGAATCTGAAAACTTAAGTCCTTTTTTTCTCTTGACAATTTTTCTGTAATTTCTCTGTTGTGAACCACAGATGCAGTTTTACTAAAATCAGACATGATTTTTGATCCTAGACATAGTTACAATAAATACAAACATGATTTATGGTGATGATGATAATTTGTAGCTTTCTATTCATAGACATGCTTCTGCTTTGCACAGACGTGGAAATCCAATAGAGATGCAGTTTCTAACAACACAAATGTGATTTTATAGTTTTTTCTGGTAAATGTGATAGTATATTTCTATGATATCTAGACGTGATTCTGCTCTACATAAATGTTGTTTCCCAACACAGATGTAGTTTAAACTAACACAGATGTAGTATTGTCCAATTATAAAGTTGAATGTGACCAAATCTCAATGTTTTGACTTTTGGTGGCAAGAAAACACAACAATATAGCGAAGACCCAATGTATGAAGGTATTATTGTCCAAAAATGATAAAGTGTTTCAATTTTAAGTGTGATATTGATTGTGAATTGTCCTTCCTTGTTTTGCATACACTTGGAAAACATGACAGACACAATATTTGTTTGAAAATGTTTGATTGATTCTTTGATAATGAAGACAAGTACAAATCCTAAGGCTAGCCAGGACCATATTTGTTGGATCTCACTTGGTTTCCCAACTATGCTTATTCAAAGTGGATACTTAGATGCTTCACCCCACTAGCTCCCCTCCATGACACTCACTTCTCTAGGGCAGCCAAGCACCAGTCCCCATGAAAACTCCCTATGGAAAAATTTGTATCTATACTAAGAATCGTAAGAATGTGAGACAACATCAGAGGTCTGACCTCTTGTACCAATAACTAGAAGGTTTTTGGTTTCTAACACATAAAGGTGTCTAGTAAGGGCATCCATTCGGGTGGCTATAATCACCAACGTGTTACGCTCTGTTAAATAGAAGGCCCCCCAGCCTATAGAGGTTGCACTCTATAGGGTTAATGGGGAATCATAACATCATTATAGTAGCATGAACACCCGTTGCTTGCAACTTTCATCACAAACACTTTTATTTATAGTGGCTTGGAAGAGCTTGTCTTTAGCCTATTACCACTTGGGTTGTTCCCTCTCACTTGGCCTTATGGGTTACTTGGGAGGCAAGTCCTCTAAAAGGTAAAATAAAAAGAGCCTATTACTCAAGACACAAAAGACACTTGTTGATTTTAGAGCACCAACTGAAATGTTTTGCTAGAATAAAGAAGACAAAAGAAAGCAATTTCAAAATCAAATCTTTGCAAAAGGTCTTGCACCAAACTTGTTAGTAATTGTGAAATAATACCCCTCCTACAAGCACACAAGTTAGGTAATTTTTTTAGAAATTCCAAATGACTTTGTGAAAAGGGGCCTTCAACAAAACATTTTTTTATCCTTTTTAAATAACTGAACCACTTTGTTAGTCCATACAAAAGAGGTTAGGGTAAAACCAAAATCTGAAAACCCTAAAAAAATGATAAGATTCTATAAATCATAGACGCGACTATACCAGACCCAAACATAGAAAGATGACGTAGACCTAGAAATAGAGCACCAAGATGCGATTTTAGGAACCCAAACCTGCAAAACAAACAGAAAAGAACTGACTCAAAAAAAGATTATGCAGACATGATTTCTGAACAAGGATGCAAAAAACAACTTCGCGGATGTGATTTTTTAAAAACCTAGCTTGCAAAACAGAAACATGATAATATGAAAGGTTCCTAGATATGGAAATACATAGAAAAATGTGACAATAAATAACTTAGATGCAATTTCTTGATCTGAGATCTGCAAAGAAAAAAGACAAATCAGAAATGCATCCAAAACCATCGCAGACATAGAGGTTGAGCAAAAACGCAGTAAGATCAATCATAGATGAGGAATAAAAGAGAGTCTTTGTAAAATCCAACCTGCAACTTTGCAAAAAGATAAATCTACAAACAAGATGTCAAAATAAAAGGGACAAGAGTCCCATCGGGCAAGCCAAAATGTATACGGTGAAAAGTGATTATAAACTATTGTAAAACCATAAATATTCAACCACAAACAATCTAGGTCCTACAATGAAACATTCACCAATACCAATAGAGATACCTAAGATAATGCAAATCAACAAAATAAAGCAATATTACCATTCACATGTCAAGTAGGGTTTCAATCTCCATTGTCTCCTATCTCCATTGATCTTATTTGATATATTTGCTCTCAAGATTTTATGTGTGCACAAGAGCTCAATAAAGAATGGATTATGGTTGATAGCTTGATCGCAAGAAGACTTGATTGCATAAGATTGATTAGGTCATTAGGGTTGATAATGAAGGAGAGTATCCTCTTATATAGACAACATTATAGGAAATAGAGGGATAAGATTGAGAGGTGTAAAGGTAAATGGTCGGCTAAGATAAAAGGGTAGGTAGAGGAAATGATTAAATGATAAAGGGGGTAGGTAAGAGAAGAATTAAGAGATGAATAACATGTGTCATGGATTTAGAAAAGGCTAATAAATTAAATAAATAAATAATGATTTTTTTAATTAATAGAGGAAAGGAGATAATATTTATTTAATTAGGAAGGGATAATTGAAATAAATAATAATATTTATTTAAATGAGAAAAGGATAGAAAAGGGCTAAAGTGAATTAATTAAATAAATAAAGATTTATTTAATTAATAAAAAAATTAAGATCAAATAGTTAAATAAATAAACATATTTATTTAATTAAACAGGATAATTTTAGGTGTCTACAAGAACAACCATTACTGCATTGTCGAGTACTAGTAACAAAGAATATAAAGGTAAGTGATCATTTCTTTGAAGTGTTATAATATTATTCATCTCAATGTGTTTGTAATTTTTATTTCATTCTTATTGAGTAGGGAGACCTCAGATATTTAGATTCTAGGCCCTAGGGGCAATGAATCTTATAGTCTATTATTGCTTCTTAAACAAGTAGATAGTTTTTTGTAGCCTTTATTTCATTGTATATGTCAAACAAGAAGAAGATCAAGATTCCTAAATGTGGTGAAGGACAAGAGAAGCCAACAAAACACAGAACCTTAAATTCCTATTTTAGCAATGTTTGTGGTAAAAAAGATGAAGGTTCATCATCACAACTACCACATTCAAAACTTACACCATTTTTTTAAGAAGGTGAAAAATGTGATATCTCAAATGATAATGAAGTAGAAGATCTAGTAGATACCCAGAGTAGTGGGAATGAGATAATCGACTTGGTCGACAATGTCATAGATGATGATGATGCATGAAAGGGTAAAAGAAAATCCAAATAAAAAAATGGGTTAGGAGTGGGATATGGCAAGGCATTTTCAAATTGATTTGGTGTCAAAGAATACATTCATTGAACTAGTCAAGAATCCAAAGAAAGGTGACACTCTAATAGAATGCAGATTTAAGATTTGTAGTTGGAAATACAAAAATGAGAAGAGGTTACAGCTGAAGCTTGAAACCATAGAAAAGCATCTCGGCAAAGTTTACAAAAAACAAATCATGGATGAAATTGAAAAATTAGTGATAAGATGGAAAACAAAAGAGCAATGTGAATATGTTAAGTGTGCCTTAGAATATGATGCACATTTGAAAATGCCAGCAAATATTGCTAAATGTGAAGGTTCTCTTGAAGCTATTTTTGGAAAGACAATGGCAGTAGCACAACTGGGAAAATTGTTCAGTTGAGTGTTGTTTTTTATATTTTGACCAGAGGGCGTCCTATGATAGACTACCCAAAAATTAGTACTTTGTTATACTTTTTGGGCGTTCCTAAGTTTCCTAACAATCATTGGTTATTGAACAATGGCTGGGAATGTGTAAGTTGCCTTGCTGAGGTTGAAAAACAAGATATAAAGAAAAAAATAAGAGAGTCAAACTTTATTTCATTGTCTTTGGACAAAGTTATGACAAGTCTTGGGTATGTATGCATGTTTATACTGTACAAAATCATGTCCACCAACCTCATCTACTATATGTTTCTAAATTGAAGGAGAGTGCGATAACAAAAATTCTATTTCAACTAGTTTAGAATTCTTTAATTGAATATAGAGGTATGGATGACTTGACAATTGCAAAAAAGTGGTATGTGTAGGAGCAAATGGTGCTTAAATAATGCAAGGTCATAGGAACGGTCTTTGCATTAAACTAAAAATGTCTTGTTCACCCTACATGACTGCCATTCACTGCATGACTCACAAAATGAATCTAGCTTTTAAAATTGTGAGCAAGTATCCTCTAGTAGCAAATGTTGAATATTTAGTCAGAGAGTTCTACTCATACTTTTGTCGAAGTCCCGAACGGTTTTTGGAATTTTAAAATTTTGCCAATGGAATAACCAATGGAAACAAGATTCTTAAGGATTTTGATAATAGATGGATCTCCTTGCATGGTCTAACACATCAAGTTTATCCAGAATATCAATCCTTGATTGGATTAATGTACAAACATCATCACACAAATCTCCTGACCTGCTAGAGGAAATGAACCTTCTTGTGAAAAAAGCCCAAGAAAGAGATATGTATATTGTAGAATATGCTAAGCTATGTAAAATGGCATGCATGACCCTTGATAATCTCTATAAATCAAAACAAACATTTGTAGATGTAAAATTTGGTAGCTGGCAAACATTGACAAATTTGAACAAGCCTAACATTTTTTTTAGTTTAATGTAAATGGGGACTTATGTGTCAGTGTATGTGGATTTGAGATACCAATGCACCACCTTTCCATGATCATGAAACCAGGAAAGTGCTCTAAGAAGAAAGAAGTAAGTGTCACAAGGGAAGATTTTAACAAGATTGTTGATTATGTGACTACTAGTCTGAAGAAAATCACCTCTTCTGTTTCCTTAGAAATTAGAAAACGGTTCCCTCGTGATGCATTACTTGTAGCCATGTCTATTGTGTTTCCTCAATATTGGGAAATCAACAATCCACCTAACTATCATAAGAGGATAATGACTCTGATAAACCATTTTTGAAAATCTATAGAACTCAATGGACAAATTATAGAAGGAATTTTAAATGAAACAATTCTTAGAGAAAAATCAGCCTGTTTTGCATTAACTATGAGGCATAATTTTGAACATTGGAAAAAAGTGGGGAATGCCTTGGAAGAGAGATTAGTAACAAAGGTTTGGACAAAGATAGGTCAGAGCCCACAATTGGCTGATTCATTAATAAAATTTCTCAAACTTGTTGATTTATGTCAAAACATGATATTGGTTTGGTGGAGGATAAGAGATTTTTTTGTGCTTTGGGGTTCTTAAAATCAAATATAAGGAACAAACTAGACAAGAAGTTGGAAAATTGCTCATGGTTGTATCCATTGAGGTACAATGTCTAAAGTTTTCCAAATGAAAGGGCATTGAGAATCTGGAAGTCCAAAACTGAAAGAAGACGGTTGGGTAACACTAAAAACCAAAGTAAGACACCTGACAGTGACAAAATGAATGGTAGTGACACATGTACTAGTAGTTTTGAGATGCAATTAAGAAGAGGTATGCAGAGTGAAAAAAAAAAGACAATAATCAAGGAATCTCTCCATTTGATAATCAGGATGAAGAGATGATTTGGCAAGTTTAAGATATTTAGCACTAGCAGTTACTAGGTGTTTATTAAACTTTTACTGCATAATGTATTTCATCATCCATATTACAATATCCTAAATGTGGTTGATGAAATTTTATATTTCTATCAATGTCATTTAATATTCATATGCAATTGCATTTTTCAAATTTCTATTTACAAGTTAATAGTTTAACATACCACTATTTTTTAATGTTCTAGAATAAGGTTGCATTAGTAATTATTTATTTGATTCAATATTCAAGAATAGATAAAGTGTAGTTTTGCATTAGTAATTACATCATGATAATGGAGATTGTTATCATTTTTTATTGCTACCTTCAATCTTAAGGAGAAACACAACACTAGAATATGGGATCAGTAACCTAGAACATGAAATCAACACTATCAGCACAATCCATAATCAACCTATCATACTATCTCCAACCAAATTTAAATATACTAACATAAAACTAAGAAAAGTCCATAGTTGTGACTATACCCATATTAGGGTTTGTTCCTATCATTGAGGGTCAAGGAACATGATATAAGTTTCAAAATAAAGCCCAAATAAGATTCAATCCCAAGACATCTTGTACTTTAATAGTAATTTCACATTCATAGAATCATAAAATAGAGTTAATTCAAGCCATGATAAATTGCAATATGCTTGAAATTACAAACAAATTAAAGCTGGAAAAACCAGAAAGTATATGGGAATATGAACTATAAAATACATATATGAAATCATTCTATCAGCTTCGCTAGCATGCTCCACTCTCCATCTTATGGAAGTCCAATTTGTTCCAACATATAGTAAGTGACTTGCAATTTTGTTAGCAATTCATAATTGGAAGTGGAATTTGACATCAATGTTTCATCCAAAGCTGCATTCAAGGTTATTAATGGTTTGGTGAAGGCCAAAAAGTTAGCCTCATTTGTGTCCTTAGGAAAAAGGTCCAAATCAAATTTCATTTTATCCTCCATCTTATTTTTTAAAGCAAAATTTCCTATGTATTGTTGTGTTGTATCAAAACTCTTTGGCAAACAAAGATCTATCAATATTTGTATCCTTCCATACAGCTTCTTCATCTTTTTTTCAGCCTTATCCAAGAATTCTTGTGCTTCCCATAGTTTCATACATTTTTTAGTGACAAATGATGCCTTTACTAAGGCATCAATGCAGTTGTGAATTCCCTTGGATGTCAAATATTTGTCATTGGATTTGTAGACTGTTTGCAAAATTTGATTTACAAATTTCTCTCTTGAATTCATGATTCTATTCTAAGCAATGTATTTAGTGAGCTTCCCATAATATTTTCTAAGATTTTCAATAAATTCAAACAATTGACACAATTGGCTAGTCCTCTACATTATTTGCTCCCAAATGTTTTGTTTTATATACTCCATTGTTTGTTTCCAAGATTCAATCAATCTGTCTTTAGAATATTTAATTTCATTGTATGCCTTCTACAACTCTCGTGTCAGTCTTTCATTATTTTTTCTTTCTTCCTTTGCTTTTTCTTTCCACCGATTTGCTCTTTCCTTCTCGAATCCAATTGGTAAATTGTAATTTTTTTTTTGAGGCAGTGACATTCTCCATCTTTTTGTATAATTATACTGAAGAGGCTCTTTCATTTTCAATATTTTTGATGCTTTCAGCTAAGCTTTTCTTCAATTCATTTAGTTCCACCTTTGTCTATTCGTTCTTTGTACTTGTAGATGTAGAGGCAGCTTTTTTATTATTTTCTATAATTCACTGATCTTGTTATCTGCAACTTTCCTCTTTGCTTTCTCATTTTCTAGGTGTCTTTGTAACTTTTGTATTTGTCTCTCTAACTTATCTCTCTCTCTCTCTCTCTCTCTCTAGCAATGATGTGTACACCACTTCATTGGTATTTCTTGACACATTAATTTTGTCCATATTTTTAACTCCTGAAATTCCATTTGGATGGTGCTAATGTGAAATTGGGAGGGTTCAATTTGATTCTTTGGTTTATTTTGATTTAAATTGGGGGCATAATAACCATATACTCCATTTCTTTATTTGGGTCATATGTGGGAAATACCCTGTTCATTACAGGTTGTTCCTCTACAACTATAGTACCTACAAACTTCATCATTATCTTATGTTTTTCTTTATTTTTATCTTCTCTCCCTCTAAATTGATCAACAATATTATTATAATAAAAATATAGGGTTGCTGATGCAATTGAATGTTTGAATGGTGAAATAACACTTGCAATGATGTAGGCACCTCCATGTATGCTTATGACTCTAACTATTTCATTCTAAGGTCTAGCAAAAGCTGCAAAACCAATTCCTAATCCTATCCCACTCACTTACAGTTGTGGTTATGAGACTCATTTGAGGGGTTTGTTCTAAAGCTAGAAACAATACTTTCATAGTGGAACTTGATTGAATTGGAGTTGTACTTTTCATTGTTGTCATAACCTATTGCTTCTTTGGAATACCTTGATCACTGGGATTTTGTATAGTATCTTCTACTATTGGCCTCTTCTAAGAAATTTTTTATTGTTGCCCTTTTTTACCACAACTAGTACCAGTATCCATACCATCCCCACCAATGGCAGTAGCACTTGGTTCACCACCATGTTCTGGTTGTGATTAAATCCAAGTGTCTAGATTTGAAGCTCTAACCAAATAAGGTTCAAGTGTGTAAGTATTACCTTTCCCTATTGATTTAACTCCAATGCCTTGATGATCTATAGTTTTATCAATTCTACCTCCAATAGAATCCAAGGGCCTTGTCCTTTGGACCCCAAACCACCACCTTGATAACCCATTGTCACTATTATCGCTGCCCCTAAAGTATATATTTATTTCATGGTCTCACTAAAAAAAGATGTTTTTGCAAAGTCTATAGTAGTTGTTGTAGTGTGACCTGAGGGTATCTCATTATCACTATCATTATCTCTATCATCATTAGATTGATCACTACCATCATATACTTCAGAGAGATTCTCTATATTCCACAATTTGACAAACTCAGAATCCTCTAGGATATCTTCAAAATCTGCAATAGTCTTTGGTTCACCTAGATTCTTCCTCATAGACCAAAAATCTTTGATTTTGTTTGATGTCTAGTTTTCCTCTACACAAGCTTTTGATAGAGAAATTGGGATACTTATTCTATTAGATGGAACATTAGATCTTTTTAAAAAATTGTCAGGCCTCTTAATTTTGGGTCTCATGCTTTGTTGTTCTCTGTGGGTGCAATGCCATAATTTGTGTTGACAATTATTCTAGAGAAATACTTTTCTCAACAACAGTTTCCTCCATCACTTTTTGACCTCATCCCAAGAATCCTTGTTTTTCAAAATTTCTAAAAAGGGTTTAATTTCATGTTGTATTTTACTTACAAAGTTCTTATTTACCACAACAATTTCTTTAATGATGTTGCATGGATCATACTGCTAGTAACTGTCAACATCAAAATTATAATTTTTCAAAATTTCATGTACCACACTGAATTCTTTTCTCTCAAATGTGAACCCTCTGGATGAAAAAGGTAATGAAGGAAATATGCTCTTGTTTTGTTCACCAACAAAGTAGAGCTGATTTGTACTCTCCATTTGTCGTACATATTCCAATGTAAAAACTCTCTCTATCACATGTATTGGAAGTTTGTAGGGTTCTACTCCTGGTCCATAAAACCTTAACACAACATATTCTTCCATGATGAACCATTCCGCCAATTGTATTTTACATCCCAATTGAATGCAATCTCTACAAGATGAGAAATCTAAGCATTGGAGTGTTTTTAATTGCATGATACATTGGAGCCAAAAAGAAGTCTACAAAATGGTTGTAGTTCCTTCTCTTTGTTGGCAATTGACACTTATCCGGTGACCTCTGTTAGTTGCTTATTGGTTTAGGGTTGTCATTGATGGCAAATATTCTTGGAGATTTGATGTGGTGGTCATGATTTCTCTTATCAGGAAGCAGGAGTTAACTGGTAGCCAGTCAACCGGTAAATCAAGGCTATCTCAGTGAAATTTTGGTCCAGAATTATTTCTGGTGACTGTGGTGATTTTGGTGATTGATTTTGGTATCTCGGTGAATGGGAAGATCCTTTCAAAGCATGTGATTATACTCTTTTGATCTGGTGCTATGTTTTGTTAAATATTGAAGCTGACTTGAAGCTACATGTTACACTTCTTGAAGCCGACTTGAAGGAGATTATTTTTTATATCACCGGATATATAAGATTGTTTTTGCAAATGGTTTTCAGTGTATTACTATTGTGGTGATAAATTTTGGTGTGATTAAGCACAATTTCATGAGCGCATTTGGCTCACAAATAATTTGGTAGCTGACTGAGACATAAACAAAGTATTTGTAGAGCGAGTACAGTCAAAGATCTTGTGCTTAACTGGAACTCATTCATACATTGTCAGATGCTACTTCTAAGTTAATTTTATTGCATTTCCTCATTTTAATTGAATTGTAAGTCAATGAGACTTCCTTGCAGGTTATATCCTTTTGGGTCATTGTAATTGAGCAGTGATCTCTAGGTAGTGAGCTTGAATGCAAGTGCATTCCCCATCTATGTAATATTTATGTACTCTTGGCCATAGTATATGAATATTGTGGGTTCCAGTCGAACCATGGTTTTTCCCTTTATGGGTTTCCACGTAAATATTTCGATGTTATGGATCTATGGTTTGTTCATTGCTTGTTTATGTTCTTTTCTATTATATATTGCTAGCCGGTGGATAAAGAATAAGTCTGTGAATTTGATTTCTGGCAGATGACTGATTTATTGCCCCTCTCAGTGATCCTTGATTCTAACACTCTTAACTTGATTTCTGGCAGATGATTGATTCACCACCCGTCTTAGTGATCCCTGATTCTAACACTCTTATCATGCATTCTTATCTTAGTGGTCCATTCATATATTGGATACATCATTGTCTCATCATCAACCTTATACACTTGAATCTAAAGCTTGTAGGTCTCAAAGGTTCCATGATATTTAACTAGAATAAGATGACACAAGTAGGTTATAAACCTAAATGTCTTAGAGGAACCTTTTTTAATCATTACAAATTGTTTGAGCATGCATTAAACAATGTGATCAACAAAATTATATCTAACGGGATAATTAACACAATGGATATTAAATACCATTTCAAGGAGGCTTGCACCCATCTCCCTATTATTTTCCAATCCAAGGCAAAATGTTAGCATGACAATAGTATCTTGAACCCATGACACAAAAATATCTCCTTCATAAGGAGGCTTATGATTTTGATCCAATTGGATACCATTAATTTTTATAGCTTTGAAATAGTTATTTTTCCCCTCTTCATTAATTGCTTGATAATCACAAGTGATCTTTTCTAGGTCAGTGTGGATATTTGAGTTTCTAAAATCTTCTGCTCCAAACCCTATCCAAAAAAAATTCAAATTGTTCCTTGGTAATGGATAGAATTTTCTTTGGGATATTTTTATTAACAATTTCTTTTCTATTTTCATCATAATTTTGGGTGCAAACCATGAAAATTTCCGGGCAAGGGAAAACCTCAAGTAACATCATGCATACTAATCCAACATCCCACGTTGTAGTTTTATTTGTGTTTTGTCTTAATATTTTATTATACACAATTTTTGGTGTCCTGGCCCTTGGGAGTGTGACCTTGTTCTCACATTAAAATCTAAGTTCTATGGCTCACCTACCACGAATTACAGATCATAAATATCATGGTATTCATCAATGAAACTTGGGGTTTTAACTAGTTCAACATAGTCTATTTTTTGTATCTCTTTGCCTTTCCCCATCGTTGGTAGCCTGGTATAGTAGTGGTGGTAGAAAAGATTGAAAATGTAAACCTTCAATGCTTGGTCCCCTAATTCCACAATCTAAACTACAAGATTGAAAAAACTAAAAACATGGGATGTAGGGGTTTTGTATTTCTCTTAGTAGCTTACCCAAAATTTGAATTTGAAGTAGCGAATAAAAAAAGTGGTGAGGATAGACTCTATTGCATCTCAAATCTTGATTTTGAATCTGCCTAGTTAGCTAGTTACTCAAAAGTCCAATCTCCCTTAATTTCAAGAGCTTCCTCAAAGGGCTAATCTGTGATTAAAATTTATTTCTTTATCCTTCTATCTTTTCTTAAAATCTTTCATTCTTGATAGTGCTCACACGTGTCTCTATTCCAGAGACTTTTAATAGAATCTTGTAACCCTCAAAACTTTGGCCCGAAATAGAGCTTGTGTCATTGATATGTGATCATCCAATGATCACTATATTAATTATAATTGATTAAATATATATATATATTTAATTAAGTATACAATTTAGTATAGTTAATAAGACAATGCTCACACATGTCTCTATTCTGCAAACTTCTTGTACAAACATGTGTCCTTCTGAACTTCGACCCAAAATATAGCTTATGTCATTGATCTAAGATCATCCAATAGTCATGAAATTGATTATAGTTAATTACGTATACAATAAAGAATTTAGTATAGTTAATTAGATAGTAGGCCCGCACACATGGCACATGGGCCTCGCTAACATATGAGTCTTCTTTAGTGGACCAATAAGCTTCTGCATGTTGGAGGTCAAAGGACACATCGAAAAGGGTGGGCCCAATCTATTCACCTCATTAGCCACAGTATTGAGCTACAAGTGGTCACTTGTTAATACGATGACCCAAATCATTAAGCAGTTGTGCGATTAATAAAAGCTACTTGCCAAAACTAACTCTACAACTCCACTCGCACACATGGTGCATGAGTCCTACCAACAGTGATGACATACACATGGACCATGAAATGAATGACATGTGGAAATCCAGGTAACATGGCAAGGATGTGGGTCTTGCATGCTCATCTCCTAAGTGTGACAATGTCCGACTATATTTTGTAAGATCAATGGTCAAGATCTTTGTGCGATTGCGTAGTTTGCCGAAAGTGCTCGATGAAGCTAACTCTACAATGTTGAAGGTTTTTATAAATGATGGGAAATAAAAAATTATAAAGATATCCACATAGACCAATAAGATTCTACATGTTGGAGGTAAAAGGACACATTGAAAAGGGTGGGCCCAGTCTATCCACCTCATAAGCCACAAAATTGAGCAGTCACCTCTTTTTTATCCGACAACCCAAATCATGGTACAGTTGTCAATTAATCAAAGTTTCTCACCAAAACTAACTCCACAACTTTGTCTGCACACATGGTGCATGGGCCTAACCAACAATGATGACTTACACTTGGACCACTAAATGAATGACATGTGGAAAGCCACACAACATGGTGAGGACATGAGTCCAACATGCTTGTCTCTTAATTGTGTTAATATGCAGTTATCTTCTATAAGAGTAATGGCCAGGATCTTCACATGATTGCATACTTAGATGGAAGTGCTAGATGAAGGTAACTACGTAGTGCTGAAGGTTTTTATAAATTGTGGGAAATAAATAATAATAAAGACATCTACATGCTTGTTTCTCATTCATTTCCGCTTTACAAAGAATTAGTTGTTGGGACCATTATTTAATTCAACAGCTAGTTCCCGACATTAAACCATTATTTGTGCTTATAGTAAATACATCTAATTTCCCATTGTAATCCATATTTTTTTTCATTATATTAGCTTCATTCCAGTTCCTTTATATGTTTTCCATGCTCTAAAATGCTCTATGTTTATTTTTCAATCTAAATTTACCATTGTAAGGGTTTGTGATATAGGGTTTTCTACGTGAGTTGTATTTCAATTTCATGAGCCTAATTGATCATCTAGAGTTGAAGAGAGAATCATTTTAAGGTTTATTTTGAAGCCCTAGCTATTACCTATATCTATTTACATAAACCCTAACTCTATTAATGGTTGAGTCTTCTAGCTTGGGCAAGAGGAAGTTCTTAGAGGAGATATTATGCAGCTTCCTATATCCAAAGAAACACAAAAGAGGTCTAGGCCATGATCTAGGCCTGATGAGTTCATAATTGATAATTCTTTGGGATGTAGGGATGCTCTAATCCCACCATGGGGTTTTAGCCTTTGGAGGAGAGGATAAAATAAAAAGAAGGAACACATCCCTGTGTCCAACATCTAGAATTGCAATCCTGCAAGGCTTGTAGTCTCAAATGTTTATGTAAATGTTGAATTGGTTGTTGTCATTGCCAACAACTATAAGCCTGAGACTAGGGAGATTTTAGCCAAGAAAGGTGGTAGATTAACAACTATCACAAAAGAGGTAATATATGAAGTGTTCATGTTAAATCTTAACTTGGATTGGACCATCAACCCTAAGGAATTGGCAAGATATACAAGAAAAATGAAGGTTTGTGTAGAGAGAAGTTGACATCTATGAGGATTCAAGGTTTGAGAAGAGATCAAAGGCAATTGACTTCAAAGAAGGTTTCCCCCTATAATACTAATTTGTTTGCTAGATACTTCACAGACACATACTATGCTCTGTGTCAAGTATGTGGTGTAGATGCCAGGAGCATGATTCCAAATTGGATGTTAGTGATATGTGTGGACATCTAGAATAGAGATATCAACAAACCTTTTGATTATGATACTATGGTGGTTGAAGGTCTTCACAGTGCTCTCTATGAATTAAAGAGGGTAAAGCCAATAAACTTAAGGTACTACTCTTTGCTGATGCATAATTTCTTGTACAAGGGTCTTAAAGTATGTTATCCAGAACTACATGTCACTTCTATTGTAAATGGTGAATTTCTTCTAGTCTAAGAGTGGACTTATGTTTGGGATATGCACATGAATGAGTCCAGTTATCTTTCTTTTGAGAACCATTTTGTTAGAATACTAAGCATTCTTCATGGGGAGGTAAGATGGGGATTAAGAAAAGAACTAAGGAAGTTCTTAAGACCTATGGATCTTGTACTTGAATTGGGAATCCCTCATAGTTGGGGACCATGGTTCTACTTTAAGGACCATACTATTATTAGGCTTTTTGGTAGCCTAGTCACCCCTAGGATTTTGCCTATTACTATCCAAGATAGAGTTGCTTTCTTGAAAATCATGCATCAACTAGCGAAAGAAGAGAAGGGGCTCATATGAAAGGTTCATTTCTCCCATCACAAGTTGTGGCATGGATGTATCACTTTATAAATAGGAAAGCATGTGACATTTTGGACTCCATGTTGAATAAGCATAGGTACTATGATTCTGAGTGTTTATTCAATGCCTTGGCAAGGCAAAGCCTCAACACCATCAATGGGATGATGAAGATTCATAAGATATTATTAGAAATGTTGAAGATTATAATGATGTATTGAAGAGAAAAGAAATATGGTACAAGATAGAATATGAGGAACAGAAGAAGACCAAAGAGGATAGCTCATATGACCCATCATGGAAAATGCTCAAGATTCCAAATGAAAGAATGAGAGCATTTTTTTCTGCTTACCTAGATGTGGACAAAATTCCTTTGCCTCATGAGAGGCCTAGATTGGTGGTTGAGCCACAAGTTGAAGAGCTAGAGGAAGAAAGGCCTATTTCTCGTCAATCTATTGGATCTCCTATTGGTCCTACTTCCCCTCCACCATATTCCCCACCTAGCTATGATGAGGTCCCATTTGCTTCCATTCCTACTCAAGTTTCAGTACGAGTCTCCCAAGAGCCTCAACCATCTCAAAGGATACTTGTAGAAGCTGCAAAGAAGAAACTAATGGTTGCATCTTCCTCTTCAAGCAGACAACTATATCAGATTCTGGAGAGTCCTAGAGCTATAACTAATTTGCATACATTGTATCTTAGAAGAGACATTCCACTTCAATACTATGAGGGCTTTGATTTTTAGGGAGAAGCACCCATTCCTCCACATATATTTGACACAATATTGGATGTCACAATTCAAGGCCCTTCAGAGGAGTGGGTCATTGATGCTTTTAAGCTTGGAGGTGATCTTAGTGAGGAAATAAGGTTGAATACATGTGAGTAGTTTATGGATTATTATGAGTTTATATATACAAAGGAGCTCCAACAATTTGTAATAAGAAACATGGTAGATGAGCTAAAGAGAAGAAAAGGTATCAGGCTTGACAACTTGAGAGAGGATGAGAGACTTAGAATGAAGGATGAGCTTCTAAGGGCAGCCAAGGAGAAATTGGCTATTATGACCCCTAAAATGGGAAGGCAGATTGTAAAGAAGAGTGGAGTACTTCTCTTAGAAGGTTGGGATATATCTTTTGTAGTGGCTTTTGATGCCTTGAGAAGGAGGCATGACATTGACTTAGACACAATGGATCCCGAACAAAGAAATAAGGTACTCTTTGGAGAATTTTTTTATGATCACCTAGATGTTTATACCCATTTACAAGAAGGCCAATTATAAGCAATGAGATTAATTAGTTGTTTGGGAGTCTGCTTGTCAAGAGAGTGGAAAATACTACTACTAGAGAGGCCATGGGTATGACCATGCAAGTTTCAAAGTTTGCCCATAAGGTGGGAATGAAGGTAGATGAGGAGGTTAATATTTTAAAGGATAGGGTAAAATCATTAGAAGAACAGTTATTCTCAAGCCCAACATACAAGCCTCCTAAGATGATTGAATATTCCTCTAAAGAAGGATTGCCATTAAGAAGAGACCTAGCTCAGACTAAGATATTTATGACAAGGATGGATGATGAAATTGATATGTTAAAAGAAAATTCCTTGAGAATGGAGAAGAAAAAAATTATAGAAATGCCTCAGTCCTTACTTCAGTCAAAGTTTAACACAATCCTAGATCATGCAGATGCAACCTAGGATGAGCATAGAGAGCTATTAGGATTTATTAAAGAGCATTTGAAATGGTAGAAGTTTATGGCTTGTTCTCTGTCTCATATGACAAAATAATTGCAATATTGGAAGTTGTTTTGACCAAGCCATTTATTTCCCTTTACAGTTTAGATTAAGGTTTGAAGTATTGAAACAAGTCTTAATTATCCACATGATGTATGCATAGAGGATAAGGATTGAGCTCAGAAGCTTCCAGTGTTTGGTTACGTACCACATACCAGTCCTGTTTGATAAAGAGAGGATTATCTTGGAAGGAAGGAAAGTGTTAAGGCCTAAGTCTGAGTGGAAGACAGATATTCGGACAATATTAGATACAATATTGATAGAAATTTTTGTATATGAGATACATATATTGAAGAAGTTGGAGTCACATAGGGATGCATTGTCAAGGTTTGATAGTTGGATGACAAAAATGAAGGTGGCTAGAGTAGAGATAGAAGATAGAGACTACCAACAACATATCATAGGATTGTAGGACTTCAAGAAGAATGGAATTTTGTGATCTATCAGATCAGGATGATGACCTAGGCGAAGGTGTACAGATTGGCATTTAATTGCCATTATAGTTTTGCATGGCTAAGAATGCTAAATGAGGTTCGATAATTGTTTATTTATGATTGGGCCTATTTTGGATGTGTCTTTGGGTAGTAGTTGGTGTTTGATGTTTGTCCATAGGGTTTGGGGGTGAACTTTTGTAATAGTGATATTGTCTCCGATGAGTGATTGGGTTGGCTCTTTTAAATAATGCCAACCAATTTTTGGTGCTTGGTCTAGTTTAATGGTGGCAGTCAGTGCTTGGTGATAGGTGATGTGTGTCTTCCTCAATGGTTCAGATGTTATGCAAAATTTTGTATCAGCTATATATCTACAAATCTTTTAATAATAAAACATACCTATTACCGATCAAAAAAAAATTTAGTATTTAGTATCAAATTTTATATCAATTTTAATATTACATAGTTGTTATATTTTCATGAACAAATAGTATTTTAATTAAATTTATTTTATGTTTCTTAAAGATGTCTTATTATTCAACATAAAATAGATTCACCAAATATGTAGTTGAATCTAGTATGCCCTATATAAGATACACCTAAATTGTCTTGGCATCAAAAACTTCTAGAAATGATATTATCATAAAAGAACTTGCATATATCGCATTGTGCACTACACTTCAGCTAAAATAAAATCTCATATGACATATCAATTCATCAATAATATTCATATAAATCATTTGAACAATTTTTTTTTGATAAGTTAATAGTTAGGTAGGCCAACACCCATTATAATAAGATAGGATTAAAAATAAAGATATACAATAGTATTTGGCTTGTAGCCAAAAATATATTCCCTGTAGTGTTTCCAACGATCACACTATATCATATGTCCAGTAGTGGCAAAAAATATGGCATAAGTAATTAACAAAATAACTTAACAACCCATAAACCACAATACAAAATTCAAAACAAAACAAAGCAATTGCACCATACTTCAGGACTAGGAGACATTCTGAGCCCATCTTGCCACCTCCATAGCTTATCGTTCCTCCTTCATTATGTCCTACCTAATTTTATTTTCTTGTAAAATGAGAGGGAAGTCCTATCCACAGTTAGCATGAGCTTCATCTGCAACAATTTCCTCCACACCACATCTGTCACCCTCAATCCATTCCTCCCCACTCCCCAGCTCTAGCACCCCTACAATCTCAATCGCATCTACCTCATCATATTTATCTTCATTTAGGAACCCTTTAGTGGTCAGGTAGTCCCAATGCCAATCATCCTCCTCAGATTCCTTGATTTTGTCTACATACAAGAGGAAATTGATACTACATAGTATATCACTCCTCTGAGCCTGCAACAACTCCGCATTTTGTGTTTGAACAATCTGAAATTTACACACCTCAGCCCTCATAATGTAATAGTACTACGAGAGGGGAATGAGGAGGTTGGCATCCACATTGTCAATCACCACATCAATGTCATGCAAATATGCATGAACAGACACTATCTGGGTGAGTTTTTTTGCCCACTCCTTGGAAACCCTCATATATAACACCATGGCAAGAAAAAAGGAAATCTCTAAACTGACCCTATGCATATGATACACCATTAGAAATTCTAACCCTAGCATTTTCTTGACCACATGCATTATGTACAGGCGGTCACTCACCAAGACCCCCCTAACCATTTATCAGTGACTTCACCTACAAACATTGTATGTGGTTTTGTTGCCTTAAGGATAATCATCGTGTCCATCACTCCCACCTCACTGTTTCCAACTCAAACATGTAATGTGGAAATGTGATAATACCCTAATGTCCAATTTAAAGGCATTCGATTGGCTTCATCATAAATGTCTCATTAAATGAAAACTTACCATAAGTTGCCTTGTGTGATATATATTAATAGTATAACTATACATATCTTTATTTTTCTAATTTTTTATACATGTTGATAAACCCGTTGCAATACGTGTGTAGAAATTTAATAGCTTCCTTGAAAATAGCCCACAAATAGAATTACACTTTCACAAGAGATTTTAAAAAACAAATAACAAAATCATTGATATTATTATTCATGTGAGATCAAGAAGTACATTCTAGAGACAATATCTGTAGTAATTATCATGACAGACCATAAACTAATTAATATTGTTGAAGGAATATTTACATTCCTTGCTATGAAAGACTCCACATTCTAGCTTACACATTACTACTCTACCCTTTCCTAAAGAAACCAAGATTCTCTCCAAAAACTCTCTCTTAATTATACCCTTGGAATTCCTTTTATAAGAGTAAGGAATGCAACAAGCTTTAGGCTATTTATAACTGCCATGTTCTCATTTGCCATATGTTTGTTCTGATTGAATCAAAAATAGGTTTTATGGACCCGAAACCATTACAACATAGATAAAATAAAAAGATGAGAAAACAAAGTCCTCATACAAAGTGACTGGTCCAAAAAACCAGCAAACAGAAAAAATAGCTAAACAACAAAAAACAACAAAGAACCCAAGGAGACACTACATAGTAATTTTCTTTAGTAGATCCTCTGCCTTAGTCACCAGCTCATCATAGGTTGCCCCAACTACTTTTAGCTCCTCCAGGTCCTTATTCACTTTCTTTTCCTTCCTCTTTCCATGGGTGCAAGTTCTAGGACCTTGGGCTTCCCCGGTTCCTTCTGCATCCAGGTCAATTTCCTGGGTTTCCTTTTCATCATCGAGCTTGTTGATGAGGGTATGGGTGTTGTTGGCTGAGATTTTCAGAATGCTGAGACTCTACTCCGCAATTTTCTTGAGGCACTCCTCTATCTTGTCCACTTTGGCAACTGTATCCGAGAGCGTTTTTTCGTTAGTTTCCTCTAGGGTTTTTCTATCCTGTATCTCCTTTTCAATTTTCTCAAACCGAGGATTAAAGGCATCTCTGATGTCTTCCGCTTTGGCAATTGTGTTCTTCAAATCTTCAATATAATTGGCCATAGTGTTCCCCTCTCCAATGTTAATGGTCTCTAGGATCATGACTCTATTGCAGAGTTTTTTGTATTCATCCACAGTATTCTTATTCCCATCAATAAGCTATTCAATGGTTTTCATAAAACCCTTCAAGGCCTTAGGGTGAGGACCAGCAGAAGGAGTAACTTTACCAAGGGTTATCTGTTCATCTTTAGCAACATGGAGGGCAGAAATAGTGTCAGCGGCCCTGAGGGTCTCCTCCATAGTCTCCATTTCAAGGCTTTGTTCAGCTTCCAGGGTTCTTGTTTGCTTGTCCTCTTCCGGTTCCTTGCCTGTGTCCTCTGAATCTTTGCCAGTCTCCTTTGTTTTCTTTTGCTTCTTCCTGGGCTGGGCTTGGATTTTACTTTTTTCCTTCAGCACTCCCTTAGGGTTCTTCTTCTCCTCAGGGAAATCAGAGTCCTCTTCTTTCGAAGAAATACTAATCAAGGGTTTGCTTTGGGGCTTTTTACTCTTAGAAGAAGAGGGTCTTGATTTCCTCTTCTTGCTCCTCTCATACTCTGAGTCGTCAGAGCTTTCCTCATTATCAGTCGAGGAATCATTATTTGAATCCTCCTCCTTTGAGAAATTAGAATCGGACATTTCTTCTTCCGAATCCATAGAGAGCTGCATTCGATTGATTTTACTGGCCTTTAGATGATCATAAATGAGGACCATAAGTCCCTGGTGCATTGCAGTGTCACCTCGAGGATTTTCTTTATATGCTTTTAGGGATGCATTCATAGAACAGAGCAAGAAATAAGGGAAATTCACCTTATTGTTATGCCGAAAATGATTTAAGAGGACAAAGTGATATCCATATACTTTCGTAAACCTGCCATCTAGAGTTATATACCTCATTAAAACAAAGATAATTTCCCGCTAGGGCTTTGCAAAATCCCTAGGCGGGTAATAGGTTTTGCTCAACTTTACCAGTCTTTTCTTCTCTTTCTCTATGACCAGGTACCTTTCAATGGCTTCACTACTGACCTTCCTATCTCTGTAGAAATTGCAGCCCTCCCTTTTGAGTCCCGTAGCTTTAGCTATTAACTCTTCGTCAATTTCCACCAGTTGGTCACCCATTTTAAGCTTGCCCTTCTTCCAATTTTTGTAGAACAAGCTGGTATCTTTCCATCACGGCCATGGAGTCTCTCAAGGAAGCTCAAAAGACCACCCTTCTGCAAAATTTCCCACACCTCTTCTTTCTGTTTCCACTCCTTGCAACTTTCTGGCTCATATCTTCTCCTATTTCCGCCCATGGTGTCGTTTCTCACAGTCAAGTTCAGGTTACAGAGCTAGTGAAACAGAAAGCTTTTCGAAGCTAAAACAAAAGCCCATAAATCATGCGTAGCATTATTGATTTGACAAGTTATAATGCATGTTTTGCTAATTTTGATGTTATAATGAGTAATTCCCTCATTATTGAAGTAACTCAAAGTGCTTACTTCTGTACATATCATAATTGCCTTGTCAATCAAGATTCTTTGGGGTACTTCGATATCTTTCATTTATTATGATTTGTCTTACATCTTCAGGAAGACCACTCTCACCTGTCCACATGGTTATTGTATCATTCTTCACCACCACGTTTGCAGCCCAATCAGCAGAATAGTTGGCCTCCCGATATATATGGGATGTGTGGCATTTTTTGAAGGTTCTGATGATGTCAATGGAAGAAAAAATTATATTGTGGATCGACCAAGAGGGCTAAGAGGTCCCATTGAGACATTTAATAATATTGTTGGAATCCCCTTTGATCCAGAGATGGGTACAGTTCCATTTTTTGGCTAGAATAATGCCTTGAAGGGCTGCCATAGCTTCCGCCTTATGATTGGTTTGAATGCCAATAGGGATAGCAACCATACCTTTGCAAATACCTCTATTGTCTCTGAGAATAGCTCCATAGCCTGAAGGACCCAGATTCCTTTGGCTGCTCCATCAAAATTGATTTTAAGCCAGCCATGGGGAGGGGTTTGCCATTTGACTTCAAGCCTTTTATTATGGCTGATATTATGACCATCAGTGATCTTCATATTCTAGGCTCTTAAGATATTTGACTCCAAAGAGTTGTTTGAGTAACAAGAGACCTCCATAGTTCCCATATTTTCCTGAATAGCCCTTTGAATTTTCTGAAAAACAATGTCTTGATTTAAGGACACATCCCTGAAAATTTGGTTGTTTCTTTCCTTCCAGAGACCCCATAGAATGTGAGGCAGAGAGAGCTACCACATACACCTCAAAAAGGAGTTGGTCCAATGAATTTACCAAGAAGAGAACAAATCTCTGATGTTACTAGGAAACACCCAAGCAAGACTAAAGCTTTTGAGGAAGCTTTCCCAAACAGAGGTTGAGAAAGAACAGTGGAGGGAAAGATGGTCCACTGAATCTTCCTCTTGAAAGCACATCACACACCTATTTGGAAGGGCAAAACCTCTGCATTTAAGGTTGTCAACAATAAGGATCTTATTCTGGAGAATAGTCCAGAAGAACATATTGATTTTAGGAGTTAGCCCTTTTAACCAAGCTTTAGACCATAAAGGATTCATAGGAGGGGAGGGGGAGAGGATACAATACATCGAAGATACAGTAAAGGTACCTTTGGGGTTATATCTCCAGATCAGGGAATCCTCTTCTTTATTCAACCAAATAGCAGACAGTTGGGTTTTGAGTTTGGAGAGACTAGGATGAATACTATCAATGTTCTGCCAGTTGTTCCCATCCCAGTAATCTGCCACTAAGGTACCAAAAGAGCCAATACAAGAGGGGGCATGGGAGGCCCACTCATAGAAATCCATTAGGGGTTTGTCAAAAAGCCAGGGATCCTCCCAGAATCTCACTTTTCTACCATTTCCAAGTTTCCATGTCACACCTTTAGCAAACACCTCTTTACATTTAGAAACATGGTTCCAGATATGAGATCCATTTATACTAAGATCCAAATTAAGAAAAGAAGATAGAGAAGAGGAAAGAAGAGAATACTTACTTCTCCAAATTTTGCACCATTCAGAATCAGAGTTAAACCATCTCCAAACTTGTTTTGACAAGAGAGCTTCATTTAAAGTGCGAATCCTCCTAAGCCCTATTTCTACTCTCCCTAGAGAAGAGAAAATTCCATAATCCATCTTTACGGCCTTGGTATTCCTTTTATAAAAATAAGGAATGCAACAAGCTACCAAACCTTTACATGTGACCCCCTTTTTACCTACCATTAGTCCATTCACAAGAGAATATTGTCATAGCAAAAATCGTTGCCACTTTTTTTTATCTTGAAGCAAAACTGTCAGGCCAGTATATACATGAAAGCTTTGGTGCCGAGTCACATAAAGAGTCCATGAATGCCAACTATCTAATGAGCCATGCCACTATCACACATTTATGGTTATTGATGTAGAGAACACTAGGATGAAATATTCTCATTGCATTTTCTGGTAGAGGAGAACTTTGAGAGTTTTGATCAAGCAAGGATGCTTGACTCCAAAATCACATCTCTTGTATCTTCACCCATCTTTTTCTATGCATTCTACCCATTATTAAGGGGAGATGGTAGTTGGCAGAGAAATCAGAATTATTTGCAACTGCAACCAAAGTCTATAGTTGCATGCAAGCCTTTCAATAACCCTCTGGTTACCTTTGGCAATTTAAATACCCCTCTAGCTACAAGGTAAGTCGTCAATCTTCTTTACTTCATGTCATCTATGAACCTTCAACAACGTAGTCCTCTTTAGCCACATCTCCTTACGCCATAATTAAGCTGCAACTTCTATTTACTCCATTTTACAACCTTTGCAAGCAAGGCAATAACACTTCCTAATATTTTATCTCTATAAATATGTCTCTTCTACATTCTGATATGCAACGTGCGAATAATGTAACTACTTTGTTGAGGAGTGTTAATTGGAAACAACTAATGACCATATTTCTTGATTTGTGAAGTGGTGGCAATTGGTTGTCAGGTCTATACATTTGGATTATTCCACATATTGTATTAATCTGTGCGAGATGTACTTTTCTACCATTTCCTAATATAAAATATACATGACTCAGTGCTCATTGACCTCAACATCTCTCATATTGACAACTTCTCATTGAATGAATGAATGAAGGATTTTTAGTGACGTCCACGAGACCCATTGTAATGCCCCTCCAAGAATAGTTCTTATGATAGTTATGTTAGATGCTACTGAATCTCATGTGTGCTTTTGACTTCCTTAGTGATGATTGAATTCCTCTTGATTGAGATGTGTTATGATGTTTTGATTTGATATATGTTGGTTATGCACTTCATCTTTATGGATGATCAAATGCTAAATTTTATTTATGTGTACTAACCCATGGACTGACATATTTTCTTAATTTATGGAATGTATCATGTGTTAGATTTCATGTTTCATGTTTGATTTTGTATGGGGTGTGAGGGGATGATCTTCCATCACTCAATTCAGATAGACATAGAATGTCACGATTCCCCTTCACTAGTGTGCATGTAATTAATGGTTATATGTATGTTATTGTATATATGCTCTTGTTGGTGATGCAGCAGGTACAAGGCATTGACTCTTCCCGGTTTCATAGGTCTAAGTGTGCCTACATAATCCCGATGAAAGTTGTGGGAGATAGCATAAGGCCCATTTTTCAAACCCCAGCCTTTGCTCGACACTAGAGAAATGTTTCTTGTCTTGTGTCAACCTAATCGGAATGACACATAGGCAATTATATGATACCTTTGGTATGTTGTATGTGTTTCGCATGGGTTATTGTTTTATTGTATTGGTAGATTTTAATTATAAGTTTACTTTAAAGTTTTGTTCATATTATATATACATGTATATATATCTATATAGATGTATATATATACATGCATTTATATATACATGTATATATACATATATGTGTGTATATATATATGTATGTATGTATATATATGTATATATATATGTATATATGTGTATGTGTATGTAATAATACCTTCATATTTATTAATGAATTAATATTAATGGTTTTAATAAATTAATTTAATATTAGTGCTTTCATCAATAAATTAACATAAAATCTTTATTGATTTATTAATGAAGTTATTATTTTATTGTTGGAATAAATTTAATGAAATTTAAATTGAACTCTTTAAAATTTTAGAAATGTTATTTTTGAATTGGGGTGTAGTGTTGATTTTTGGGAGGGTGTTTCTTTCTCCCGTGAAGAGTTTTGGGAAGCTGCACATTATTCTGGGAATTTTTTAGAAGTTGGGAGGATTCTTCATTCTTGCATTTTGATGAAGTTCTAGGAAAAAATTGGGAAAAAGTTTGGAAAAACATTTACAGAGAGGGGTGGAAGAAATTTCCAGAATGGTTGGCTATTGGATTTTGGGAAGTCATGCCTATTGGGGATTCAAGTTCTACCTCTGCAATTGTTTTCCAGGATTGCGAATTAGAAGTAGGAATTATACCCCTATTGGTTTGTGTATTTCCTTGAAAATATTTGTATGGAGAAGTATACCTGTTTTGTTTTCTTTTAAAAGAATTGGTTGAATCTACTTGTATTTTCTTTATGGATATTTTGGATTGAATATTTTGGGTTTTCAATTAAAAATTCATTATTTTTTATTTTGTGTGGGGAGTTGTTTTAAATTTATTATTATAATTTATTATGGCAAATATGTTAACTAGAGAATTTATCTTGTTGTTGTAATTATAATATTTTAATCCATACATCTAGACCTTTATTTATATGTGTGTGTGTGTGTGTGTGCGCGCGCGCGCATGTGTGTGTGTATATATATGTATATATATGTATATATACATATATATTATATTTATACATATGTATATGTATATGTATATATGTATATGTATATGTATATGTATATGTATATATGTATATACATATACATATATATATATATATATATATATATTGTGTTAGGATCCAGAGGCAACTGAGAGGGGGGTTGAATCAGTTATCTATTAATTTCAACCCAAATATAACTTAACCAAACTTAATGTCAGTTGACAGTTTAGCAGTTAATAACAATACCAGTAAAGTTTAATGCATGAAAGAGAAAGACAAATAACATCCACAACACATAACACAGATATTTGTATGTGGAAACCCTATAAGGGGAAAAACCACAGTGGGAAACCTTAAACACAATCAGATGATACTACTGTAGATAGTATTTGTGTACAAATGAGGTCTGCACATGTAGAAAGGCCAACTGCCTAGAGCTCACTGATCAATCACAAAATGGGAGTCACACTGACTACAATTGGATGATTAAATCCAATGATAATGTACTGCTCAAAATAGCATCTTCATATGCTGGATTCAGTACCAGTTAAACTCTGATTGTCTTCTTCATACCTTCCTTGATTCTTCAAATAATGTCTGTGTGTATAGCTCTACTTATATTCACATATACCTTATTACATTCCCTTTCACACCTTCTTCATAGTCTCACAAATGAGATCTTACATATATACCAAAACCTAAGACCAAATATGTAGGTCGGCTCACTAAGAATATTATAATTAAATCAATTGCAAATGAATCAATATGCAATGCATCATGTCATCTCAATGCATTTACAATAATAATAAATCAATAAAACATCTCCATAACATGTTGTGTTGATCTGGAATAGATAACGCTTGCCGGTCCATAACCTAGACCTATTTGCCGGTAACAGCAAGTATGTAAACTTGATTAGACCAATAACCAAATCACCAAAATCAAGTGTCCAAACAATGTCTTCGACATAACTAAGTAATCTTGAGAGATAACAAATCATCCTTAGTGCCCGTGAACAATGTAACCTGCCGGTGAACCAAATACCGGTGATTGTGCATAAGTCACTGAACATGTTGGTGAACATAACCAAAGATCTTCAGTGCTAATAAGTGTTGACATCAATGACAAAACCAATGCAACACATCCATAATACCAACAATCTCCCCCTTTGGCATTGATGACAACACAAGATGGAAAAACCATCTAAGTGCCAAACCAGAAATGCCAAAAACCAAAAACCAATAATCTTCCAAAGAGATCAATTACCAGAAATCAAAATACATAATATTTCTCTCTAGGAATAATCTCTCCCCAAAAGATAATGTGTTTTTACATAGATATCTCTCCCCCTTTGACATCAAATGCCAAAGCAATACAAAACCAAATACAATCTGTTCATAGAACTTATAACAAATACCAATTGTTATAACCAAATTTATCCAATCTACTCCCCCTGAGAAGTAGCTCTCCTTCATCAAAGATAGAAAAATATTTCTTTATTATTTGTGTTGGTCTAATGCCATGCTCCAACTGTCTAAGTTTCTATCAGTGAGGGTATAACTCCAAGCTTCTCTCTTAGGTACTTTAAAGTTTCCTTAGGCAAAGGCTTAGTAAAGATATCTACAATCTGCTCTTTAGTATTCACATAAACCAATTTCACTTCTTTTGCTTCAACATTCTCTTTCAGAAAATTGAATTTGATAGAAACATGTTTAGTTTTAGAGTGAAATACCGGATTCTTTGATATATCAATTGCTTCCATATTATCACAGTAAATGATTATATGTTCTTTGCATTTTAACTTTATGTCCTTCAACATTTTCTTAATCCATAATACCCATGTACAATTAGTTGTTGCTGCAACATATTCTGATTCTGTTGTTGATAGTGATGTACAACTTTGTTTTTTGCTCAACCATGAAATTAGTCTGCTACCAAGGAAAAATGCTTCACCGGTGGTGCTCTTTCTGTCATCTACATCTCCTGCCCAATTTGCATCTGTGTATGCACATAAATCAAAATTTTCATCTTTAGGATACCATAAACGAAGATTTGTTGTGCCTTGTAGGTACCAAAAAATCCTTTTTACTGTTGATTCATGATTTTCCTTAGGATTACTCTGAAATCTTGAAACAATACATATTGCATTCATAATATCAGGTCTTGTTTGTGTCAAATATAGTAAACCTCTAGTCATAGATTTATATCTTGTCGGATTAATAGGTGTTGATTCATCCTTCAATGATAGTTTATCGGTTGTCGTCATAGGAGTACTGACCGGTTTAAAGTTTTCCATGCCAAATTTCTTAAGTAATTCCTTCAAGAACTTTGATTGATTTATGAATATACCTTTATCAGTCTATGAAATCTGCAATCCTAAAAAGAATTTTATCTCCCCAATCATAGACATTTCAAATTCTTCCTACATCTTATTAGAAAAGTCTATACACAATCCTTCTTCTCCTCCAAAAATGATATCATCAACAAAAACTTCAATAACCAAGATGTCATCATTAGTCACTTTGTAATATAAGTTGTTGTCAGCATTACCTTTAGTGTAACCAAGCTTCAAAAGATATTTGTTCAATCTAGCATACCAAGGTCTAGGAGCTTGCTTCAATTCATATAAAGCTTTCCTTAACCTGCAAACCACATCTTTGTCATCTGTCAAAGAAAATTTATCGAGTTGTTCAATGTAAACTTCCTCTTCAAGATCACCATTCAAAAATGCATATTTAACATCCATTTGATATACTTTATAGTTCTTGTGTGCTACAAAAGCTAAGAATAATCCGACTGTCTCAATTCTAGCTACTAGTGTAAAGGTTTCATTGTAATCAATTCCTTCTTTCTATGAATATCCCTTACACACTAATCTTTCTTTGTTTCTAATTACATTACCATCTTCATTAAGTTTGTTTCTGAATACCCATTTAGTTCCAATTACTTTTTTGTTTTTAGGTCTGGGAACCAATGTCCATGTGTTATTCTTTTCAATTTGTTCTAATTCATCTTCCATAGCTTTAATCCAATGTTTATCTTCACATGCCTCATTAATAGTTGCTAGTTAAATTTGAGAAATTAAGCATTCTTCTTCATTTGTCAGTCTTCCTCTTGTCATCACACCTTGATACTTATTCCCAATTCTCTGACTTTCAGAGTGATTCAATCTTACATACCTGGGTGTATTCACTTGTTGTTGTTCTTCAGTCACTGTGGAATTCTTATATGATGCCGGTGTGACTGGATCAACATTATGTACCAATGTACTCATTGTAGGTTCATTTGTGATTATCTCAACTGCCAGTTCAGAGTCCATAGACCTCAAATTACCTCCAAACTGTTCATAAATCTTCACATTTGCACTCTCAATGATTTTCTACAATCTTTTGTTAACACATATATATGCCTTGCTCTTAGATGAATAACCAAGAAATATTCCTTCATCACTTCTCGAATCAAATTTTCCATAATAATCATCTCTCCTAATATAACATTTGCTTCCAAATATTCTGAAATATTTAAAAGTAGGAGTATTACCAAACCATAATTCATGAGGGGTCTTACCAGTTTCACCTTTAATGTGAACTTTGTTGAGTGTGTAAATAGTTGTATTCATTGCTTCTCTCCAATACACATGAGGTAGGTTTACTTCTGATATCATGCTTCTAGCTGCATCCAAAATAGTTTTGTTATTCCTTTCCACAACTTGATTTTGCTGGGGTGTCTGAGGTGCTGATAATTGTCTTCTGATTCCATTCACTTCATGGAATGTATTAAATTCCTTAGATGTGAATTCATCTCCTTGATCTGATCTCAAACATTTGATTTTCTTATCGGTTTCATTCTCTACCATTACCTTGAATAGTTTGAATTTCCCAAAAGCTTCTAATTTCCCCCTGAGAAAAGTAACCCAACACATTCTAGAATAATCATCAATGATTAGCATAAAATATCTATCTCCTTGTAAACTTCTAGTTCTTGTTGGACCACATAAATCAGTATGAATTAAGTCAAGAACATTATTGGATTTTTCTAGAATACTCTTAAAAGTTGCTCTAACTTGCTTTCCAAATTGACATTCCTTACATACCAGATTGTGAGGTTTAACAATCTTAGGTAAATCCCTTACTGCCTTAGTTGTACTAATCTTCACAATGCAATCAAAATTTACATGACAAAGTCTCTTATGCCATAGCCAACTTTCATCAACATGTGAAATCAAACATACTTTCTCATTGATATTCAAATGAAAGATATTACCTCTATTCTGATTACCGGTTGCGATCTCCAAACCAATTCTATTCATGATTTTGTATTTACCATTCTTGAATTGTAATTGAAATCCTTTTTCAACTAATTGACCAACACTCAAAAGATTATGCTTCAAATCTTCAACATAGTAAACATTGTCAGTATTGTTCTTACCATCAAAAGATATAGTGCCTTTTCCTTTGATCAAACAAGCTTTATCATCCCTAAATCTTACTAGACCTCCATTGTATTCTTGAAAGGTTAAGAATTTACTTTTATCACCAGTCATATGATGTAAACATCCGGAATCAATTATCCATTCATCCTTTTCTTCAATTCTAGCTGCCAGGGCCTGCTGTACCAGTTGAACAATAGGTGTCGGTTGATCTTTTGTTATTGCAACAAAAGCCCATCCATTGTCTATCAGTTCCTCATCAATAACTCCTTCATCAACATAGTAACATGATTTGTCTCTATTCTTCTTAAATCTATATCTCTGATATTTAGGGTTAGGATTATATGTTCTTTTAGCTTCTTCTTTCAATCTTGCATGTCTATCAAGACACCTAGATGCCATATGACCAATTTTATTACAGTTAAAATATTTAAATGGTTCTTTACCTTCATACTTACTTCCAACTGGACCTTTAGGCATTTTCCTTGCAAATAGTGCTTCAAGCTCTTCAAGTTCTTCATTCTCTCTTCTGATTTCTTCAAGTTCTCTAGCATAGAGTGCTTTCCAATCATATTTTTCAGATGATGATGATGATGCTGCAGATGATGAAGCTTTGAAAGCCAAATCTGTCTTAATTGTAGCAACAAGACCAAATTCCTCAAGTTCAAAAGCTGAAAGTTTTCCAACCAAAGTATCTCTAGATACTGATGTATTAGGCAATGTTCTCAATTCATTAATAGTAGTTACTTTCATTTTATATGCCAGTGGCAATGCTCTTAAAACTTTAGAAACAATTTCATCTTCACTTAAGGATCCTCTACAACATTGTATACCCAAAACAATTTCATTAACTCTTTCCATAAAAGCAGAAATCCTTTGATCTTCTTTCATTTTCAGATTTTCATGCCTGACCCAAAAGCATTCCAGTTTTACAATTTTGACAGTGGTATCACCTTCATTCTATGTCTCCAATTTATCCCAAATAGCTTTAGCAGTTGATCGGTCTGATAATCCCATGATTTGTTGATCTGACAATGCACTCAAAAGTGCTTCTCTTGCTTTGCAATCATTCTCCTGATCTTTAGCCAAGGTTGGTGGATTAGGTTGACTCAGTGTAGGACCAACATAGCCATTCTTTGTAACATCCCATATGTCTTTTCCAATGCAATTTATATGTGTCTCCATTCTGATCTTCCATATACCATAGTTAGTTCCATCAAGCTTCGGACTGTCCTTCCTGAAATAGTTAGTTGTCATAGAATCTCCTCAAGTTATTAAACTTCTGCAAAAAGAGGACTTAGCTCTGATAACAATTGTTAGGACCTGGAGGCAACTAAGATGGGGGGGGGGTGAATCAGTTGTCTATTAATTTCAACCCAAATATAACTTAACCAAACTTAATGCCAATTGATAGTTTAGTAGTTAATAATAGTACCGATAAAGTTTAATGCATGAAATAGAAAGACAAATAACATCCACAACATATAGCATAGATATTTGTACGTGGAAACCGTACCCACAATCAGATGATACTACTATAGATAGCATGTGTGTACAAATGGGGTCTGCACATGCAGAAAGGCCAATTGCCTAGAGCTCACTGCTCTATCACAAAATGGGAGTCACACTGACTACAATTGGATGGTTAAATCCAATGATAATGTAATGCTCAAAATAACATCTTTATATGTTGGATTCAGTACCGGTTAAGCTCTGATTGTCTTCTTCATACCTTCCTTGAATCTTCAAATGATGTCTACGTGTATAGCTCTACTTATATTCACATATACTTATTACATTCCCTTTCACACCTTCTTCATAATCTCACAAATGAGATCTTACATATATACCAAAACCTCAGACCAAATGTGTAGGTCGGTTCACTAAGAATATTACAATTAAATCAATTGCAAATGAATCAATATGTGATGCATCATGTTGGCTCAATGCATTTACAATAATAACCAATCAATAAAACATCTCCATAACATGTTGTGTTGATCGAGAATACATAATGCTTGCCGGTCCATAACCTACACCTACTTTCCGGTAACAGCAAGTATCCAAACTTGATTAGACCAAGAACCAAATCACCAAAACCAAGTGTCCAAACAATGTCTTTGACATAACCAAGTGTAGTCACACAAATCTGTCCAGCTTAATTAAATAAATATTCGCTATTTATTTGATTAAAAATCCACTAGCCATCAATTAATTAAATTAATATTTAATTAATTCATCCCCAAATATTCTTCTATTAATTAAATAAATTATTCAATTTGTTTTAATTAATTCATTAAATGAAATTCCAATCAATTAAATAAATAAAATCTATTTATTTAATTAAAATCCCTTTTTCCTCTTTTAAATAAATTAAATAAAACATTTATTTAAATCATTATCCCCCCCACTTGCATTTTCCTACAAATGCAACTTGCACACATTTATTGAAATAAATGAATTTTTATTTTAAATAAAATCCTATTTTCCCTCACCCACCAAACCCACTTGCAAATCTAATTCCCTTCTAGATTCTTCTAAACCCCTTCCTACTTAGCCTAATCCATCCCCTAATTATTGTCACATTCCTAAGCAAAATGGAGTCACTTCTCAAAGACTCCAAAGTCTTTGAAAAGCATTTAATGCTTTGTGTGTTCAACAAATTAACCCCCAAAATCTTCCAAGACCACTAATGGCTCTTACATGACCATTTATGGCTCTTACATAACCATTTATAGTTATTTCAAACTTGTCCCCCTAAACATTTATTGTTTTGACCATATTCATCCATTTCACATTTGCACAAGAGTTTATCTATTGAATAAAAGCTTTATTCTTTGAATAAAGAGTTTATTCATTCAACCAACCTTGACCTTAGCTCCCAAAGTCATGTCAAGCATTAAATGCTTATTCCCTCCCCTCTCAACCTATCTCACATTGACACTTGTCATCCTGGGATTGGATTGAAAGCCCTCACATGGATTTGAAATCATTCAATCTTGACCCTTGTTGAGATTGCTCAATCTTGACCCTTGTTGAGATTGCTCCATTTTTCCTATAAATAGAGCCCATTTCTTCATAATCCAGATCCTGAAAACTTGTATGCATTTAAGCTATAGGCATTTTAAGAGAGCATTTTAGCATAATTAACTAATATCTTGTCATTTTGGATAAAATCAATCATTTTTGCATCAATAGCATAGTATTATCTTTTCATTTCAGATTTGGAGCACAATACTACAATCTCAATCCTCCATAAGCATCCATAGTGCAAAAAGCTGCTAAGAGCTACACTATTTTGGAACTTGGAGAGGAGAGGACCAAGGGAGAAAGAGTTAAGAGCATGTTAGGAGGTATTTGGAGATGCCTCATCATATTTGCTTCTTTAGTTAAATATGCTTTCATGTTTTTAGTGTCTCTCTTGGTATGCCTATTTAGATTAGTCTTCGATTGAATAACACTAATGGTTTTCTGGTTTCTTGTGTTGTTTGTCATTTGCTAATCTTGTCCATTTTGCAGAGCATCATTTGGTGAACCCGACGTGAATCGAAACACCAAAAAAAAATCATCTTTTTAGCAAACTAACATTTTTGAATGTTGAATTTGTCACACAGGTTGCGCTTTGGCGCTATTGAACATGTTCTAGCGCTACCGACACTTTCTCTTTTAGCGCTATTGTTCTTACAATAGCGCTATTGTTCTTACAATAGCGCTATTGTTCTTACAATAGCGCTATTGTCCAAATTTCAACGCTTTTGGATTTGTTTTGGCGCGTTTGTCATTCTTTTGGCGCTATTGAAAATCTTTCAGCGATTTTGCCTCTCTAACTTTTCCCTTCTTTCAGCACTTTTGTGTTAAATAGCGCTTCTGTTTAAACGCAGACTAGCGCTATTGTAACAAAATGTTGTAAAACTCACCTTGTAACCGAAAAATTGAAAATCTTAGGCTTGTGGAAGCCCCCCCTTGGACATAGATTTTACTAACTATTTATTGTTTGTGCAAGTTTTAAAACTCACCACTAAAAATCACAAATTTTCCTTTGGAGCATTAAAAACTTGAAACAAACAAATTTCCATTGCTTTCTAGTTAGGATCATTTGTCTTTTTGGTGCTTAAAATCAACAAGCAAATTTGATGTCCTTGCATCAAACTAAAGAGATTCACAATCCACACTTCCAATTTTGGTGCACATAAAATACACAAATCCATTTGTTTTGATTTTTTGGCAAACAAATTTTACTTCAAGCAAACATGTATTTCATTAAGTTGACTAGGATTTCCAAATTCTAGATTACAAAACACATTGCCTTTGAAGTTAAAAAGAACACCATGGCTATTGGATCAACATCTCCAAATAGTTAGACCACATTTGAAATGGTGGATTAAAAAGAACAAGTGTCTTTCCTGCTTGGCACACTTGTGCAAAAAGTCAGTCGAGTGGTCCTACCTCTAACACACACTATCCTCTCCCTTGGCTTTCGTGGTCCTAGGTGCAAGAGAAAAGTGTTAGTAACACTCAAAAAATTTATCTTTTTAAGAGAGGCCTGCCAAGGGATCGATACTCTTGGGAATGACCTCGAGCGGTAAATCCTTCGAGCCGCTATAGAAATCAGGTGAGAGCAAAAGCTGTAGCCTTGGGTATAGTTGTTCCTACAGTGTAACTGGCCGAAAGGACAAATGGGCCCCACCACCAATTACAAGGCTCTTAAGTGAGTCACTGTAGAATGAACTTATGTCCAAAAAGTCGAACATGACTAAACACATTTTAGTAGTAGCCCACCCGTTCTATTGATTGAGAATATTTGGGACATAATTTAGTGCAAGAGCATAGATGGTTTTGCTCCCAAGATACTCACCATTCATATTTCCTTGAGTAGAAACATAGCTTTTTGAAAAGTCACTTGTGGCTTGATGAAAGTGGTGACTCCCCCATCATAGGGATCATCTATTTGTTATGCTCGTACAAGACTTAGTATATCACATCCTTACCTGCCACGGCGGGATTCATAAGGTATGTAGTACCAAAGTCGAAGAAATATCAAGATGTGGGCTAAATTTATCACAACTGGCCATTTGACCTTAGGGATAAAAAGTGTTTGAAGTGTGTTCGTTTTAAAGACCAAGTGCAAATTGAGCCAACTTCAGGCTTTGGAAATACACCTTAAAATACATCTAAAGGGTCATATACAAGTCCAAGGATTGGGTTGATCTAGACCCATACTCATTTGTGCCTTTTAGGCAACATTCTTGTGTTTGTGTGCTTGCTTTGTTTTCTTGTCAAAGAAACATCAAATCAGAAAATCACTTCCAAAAACAAAGTATTCATCCAACCAAACACATCAAAAAAGCAAAAGTACAAACAACAAAGAGTCAAAATTTTATGACCATTCTTCACATCTTGCGAAAGAAGAAGCGTCATCAGAATATCAACTTGAAAAGAAGACCATTAAGCTCAAAGGCTTTGATCAAAAGGAGGAAATTATTCTATATCAATAGACAAATCTTTGTCTCCCATAGAGTCTTTCTGCATCAAATGCATCTCTACCTTCAAGGCAAAACAAATGAATTTGATTCAGAATCATTGAAACGCAGAGCTTTTATGCAATATAGAGCTCTAAGTTATCACAAAAACCAAGGAGGTAAGATTAATCCCAACTTTTTTCCAAATGTCTGTATCACCTACAATACAGCTCAAGAAATACCATCAACACCTAAAAGGGAAGAGGTAGAGTTTGTCCCATTTGTGACACAGTTTTTATTGAAGTTGAAAACATTTTCATCCATCATCTTTTTCATACATCATCACTTCATCATCAATTCATTCCAACTCTCAAAACATTAAGAGGTTCCTGTCCCAAGTTCTCTTTTAGATATTGCTTGAAATCAAACACATCACATCACTTTTCAGATTGTTTCTACATCTAGGATAAGCTCATCCTAAGAGACACATCTACGTAGGTTAAAACTAGTTTATGAGTGAATCCTCTCATTACTAGGTAGTTAAATCTGTAACACATCTCAGATTTCTCTACACCTTATCACATCAAAATCTTATCAAACAAGCAAGCAATTCAAAAAAAAGGAATTTTGGTTACGTTTACCTTAAAAGTGCTAGAGATCCACATGCAACACAATTCACCAATCATCAATCTCTCATTTCACCAAAAAATCATCATCATTTTCACTCAACTTCAACAAAGACTCATAAACAAAATGGCTCAAACCCGATCACAGTCAAGGCAACGAGAAATAGAAATAGAATAAGAAGAAGAGGAAAATCTCAATGAATTTCAAGAATCACTTGGAGGAAATACAAATGACGAAAACCCAAGTACTCCTACTCCTGCAACAATAGAAAGGGCTCAGCATAACCCTCTCTTCAATAGGCTATTTGACGAAATACTCAGGAGCAATGCGGATGCTCACTTCTTAAAACTTGCTCAAGAAGGAGCCAAACTCCCCTCTAACTTTGATCTTGCCCAATTGAGACAAGCTTTAGAAAGACAAAGTCACCATGAAGAGGAAAGAGGTAGAGATCCCATCAGATATAACATTCCTTGAGGTAACCCACCACCTCCGCCTCTAACTGAAATGGAGATGTTGCGGCAACAAGTCGAGAATTTCGCCCAACAACTTCATAGTGGTGTCAAAACTAACCAATTCTCACTCAATGACATCTGTCCTTATCCTTTTAATCAGAATCTTTATATGCCACCCTTTCCATGAGGATTCGAAACACCCAAATTCAAAAAATATAGAGGAAAGGGGGATCCCTGTGATCATGTCAGAGAATTTCATTCCGCTTGCCTCAAAGTGGCATATGAAGACACCTACCTAATGTGCCTTTTTCCCCAAAGCTTGGGAGGAACAACCACATCATGGTTTTCTCGACTACCAGGTGGCATTAGAACATTTGAGGAACTCATCCAGAAGTTTCTAGCTCATTACTCTCATAACATTGAACGCAACATCACCATGGTTGATCTGTGCAACACCAAACAAAACCAGGTGAACTATTCTCAGTATTCCTGCAACAATGGCACCAAATGTCTAGCAGACATTCTCTTCAGTTACTAGAACGAGAACTAGTGGAAATATTCATTTCCAACTTAAACGAAGAAATGGAATTTCACCTGGATGTCAAAGACACAGACTCTTTTAATGATATGATCACCAAGGGATTAAAATGTGAAAGGGCACTTATCAAGAAAGGTCTCATCAAAATCTTTAATGAACCCAAAGATGGTCCTCGCCCATGCTTCAATAGCGATAAACCAAGATTCTGGAATAAAAACAAGAATATCATCAATTATGGGGTTGTGGATGCCCGAACTATCCAAAATACACAACCTGTGGTTCGGTTTGTAGGACAAAATCCTCCACCTTAGAATAACACAAATGTTCCTTCCAATCAAGGTTGCATCACATCTCATGATGAACCAAGACCTCGTTAGCAAAAATAGAAATGAACATACACTCCCTTAGGGGAACCCATTGAAACAGTATTGCAACAACTCATTTCTCAAAATTTGGTCACTCTACCTAAACTATCAAACTATGAGCCTCAGGTCAAACCGGCATGGTGGAGAGATACTGAGCACTATGAATTCCATCAAGGAAGAGGACACAAGACAAGTAATTGTCACTTATTAAAAGATCTTATTTAGGATCTTATTGACCGAGGAGAAATTGAAATTGAAGGACATGACCCAAAAACAACAAATAATGATCATCTGATGTTCAAAAATCCACTTCCATCACAAGATCAAAGGGGTCCTTCCACTTCCAGGTGAGGCACTGATACCACTGATTATACACAGGCCGCGTATAATTACACTGTAAATCATCTATATGATGCTAGTGAACAAGTTGCAACCATAACCTTCAAAAATCCCAACTCAAATTGCAATGTTGTTACCTGTCATGGCAAAGTTACCATCAAGGCAGCTCCACAAGGCACCATCTCCATCCCAAAGTAGTACAATCTTGTGGAACAATTAGATAAAACGCCTATTCTTATATCCATTTTAGAGCTTTTGCACTTATCACCATCTCATAAAACTATCTTGGATCAAGCACTCCAAGAGGCGTTAGTCCCTGCAAATTTGAATACAGACCAATTTCAAGCCATGGTTGGAAGTCTAAAGTCATCACCTTGTCTCACTTTTTCTTCAAGTGACAACTCTTCCTTCTAGCAACCTCATAACGCTTCGCTCCACATCAAAGGATTTATTAACCAGCATCGGATCAAGCAAGTCTTGATCGATAATGGAGTAGGCCTGAATATTTGTACACTACAATTGGTCACATCATTGGAATATGCAGTAGAATCAGTGGATCCCCATAAGAAGATCACAATCAAAGCCTATGACGATGCAGAGCAGTCGTCCAAAGGAGCTGTGGTACTACCAATCCGAGTAGGCCCTGTGATAAAACACATCATCCGTCAGGTTCTGGACCTTCCTCTGCCATATAATCTATTGTTAGGGAGACCTTGGATACATGCCATGCAAGCCGTTCCATCTACCTGCCATCAATGTATCAAGTTCCCACATAATGGTGTAGAGATCACAATCTTGGGCGATGCAAATCCCTTTGCGTACTGTCATAATATCAACCATCAACCTGAAATTACTGTTCCTAATAATAAAGAAGCCATTTCCTCCACATCATATATAAGTCCTGCCTCTCTTGCCAGTTCAAACACCACTATACCCAAGCAAGAAAAGCTTAAGATGAAGATAGCAAAGGAAGGTCCTAGGGAATACAACTTGAGTCAACTCTTTTGTGTGGGACAAATGCCCACTTCACCTCGAACACTTGGTAAACCATAGCAGTTACTTCAACAACCACTAATCACACCACCATGTGCTTTGATGCCTTTCATCCTTGGCAAGAGTCAAGAAGAAGGAACCCAAGATGAGGACTTAGCAGACTGGATCTATAAAGATCCCATCACCATTGATATACCACAAGTTAAACTTCCTACAGATCAGTATGGTAAAGGCCGCCTCATTATGCAAAGAATGGGGTATGATGGTCAAATGTTTTGGGATATTGCAAACAAGGACGACATGAACCTCTACTACCAGAATTCAAGCCCAAAGGTAATACAGGCCTAGGCTTTGAAAAAGAGATTTTTCCTAAATTAAAATTCAAAGGAAAACCCAGCAAACCATTATGTCAACCTACTGCCAAAAGGACACCTTTCATTATCAAAGCGGCATCAAGCACCATCCCAACTGCCCCACTGAGGCTCAAAAACCCAACACAACCATCACCAATGCCACTCATCCCACCAAACAAACTCATAATCCCATCAGTAGCACCATTAGTAGCAGCAACTGTATCAGAACCCGCAGTAACATCCATGGCACCAACAGTACCAACAGAAGCCAAGTCAATATTACCGATACTCCCCATATTGGATCCTTTAATCCCCATCAACCGTCCTGTAGCACCGATCACTACAAAGGTACATCAACCAATCACACCTGCAGTATTTAAACTCCAAGGACATCCCAGTATGGTATAGTAATCGGATGCTGGAAAGTGACTCAGAGACCAACTCACATGAGTGGGAATTTGATTCTATACAGCTTAACACTTCAGATGAGGAAGATGCATCACTACCTCCACCACGCAAAGACATTCCTGTTTATGGAGAAGCACCGATAAAGACCACTTGGGTTCCTGAACTGGAAACATCTTCCACAAACCCTACGTCTCATCCTAGGCCTGATTCTGACATGGAGAGTACCATTGACGACCTTCACCATAACATCTTAACCCTCACTGACACATCTAACGCACTTAACCTAATCGATGAAGTAATGCCGATTATCTACCCTGAACTCATCAAATGGAACCAACCAAATCCCCCATGTCTTGACTTCTTCCAAAACGATGAGGCCATCATTGACTTTTTGGAATTAAGGGATAACCTACCAAGCGGGGATCACAAAGCTGGATTCGCCATTGAACTTAATAGCGTAGCATACTTCGGGGTGGATGCCAAACCTTTCAGCTGCAAAAATATAACAATAAAACATGGATCTTCCAGTGAAAACCACACTGTGGCACTGCTTGATCCGACAAAAGTAAAAAGAAAGAGCATATCCAATGGTGAAAACCTCTTTGAGGTGCCTGAGGATGAAGGGTTTGACATTCTCCCTACTAGTACACAATAGGAATGATCAACGATTCTCATCGAGGAAACCAAAGAATACAATGTGAGGACTCCTGAAAATCCTCATCTCATACATCTAGCATCTCTTCTCACTCCAGAGGAACAACCTAAATTTATAGAATTCTTCCAGAAGCGTCAGATCAACTTTACATGGTCATATGCAGACATGCCTGGGCTTGATCCTGATTTAGTCATGCATCACCTTACTGTAGTAGAAGGAGCCAAACTTGTCAAGCAAAAGCTTCATAAAATGCATCCTTAGATTGTCATGCTAGTCAAAACAGAACTCAAGAAACTCCTAGATGTTGGTTTCATTAGACCAATTGATTATGCAGAATGGATCTCCAATATTGTACCTATCGGCAAACCAAAAGGGGGCATCCACATTTGTACTGACTTTAGAGATCTGAATAAGGCCTGTCCTAAGCATGACTTCCCCCTTCCAAATATCAACATCATAGTGGATCTGATAGCGGGACATGCCACGCTTTCACTTATGGATGGCTTTTCAGGATACAATCAGATAAAGATCGCACCAGAAGATCAACATAAGATAGCCTTTGCCTGTCCATGGGGCACATATTGCTGGAATGTAATGCCTTTCGGTCTCAAGAATGTAGGAGCAACCTATCAAAGAGCAATGACCACCATCTTCCATGACATGATGCATACTATGATGGAAGATTATGTTGATGACTTACAAGCAAAATCACTCACCAGAGATGGGCATCTCCACATCTTAGATAAAATCTTTGATAGACTGGAACAATACCGTGTTCGACTCAACCCAAAGAAATGTGTCTTTGGAGTAACCTCTAGGAAACTTCTAGGATACATTGTCTCAAGCAAAGGCATTGAGGTCGATCTAGCAAAGGTTAAGGCAATCATGGATATGCCACCACCAAAGAATATCAGTCAGCTAAGGACATTACAAGGGTGACTTCAATCCATCCGAAGAGTCATTGCACAATTGGCTGATAAGTGTCACCCATTTACACACCTGCTACACAAGAACATCCGCTTTCAGTGGGATGCCCGATGCCAACAAGCATTTCAGACACTTAAAGACTATCTCATGAATCCACCATTGTTGATGCCACCAGATCCAAGTAGACCGTTGTTACTCTATATCTCAGCAACAAGTATAGCATTGGGTGTACTACTAGCACAACATAATGTAGAAGGAAAGGAGTGTGCTGTTTACTACATCTCTCGCACACTGGTGGGCTATGAACTCAATTACACCCCTATTGAGCGAGCTTGCCTAGCAGTAATCTTAGCAGCCACTAAACTAAGGCACTATCTATTAACCCACAAAGTACAACTCATTGCAAAGATTGATCCACTCAAGTATTTACTCAGTAAAGCAGCATTGACAGGCCGCTTGGCCAAATGGGTGATGATTCTAAGTGAATTTGACATTGAGTATGTAGACCGTAAAGCTATCAAAGGGTAGGTTATTGCAGATCAGTTGGCTGATGCACCTCTCATAGGTGATCATCCTCTCATTTCCAATTTTTCAAATGAAGAGATATTCATGATCACAACAGCACAGCCATGGAAATTATACTTTGATGGTTCATACACTAGACATGGCTCGGGGGCAAGCATTCTGTTTATCACACCCCAAGGTGACAGCATCCTAAAGTCTTACAGGCTCACATTTCCATGCACCAACAATATCGCAGAGTATGAGGTCTTGATCATAGGACTCAGGCTAGCCATACAATGGGAGTTACAGGAACTGTGAGTATATGGCGACTCACAACTAGTCATTCGACAAGCAACTGATGAATATTAGACCAAGGATGATAAACTCATGCCATAAAAGCAAATGGTGGACACTCTAAAGACATCATTTACTACTATCACTTTTGAGCAGATACCAAGAGATCAGAATCAAGCTGCTGACGCTATGGCTACCATCGCATCTCTCCTAGATCTTCCACAGAATTCAACACGCTACGAGTTCTTGGTAGAATAGCTTTGGATTCCCGCTTATGATATCCCTGAATCTGAAATGATATGCCGCCTTGTTAGTTCTGAATCCCAATGGTATGATGAATTCTACACCTATCTTCACGATCACACCCTTCCTCCCAACCAATCAAATAACCAACGTAAAACCTTCATTCGCCAAACTACTCGATATGCCATTATTGCTGAAACCCTATACCGATGCAGTCTTGATGGTACTCTCCTTCGATGTCTGGAACAAGATGAGATAACAAAGGCTTTGGAAGAAGTCCATGAGGGAATTTGCGGGGCTCACTCGAGTGGTCCGTCACTAGCCAAGAAACTCCTGTGCAATGGATACTATTGGCCATCTATGGAAAAGGATTCCACCTACTTTGTCAGAAAATGCAAGAAATGTCAAGTTCATGGTGACCTGATACATGCACCAGCCCAGAAACTGCAACCAATCACAACACCATGGCCTTTCTGTCAATGGGGTCTTGACCTTGTGGGTAAAATCCATCCATCTTCATCCAATGGCCATAAATTCATTATTACCGCCACCAAATATTTCACAAAGTGGATTTAAGCTGTTCCACTTACCCAAGTCACCGGCAAGCAGATCGCCTCATTCATCCTCAACTACATCATCTGCCGGTATGGTGTTTCCATGTCCATCATCACAGATAACGGTCTTCCTTTCAAAAATCAGGATGTTCGCAAACTTTGTGAGAAATTTCACATCCAACATCACTTTTCCACTCCCTATTACCCACAAGGCAATGGTTAGGCCGAAGCATCCAATAAAAACATATTAAGAATCCTCAAGAAGACAGTCAATGATGCCGGCCGTGATTGGCATGTTCAACTGAATCCAGCACTATGGGCATATCGAACTAGCATTCGAACCCCTACAGGCACAACTCCCTACTCATTAGTCTATGGTGCTGAAGCTATTCTACCTATTGAGGTCAAGATACCATCACTACGGGTTTCCTTGCATAATTTGATAGATGATGAAGCTTATAGAGTCTCACGCCTTCAGGACTTAGAGTTACTTGATGAGAAGCGACAAGCTACATACAATCACCTCAAAGCCTATCAGCAGCGCATGAGTAGAAGCTATAATGACCGAGTTAGATCTCGTACCTTTGAGGTAGGTGATCTTGTTCTATGAGAGAATCCTTGCAACCAACCAAACAAAGAACATCAGGGTAAGTTTGAATCAAACTGGCTGGGCCCATATGTTGTCACTGTCGTGTTCGGGTCCTGGGCATATCAGTTGGCTACATCAGAAGGAGAACCGCTTGCAGATCCAATCAACAACATGCACCTAAAGTGGTTTTATACCTAAGCTGTATAGAGCATCAGGCTCCCTTGCATACCAGAAAATACCAAAAACATTCAGAAAAATGTCTTGAAGAAATACAAAAACATTCAAAAAAGTAAAGAAAAATCATGCATCCAAACGGTGAACAACCACTCCGGTGGCACCTTGGGTAAATACGATGGTGAAAACCTGGGAAACAGGCGCCACTCGTAAAGGCTATGGCTCCATTGTCTTTTAGACTTGTTGCGATCATATCTACTTCATACATACATCCATCCATCCGAAACCATGGCTTGTTATAAATCTGCAATCAGAGAAAGTACTTCATGCGTCTTGCATCTCGCTTTTTCATAGTCATGTCTACACTTGGGGGCAATGCCCTTAAAAATCTAGTTGATGGAAGTGGATTCTACATTGTCTTGTGATTCATTGGGTTCAACATCCAAAACACTTCGAAAATACCAAAAACATTCAAAACAATACAAAATCCAAAAACATCGAAAAAACTATTGAAAACTTACACAAAAAAAACATGGCAACACTTTGTACATACTCATCCGCGCATATACAAAACAAACATCGACATAATACTCACACAATGACCATTTACCAATCGACCACACAATCCATATCAACACTCAAAACTATCTTTAACAAGGATGCATCCTTCCTTACCAAAACGAAGACAAAAGTGACATTTTCTTTGACAAGAAAATTATGTTCAACTATCAAATACTTGGTTGATTTGTGAGTACAAACATTTGTTTATCTGTATAGAGATCTTTCAACATTATTTTGTATCATTTGTGCATTATTTCCGATGAAGTTCTGGGCCATGTACTAATGGTGTCTACGTGGGAAGTTCACCAAGCTATGTGATCTTATGCAAAATGTAGTCGGAGATCACTACGGCTTGCTGACTATAGCGTATACCTCAACCATATGGGCATGAACCATTACCAAGGATCCTTATTCTTTATTCTTTATGTATATACTATTTGTTTGCAGGTGCAATGCTCTTTCTTTGGTTCCTCCTACCTCATCCAAACTGGATAAAGGTTTTTATCTCTTAGTACGGTATGCACTTGTCTCAGGATATGATCAGCCTAAGATCAAGGAGGATGATCCAAGTCATGCATGAACAGAGATAATCCTTGTCTATTCCGCAAGCAATACTCTGGTCGACTTGACCCTTATATCAAGTCGTTTGTATTAACTTGCTATATAAAATCCATGAAAGGAATACTCAGGTCATCTTGAATCATTATGTCAAGATGCTTGTATTCTCTTCCAACATTTTAAAGCTCAATGATGAAAATAGAGCACTATGGATCGTCATTTCATCTCATCTATTTATATCTTGCATTCCGTTGCATATCATCCATTCACTCATTCATATCTAGGATTTTTATGCAAAAAGTGACCATTAAAAACTGGTCTTGGATACAATCATGACCGAGTACTCTGATACATCATCAATGCATCATGCAAAGTCTCAAAAACCTTGCATTCCTCATGGTCATATCATCATCGCATTTAGTTGCATCTTGCATTAAGTACATTCATGTCATTTTAACTTACATTGCATATAGTTCATTTTTGACATTAATTTTCATTAAACATTTACATCATTGCATCAATTAATAATTAGATTCATTCGTGGGATTAAATTGTCTTTGATTATATTAAGTCATTTACTAGGCATTCATATAGTGTTGATTATCCATCATTATTTTATCATCCTTTATCATTTATTATTGCATACATTCATTTATAGTTAAAAAGTGCATTCATTCATCCATTAACTAAGTATCCTATTATGCTCATTTTAGGATTCATTCACATTTCATTCATTTATCCTCTTTTTAATTGCATTAAGGTGCAGTTATTAAAACAATTGTTATAGTATCATCACATTATCATATTTAAGCATTTAGATTCATAAATCCATTTGTTTACAAAACATTGGTTCTTAACATTTTATATCCATTATGCATATGCATTCATTTAAACACATTATCATATAAACATTTGTACTTTACATTTTGTTTATCCATATTACATTCATCTAAAACGCATCTAGATGCATATCCATACATAAAAATCATTTATAATTACATTAACATCATCTCATCATTATATTGCTAATAGGAAACAACACCATCCTGTTCACAAATCATCATAAGCATACATCATCATCATGACATTACATACATAAAAGCATTACATCAAAAATCAAACAACTCATACATATATAAACCTGCATTCATATGTCAGTATCATCATAAACACATGCATAAAAGAAACATCTCATAAAATGCATACATGTACATATATCCATCTAAGCCATAACTCATCATCTTGCATAAACATCCATACATAAATCAAATTCATATCATCAAAATATGGGATCTCCTCATATATCTCATCTCATATATCAAAGTAAAATGAAGTCTACAAAAATTGGCTACCAAGAGCCATCTAAGATACAGTCCAAAAAATAAACAAAGATACAAATACATATATGCATGAATGCTCTCTCAAATGCCACTCTGGCCAGATGCTGTCCCAACACCTCCCCCTGCTCCACCACTGGTGCCTACACCACCTGATCCATCTCTCTGTGGAGGCCTCATCAAACCACCACTCCCTCCTGCATCCCCTGATCTCTCCCTCCTCAAAGGACCCATCACACCCCCACTGCTCTGCACCCTCTGTGATCGCTCTGATCTAGCCTGCCGCATCTAAGAATAACTGAGAGCTCACTGACTAACTGGCACCACCTGCTCATATAAACCCTACCAGTACTCTATCTCAGCCTGTGCTCACCGCATCTCCCTCATCACCTCCCCCGTAGGCCCCTGTGCTCCTACTCCAATCTGCACTCTCTCCTGCAACTCCGCCAATCTCTCCACTACACTATCTCTCTCCCGCAGCACCACCGTCAGCTCTGACTCCCATGCAAATAACTGCACATCTCTAGATACCACCTCCACCTCCAAATCTTCTATCCACGTCTGCAAGCATACTATCACATGATCCCGCAGATCTCCCATAGCTCCCTCCCCGGTATCCATAGTTGCCTTCCCTGCACCACCCTCTCTAGTAATTCCCTCCCCTCTGTCCATCAAGATCTCCCTCTCCATCCCCCTCCCACTCAGCTGAACTCCTCCCTATATCAATGGTCCCTATGATATCTATAGAGGCAGTCCACCTCTTCCTCTCTGCTGACTCTACATCCCCAATCCTCCTCCACCTCCTCCATCTCCTCCACCTCCTACTCCTCCTCCTCGACCTCCTGCCCTCCTCCGTCTCCGTCCCCTCTCATCCTCAAAAGCTGGGATCGACTCTGCTGGATCCGATATCCGTGGGATCGGGTGCGCTGCTCGGTACTGCGTATACTCATCTGTCACACCTGCATCAATGACCCTCAGTCGTATGTCCCATGGCCTCGCCTGCAATGTCTAGAACTCTGCTAGTGCCTGATCATACGGTAGCACTGGACCCCATGCATACCTCTCCCAAATAACTCGAGCATACTCTCCTGATCCCCTAGGCAATCCCTGCTACCGCTCAAACTGCCTCATCACTCGCCTGGGCACCTGTCTCTCCACATGGTATGAGGTCCTCCCAATGAGGAATCGAGTCATAAACACATAAGGCAGTGCCTCTGCATCATCATCCCATGTCTCACACTCCAAGTATGATTGCCATATCACTCCATCCAGATCGTCTAATGCCCACCACCACCACTCTAATTTCCCCAAGTGGGGCTGACTCATCTTGCTACTATACATAAACATGTATGGCTGGTCCACTGCACAGAATCTAAGACTCACCGGTCAAGTCACTGGTAGGTGCTCCCAAGCCCAAATATGTAGTAGCGTCATGCCCACTGCTAAGGAACCCCTCCCCCGGTAAACCACCTCATGGAGCTCTTGGTACATGTGCGCCAGCATGCACAACCCCCATGCAAATCGAGTCCCCTCAGTCATCATCATCTTGATAACTTGCCCCCATCCCACGGCCAAACCATGTGAATGCCTGTCTAGACACATCAGTCCTCCCACAATACCTGACAAAACTACTGGTAGAGGCTCATATAATGCCGCTATATCCTCCCAAGCAATGGATCCATCATCAATATAAATGTCCTCATCAAAAATCCTCTGCACCACAAGAGTCCCCCAGGATCTGTCGTATGTGACCAGCTCCCCTCGAATCAAAATCCGCAGGATGCACCACACATCCTCCAGGGTCACTGTCATCTCCCCTTGTGCCAAATGGAAGGTGCATGTCTCGCTGTGCCACCGCTCTGCTAGTGTTGTGATCAGTCCGTGATTCATACGAATCACGGGCATGTGCATCACCTCATATAGACCAGTCGCGGTAATGCAGTCTATCTCTGTCTGTGTCAATCGGTCCCGCAACCCCTGTGTCGCAGGATGTCGCTCCCATAACTGCAACATGCGTAGCTCCTCCTGCACATGGGCATCCATCAATCACCATCAGTTGTTTTGTTTTCAAACTTTCTTAAGTTTAAACCTAGACTATCAACAGATACTTTGATCAAGTATCTTTGGGTCTCAACAGGTAAGCAATCATGGCCACCTAGACTTCCACGGTCATTTATCCTAACAAATGACCTAAGTCTCATCAGGCTGCTATGGTTCAAAACAACTCCCATTTCACCTCGCCATCCATCAATCATTGGCATCGGGAGATTTTCTTCATCCAAACTGGGGCATCTCTTTATCCTAAGACAAAAGTGATATTAAACTATCAACAGTGCTAGTTTACAAACAGTAGCGCTACAACCCTAACAAAAGTGCTCAATTAGCTATCCCATAGCGCTCAAACTACAAAAGCGCTCATACAACTATACAGTAGCACTACTTTAAATCAATAGTGCTCAATTAAGCCCTCAATATCGCTTATTAATCAATAGCGCCCAAACTTGCCTACAATAGCGCTACAACAAAACAAACGCGCTCAAACAATGGGGCAATAGCGCCATTGCGGTGCAGTAGTGCTAGTTTATGGAGCAAAAGTGCCAAAACCGTAGTTCCAGCGCTCTTGCTCCAACTTGACTTGGACTCAGCTAAAAACCTATCCAAAATGCATAAAAATTAAAAATTCGAATTTACGTACCGCTGGTCCATAGTCGTTTGGGTGCTGGTACCGTCGAACTCGCTCAAATCTGTGCTCGGTGATCGGAATCGGCATCCTGACTGCTACTCGCTCCTCCAAATGTCCCTATCAGAGCTCTAATTTCCAAATGGTCGTGGTCACAAATGATCCTGTTTTCACCCCTTTCACCTCATTTATACCCTTCGCCGTCACCGTAACTTCCCCCTGCTCATCACCGTGGTCCCCGTGAACTTCCCGAACCCCCCATTTCTCCATTTTTCCCCCGTTCTCTTCTATTTTTTACCCATATGCATAACTTCTTCTCTTCTACCACTATGCCAATTTTCATTCTTTTTCGAGAGATCGTCCGATTTTTCAAAAATTTCATCCCATCTCTCGAGGGGGCATACCACCTATTAAATTTATATTTTATGGGGCATTTTCTCACACTAATTTTTCTTTCTTTAAAACGACGCGATAAACCGCACCGTCTCAAAGAGGGGCAAATGTAGTCATACAAATCTGTCCAGCTTAATTAAATAAATATTCGCTATTTATTTGATTAAAAATCCACTAGCCATCAATTAATTAAATTAATATTTAATTAATTCATCCCCAAACATTCTTCTATTAATTAAATAAATTATTCAATTTGTTTTAATTAATTCATTAAATCAAATTCCAATCAATTAAATAAATAAAATTTATTTATTTAATTAAAATCCCTTTTTCCTCTTTTAAATAAATTAAATAAAACATTTATTTAAATCATTATCCCCCCCCACTTGCATTTTCCTACAAATGCAACTTGCACACATTTATTGAAATAAATGAATTTTTATTTTAAATAAAATCCTATTTTCCCTCACCCACCAAACCCACTTGCAAATCTAATTTCCTTCTAGATTCTTCTAAACCCCTTCCTACTTAGCCTAATCCATCCCCTAATTATTGTCACATTCCTAAGCAAAATGGAGTCACTTCTCAAAGACTCCAAAATCTTTGAAAAACATTTAATGCTTTGTGTGTTCAACAAATTAACCCCCAAAGTCTTCCAAGACCACTAATGGCTCTTACATGACCATTTATGGCTCTTACATAACCATTTATGGTTATTTCAAACTTGTCCCCCTAAACATTTATTGTTTTGACCATATTCATCCATTTCACATTTGCACAAGAGTTTATCTATTGGATAAAAGCTTTATTCTTTGAATAAAGAGTTTATTCATTCAACCAGCCTTGACCTTAACTCCCAAAGTCATGTCAAGCATTAAATGCTTATTCCCTCCCCTCTCAACCTATCTCACATTGACACTTGTCATCTTGGGATTGGATTGAAAGCCCTCACATGGATTTGAAATCATTCAATCCTAACCCTTGTTGAGATTGCTCAATCTCAACCATCCATTGCTCCATTTTTCCTATAAATAGAGCCCATTTCTTCATAATCCAGATCCTGAAAACTTGTATGCATTTAAGCTATAGGCATTTTAAGAGAGCATTTTAGCATAATTAACTAATATCTTGTCATTTTGGATAAAATCAATCATTTTAGCATCAATAGCATAGTATTAGCTTTTCATTTCAGATTTGGAGCACAATACTACAATCTCAATCCTCCATAAGCATCCATAGTGCAAAAAGCTGCTAAGAGCTACACTATTTTGGAACTTGGAGAGGAGAGGAACAAGGGAGAAAGAGTTAAGAGCATGTTAGGAGGTATTTGGAGATTCCTCATCATATTTGCTTCTTTAGTTAAATATGCTTTCATGTTTTTAGTGTCTCTCTTGGTATGCCTATTTAGATTAGTCTTCGATTGAATAACACTAACGATTTTTTGGTTTCTTGTGTTGTTTGTCATTTTCTAATCTTGTCCATTTTGCAGGGCATCACCAAGTAATCTCTAGATGATAACAGATCATCCTCAGTGTCGATGAACAGTGTAACCTGCCGATGAACCAGATACTGGTGACTATGCATAAGTCACTGAACATTCCGATGAACATAACCAAAGATCTTCAGTGCTGATAACTGTTGAAAAATGTTGACATCAATAACAAAACCAATGCAACACATCCATGATACCAGCACATATATATACATACATACATATATGTGTATATATATATACACATATACATATATGTATGTATCCATGTACCTATCTGTAACTGTAGATTCATGATTTATTTTTTTATTAAATGTGAAATTATTAAAATTTATTTTGTTTGGTTAAAAAAAATCTGTTTATATTTTTATTGGTGTTTGTTTTCATTTAAACAGTGGCGGGGAATATAACCCATCATGGTGTGGGGGGAAACCCTCACCACAACGTGGAGGGAATACCACCCACATCATGTGGAGCCTACTCAATGCAGTGGGGAGGGGAGTCTCCTCCACGATGAGGGGGGACTACCACCCACAGTCATGGGGAGCTCCTCCCACCCCCATGGCGGTAGTAGAGCAATCTGCTAGATTGTATACTTAAACATTGAAAATAGTTTATATATATATATATATATTTGGTATACAATGTTTATTCAAAATTTTGTGAATTATAAGATGAAAATTTCTAAATATTGGGTAATGGGTATTTTGGTCAAATTATATTTTTGTGGGTTGTATTGGAATAATGTTTTTAATTGGAATGTATGTGCTTTTTGAGTTTCAAATGTTTTATTAAATCAAGTTTATGGCTTAAATGAAAATTGTAGACACCTAAAAATGGTCAACGCTTGCGGAATCATACTTTAACATTTGTGCATTGCCTCATTTTAGGTTTTTGCATCGCATTAACATTTCTCCTATGTCATGCACTTGGTTTTTATCATTTGCGAGCATCGAGTCTTTCTTCTGCATTCTTCATTTGTCTCCCTTTCAAATTTGGTCTTATCGATAACAATCTTTAATCATGATTTTGGTCGATCTTGTCAATCTCTTATCAACTTGTCAATTTTGTCGTTTTACGATCGATTTGACATCGATCGTCATCCTTTTCAATCATGTCAATTTGAATCAATTAGTCATTGTTCCTCATCAATTGGCGCATTTATCAATCAAATCATTTATCAATCCAAACTCATGATCGAATCGATATCAATTATCCTTTGTCAAGACCTAATTGTCGTCCTTGCATTTCTAATTTAACCTTGTTTGTCATTTTCACTCCATTCTCCCTCTAGGTTAAATAATTTATTTATTTATCCTAAGTCTTCTTGTCACAATTAAATGTTTATTTAATTGGCTAATTAATTCCTCCTATTTTTGTAAATTAATTAATGAATGAGAAATTATTAATTAATTTACCTAATTTGCATCAATTTCCTAATTTCCACATATTTTCTAATTTGTCAAAATCAATTTCCACCTAATTAATTTTTCTCTAGTTCTCCCTATTTTTGTGCTTTGGTGGAAGCATGAATTTCTCATGCGTCATACTTTTGGCATAGCAAGATGTCATAAGCCTCTAGTCTTCTGACCTTTGCATTGGCAATATGTCATAATTCATGACATAGAAGGTGTCATAACCTTCTTCTTTCCACTCAATTTTCCCATTTTGAAATCAATTGCCTCTAATATCAATTTCATGCTAATCTTGTCTGTTCTCCAATTTATCTATAAATTGGATGAATTTCTTCAATCAAGCCTAATCAGATTATCGAATTTATAATCACTTTGTCAAATCACGCTTCGAGTACTCTTGAGCAATCATCTTGTCTACTTGCTTTCATATTATGATCATGCACTAGTAGGTGAGATCTACAACAAAGCTATTTGGAGAAGAAAGAAGAACAATGGAGCCGCATGAAGGAAGCATTCAGATCTACGTTTGGTTTGCATAGTATTTAGTTTTGAATGTTTTATTTGCATGTCTTTATTGAGTGTGTTTAGGATAGATCATTGCATTTAGCTTTCGTGATTGAGCTAGATTAGTTTTTATATTGTTTGTGATGATTTCCAATTTCCTATGCTACATTAATTGGTGAACCCGATGTGAACACTAGCCATCTAACCCCTTTACTGTGTTTTTGAGTGCTTTTGAGTTGATTTGCAGGTCAAAAAACCCAAAAACAGGGCAGTGCAGGGTTTTCTGGGGACTTCTGCGCCTGTGTAAGACAACTTGCGCCTGTGTTAAGCATTCTGCGCTTGTGTTAGAGATATTCTATGCTTGTGTTATGAGTTCTGCGCCAGTGTCATGAGTTTTGCGCTTGTGTAAAGTCCAGAAACAGAGGTGAAAAAGCAGTGTTTTACTTGAAAATTGTTTGTTTTTGCATTCTATTCTCTGCTTTTTGGTTTTTGGTACTAATTATCTGTGTAGCATCTTGGCATATGCATGGCAAAGACAATAAATGAAACTACTAACATGTTTTATGTAGAATCGATAGTCAATGACTAAGCATATCAAACTTCTGACTGGGGTTTTGCAGGTTGCCTTGGGTTACAACTAAACTTTGTGTTTGCAATTAATATTTTAGGCACCTAGTATGATTTCTAAATAGGTTGGAGTGAATGTATGTTTGATTTGATTATTGAGTTTGACATTGGAGTAGGAGAGTATGCTCTCATCCTTCTTAGGGTGATCAGAAATCCAGATCTTCAATACCATGCTCGTGTCTTTGATTGTGTGTCACCCTTAGAGGGCCTGCCTTCCCGACCATTTGCTTTTGCAAGCAAGTGATAATCGTGAGAAGGGAACGACCCAAAGTGAGTATGGCTAGAATACCTTTTCATTCTAACTCACTATAAAAAAATACCCGATGAGCGAAAGCTTTGAAGGAAGGGTTACGTGGGAATTGCAGTTACTTGGGAAGTGATGACCCTTGAACTCTTTCTCATATCAACATATAAGTAGGACCTCACGGTCTAAATCGTGCTTGCGCAACTACATTTTTTTGGTATCTTGATGGGCTTAATGTCTCAATCACGCTTGCGTGACATCAAGGAGTAAAGCTTAATAGAAATCCTTACTAAACACCTTGTATTTAGAAGCCAAAAACCCTTCTAGTTGCTTGAGAAGGACAAGTTTAGATACTTGGAAGAGATACTAAGTTCGCCATGGGGAGATTTCCATCGAGACTGATGCTTGGCTGCCCTGAGAAGTGAGTTTTGTGGAGGGGAGCCCGTGGGGTCAAGCATCTATGTATTCTCCTTGAATCCCATAACAAGTCTATCTCTCAAGTACCTACTATCCTTGCCTACCATAAGAAATGTGTGAATGAGTATGATTGTCTTGAGTCTATGTTAAAATATCTTGTCTTCTTTACTTGTCAAAAGTTGAATTGCATCTCATTTCAAAAACAAGGCAAATTGATTCAAAACAAGGTTAAACACAAGAACATTTCATCCAACAAAGTTCAAAACACCTTCAAAAATGGTTGTCAAACATTGTTCAAAATCTTGTCTCAACATTCATGTCACTTAGATTTAGGTTCATCTTAGGTTTGCATTTTGCAAAGTCATTGTCAACTACCAAGGTTAGGTTTCACTTAGGTCATACTCCTTTGCATATCAATAAGGGTCATCCATTTGCATGTGTCCTCTTGCATTAGAGTAATACCATTTCATAATTCAACCTTAGGTTTTGCCTTAGGTTTACATTGTCATACATTCATATTTCTATACCCTAGGTCTCTTCATTAAGCTTAGGTCATTATCATATCATATTAGGGTCATTTGCATAATAATTGTCCCTTTGCATATAGTGCCAAAACTAGGTTTTGTCATACTTGAGTAATCCAAATCTTTGATAAACCCTAAGTCATTGTTAAGAAGTCTAGACCTTATCAAACTTTTGTCTTTTTGTCATCAATATCATTTGGTCAAACCTAGCTTAGTATCCAAGCATATAGGGGAGCCTTTGTCATTTTGTCCTTTTGTCACTTGGTCCTTTTGTCCTTTGAGGTCTAGACATCATTTCAATTTCCTAAGGGTCTCTTTCTTAGATTTGCATTCCAAAAAGTTTGTCAAAATCTTGAAAAACAACCAAAAACATAGGTTGCATTCTTGCCATAGATTGCATTTTCATCTATTTAGTTTGCATTTAGTTGCATATCATACATTATCCTTTTAAAATCAAAAAATTCCAAAAAATATTGCATTTGCATAGTGACATGTCTATTGAAACAAGGTTCCAAGCACCAATGATGCAACAAAGTTTGACATATCAACCGACAATGTAATCGAATTTTAATCCAAGGCAATCACAATTATATCGAACCCAACAACAAGGCAATATTGATCAAACTTTTTATGATGAAACAAGTCTCCAAATACAAAAACTAGAGGTGAAACTAGCTGAAGAAGAGGAGATATTGGAACAAAGAGTGAAAAACATTGAGAAGAATAGATCACAAATGTCCAAAGTGTTTCAAAAATTTTCAGGTCAAAATCCAAAGATTGAGCCAATTGATGTAAGATCTCTTCTTGAACGATCAGACATACCAGCTCTCCTCTCCCAAATAGAGATGATGAAACAATTTCAAGAAAAGAGACAACATCAATTTCAACATTATGTGCCTCCACAACAAGAACAAGAAGGTGTTTACTATCAATCAGATTTTCAACCATTACAACCAATGGTTCAACCAATTGTTCAACATATACAACCAATACAACCAATGGTCCAATTTCAACAATATGTCCAACCAGCTATACAATGTCAACAAATGGTTCAACCAATGGTGGAATATCAATGTCAACAACCACAACCAAACATTCAAAAACAAAGGTTGCAGCACACACCAAGCCAAGTTTCAAACATGTCAGAACAATTGAACCAAGTCCAATATCAAAACATGACATCAGACTAGAACCAAATTCTTTCCAAACAAGTTCAAATTCCAGATACAAACATGTCAAAACCTTGAAAGAAAGGTGGCTTTATTGCAATGCTCTTAAGGAAATTACCAAGTGAGTTCTTTGAGGAAGATCAAGATAATAGAACTATGTCTAGCAATGCCTCATCCCCCCACAAGCAAATTGACTCTCCAGTGGCATCTATCCCTACACCTCTAGAAGTTTCACAAGAACCTTCCATATTGTCCTCATCAAACAATACACCCAAGGATGAAATTACCCAAGGGCTATCCATAATTGATTGCCAAGATAATCCAATTCATGATGCACATCCTTGTCATGTTTTAGAAATACAAGACCCAATGCCACCATGCACTTTATTGCCATTGCCTATTTTAGAGGACCCCATTTGAAGTCCCTCTTCTTCATGTTCAAGCATTGATTCCTTGCCAAAATCCATCGCAAATTTTCAAAGTGCATTTCCTTCATGCCAAAACATTGATTCCTTGTCAGAATCCTCCATGCATATCCAAAGTCCAACCCCATGTCAAGAGGATAATTTAGAGCACGAAGAAATGAGTCCTAAAGAAAATCAAGATCAAGATCTTGAAACCTTATCATCCCATCCAATTGTTGACCAAGACCCCATGTTCCTAGACACTCACGATGATTCCCCTATTCTTGTCCATCCTATCCAAGATCCTATTGACACTCCATTCCCTGAGCAAGATCAAGATATCCCAGTCCATCCAATCCCAAACGATCCCCTTCCATTTCATGAAAAAAATGTCCTTTCAAATTCTATTGACATTCCACTTCCTAAGAAAGATCAAGATATCCCTTCCATCCTTTCCGATGATCCCATTGAAAGTCAAGAGCAAAGCACCTTTAAAGAGGAATCCAATGATCTTCCTCCTTGTCAAGATCAAAGTATCCTTCCAAATTCATTTCCAACACAAGACCCTATCATTCCTTTAGATCCTCCACAAGATCCACTTGTTCCTTCATCTCCTTGTCATAATGCTCCATATACACTCCAAGATCATATTTCTTATGATGATCCCATTATTCCTCCCATTCCATCTCTTGAAGAGCCTGTCATTGAACCATGTCCACAACATGATCCTAATCCCCTTCATGATTCTAATGTGTCAGTGCAAGATGTTCATGAACCCTCGACATGCATAATGGGTTCTTCCACTTTGGTCCAATCCAATCCATTTCAAGATCTCATTATTTCTCTCATATCATATCCACCTCATAATGGACTCGCGTCTTCTTCCCAAAGAAAAGAGTATCCTACAAGTCAAGGTATTCATAAAGGCAAAGGAGTAGACCTTCATGAGCAAGAACTCCTCCATATCAAAGAATATACTAATGGTCATGGCTACAGAGCTCACACTCAAGGCATTGGTATCCCTTCAAAGTCAAAATCCAAATGTCCACCTTCCCCATCATCGCTTCCATCCATTCTAGGTCCCTATATCCCTCCATCTCCTATGCAACATCAGCAAAGGCACACATCCTTGAGTAAATTTCATCCATCCAAAAGAAGTCCATTTCATTCATATCCATCCATGCATTCCTTTCCCCCTCCAAGCAATTTGGATGCCAAGTATAAAAGTCATAAGTCTAAAAATCCACATGTATTCAAGGATCAACATGTCCAATATAATCGACATGTCAAAACAAAGAACAATATTATCTATAAAGAAAAAGAAATATCCAAAAGGCCACAAAGGCCCACTGAGCAAAATAAAGCAAAGTCAAAATATATATGGGTTCCTAAATCCCTTGTGCAAGCAATGCACTCCAAGGAACCACAAAAGCATGAAACATCAAAAACCATGTGGATTCCCAAGCACCTTCTTGAAGCACAAAAGCCTAAAGAAACATCCAACTTGGCATCCAAAATTGCTATTCCTCCATCCAAACCTCTCAAATTTGTTCCTCCATCACTTCCTTCTTCCATTTTGGGCCCTTATGTCCACAAATACCTAGCTATTCCTTCATCAAAATCTCAATATCCAAAATACATCTTTCCTCCATCAATCCATCACCCCTCAATGTGTGTGCCAATGTCGATCTTGCCTTCATTTCCATCTACTCAAGCCCAATTCTTCCAATACCCTATCCATTATCCAATGCATATTTTCCATCCTTCGATCCCTTTGATCCCATCCTTTGCATAAATCCATGCCTTAGTTTCATCTCATTTTCCATGTCCTTATCCTACCAACGTCTTTGAGCATACTTTTAAAGGTCATGGTCCATTTTTTTTTCAAGGCTACTATCCAAATAAAAAGACACTTGAGTCCTTCTTCCATCCCCTATCATGTGTCCATCTTCTATTGAAAAAGACAAAAATTAAAAATAAAAATAAAAAAAAAAGAAAGAAAAAAATAAAGCAAAAATAATTCGTCCACTGGTGAAAACCTAGCAAACAGGCGCCTTGGGAAAGTACCGTGATGAAAACTTGGCAAACAAGCGTCATGCGTAATCTATGAACTTCTTGCACACCACACTTGGGGGCAGGTTTCCTCGTTCATATCCTATTGCCCTTCATTATCCTATCGAACCCCTATCATTACCCTTCATATCCTATTGTCCCTCTTGTCCATTTTCCCTTTCCACCTTTGATCTTGACAAGGCTAACGATCTTCATGAGCATCATGCATCTTGTTTGCAGCTATTAGTCTATCATAGCTTTTGGTCATTTATCCATTTGCTTATTATAACCTTTCATCCATATTCCCTAGCTTATTGCAACTTTCTGCCACTATCCCTTAGCCAATCTCGACCTTTGGTCCATGTCCCTTATTCATTCTTGGTCTTGCTTATCCTATCCATATCTTATCACTATCCATACACTCTTTTATATTCCTTTATCTTCATCTGACATAAAGATGCAAAATTTAAACATGGTTTCAAAAACCTCTTGACATGTCCCTCATGCCATGTCACTGCTTTACATTGTCACATCCAGTCTCTTGTCCCATCACGCAATAGCCCTTCAAAATTGCATCTGTATTGTCTCCATGATAAAAGGCCTTTGCCTTCCCTCTATCCACCATCATTTTAGAAAGCCTATTTATTCACCTATCATATTCCTTGCCTTGCTAGACACTGGGGGCAAATTCATAAAAAATTGAAAAATGTCCTGAAATAATTCAAAAAAATTGAAAAATGTCCTAAAATAATTCAAAAATCATAAAAATTGAAAAATGTCCTGAAATAAAACAAAAAAAAATGGAATAATGTCCTGAAAAAAATCCTAAAAATTTGAAAAATGTCCTAAAAAAATCCAAAAAAAGTCAAATAAAGTCCTGAAAAAATGAACACAAAAAAATTGTAAAATTTCAAAACATCAAAATCCAAAAACAGTAATTTCTTTGGCATCACGCATTTTGCAATAAATGGTCCCTTTGTGCATAGACAGATCACTGAGCATACATCCAACGACACGCAATCAAACATTATGCTTTAATGAAATCATGCATAAACAGATGAACTTTTCACTTAAACCAGACATTCAACGTGATCCGAATTGTTATATCAATCAACCTCAAAATCGTTTGTCCTTGGCATACTATCAGGGGTCTTATACAAGGTGTGGTATACTCGAAACTAGACTATGTCTTGTCTTAGATGGGGTACCGCATTCCCTGAAACCAGACAACATGATCGTTCTATTAGCAGTTTCAACTTTTGACAATGAAGATCAAGGTGTTTGTTTGATTTATTGGCATCTTATCTTTTTTATTGATTTCTCTTCGGTCATGTTCCTATGTTGCTCGATGATGTCACTGAGTGATTTAGAGTGACCGGGATGGTTCATGGTCCCTTTCTTTTTGTTGTGATTGTTGTTTGTCTGTGATGTGTCTGTCTTTTGCAAAAAGGTTTGCATTTTAGCTCTGGCCTTCAATGCCATGATGCTATGCATCCATTTTGCTACATCAAAATAAAGGTTCTCACCTACAAAGTGCATTACTGAAAGCAATTTTTTATTCATCTCTAACTGTCCTCTATTTCATTTCTTTTTACTAACATTTCTTCCATTAGTTCAGATAGTCAGTTTGGTCTAATGCTCCGATTTCTCCAAAAACTTATGTTGCATCTTGCATCCACTTGGTTAGTGCATTTGCATTATATCAAACATCACATCAAGCATTTTATTCATTCCATATTATAAATGCATCAAAAACACATAAAAAAATATATATATCCATACATGTTCCACAATGGTACATAAACAGTGCATAAGTCATCCATACATAGAAAATAACATATGTCATAACACATTGCATCCCATCATATCGATGCATATCATATCATATATCATCATAATATTGGAGTACAAAATTGGACTGTCTGTCCTAAGTATGGCCCGTAGGCTAACTACAAAATGTAAAACTACATAAATGTCCATTGTCTATCATAAGGAGCACATGCCTCTATCACTGGGTGCTCCCTCTATCCTCCTCATCCCTACCATGTCTCACAGATGATGTCCCTCCTGGTCCTGGCTGTGGTGGTCTCATAGGTCCACTCACCCCAATGCTGCTCAATGACCTCCGCGAGTGCGCCCTGCTCTCTGTCCTCGATCTTGTCCGATATGATGCTGCTCTCTACTCTGGTGGAACGACACCCTCATATAGTGTCCTCCAATGGCGTATCTCCTCTCCAGTCTCTACCAGCATCTATGCCATCTTGTGTGCACTAGCATCTCGAATTGACCCAATATACTCAGTGACTCTCTGTTCCTCTCGCTGTGCTTGAGCAATTGCTGCATCTTGAGCCGCTGTGAGTATGGCTATCTCCGCTCTGAACTACTCCTGCTATCTCTCTAATGTCGTAATGTGATCTTGCTGACTCGCTATGATAGCCCTGCACATCTCCATCTCCTCTGTCCTAGCTGTCTCCGGCTCTATGGGTATATCCTGCAATGCCTCCTGCTCGCCTGAATCTGGCTCATCCTCATCCTCATCATCCCCCTCCTCATCCTCATCCTCGTCATCCCCCTCGTCATCTCCATCCTCATCATCCCCATCCTCATCTCCATCCTCATCCCCGCCCTCATCCTCCTCGTCCTCATCATCTCCCTCCTCCTCTCCTGTGAGTGGGAAATCCTCCTGTCGCCTCGGTACTGGAATATCCGGATCTGTCAATGGCACTGGCCGCTGTCGTGCAAACCATCTCTCATACTCCTCTGTCATCTCGGCATCCGCCACATCTGATCTCCAATCCCACTGTCTCTGCTATAGCTGTGAGAAGTTAGCATATGCTATGTGTGGTTGAATCATACTCCCCCACTTACTCGTCTCTCTGTGAGATCGGGCAAAGTGTGCAATCCTCCTAGGTACATCCTGCCTCTCTCCAAACTGTCGTCTGACTCTCTCTAGCAGGTACATCTCAATCACTCTCTAGCGATTCACTGGTCGCCCAATCAGGTACCTCTCCTATCTACAATAAGGTAGCTCCTCACTGTCATCTGACCATCCCGAGCAATCACGATATGGCCTCCATATGAACTCTCTCAGTCTGTCTAGCTCATGTTGCCAATATAATATGTATCCAAACGGACCCTATCTCAGTGCTCCTCCATATTAGTACACATATGGTCAGTGTGGTACTACCTGTCTCTCGGCAATCGGTCGACATATGGCTATGTGCTCAAATGCCCATACCTGTAACAATGTGACTCCACAGCTCAAAGCCTAAACTCCCTGATATGCTATCTGATGCAGCTGAAAATATAGCATAGCCAGTACACATGGTCCCCATGCGTACACTGTCCCCTCTGTCACCATCTGCTCTAGCACTCTTCCCCATCCAATAGGGAATCCATGTCCTCGTCTGTCTCCTGCTAGTAGACATGCTATCACCATGGCTATCACCACATATCATCGATCATACTCTGATGCCATGGTCTCCCAACCGATCTCCCTCTCTACGATATCCAGATCATCTGTGTCACACTCAAATAATCTGCACAAAGCCTCTCTCCCTATCACTGGGTCATACTCTACCACCTCTCCATGAATTGGAATGCGGTGGATACGCCATACATCCTCTAGTGTCACAGTCGCCTCTCCAGTCGCCAGATGGAAAGAGGAGGTCTCTGAATGCCATCACTCGGCCAATGCGGTAAGCAGTCCTATGTTTGCACTAATCTTGGGCATAAACGTGATATAGTATATCCCTAGTCCTGCTAATGTATCTCTATCCATGCTCCTGAGTCTATGTCGTAGCATGAAGCAGTCAGGTCGGTTCTCCCATGTGATCAATGGGTACTGTCGATTCTGCATCACAATAGGGGCATATTTTTTCAGTTTTAGGGTTTGCTCCTACAGGTTGCATTTCCTCATTTTCATGTCCAAATCAAGGTGTTTTTCATCTAATCTGACCTATCCTACCCTTATCCCCCCTTTCCGGATCATTTGCATGCTATTTTGACCAAAATTAGGGTTTCCAATGCACAACTGCGCTTGTGTCAAGGAACCTACGCCTGTGTACCCTACACAAGCATAGAAGACCTCACACAAGCATAGGATTTGCCCTACACAAGTGCAGAAGTTAGTTTCTACACCCTCTGTGGGCCCCGCAAGTGATCAAAATTCATGAAATTGAAAACATGGGTTTTTGAGATACATACCGCTGCTCCTGCGTCGTCCAGTGGTCTGAATGTGTGTACACGTTCCCTGAGGTGATCCACCATTGGAATGTTCACCATCTATCTGCAAGTGTCCTTGTCCAGAGCAACAAATTCTCCTCTTGAGCTAGTGCAAATGAGCAATTTTCCTTCTCTTGGTCTCATTTATAGATCTTTGTCAGTGCATAGATGGATGTGTACCCTCTCCATCTTATGTTGGTCATGGTCTTTTGCATCTTTGATTGCTTGTCCTTCATGCATCTGGTATCCGATTGTCAATCTGTTTGATCCTATCATTTTTTATCGATCAATTGGCTTATTTTCCGCATGTTTCCGGCCAATTCCTTGAGGGGGCATGCATATGTCATTGTTATTGTCTGGGGCATTTTCATTACTGTTCTTTGAAACAATGCTTAAAATCGCATTGTCTCAAAGAGGGGCAAAATGTAGACACCTAAAAATGGTCAACGCTTGCGGAATCGTACTTTAACATTTGTGCATTGCCTCATTTTAGGTTTTTGCGTCAGATTAACATTTCTCCTATGTCATGCACTTGGTTTTTATCATTTGCGAGCATCGAGTCTTTCTTTTGCATTCTTCATTTATCTCACTTTCAAATTTGGTCTTGTCGATAACAATCTTTAATCATGATTTTGGTCGATCTTGTCAATCTCTTATCAACTTGTCAATCTCACCGTTTTTCGATCGATTTGACATCGATCGTCATCCTTTTCAATCATGTCAATTTGAATCAATTAGTCATTTTCCTCATCAATTGGCGCATTTATCAATCAAATCATTTATCAATCCAAAATCATGATCAAATCGATATCAATTATCCTTTGTCAAGACCTAATTCTCATCCTTGCATTTCTAATTTAACCTTGTTTGTCATTTTCACTCCATTCTCCCTCTAGGTTAAATAATTTATTTATTTATCCTAAGTCTTCTTGTCACAATTAAATGTTTATTTAATTGGCTAATTAATTCCTCCTATTTTTGTAAATTAATTAATGAATGAGAAATTATTAATTAATTTACCTAATTTGCATCAATTTCCTAATTTCCACATATTTTCTAATTTGTCAAAATCAATTTCCACCTAATTAATTTTTCTCTAGTTCTCCCTATTTTTGTGCTTTGGTGGAAGCATGAATTTCTCATGCGTCATACTTTTGGCATAGCAAGATGTCATAAGCCTCTAGTCTTCTGACCTTTGCATTGGCAATATGTCATAATTCATGACATAGAAGGTGTCATAAGCTTCTTCTTTCCACTCAATTTTCCCATTTTGAAATCAATTGCCTCTAATATCAATTTCATGCTAATCTTGTCTGTTCTCCAATTTATCTATAAATTGGATGAATTTCTTCAATCAAGCCTAATCAGATTATTGAATTTATAATTACTTTGTCAAATCACGCTTCGAGTACTCTTGAGTAATCATCTTGTCTATTTGCTTTCATATTATGATCATGCACTAGTAGGTGAGATCTACAACAAAGCTATTTGGAGAAGAAAGAAGAACAATGGAGCCGCATGAAGGAAGCATTCAGATCTACGTTTGGTTTGCATAGTATTTAGTTTTGAATTTTTTATTTTCATGTCTTTATTGAGTGTGTTTAGGATAGATCATAGCATTTTAGCTTTCGTGATTGAGCTAGATTAGTTTTTATATTGTTTGTGATGATTTCCGATTTCCTATGCTACAAAAATAAACTTGTATTATTTTTTTAGACTCTTACATTTTAGACTCTTACAGGTTCCTCTCTCCACTCGATCCTTGAATACCTTAAACATGTGAAAGGATTCAAATTTTTCTTTCAAGAATAGAACCCACATCATTCTTGAGAAATCATCTACAAACAACATGAAGTATCGGTTCCCATAGAAACCCAGTTCTCATAGGACCACACAAATCTGTATGCACTAAGTCTAGAACATTCTCAGATGAATGAGATTTGTTGTTGAAGATAGATCCGGTCAACTTTCCTAGTTGACATTCTTTACACATAGCATTCTCAGGTTTCATAATGTCAGGCATACCTCTTACAGACTTCATTTTACTAACTTTTTCTATACTATCAAAATTTACATGACACAATATTTTGTGCCACAACCAACTATCATCTACCTTTTCCATTAGGTAACTTCCTATAGTGGATTCTAGGAAGAACAAATTTCCTTGAGTTTGTTTACCGATAGCAATCAGACCTCCCAATTTATCAATTCTAACCGGTAACCCTTATTGTTAAGTTGTGCAACACTTAACAAACTATATTTTAGCCCTTCTACCCAATAAACATCTTCACAATTTGTTTTATCATTTAGGGCTTGTTGGTTCCCAAAACCACAGATTGGAAATCCAAGAGCTTTATCAAATATCTTACTGATTTCTCAATCGGCCTTGGCCAATGAACAAGAATGGTTGAAGACTAAATTTCTTTGCACTTTAGGCTCTACTAGACCTAGGTGGGTATACCCCAATCTCCAAAGCATAAAGAGATTTATTTATAGTGAATTTAAACTATTTAATCTAGCTGATTATAGGAGTGGCAAAAAATTTCCTACAACTATTCTTTGTCATGCTTTTCACTTATTTTAATCTGAAATTCGAGTATAATTGGATGCGAATAAAAGTTATAACAGAATGCTGCTGGAACTGAGAGTAATTATGAAAGAACAAGGCAAGTAAAAACTAGTAATATATTTCTCCAGTGAGGACTTTGTGCACACTTAATTTATTCACAAGAAACCAGAAATAGACCAGTGCCTTATCTGACAGTTTACATGTTACTTAATGGACAAATACTTGTAATCTTTGGAGACAGTGTGAAGAAACAAACTATCACTGCAATATCTTCAATATATGCTATCAGAATAACAAAAATAATTTGGCTCTCTATACCAATAGATGATAAAACATTGCAAAAAATTCTTCACAATTATCCGAAAGATTTTAAATCATTAACATAATATGACATGAAATGATCTGAAGATGAAAACAGTGAACCTTGTATATTAATTTCTGGGAATAATTGGTGTACAGAAACTGTAGACTCATAGATACATCATGATTACACTTGTTTGCACAAAATGGATTTTCATTTCTACAGACTTATTTTACATAACACTACAGGTTCCAACAGACAATCTGAAAAGATCATAGTCCCCCTAGACTACCAAATGACTCATTATATATACATGACTTAAAAGATGCAAATAAAAAGACACACCCTTTCATTAGCACAAACTAAAACTAACAAAAAACTAATTGACTCCCTAATTTCTCAAAATAGAAAAAAATACAAATGACACAGACTAATACTTTCCCTCCAGCCGCTGACCATATTTCTTGATATGTCAAAGATATCCTTCATTCTTGTACGTGCAGGCACTGAAAATAATATCCCTGACTGCGATCTCTGTTGTAACAAAGTTTTTGACCTGTTCCCCTATTTCATTAATGTCCAATGTATCCACATGGGCAATGCTAAGGGCTGAATTGAGTAGAGCTCTGCACTCGGTAATCCGATGGTGCTTGTCCTTCATGACCCTTGCATCATCCACTACACTTGGAAATCCATGACTGACGATCCCTTTACACTACTCATACTCGATATTTAATTCTGTTGTGAATCCTTGATGAGTGTCAATTAGTTTGTTGACCTTGTTGATTCTTTTGTTACTCAGAGTCTGATCCTGCAGGAGCATGGTTAACCTATCAAGGATCCTCTAGTGTGACACTGTGTTATCCATTTTCTAGTAGACAATCCAGAATTCTTCCAATATCTTTTGCAGATTTTCAAATTGTTTAGTCAATGAGACACATGTCATGTCTATCCTTATACTCTGCATCCTTTCCTTCAATTTTTTGTTTTCCTTGTGCAATTATTCACACTTCTTTTTCAATTTGGATTCATCTACTATCTGGGGTACAGGTTGTCCCCTACTTCTCAAGAGTTCCCCATATAATGCTTTATACTTTCCTGCCTCTTTCACCAACATTTTTATCTGCGCTTTATTTAGTTTTGAAATGTCAACTCCCATATCGGCTGTGACCATGGGATCAACCTCACCAACCTTTAACTTCATCATGTGTCCAAAATCTTTGTCCACATCTATTATTTTCAGTCTTTTATTTGGGGGATAAAGAGCCCAGAGAAGCATGGCCTCATCATCTCGATCATACCTTAATCCAATAAAAATATCATCCACGTCTTGGATATCCAATTTGAATCCTTCTTATCTAAATGCAATAAACTGTCAAAAATGAAGGACGCACTAAGGTCCCAGCCTAGAAAAAGAATTATTCATGCTTCTATCAAGAGTTTCCTTACCTGCTTAGCGGTCATGCCTTTCAACTCTACATTTATGTCTGCCTTTAGTTTGAGAAGCATCTATGCCTTACTCTCTGGTGTTACATCAAGCATGGCCTCTCTTAGCTTCTTCCCTTTGAAATGATATAAGAAGGATTTAAATTCCTTTGACCTGATGAAATTGTCATCAGATACAAAAGAGGTATGCTACTCTAGCCTAACATCTACATCCATGTTTATTCTTGAAATAGTTAGGTCATGTGCTTCAGGCTCTTCTTCTCTTTTAGGCCTCCTAAATCTTGAAATAGCCTCATTTTCTCCTGACTCACTCTCTGCCTCTTCTTCCTCTCCCATCTCCTGCAACCGTTGTTTCTTCTCATCTAGTTTCTATTTTAAATCTTGGACTATTTGCATAGCCTCCTCAAACTCCTTGTTCCTGAAGATATCCTAGGATTCAACATACTCATGAAAGTAATCACACAAATTTTTCTTTTTCCTTCCCTGGTGGATATAGAACTTAGGGTCATAGTTCTTCCGACCTGTGTGCTCATAGAGGTTGTAATCTTCTATCAACCTCTTGTTAATGATATCATATGCCTTTGTGGAAACATTTGTTATATCACTGAAATGTAAGGTCCTAGGAAAGAAAACTTCTTGTAAGCACCTCCAAAATGTTGTGCATTTGAGACACTCATCTGCCTTACAATCTCCAGGTAGGCAATTCTGTCAGGCGCAGGCTTCAACAACACATAAGGAGCTCCTTCAAATCCAAAAAATCTTACATAGGTGAAGTCCTAGCACACATACCAGTCACCCCAATTGTGGTTTACTCTGGCATCTCTATGGTCATGGGGTCTAAGGAATCTTTTGATTTCCTCCGAAAATGACCCATCAAAAGAGACTCCAACAGCTCTAAATAAAGGCTACACAAAAATTTCTTCAAACTTGATATAGTGGGATCTCATGAAACATGAATCCCACAATGACCACCATAACTGTAAAGGTTTCTCCTCTCTATCTTTACCATTAATATTCAGCTTTATCTCCTCAGGCCACATTCCCCTGAATCATCCATAAAACAAGACAACATGCATTAACAAAGAATAAAACTTAAAATTTTTGTCAGGGTTATTATGAAGGCTTAAGAAACCCTCATGTATCTTCTCAACAATATAAGTAGCATAGTCTAATTGTCTTGGCTCATGCATCTGTGTATCGGAAGCAAGGACCAGAGGTCCGATTTGAGCTATATCCTGGACTTCAACTCCTCCCACTTGACTACACTCCATATAGGTATACTATAGATATTGCCCAAAGATATTGATATCAAATGGGGGCCCGTCTTCTTCTGTCAATTTTCCCTTTTCAGCCTTATGAATGGCCAAATTCCACCTATTGTACATGGTGTCCATCTTTGTATACTCTTCCTCTAGTTTCAAAAGACAAAGAAACATCATATTCAAAACCTAGACCAAAAACTTCCTGGATGGTGGCTACTAAGATATGGATGAATGCGTCACCATTTGGTAATTGAATACATATTTTTGTAGCATTGTAAGCCCTAGCCAATGTTTTCATCAATTGGACATTCACAAAGACATTAGGGACTACAAGCTTACCCAATCGAGTCGTCCATGGGTTTGAAATTGGGGTCGGCCTATTTCTCCTTGAATAATGATACAAGAACAATTTGTGACCTTTAATCTTGGTCCATACATCACCCATTTCCTTGAAATCATCCTCTAACTGGCCACATATGGGTAGGTTAACCTTTGATCTCCGAGATTTGGCTCCTGGTGAGCTCATTTGATCAATCATATCCTGGTTCAACTTTCATTTTTGTGCACCTTCTCCCTCTTTAGACTTCTTAGAAGCACTTTTAGAGACCTCTGTGACCTCCCTCTTACCCTTGGAACTAGAACCCTCCATATTTGAATCCTTCAAGCTTTTTGTAGTTTGATTCTCTGTAGTTTAACTTTTCTTCAATCTCTCTTTTAGTTTCAAACTGTTATGCAGAATCTTTGTACCGACTCTTCATATATAGATTTGACGGATTAGAGGCATTTACTCAATTGAAATCTTGCTATGATATGCCTCATGTGAACACCAATCTATCTATTGTTTGCATTTAATAATGGCGGGTCTATCTATTTGCAATCAGATTTCACATCTAGTCAGGATAACTTTTCCATTAATTCAACCAGTTGGTGTCACACATCCTTTCGGTTGGCATAATTCTCACCGATCACTTCACCTCCTGGCTATGTTCTACTTTTACTTTTATATCACATCAACATATATCATTCTGATACACCCTCCTTTTATTCCTCTGTGGCATTCTGCCCATCGGGTTTCGGCATAGCTCCAAATATGTTCCTCTGATAGTGAAAACTTATTTAGATGAATGCTCCTTAGTAATCTATATCTCATTTGTTACATCGGGTCACTTTATCGGGTATCAGAACAACTCATTTTAGGTTTGTCTGATGACTTGATGACATTTACCTCATGCTTGTGCTTCTTTTTACATCTATGGTCTATCAACATATGTTTTCCTGATGAAACCTCCCTCTTATTTATCTTGTTGCAAAACCTGTCGGATTTTGGGACAACCCTTTCTGCACTTCTCCGATGACTTGATGATAACGGGTTCCATCTTGCTTATTTTTCAGGTCCATCAGCTTATGCTTCCTTGATGAGGTCTCCTAATCTGATAACCATTTCAAATTCCTCATCGGGTATCAGTGTAGCTGAAAATGTCTTCTTCCGAAGAGTTGATGTCATCCCAATGACTTCACCTTGTTACTCTTTTAGTCACTTCTTTCGGTGTATGCTATCCCGATGACACCTCATTTCCACCCGCCATGATATTTACCCTATCGGGTATCGAGGTATCTTTTTCTTACATTGTCCAATGTCCTGATGACTTCAAAACACCCACTCTACATTTTCCTTCCTTGGTGTAGGTTATACTAATAACCTCCTCTTCTGTGCCCGACTTTGTCTTTTCCATCGGGTATCGACGTAACTAAAAAATAGCTTTCATCGATGGTTTAAGTTATCCCGATGACTTAATATTTTCCGCTTCTTAGTATTGCCTAATTGGAGTGAGTCATTTTGATGACACCACCTTTTCCACTTAGCCCATGCAGAATGTGACTTATGTACCTACATGCAGAAACAACTCATGGAAAATCTAAAGTCCATCAAAGTGGACAAATCACTGAGGCTTAAGTTCAGACAATTGCTTATTGGTTTATTTTTCTATTTTCAAGGATATTTTCCTGGAGTTGGTGATGTTCAATGGTCAAGTGACCTACCGGTTTCCAGAAAAATAAAGGAGAGTCTGCAAGTAGTGGGATCTGTGTATCCAGAGACTCTGAACAAATATTTTGATGAGTTCAGACTAAAGATGAACCAGAGAATGAGAATATCTGGTGATCTAGTTAGAAAATATGAAAATGACATTTGTTTTACAATCAAAATAGATCTTTGCATAATACAAGTGATCAAGCCTAGAGGAGATGAAGTTGAGCCTATGGGCTATGAAATGGTAATGATATATTAATAGGGTAGGCCTCTACCCTACTTGCTTCACCACTAGATCCCAAGAAGAAGAGGACCGGTACTTACTCCGAGAAGATCAAATCTATCAAAGTATCAAAGCAAAAAAATTGTAAAGAAGTGCCATCGACATCAGCACCAGTTATATCTACTGCTAGTCCTAAAGTGACCAAGAGGTCACCAGCAGAAAAGAAACAGGAGGCTATTTTGCCAAAGGTATTCAAAAGGAAGAGGAAAATGAGGAATAACTCACTGGATTCGGAAGGCACTGAACTGCAGGTAGAAATGAAAAAGAAAAGGCAATCAAGCAAGAAGATGAAGTCAACCAGTAATGTACTAGCAACCTCTGCACCGGTAAATATAGATATTTCTCTTACAAGCCTATGACACATTGTCAAAAGACCATAAAGAATATTAGAAGGAAAGTTCTTGATAATTTAAAAGAATATTTTGATGATTTCAATGAAAGTGAAAAGGAGGATGTTGAACAAGAACTTATTAAATATTTATGTATTAATGATCAGTCACCTACCAATATTAAATTAGTTACTTTTAGATCTTTGTATGATTATTTGGACAATAAATGATGCATTGTCATTGAAAAGGAACAAGACATCAGGGAGAAATTTTTTGCTCAATATTTTCCAGATGCCTCAAATTCAAAATTGTTTGAGATTATTGATAAGTACAAAGGCATCTTCTTCATGCGAAGAAGAAGACTACAGCTACTCGAAGGCAAAACTTCTGAAGTGGAAAAAGACACCCATCTGCAGGTTAAGGCAGCTGCCAAAATCCAAAAAGTATCCAAAGCTAATCAGCAGGTTGAGCAAGAACCTGACCTATCCACAGCCAAACCAGATGAAATCTTTGATAGTCTGGGTGAAAGAATAGTAGAAAAAAATGACCCCATTGATGTTGATGCACTAGATCTTGAGGATACCACTCCAGATAAGGAGAAATCTCAAAAGGAAAGATTAGAGAAAGAAAAGGATGAGAAAGCAGAAAAAGAGAAACAAGAAAAAGAGAAAGCGGAGAAAGAAAAACAAGAGAAAGAGAAAGCGGAGAAAGCGAGACAAGAGAAAGAGAGAGCAAAGAAGGAAGCAGAGAAGAAAAGAGTGGAAGAGGAGAAGAAGAAAGAAGATGAGAAGAAGGAGGAAGAAGAGAAGAAGAGGAAGGAAGAGGAGAAGAAGAAGGAAAAAGAGAAGAAGAGGAAGGAAGAAGAGAAGAAAAAGGAGGAAGCAGAGAAGAAAAAGGAAGAGGATAAAAAGAGGGAAGAAGAGCGGAAGAAAGAAGAAGAGAAGAGGAGAGTGGGAGAGGAGAAAGAGAAGGCCACCAAGGTATCCAAGGAAAAAGAAGAAGAGGAGAAGAAAAGACAAGAGGAGATCAAGGAAAAGGAAAGAGGACAGACTCCTAAGGCAACCAAAGATCAAGCCAAGCAGGTTGATCCCACTAATTTGACTCTTGCCTGTCTGACTCAATTGGTTGATGAAAGTGAGCTACTAAGGATCATTAAACTAGCCCAAGTCAGATTGGAAGAACTGAGGAAAAAGAAAGAACATGACATCATTCAGTTTGTTGTTGACACTCTTTCCAATCTAATCCCCAGTACTATGGCTAAGGTAAAACTTCTTTGCATAGTAGTAGATGATCAAGTGCAATCTTTAGAAGATGTTGCCTAGATTTTTGCAAAGAAGAAGCATGAAAAAGCTCTAAAAGTTTCATTAGTAAAGCAAATGGATGAAGACAGAGAAAAACTACTTAAGCAAAATGATGATATAAGTTCAGCTATGGGTGAAGGTAACCTCTTCTAGAGAAAAATCTGCCAACCTCACCTATTTTGTGAAGATGCTCTGAAACAGAAGAGTCAACTCCAATCGGAGTTACATAAGCATATTGACAACTTCAAATTGCCCTATGATCTATTCACAATATATGTACAGACTGTTCATACTCACCAGCATTAGATTGCAAAGCTTGACTCAGAGATCTACAATCAGACTCGGGATCTGCAAGAGCTCGAATTGCTTCTATTACCAAAATTTTAGGTTCTTTAGAAGTTCTTCCTGAACTTGGAGGCTATTGTTGTAACATAGGAGATGAGCACTATTGATGCAATGGACCGACATGAACTTGGAGGCTATTACTGTAACCTAGGAAATTGTATTCTAATCTTATTGGATCGACATGAAATCAGGTTCCTATATGAGGACATCATGTCTAGGGTCTTAAGGTTGTTGATGTGTGTGATTATTGTAGAGAAGATTAGGTCTATGCGAAAAAGGTATCTCACTACAGAGATTGTGAGTGAAAATGTTAGATGACTGAAGTAATGCTGCAATACACTAATAGAGAATTGTCAAGGATCTAATCAAGCATTTTGTGCTATCTTCTAGATCTTTCACTTGTTGATTACTAATATCTTTGACAAGTCTTAAACCCTTAACCGAGTAGGCCCAACCAAGCCTATTGAAAATCCTCTAACAAGGTGGTTCATAGTTGTGGATTTGAAATCCTTTAACAGGGTAGTCTTTAACATGACTTATCTCCTAATAGAGATCTGGATTCCTAAAGGATTTGTTCTTGTGAAGAGCATTGTAAGACATTAACCGGTCTGACCTTAACGGGTTTGGTTACTATTCTGCAGATATTTGACTTGTGAGTTTTACTCATCGTGGTTTTTCCCATTTGTATTTCCATGTCAAAACTTCTTGTGTTATGGTGATTGTGCTTCTGTGGGTGAATGCTTTATTTTCTATTTGTCTTGTTTGTTTTTTAACCAGTTTATTGTTTAAACTACTACACAAGTTTGCTGGAAAATTGTTTAAGAATTTGGTTAAGTTCTTAGGCATACTAATTCACCCCCCCTCTTAGTATTCATCAATAGGTATCAGAGCCTACCTTTCTATAAGTCTAACCACTTGGAAGGGGATATGGGGGAATACAGCATGAGGTAACTCACTCACTATCTTACAGAGTCTGAGAGAGCCTATGATGAACTCAAGATCAAGTATAAAGGCACTTTAGCCAAGAGAAGAGAACTTGCTAAGCAATTGATGGAATTTACTAAAAATAGCTCTTCTGATGAAGCAGACATGGAGGCCTAGTTGGAGAAGTGGAGAAACTAAATGAATCCAAAACTAACCTAAGGAGGGAGTTGGAAGGATTGACTATCAGGATGAGTCAAGAGCTAGAAAATGGAAGAAAAGCTGAAGATTTACTGAAGGACAAGGAGCATGAGATCTCTAAGTTGAAACAAGAGATTGGTACCATCACCTCTCATCTGCAAGAGGGTAATGAAGAGAATGAAGAAATACAAGAAGACCTAAATGCTACTATCTCTGACAATGAAACCTTGATGAAAACCAATGATGCTCTTTCCAAGGAACTTGCTGAATCAAAGGAGATACTTGCAAAGTTCAACCGGAGTGCTGCAAAGTTGGAATAAAAGATGGAATCAGTGAAGCCATCAAAGGATACCACTGGACTTGGTTTCTCTGGATACGAGGAAGGTGAAACCTTTGGAACTAAGAGTGATGCACCAAATGAGCAATCGGCACCTAAGAACAACAACAAGAGTAAAGGTAAGAAAAAGTTTAAACCTATTTGCTTTAATTGTCTTAAGGAAGGACATATTGCCAATGTATGTAGGAGCAAGTCTTACAATAACTTTCCTTACATGCAAAACAATGTGGCTAGAAGTTGTAGATTTAATGGTCACTGTTATGCATGCAACAAGTTTGGGCATAGAGATTTTGAGTGCAGGTCAGTTATGAACAACTCTGGAAGTTATGCACCAAGATATAAAGGAGTTGCCCCATAACCTCCTATGAATTGGAACCCAAAGCGATAAAGAACCTATGACCAATGGTCAAATGGTTATGGAGCAGAAAATAGTTGGAGAGAAACTTGTTTGATCTGTCGTGGTAGCAGTCACACTACTGAAGGAAGAATGGAAATGTGAACACTAGACCATGGAGAACACCTGAAATGGTATGCTACGATTGCAACAAACTAGGACACACTGCCAGAGCATGCATACTGAGAAAGAATCCATCGGGAGACATACCAGTCAACCTAAAAGGGAAGATTAATGTTGAAATCATTCAAGCGAATATGGATAAAACTTGGAAAAGGAAATTTGAAGAGAAGCCACAAGATGTACCAGTTTCTGCTCCTAGTGTGGAGATCCCTGAACCGGAAAATTGAGCTTTAAAAATCTTAGGGGGGACATATCAGTAACATTGTTTTGTGTTAGGATTCCCACAAATACTAAGAGGGGGGGTGAATCAGTATCTAACCGGTTATAAGATTTTCTTAACTTAAAACATGTAGAGCATATTAATACTGTGTATCGATAAATAGAAAGTAATGCAATAAACAGAGACAAAAACAACCACATGAAAAACACACCATAACACAATATTTTAATGAGGAAACCCGATGTGGGAAAAACCTCAGTGGGATTTGTGACCCACAATATTCACTCACTAGCCAATAAGAGAATATTACTGCTACAAGAGGGGCCTGCACATGCAGGAAGGCCAAGTGCCTAGAGCTCACTACTCAATTACAAAATGGGAAGTCTCACTGACTTACAAAATGGATTATATAAATCCAATGTCTTGTACTGCTTCAAAATAGCATCTACTATGCTAGATCCAATACTAGTTTATAGCTCTGCTTCTTACATAAACCCTTAACCTATAATTCACATAATAGGTCTGCCTTATTTCACCTATATATTTTCCTTTTTTCAATATTTATTTGTTTTACAATGATCTCTTATATATATGAGTCATTTTACAACTTGCCAAGTTGGCTTACAATAATTTTACAATAATAAACAAAATATATTAACAACAAAATTCCTGTCGGCTTTTGTGCCGATGGTCTATGTGCCGGTGTAGAATCTAACTTTGCTGGTGTTGGTGGATTGCCTTGCCGGTGACATAGGATTGTAAGGTTTCCATCAATGACAAAACCTTCAATCACCTACAATGTCTCATTGGAGTGTGCATTTGCCAACAATCTCCCCCTTTGGCATTGATGGCAACACTTATGAGAAAAATTCAGAAGTGTATCCAAAAATTGAAGTCCAAAAATTGTTACCAAAAATGTGTGCTCCCCCTGAGCAGATGATCCCTAAGTTATTGAATTTTTCTCATACTACTACTCCCCCTTTGGCATCAATGACAAAGGTTGTCAAAGTGTTAATAGAGTGTAATTTCCTATCTCAACCTTGTAACCAGTTGGTTACAATCTGAAAACATTCTGCCAAAACTAGATTCAAGTTCTCAATGAACTTTTTACTGTCTTTTATTGTGGCTTCTGTCCTCTAAATTGTACTGGTGAGGTGTTGCATTTTCTTTGCTAGTGTTTTTTGTCCTTGTACCAATGCATCAGATATTTCTTTCCTTAAGGATGCTAGGTAGTCCATTTTTGGACTTAGTCTTAATTTCAGATCCTTAGCCTTACTTTTTATTCTCTCCTTTTCTCTTTCTAGCTTTAGTAATTCTTCCTCAAAACATATTATCTTTTGCTCAAAAACTAATAATGAATCAGATGAATTAATGAAATTGTCATCTAGTTGATTTATTTCCTCTTGTATCTTGTTGATCTTCTTGTCTATATCAACTGTCAGAAAGTTAGTCTTACAAGTATCTTTGTACAAAGTTTTGAATTCCTTTAACGTGCTACATAATTCTGGTATAAGTGTGTCAAACTGCCTTGTACACTTCTTTATTTGTTCCTCAAAGAATTTATGTTTTTCCTTTTCTAACCTCTCTTTGAATGCGTCCTCCTTTATTTGTTCAACTATCACTGTGTTGTCAGTAATATACTTAGACAAAGTGTCAAGTTGACTCAAAGAATCCTTATTATCCACATTACATTTTGGAGCTATCATCTTCAAAATTGGAATTGTGTATTCTATAGCCTTATATGCATGTGAACTACAATCTATTATTTTCTTTATAGAGTCTAAAAGAACTTCAGTTACATTTGTTGTCTTAAATCCTGCAGTTGAAGAGCCAACACTCTGAATTCCACTAGTGGGAGCAATATCCTTGCTTGCAGTGACCTCTAGTAGGTCAGTGAGTGTTTCCATTTCCTTAAGCAATGGTTTGTTTTGCTCAGCAGTTGCCGGTGGCACTGATTTTGTATTAACCTATTGTTGTGTTGGAGCCTGTTGCTCTACTTGTTGTTCTGTTTGTTGTTCTTCCTATTGTTCTGAGTTACCATCTATCAGTTTACCTTCTGTGATATCTGTTTTATCAGTTGTCAGTGACTCACTAACCATATCTATCTTACCGATTGTGTCCTTATCTACCACAATGTTGACCTTCTGAGTATCAACATCTACTATATATAATACCTTAGAATTAGGATTTGTATCCTCTTGTGATATATTCATACTCTCATCAGCTGGTTGATCTTCAGTTGTTGTTACCGGTGGAGTATCTTGAGATAGTGGGGGTAGATTATCTGTTATTTTGATGCTTGGAGGTCCACCAACCTTTCCTTTTCCCTTATCCTTGTCTTTCTGATATACTTTGATTGGTTTGGGGTTTCTATATTCTTCCTATTTTTCTTTCTCAACAAGGAATATATCCCATGCGTTAGCAGTTTCCTCTGCAACCTCATTTACTCTACCAACCATAAGTGATACATGCCAGTGTGCAGTTGAGAATACTATTTGGTTAGCCTAAGAGATCATATCATTTATCTCCTTTGGTGAGTTAATAGGATAAATAGCAATCAGTTTCTCAATTTTCATTTTCTTGTCAAGCTCTATAACAGCTTGCCTTCTAGCTTCAAGTCTCTTAAATAGTTCTACCGGTACTTCATCTACAATTTGCATCAAAAATTTCTTGTAGATATCCAAGTGTAGAATTACACTATTTTCAACTTTCTCTTTATCATCAACTGATAGTGAATCATATAATTTGTTGATGTTTTTCAGTTGTCCTTCCTCTATTATTTCATCTAGCAGTTTGTCAATCGGAGCAATATTTTGTTGAGTCCTTTTCTTTGGTGTTAACTTTTTCTTCTTTGGAGTTATCTTCTTAGTCGGGAGCCTTACTGCCTATTGTTTTTGTCTAGTTCTTCTAGGTGAAGGTGTGGATACCGGTGAAGGTTCCTTTTTCCTCACAACTCTTTTAAATGCTGCTAGCATGTCACTTTCCGAAGAAGTTGCTACCGGTGAGAGGTGACTTACTGGTTGTTGTGCTTGTAACTCATCTTCAATGATACCGATTTGTTTAAGTACATCTTCTTTGATAGCCTTAGCCTGCCTTGAACCTCTCCTCACTATTGCTTCTACTTTCTTTACTCTCTTCTTGGATTGAATTTGATTTTCAATGGTTTTAGCACTGCCAAATACTTCTTCCTTAGGTTCATTAGGTGCTTCCAGAAGGGATTTTGCATATGTTTTAATGATGTGATCATCTATCTCATAGCCCATTTCAATAACCCAAATTATTCTTGGGATAACTGCCTCCATCCGGATCTCATCCTTCTTAATCACAAAACATATGTCATCCTTATACTTATCTACAATTGTTTGTGATAATCTTACTCTAGCGTTCATTCTGGCCTTTAATGCTTGAAAGTATTCATTAATATTCTTCTCTTTGTTTTCACCCATGTTGTTCACTAAGTCAGATAACTATTTGCCTACCAGTATGTCAAATCCAAGGTTCTTATTACCTATACCGGGAACCTGTTTGGTTATATGTAGCATTAAGCAAACAAGTAAGTTGCCAAATCTAAATGTCCCTTTCTTATCCTTCTTGATTTTTCCCAGATTGTCAATCAATTCATCCTTCAACCATTCACACACATCAATTTTTACATTATCCTTAATCATGTCATGAGCACTCTTTATGCATAAGCTGGAAACTGAATTTAGTCTATTTGCATGTGTTGTTTTGTAGCCTAGAATCATGCTAATGAATCTCACATTTATGTCAATTACATCATTCACCCTTAAAGACCTTTTGTCAGATGTTGCACCTGTTAGGTTCATTACTAGGTCATTTGAGACCTTCTTTGTCTTGTCAAGTCTCTTATCGGTGGAGGGTAACCCTATTACAGCTTTTATAGCTTCCTTAGTAATTTTGTGAATTGAATCTAGCCAAAAAAATTCACCATGAACACCGCTCAACACTATCCTTATCACTTCCTTAGGGAAATCTAGAATGCAGAGAATTTTTGTGAATCCTAGGGTTTAAATTATTTTGTGTTCAGGTTTCACATTACCAGAATCATCACAAATAACAGTCTTGTACATGTTCTTAATTTCTTCATCTCCTAATTCTTCTATATGGCAATGAATATACATCCTAGGGCCTTCTGCAAAAACTACTCCTTTGGGGATTTGAGAAAAAGCACCAACATTATCATCCTTCTTTGCTATTTCGGGAACTAACTGAAAAATGAGCCTAGGGTGCTTGATTACTTCCACTACAGTAGGGTTTGCTATGAATTCAAGTACAAAAGAGGATGCCATGATTATAAATACCTTTTTCTGCCTTTGGAAAGATTGATTGCTGAATTGCTTTGCTTCTTTTCTCAAAATGCCTTAGCTCTGGAAATTTCACGCTCTTCAAATGTTTGAATGCTCGGTGAAGTAAAATGGAGCCAAAAACACTAATTTATAATGTCAATCTTCCAACTACCACATTTAATGCTTGTCGGTTAAGTACTCACTTAACATATCTACTGGTATAGAAGTAATTTTAACTTCTTACCATCAACTGAGAGAATAATAGCATATTTCTCATTTGTTTGCCAAACCCTCAAGGGAATTTTCTTCAGTTGGATGAAGACCCTCCTGCCAGTGGAATGTTACTTTCTTCTGTTGGTGGAGTGTTACTTTGTTCTACCAGTAGAGGAGTATTCCTATCAACATTTAGTTCTAATTTCCTGATCCATTGTTTTGAGAATTCCTGCTTTACTTCTTCAACCTTTTCTTTACCTTTCAAACTAGGACCTTTGTTGTTTACCGGTGAGGACTTGCTTCTACAAAATTTAGCAATATGCCCAGTTTTGTTACATGCATAACAAGTCACATTATTTATCTGAATAGCCTTTCCATAACCTATGTCGCTTTGTGTTCTGCATTGATTAGATAAATGTCCAAATCTTCCACAAATATAACATCTCACATTCATTCTACAATTTTCAGAATTATGACCAACTTTGTTGCATTTTGAACATTGACTGGTGGGTGTACTGGTATTCTGATAATTTCTAGATCTACATTGATTTGCTCTATGACCATACTTATTACAGATAAAGCATTTGCCATTAAATTTATAAGTAGTAGGCTATCTTACCGGTTTGCCATGATCCCGTGTGTTTGTAGTACTAGAGCTTTCACCAGTTTCAAAGCCAAGACCATTAGTGTCACCATTAGGTTTCTGATTTTTCAACAAGTCACCAAGTTCTTCTAAACTTTTCTTGAATTTTTCTTTATGTTGATTTGCAGCAGCCAGTTCTCCTTCCAAGATACCTTTTTGTCTCATGAGTTCATTTGAGTCATTTTGTGCATGCATTAGATCTATCTTCAACATATCATTTTCATAACTAAGTCTTGCATTTTCATTTGCAACATCATTCAGTCTTCTAGTCAAGTCTTCTTCATTCTTCTTTCTATCTTCAATTTCTTTACAAAATCTCATTGTCATATCCTGCATCTCATTCTTTGTTGTCATGTTTTCTTGTTTCATCTTATTCACTAGATCACTAAGAGTTTCCTTTTCATCATTCTCATTTTGAATCTTTTCACAAAGTTCTCTTCTCTTGTTTCTTGAAATAGTAATATTTTCTTGAAGTGCTTGAATGATATCCTAAGCAGCCTTTAGATCATCTTCAAGTTTGATATTTTTTAATTTTTCTGCATCATAGTCTGAGAGAGCTCCTTCTAGTTGCTTCATCAAGTTTTCCATCTCTATCGGTGTCAAGATCTTCCTCAAGTTGTTAGGATTCTGAGAATAGAGGACCAAGCTCTAATACCAATTGTTAGGATTCCTACAAATACTGAGAGGGGGGGTGAATCAGTATCTAACTGGTTATAATATTTTCTTAACTTAAAACATGTAGAGCATATTAATACTATGTACCGGTAAACAAAAAGTAATGCAATAAATAGAGACAAAAACAACCACATGAAAAACACACCATAACACAATATTTTAATGAGGAAACCCAATGTGGGAAAAACCTTGGTGGGATTTCTGACCCACAATATTCACTTACTGGCCAATAAGAGAATATTACTGCTACAAGAGGGGCCTGCACATGATGGAAGGCCAAGTGCCTAGAGCTTACTGCTCAATTACAAAATGGGAAGTCTCACTGACTTACAAAATGGATTATATAAATCCAATGTCTTATACTACTTCAAAATAGTATCTACTATGCCAGATCCAGTACTGGTTTATAGCTCTGCTTCTTACATAAACCCTTAACCTATAATTCGCATAATAGGTCTGTCTTATTTCACTTATATATTTTCCTTTTTTCAATATTTATTTGTTTTACAATGATCTCTTATATATATGAGCCATTTTACAACTTGCCAAGTCATCTTACAATAATTTTACAATATTAAATAAAATATATTAACAACAAAATTCCTATTGGCTTCTATGTCGGTATGCTTCCTTTCACTACCAGTGCCGGTGGTCTGTGTGTCAATGTAGAATCTAACTTTGCTGGTGCTGGTGGATTGCCTTGCCGGTGACATAGGATTGTAAGGTTGCCATCAATGACAAAACCTTCAATCACCTAAAATGTCTCATTGGAGTGTGCATTTGCGAGCATTTTGAACCCCCAAAGTATATCGGTAAAGTGCCTTTATCGGTATTTGTTACCTGTCAACCGATAGAAGAAATGAATCGGTAAAAAGTAAAATTAGGGTTTGAGCCCTAATGGTGATGCATTTATTATGGTAGGTAGGAGCATGTTTAAAAGTGACTTTTGTCATTATTTTTAATTACCTATTTTCAAAGAAGAATTTTTCTAGCTTGAGCAACGCAACCAGAGCGATTCATCTTGCATTCGAAAGAATTCAGAAAGGATTCTTGCACGAGATTTTGCAGCCACTTCAAGCTATCAATGTGGAAGTCAAAGTGGTAAACAAGCTTCTGAAGAAGTGTTTTGTGCTCGACATCGATAAACCCTAGTTCAGAGTGTGAAGGTATTTCTCATTGAAACATGCTTGTCATTTGGAATCTTCTAGATATGGTTTCTGCATCTAAAATCCCTTCTAGTTCTATCAAACCTAAGGAATAACCTGAGTTTCTTAAAAACAAGATGAAGTATAATGCCCTATCTCAAATTCCCATCGGAGTCATTGTCGAAGGGGATGTTTTAAGATATATTGATTGTAAACTAGAAGACCTAGGGTCTCTAGTGATTTACTCCCAGCTAAGTCTGTTTTATGGAGATGATAAGAAGATTAAACCTGAATACAGCATAATCAAGAAGAAGAAATTACACAATGCAGTATATTTTCTCGAGGAATTTACAGAAGAACACATTAGCATTATCATTAGTAGGGTTCATGGTGATAAGATGCACCTTGAGCGAACCCATGATATTACACTGGAGGAAATTAATGTCGTGACTAGTTTCTGCAATGTTGGAGAAGTCCTTGTTCTCCGAAAGATCACCAAAACCAAAGTGACAGAGCTCACTCGTTCTATAAGAGACCAACGGGAAATGATTTTTAACACCATAAAAGATGACTTGGTGAAGTATGTGTGCATGGTAATTGAGTATAGAGTATTCTATGCTAGCAGAATTAATTTTGTTCCTATAGCTACGGTGGATGCCGCTTATAGGATGATCAAGGAGAATGCAGAATGTGACTTATGTACCTGCATATAGAAACAACTCATGGAAAATCTAAAGTCCATCAAAGTGGACAAATCACTGATGTTTAAGTTCAGACAACTGCTTCTCGGTTTATTTTTCTATTTTCAAGGATATTTTCCTGAGTTGGTGATGTTCAATGATCAAGTGACCTACTGGTTTCCAGACAAATAAAGGAGAGTTTGCAAGCAGTGGGATCTACGTATCCAAAGACTCTAAAAAAATATTTTGATGAGTTCAGACTGAAGATGAACCAGAGAATGAGAATATATGGTGATCTAGTTAGAAAATATAAAGATGACATATGTTTTACAATCAAAATAGATCATTGCATAATGCAAGCAGCCGATCCTAGATAAGATAAAGTTGAGCCTATGGGCTATGAAGTGGTAAATGATATATTGACAAGGTAGGCCTCTACCCTAATTGCTTCACCACTAGATCCCAAGAAGAAGAGGACTGGTACTTACTCCGAGAAGATCAAATCTGTCGAAGTATCAAAGACACCCATCTGCAGATTAAGGCAATTGCCAAAATGCAAAAAGTATCCAAAGCTAATCAGTTAGGCTGAGCAAGAACCTGACCTATCCACAACCAAATCAGATGAAATCTTTGATAGTCTGGGTAAAAGAATAGCAAAACAAAATGACCCCATTGATGTTGATGCACTAGATATTGAGGATACCACTCCAAATAAGGAGAAAGCTGAAAAGGAGAGAGTAAAGAAAGAAAAAGATGAGAAAGCAGAAAAAGAGAAAGCAGAGAAAAAAAAACAAAACAAAGAGCAAGCAGAGAAAGTGAGACAAGAGAAAGAGAGAACAGAGAAGGAAGTAGAGAAGAAGAGAGTGGAAGAGGAGAAGAAGAAAGAAGATGAGAAGAAGAAGGAGGAAGAAGAGAAGAAGAGGAAGGAAGAGGAGAAGAAGAAGGAAGAAGAGAAGAAGAGGAAGGAAGATGAGAAGAAGAAGGAGGAAGTAGAGAAGAAAAAGGAAGAGGAGAAAAGGAGGAAAGAAGAGCAAAAGAAAGAAGAAGAGAAGAGGAGAGTGGAAGAGGAGAAAGAGAAGGCCGCCAAGGTAGCCCAAGAAAAAGAAGAAGAGGAGAAGAAAAGACAAGAGGAGATCAAGGCAAAGTAAGGAGGACAGACTCCTAAGGCAACCCGATATCAAGCCAAGCAAGTTGATCCCATCGGTCCCACCGATTTGACTCTTGCCTATCTGACTCAATTGGTTGATGAAAGTGAGCTACTAGGGAGCATTCAACTAGTGCAAGTCAGATTGGAAGAACTAAGGAAAAAGAAAGAATATGACATCATTCAATTTTCTATTGACACTCTTTCCAATCTAATCCTCGGTACTAACCTTCCCCATGCCGATTCCTCAATAGCTAAGCTAAAACTTCTTTGCACAGTAGTAGATGATCAAGTGCAATCTTTAGAAGATGTTGCTCAAATTTTTGAAGAGAACAAGCATGAAAAAGCTCTAAAAGTTTCATTTGTGAAGAAAATGGATGAAGACAAAGCAAAAATTCTTAAGCAAAAGGATGATATAAGTTCAACTATGGGTGAAGATGACCTCCTCTTGACCAAAATATGCCAACCTCACCTATTTTGTAAAGATGCTCTGAAGCAGAAGAGTCAACTCCAATCAGAGTTACATAAGTATATCGACAACTTCAAATTTCCCTATGATCTGTTCACAGTATATGGATAGACTGTTCATACTCACCAGCATCAAATTGCAAAGTTTGACTCAGAGATCTGCAATCGGACTCGAGATCTCCAGGAGCTCTAGTTGCTTCTATTATCAAAATTATAGGCTCTTTAGAAGTGCTTCCCGAACTTGGAGGCTATTACTGTAACACAAGAGATGAGTACTATTGATGCAATGGAAGAATTAGCCTTCCAAATGAAGACCTAGAGTGAAATTGCTGCCTCACTTCTTGCTTCATGGTCTTCAGACATGAAGAATTTTATGCAAAACTTTAAATCTCTTTTTGAGAAGTTTTACTCTTTATTGTCATAAACATATACTCTGTTTTTCTATTATACAAACAGGGAATATTTTGCATTACTTTGTCATTGTTGGCAAAGGGGGAGTAATATAAAATTTTATGGGGAGTAGTATTGAAAATTTTCATGCACATACTTGTAATTTTTGCAAAGGGAGTAGTGTATATGCTTAGGGGGAGTAATTTTGATTATGGCATCTATTTTTGTTTTGTAAGTATTTAGATGTCAAAATTTTCCTAATTGTTGTCATCAATGCCAAAGGGGGAGATTGTTGGTATTTTGATGAGGTTTAGTTGTGATTGTCATTGATGGACACACACTTATTTGATGTATGAGTTATTCTCAACTGGTAGTTGTTCCAACCGATATTGTATGTCATTATAAAGGCTATTGGTGTTTTGCAGAAGATGCTTACCATTCATAGCATGACTAAAGACACCAAGCGGTATGAAGATCCCAAGCGTAATGAAGACCTCAAGTGGAATGAAGACCCTAAGCGGCAGTTAATCTTTTTGATCAGAACACTATGTTCCAATTTACCAGTCTTTATTAATCGGTAATCAGTATATTGTGTTAAACTGGTATAGTTGTAAATTGTGATGAGTTATCATCCATCGTCACTTTGGCGGTGTTTGTGTGTCATGTTACCAAAAGTGTCTAGATGCACTGTACCTAGGAAATCATAGTCTAATCTTATTGGATTGACATGAAATCAGGTTCCTATATGAGGACATCATGTCTAGGGTTTTAAGGTTGTTGATGTGTGTGAGTATTGTAGAGAAGATTAGGTTTGTGTGAAAAAGGTATCTCATGACCGAGATTGTGAGTGAAAAGGTTAGGTGACTAAAGTAATGCTTCAATGCATTAACAAAGAACTATCAAGGATCTAATCAAGCATTATGTGCTATCTTCTATATCTTTCACTTGTTGATTACTAATATCTTTGACAAGTCTGAAACCGTTAACCGAGTAGGCCCAGCCAAGCCTATTGTAAATCCTCTAACAAGGTGGTTCACAATTATGGATTTGAAATCCTTTAACAGGGTAGTCTTTAATAGGCTTTATCTCCTAACAGAGATCTAGATTCCTAACAGGATTTGTTCTGGTGAAGAACATTGTAAGACCTTAATCGGTCTGGTTACTATTTTGCAGATAGTTGACTTGTGAGTATTACTCACCATGGTTTTTCCCATTTGGGTTTCCACATCAAAACTTCTTGTGTTATGGTGATTGTACTTCTATGGGTGAATGCTTTATTTTCTATTTGTCTTGTTTGTGTTTTAACCAGTTTACAGAGTCTGAGAGACCCTATGATGAACTCAAGATCAAGTATAAAGCCTCTTTAGCCAAGACAAGAGAACATGCTGAGCAATTGATCAAATTTATTGAAAATATCTCTTCGAATGAAACAGACATGGAGGCCCTTGTTGGAGAAGAGGAGAAACTAAATGAATCCAAAACTAACCTAAGGAGGGAGTTGGAGGGACTAACTATCAGGATGAGTCGAGAGCTAGAAAATAGAAGAAAACAAGCATTTGCAACCACTTTGAGCTATCAGTGTGGAAGTCAAAGTGGTAAACAAGATTCTAAAAAAGTGTGTTGTGATCGACATTGACAAACCCTATTTTGGAGTGTGAAGGTATTTCTTGTTGAAACAATCTTGTCATTTGGAATCTTCTAGATATGGTTTCTACATCTAAAATCCCTTCTAGTTCTATTGAACCTGAGGAATCACCTGAGTTTCTTAAAAAGAAGATGAAGTATAATGCCCTATCTCAAATTCCCACTAGAGTCATTGTCGAAGGGGATGTTTCAGGTTATTTTGATTGCAAACTAGAAGACCTAGGGTCTCTAGTGATTCACTCCCAGCTGAGTCTGTTATGTGGAGACGATAAGAATATTAAACCTGAATACAACATAATCGAGAAGAAGAAATTACACAATGCAGTATATTTTCTCAAGGAATTTACAGAAGAATGCATTAGGATTATCCTTAGTAGGGTTCATGGTGATAAGATGTACCTTGAGAAAACCCATGATATTACAGCTGAGGCAATTCATGTCTTCACCTATTTCTGCAATGTTGGGAAAGTACCTGTTCTTCGAAACATCATCAAAACCTAAGTGACAAAGCTCACTGGTTCTGTAAGAGACCAACGGGCAATGATTGATAACATCATAAAAGATGACTTGGAGAAGTATGCGTGCATGGTAATCGAGTATAGAGTATTCTATGCTAGCAAAATGAATTTTGTTCCCATAGCTACGGTGCATGCCGCTTAAAGGATGATCAAGGAGAATGCAAAATGTGACTTATGTACCTGCATGCAGAAACAACTCATGGAAAATTTGATGTCCATCAAAGTGGACAAACCACTAAGGTTTAAGTTTAAACAACTGCTTGTTGGTTTATTTCTATTTTGAAGGATATTTTCCTGGAGTTGATGATGTTCAATGGTCAAGTGACCTACTAGTTTCCAGAAAAATAAAGGAGAGTCTGCAAGCAGTGGGATCTGCATATCCCGAGACTTTGAACAAATATTTTGATGAGTTTAGACTAAAGATGAACCAGAGAATGAGAATATATGGCGATCTAGTTAGAAAATATGAAGAAGAGGAGGAGAAGAAAGACAAGAGGAGATCAAGGAAAAGGAAGGAGGATAGACTCCTAAGGCAACCCAATATCAAGCCAAGCAAGTTGACCTCATCGGTCCCACCGATTTGACTCTTGCCTGTCTAGCTCAATAGGTTGATGAAAGTGAGCTACTGAGGATCATTCAACTAGTGCAGGTTAGATTGGAAGAACTAAGGAAAAAGAAAGAATAGGACATCATTCAGTTTTCTATTGACACTCTTTCTAATCTAATCCCTGGTACTAACCTTCCCCATACCGATTCCTTGGTGGCTAACCTAAAACTTCTTTGCAAAGTAGTAGATGATCAAGTGCAATCTTTAGAAGATGCTACCCAGATTTCTATAGAGAAGAAGCATGAAAAAGCTCTAAAAGTTTCATTAGTAAAGAAAATGGATGAAGATAGAGAAAAACTGCTTAAGCAAAAGGATGATATAAGTTCAGCTATGGGTGAAGGTAACCTCCTCTTGAGAAAAATATACCAACCTCACCTATTTTGTGAAGATGCTCTGAAATAGAAGAGTCAACTCCAATTGCAGTTACATAAGTATATTGACAACTTCAAATTTCCCTATGATCTATTCACAGTATATGGATAGACTGTTCATACTCACCAACATCAAATTGCAAAGCTTCACTCAGAGATCTGTAATCGGACTTGAGATCTCCAAGAGCTCTAGTTGCTTCTATTATCAAAATTTTAGGTTCTTCAGAAGTGCTTCCTAAACTTGGAGGCTATTATTGTAACACAAGAGATGAGCACTATTGATGCAATGGAAGAATTAGCCTTCCAGATGAAGACTAAGAGTGAAATTGCTGCCTCACTTCTTGCTTCATGGTCTTTAGACAAGAAGAATTTTATGCAAAACTTTAAATCTCTTTTTGAGAAGTTTTACTCTTTATTGTCATAAACATATACTCTGTTTTTATATTATACAAAAAGGGAATATTTTGCATTACTTTGTCATTGTTGGCAAAGGGGGAGTAATATAAAATTTTATGGGGAGTAGTATTGAAAAATTTCATGCACATACTTGTAATTTTTGCAAAGGGAGTAGTGTATATGCTTAGGGGAGTAATTTTGATTATGGCATCTGTTTTTGTTTTGTAAGCACTTAGATGTCAAAATTTTCCTAGGTGTTGCCATTAATGCCAAAGGGGGAGATTGTTGGTATTTTGATGATGTTTAGTTGTGATTGTCATTGATGGACACACACTTATTTGATGTATGAGTTATTCTCAACTAGTAGTTGTTCCAATCAGTATTGTATGTCATTATAAAGGCTATAGGTGTTTTGCAGAAGATGGTTACTAGTCATAGCATGACTAAAGACCCTAATTGGTATGAAGACCCCAAGCAGTATGAAGACCTCAAGCAGAATGAAGACCCCGAGTGACAGTTAATCTTTTTTATCAGAACACTATGTTCCAATTTACCAGTCTTTGTTAACTGGTAATCGATATATTTTGTTAAACCGGTATAATTGTAAAGTGTGATGAGTTATCATCCACTGACACTTTGGCGGTGTTTGTGTGTCATGTTACCAAATGTGTCTAGATGCACTGTACCTAGGAAATTGTAGTCTAATCTTATTGGACCGACATGAAATGAGGTTCCTATATGAGGACATCATGTCTAGGGTTTTAAGATTTTTGATGTGTGCGAGTATTGTAGAGAAGATTAGGTTTGTGCGAAAAAGGTATCTCACTACAGAGATTGTGAGTGAAAAGGTTAAATGATTGAAGTATTGTCGCAATGCATTAATAGAGAACTGCCAAGGATCTAATCAAGCATTTTGTGCTATCTTCTAGATCTTTCACTTGTTGATTACTAATATCTTTGAAAAGTCTGAAACCCTTAACCAGGTAGGCCTAGCAAAGCCTATTGTAAATCCTCTAACAAGGTGGTTCACAGTTGTGGATTTGAAATCCTTTAACAGGGTAGTCTTTAACAAGACTTATCTCCTAACATAGATCCGGATTCCTAATAGGATCTGTTCTGGTGAAGAACATTGTAAGACCTTAACCAGTATGACCTTAATCAGCCTGGTTACTATTCTGCAAATAGTTGACTTGTGAGTTTTACTCATCATGGTTTTTCCCATTAGGTTTCCATGTCAAAACATCTTGTTTTATGGTGATTGTGCTTTTGTGGGTGAATGCTTTATTTTCTATTTGGATTGTTTTTGTTTTAACTATTTTATTGTTTAAACTGCTATACTGGTCTGCTAGAAAATTGTTTAAGAGTTTGGTTAAGTTCTTAGACGTACTAATTCACCCCCCCCTCTCTTAGTATTCATCAGTTTTTTTTGAAAAATGCCCCCCACATACACCTTCATGCAATTCTTTTAAAATAGATTGAGCTTGATAAACATCCAAATAAAATAAGAGGATACCATCCCTGTTTCTCCAATACAAATCACCTTTAAACAATACATTCCTAGATGCATGAAGCTTAAGTGTTATTTTCTGACTATCATTCAACTCCTCCAGACATTCTTATACCAAAAACACATCTCAATGCTTATTTGAGCCTCCTCTAACTCTATCTGATTTATTTGTGTTGCTTCCAAATTTGATTTTGTCATTAGTTTAGACAATCCTTTACCTCTTACCAATTTAGTAATTTTGATATCAATGTTGAATTCCCAAATTTGATTGATCCATCTGCATCTTCTCCTAGTAGTTTCAGTCTAACTGAAAATATCTTTGACTGCTGCATTAGGGACATATGCAATGACATTAGCTCCCACTAAATATGGTCTAAAATATTTTATAGATTTTACTAGGGCATATGCCTGTTTCTCATTTAAATCATAATTTAACTCAGAAGCTTGTAGTGTCTTGCTAAAAAATGTCACTGGTTGTTCATGACCTTCATCATTCTTTTGTAACATAACTGTAGCAATAGTATGAAATGAAGTGAAAGAAAATACTGGAAAAGGTTTAGAGAAGTCAGGATACTTAAGTACATGTGCTTCCTTGATGGCCCTTTTTATGTTTACAAAAGATTCAATTGCTTCATTAGTCCATTTTATCTCTGCACCCCTTTTTAACATCTTTGCAATAGGTTTGACAATTTCAGAAAATTTGATACAAATATTCTAACAAAATTAATTTGTCCAAAAATTGATTGAATAGCTTTGACTATTTTAGGGATCTGAATTTTGTCAATAGTTGTAATTCTCTCAGGGTCAATCCTTACTCCGTCTTTAGATACAATATGACCTAGCAATTTACCTTCAGTGACTTCAAAGTGACACTTTTTGGATTTAAAGAAATACCATATTCCAGTGCTTTGATGAAAATTTTCTCTAGGTCATTACAATGGTTTTCTACTTTCTTGGAGTATGTAGTCAAATCATCCTGGTATACAACCAAAATCTAATCAATGAGAGCTTCAAAAGGCACATTCATGGCCCTTTGAAAAGTAGTTCCAACATTGGTAAGCCCGAATGGCATCCTGGTATACACATATGTGCCCCATGGTGTGGTGAAAGTTGTTTCATATTTTTCTAATTCCTTAACCTTCACCTGGTTGTAACCAGAGAACCCATCCATCATAGAAAGTAATTCATTCCTTGTTACTTTCTGCAGAAGAGCTTCCATATTTGGCAGGGCATAATTATCTTTCAAGGATGATATATTTAAATTTCTAAAATCCACACACAATTTGATATCACCATTTTTCTTTCTAATAGGCACAAAGTTTGACACTCATGTGGAATGCCTTATAGGGTCTATGATCCCTTCATTCCTCATCTTTGTCAATTCTTCCTTCATCTTGGGAGCCAATGTGGGATTTATAGGCCTTTGCTTTTGCCTAAATGGTTTTGCATCTGGTTTCAACGAGATTTCATGTTGGAACAAATCCTCTTTGTATGCCTTGATATCATCATATGTCCAAGAAAAAACATGTATGTATTTTCTTAACAAATTTACCAATGCAGTCCTAATTTTCGGTGTAAGCTTCTTCCCAATGTAAACCTCTCTAGGATTGTTCTCACTTCCCAAGTTTATTTTTTCTACTTCCTCACAACTTCCAGTGTTGGGCTTGAAATTTGTCATATCCTTATTGTCAAACATCCTCTCTAGTTCCACCAACCCTTTGGGAATATTGTTTGTTTTAAGTTGTAGGATATTTTTTCCAAATAGAGATTACTTACCACTCTCCTCTTCCACATATGCATTCCAATCCATATGTTGGCCTTCATACTGATCTTCACTAAACAAAAACTTTAGAAGATCCCTGTCGTCATCAAATATCTACCAATTTGTTACGTTATTTGGTATTGCAAGTCTAGTTTTTATTTCAACTTAGGTGATGTCATCAAAAGGAATATCATTATGTTTAATTGCTAAGTTAGCCATAAAATCAGCCAAAATATTGTTATATCTTTCAAGCCATGTTATAGAAAATACATCAAAAAATTCAATTGAATCCCACACCTCATTTCTGTAATTTTGAAGCCTCACATTTTTAGTGGCGAATCTTTCCCTTATTTGAGATATGACTAACTCTGAATCACCATAAACTGTTATTAATTTAATGCCATATTTACTTTTCATTCTAAGGCCTAACAAGAGTGCTTCATATTCAACACCATTCTTTGTACATTCAAAATATAACAAGAAAGAATATTTGAATGATCTTCCATTAGGAGAAATAAAAACTACACCAGCTCCATTTCCTTCTTTACTGCAAGCACCATCAAAATACATTTTCCAAATCTTATCCTCATGCAATTCAATTGTATTTTCAATCTTGTCAGTTTTGTATTGAATGGGTTTAGAAATACTTACTTGAAAGTTATCTATATCTATTTTTGAAAAAATAGATTGTCTTGTTTGGATCAACTTCCTTTATCAGGTAGAATGATCTTGGTTCTCTGTCAATCCTTACATTGGCCCCTTTTACTGAGATGGTTGCATATGAAAGATCTAGCTAGACATTTCCACCCACAAAATTTGACGATTGCCTTGATAATAAAATCCCATAATTTGGTGGAACTTGCACAATGGTGATGTTTGTTTTATATGACGTATCAGGGCATGCTAGAAATCAAAACTCCACATCCTTCATAATTCCAACAATTGGGACTAATTTTTTATCCATAGCATAGCATTTCCCATAGGGAGTGTCCACATGCATCCCAAGCTCTTTCATGGCATCTTCTGGCATTATGTTCACGGCTGCACCTGAATCTATCATACAATTCTTAACCATTTTATTGTTAATCATCAAAGTCAGAAAAAAAGGATCAACCTGGGTAAGATTCTTAGTGATAGAAGTTCCCAAATAGATAACAGGTGGATCTTTAGCTTTTGGCTTATGATCCTCTTTATTTACTTCACCAACATTAGACAAAATCTTGATTGTTTCATGTTTGTAATCAGGAAATTTCATTACTTCAAGCAAGGGCACATATAGTTTCACCTGTGATAAAGCGTGAGACATAAATGATCCATAATTTGAGAGTGGCTTACTAATCTATTTCTTTTCAATTGGCTTTGTTAATTTAAGAGGTTCTGTTTGTTTGTCCTTTTCTACTACAACTTCCTTTTCCTTTTTAGCGATGGTGTCTTTGTTTCCACTAGCTTTAGGAACCTTTGCAAATATCCTGAATGGCTTACCTTGTTCTGGGTTCACTATTTTGTTTCTTAACTGAAAATTTCTTTTCGCCTGAACTACTGCTACCACAGTATAGGCTTTCTTTTCTTCATCTATTAAGTTCCTCAAGGAATGCACTAGCTCTTCATTATGGAACAATCTCCTCAAGCATGGGATGTTCGCCTTATCATCAGTAAAAACTTGTTGTACACTATGCTACTAGTTCTCTCTTCTCCATTATACATTTGATGATTGCTCACCCTCAGATGAATCCTCATCCCTACCCCATCATGGATCTGATTGAAGTACATTTACTGTGGGCTCATATTCATTCTCATGATCCTTCTCTTCTACAAAACCTTGAGCAATCAGACATTGTTCTGCAACATGGGGTAAATTGCAGACTTCACACCATGGATATTCTTCCACAAAAGTGTTTACCTTCTTCAATGGATCATGAGTTTCTTTTCTTAGATTTGCATTCACTGGTTTACCATCTTTCCAGTTTGTATTATATGGCATGTCATGCAATCTTGATCTATTGTAATTTATAGGTTTGTTACTTCTATGTGGGGATGATTTCTCATTGTGATTTTGCATACCCTTCATATCCTTTAGCATGTCCATGATTTGACCAAACTCATCCTCTTTTGTTGTTCTAGGATTATATAATTTTGGATCATCTCTCTTGCAAATTCTCCCAACAGCCTTTCTGTTATTTTCAATGGTATTAGCTGTTTTAAAAGCTTGCTGCAAGGTAGTAGGTTTATGAGATAAGATCTCATAATGAGTCTTGCTGTCAAAAGCACTTAAATAAAAATCAATCAAAAATGAATCAACAGGTCTAATATCTCTTGGTATCCTATTAAGTACTTTATTAAACCTCTAATTAAATTCATAGATGGATTCATTCTGATTTTTCTTTATGCTATTCAACTCGTGAGATGCAAATGAAGTATCATTATATTCTCCAAACTCCTCCAAGAATATTATCACAAATTCCTACCAACTACCAATGCATCTGTCAGGAAGATTCCTATACCATTCTCCTGCATCCTCTATTAGAGATTGAACAAATAGTTTCATAAAAACATCTTCATGAGAGATTTCAAACTCTTCAATGGTATTTTTTACTACATGTTGTTATGCAGAATCAGTTCCATTTCCTATGAATTTAGGAATAGCTGACCTTAAATTGTCAGATATCCAACTATCCTACTAAAATCCAACTGTTTATACCTTTGAATGGTCATAGGTGGTCTGCAACCATAGTTGTTAATCTGATAGTTTCTATTTCCTCCATTATTACCATTGTTTCCATTGTTACCTCCATCATTATTATTATTTCCATTTCGGTTGTCCCCATTACCATTGTTTCTATTATTACCATGATTTCCTCCATTATTTCCTATGTTGTTGATCTTATCTCTATTATTCCAGTTACTAGTAATTTCACCACTATTAGTTCTTCTTTCACCATTATGATAATTGTATTGTCTATAATTATACTGGTTTTTATTTTCATGGTAGGGTGTATCCTTCCATTTATCCCCCTTTTCATGATTATTATCCAAAACATCAGACAATGGATTATTATAGACCTTAAATGGTTGTTCCAAGTTTCTCATGTGAGGGGGACTATACTTAGGGGTTATTAGTCTACTTGCTTCACCTTTTCCCTTCTCTTCTTCAACTCTGTTTGACTTATAACTTTGAATAGAGTCTCTTTCTAAGCTGAGTTTCTGCAATACCCAATCTGGTTGTCTCTTAAGAGCCTTTGCATGTCACTTAATGGACAAATACTTGTAATCTTTGGAGACAGTGTGAAGAAACAAACTATCACTACAATATCTTCAATGTATGCTATGAGAACAACAAAAACAATTCTTCTATCTCTATACCAACAGATGATAAAACATTGCAACAAATCTTCTTTAGATTTATCCAAAATATTTGAAATCATTAACATCATATGACATGAAACGATCTGAAGATGAAAACAATGAATCTTTTATATTAATTTTTGGGAACAATTGGTGTACAAAAAATGCAAACTCATAAATAATTCATGATTACACTTGTTTGCACAAAATGGATTTTCATTTCTACAGACTTATCTTACATAACACTATAGGTTCCAATAGACAATCTGAAAAGATCATAGTCCCTCTAGAGTACGAAATGACTCATTATATGTACATGACTTAAAAGATACGAATGAAAGGACACACTCTTTCATTAGCACAAACTAAAACTAAAAAAAAAAAAATGACTCCCCAATTGCTAAAAAAGAAACAAAAATACAAATGAAACAGACTAATGCTTTCCGTCCACCTGATGACCATATTTTTGGATATGTCAAAGATATCCTTCATTCTTGTACGTGCAGGCGTTGAAAATAATATCCTTGGTCATGATCTCCATTGTAACAAAGTTTTTGACTTGTTCCCCCATTTCATTCATGTCCAATGTATCCACACGAGCAATGCTAAGGGGTGAACTAAGTAGAGCTTTGCACTCAGTAATCCAATGGTGCTTGTCCTTCACTACCGCTGCATCATCCACTACACTTAGAAATCCATGATTGACGATCCCTTTACACTCCTCATACTCGATATTTAATTTTGTTGTAAATTCTTGATAAGTGTCAATTAGTTTGTTGACCTTGTGGGTTCTTTTGTTACTCAGAGTCTAATCCTGCAGGAGCATGTTTAACCTATCAAGAATCTTTTGGTGTGACACTATGTTATCCATATTTTTCTGGTAGATGATCTAGAATTCTTCCAATATCTTCTACATATTTTCAAATCATTTAGTCAATAAGATACATGTTGTGTATGTCCTTATACTCTGCATCCTTTCATTCAATTTTTTGTTTTCCTTGTGCAATTCTTCACACTTCTTTTTCAATTTGGATTCATCCACTATCTGGGGTACAGGTTGTCCCCTACTTCTCAAGAGTTCCTCATATAATTCTTTATACTTTCCTACCTCTTTCACCAACATTTTCATCTGTGCTTTATTTAGTTTCGAAATGTCAACTCCCATATCAGTTGTGACCATGGGATCAACCTCACTGACCTTTAACTTCATCATGTGTCCAAAAGCTTTGTCCACATCTATTATTTTTGGCCTTTTATTTGGGGGATAAAGATCCCAAAGAAGCATGGCCTCGTCATCTCGATCATACCTCAATCCAATAAAAATATCATCCACACCTTGGATATCCAATTTGAAATCCTTCCTATCTGAATGCAATAAACTGTCAAAAATGAAGGACGCACTAAGGTCCCAGCCTACAAAAAGAATTATTCCTGCTTCTATCAGGAGTTGCCTTACCCACTGAGCGGTCATGCCTTTCAACTCTACATTTATGTTTGCCTTCAGTTTTAGAAGCATCTATGCCTTACTCTCTGGTGTTACATCAGGCATGGCCTCTCTTAGCTTCTTCCCTTTGAAATGATATAAGAAGGATTTAAATTCCTTCGACCTGATGAACTTGTCATCAAATACAAAAGAGGTATGCTACTCTAGCCTGACATCTATGTCCACGTTTATTCTTGCAATAATTAGGTCATGTGCTTCGGGCTATTCTTCTCTTTCAGGCCTCCTAAATCTTGAAATAGCCTCATTTTCTCCTGACTCACTCTCTGCCTCTTCTTCCTCTCCCATCTCCTACAGCTGCTGTTTCTTCTCATCTATTTTCCATTTTAAATCTTGGACTATCTACATAGCCTCCACAAACTCCTTATTCCTGAAGATATCCCAAGCTTCAACATACTCATGAAAGTAATCACCCATATTTTTCTTTTTCCTGCCCTAGTGGATATAGCCCTCATGGTCATAGTTCTTTTGACCTCTGTGCTCATAGAGGTTGTAATCTTTTATCAACCTCTTGTCAATGATCTCATATGCCTTTGTGGAAACAATTATAAAATCACCAAAATGTAAGGTCCCAAGCAAGAAAAACTGCTTGTGAGAACCTCCAAAATGTTGTGCATTTGAGACACTCATCTACCTTACAATCTACAGGTAGGCAATTCTATCAGGCGCAGGCTTCAACAACACATAAAGAACTCCTTCAAATCCAAAAACTCTTACATAGGTGATGTCCTAGCACACATACCAATCACCCCAATTGTGGTTTACTCTGGCATCTCCATGCTCATGGGGTCTAAGGAATCTTTTGATTTCCTTTGAAAATGACCCATCAAAAGAAACTCCAAAAGCTCTGAATAAAGGCCGTACAAAAAATTCTTCAAACTTGATATAGTGGAATCTCATTAAACGTGAATCCCACAATGACCACCATAACTGTACAGGCTGCTCCTCTCCATCTTTACTATGAATATTCAACTTTACATCCTCAGGCCACATTCCCCTGAATCGTCCATAAAATAAGATAGCATGCATTAACAAATAATAAAATGTAAAAGATTTGTCAAGGTTATTATGAAGGCTTAAGAAACCCTCATGTATCTTCTCAACAATATAAGTAGCATAGTCGAATTGTCTTGGCTCATGCATCTATGTTTTGGGAGCAAGAACCAGAGGTCCTATCCGAGCTATATCTGGGACTTGAACTCCTCCCAGTCGACTGCATGCCATATAGGTATACTGCAGATACTACCAGAATATATTGATATCAAATGGGGGCATGTCTTCTTCTATCAATTTTCCCTTTTCAACCTTATGAATGGCCAAATTCCACCCATTATACACGGTATCCATGTTTGTATAATCTTCCTCTAGTTTCTCAAAAGACAAAGGAACATCAGATTCAAAACCTAGACCAAAAAATTCCTAGATGGTGGCTACTGAGATATGGATGAATGTGTTGCCATTTGGTAATTGAATACATATTTTTGTAGCATTGTAAGCCCTAACCAATGTTTTCATCAATTGTACATTCACAAAGATGTTAGGGACTACAAGATTACCCAATCTAGTTGTCCATGGGTTTGAAATTAGGGTCAACTTATTTCTCTTTGAATAATGATACAAGAACAATTCGTGACCTCTAATCCTGGTCTAGACATCGCCAATTTCCTTGATATCATCCTCTAACTAGTCATGGATGGGTAGGTTAACCTTTGATCTCTGGGATTTGGCTCCTAGTGAGCTCATTTGATCAATCATATCCTGGTTCAACTTTCATTTCTATGCACCTTCTCCCCCTTTACACTTCTTAGAAACACTTTTAGAGACCTCTATGACCTTCCTCTTACCCTTGGAACTAGAACCATCCATATTTAAATCCTTCAAGCTTTCTGTAGTTCAATTCTTTGTAGTTTAACATTGCTTCAATCTCTCTGTTAGTTTCAAACTTTTATACAAAATCCTTGTACCGACTCTTCATATAAAGATTTGACGGATTAGAAGCATTTACTCAATTGAAATCTTGCTATGATTTTCCTCATGCGAACACCAATATACCCATTCTCTGCATTTAATAATGGTGGGTCGATCCGTTTGCAATCATATTTCACAAAGGCTAGTTGGGATAACTTTTATGATAATTCGACCAGTTGGCACCACCCATCCTTTCGGTTGGCACAAGTCTCACTGATCACTTTGCCTCCTGGATATGTTCTACTTTCACCTTTTTATCACATTAGTGTATATCATTCCGATACACCCTCCTTTTATTCCTCCATGGAATTCTCCCTATCGGGTTTCGGCATATCTCCAAATATGTTTCTCTGGTAGTGAAAATTTATTTTGATGAATGCTCCTTAGTAATCCATATCACATTTGTTACATCAAGTCACTTTATCGGGTATTGGAACAACTCATTTTATGTTTCTCTGATGACCTGATTACATTTAGCTCATGCTTGCACTTCTTTTTACCTCTCTGGTCTATCAGCATATGTTTTCCCAAAGAAACTTCCCTCTTATTTATCTTCTTGCAAAACCTATCAGATGTTGGGATGACCCTTCCTGCACTTCTCTGATGACCCGATGATATTGGGTTCCAGCCTACTTTTTCAGGTCCATCAGCTTATGCTTCCCTAATGAGGTCTCCTAATCTGATAACTATTTCAAATTCCTCATCAGGTATCGGCATAGCTGAAAATTTCTTCTTCCGAAGAGCCGATGTCATCCCAATGACTTCACCTTGTTACTCTTTTAGTCACTTCTTTCAGTGTATGCTATCCCGATGAGACCTCATTTCCACCCGTCATGATATTTACCCTATTGAGTATGGGGGTAGCTTTTTCTTACATTGTTTGATGTCCCAATGACTTCAAAACATCTGCTCTGCATTTTCCTTCCTTGGTGTAGGTTATACCTATAACCTCCTCTTCTGTACCCAACTTTGTCTTTTCCATCGGGTATCGACATAACTAAAAAATACCTTTCATCGATGGTTTAAGTTGTCCTGATGACTTAGAATTTTCTGCTTCTTGCTATTGCCTCATCGGAGTGAGTCATGTTGATGACACCACCTTTGCCACTTAACCCATCGGATATCAGAGTAGCGTGGGATGACATTCTCTGATGACTCGATGTCATCGTTGATCTCTACTTTGCATTCTCCTTCATCAGTGTAAGATGTGTCAAAAATCTCATTGGTTATCGATATAACATTTTTTGCATGCCCCCAATGTGTGAATGTTATGCCGATAGGTTCTTTCATGGTCTATGCTAGTCGGTCTAGTCGGGGTAACTTACATCGATAGCTTAACTTTGACAATTTTAATAATCAATCTCCTCTTCTTATATCATTTGCACTTGCAACCCCCCAAGGAAACTTCATACATGCTAATAAATGACAAAGGCCATCACATAGGCCCAGAGAATTCCCTATAAGGATCCCAATATTGTTATGATGCAAATTCCTCATGTAGTCCCTATTCAGTGCCAACCCTTAGCATGCCCTAGCGATACTTGTCCAATTCTGAAAAATAGGTCACAGTAGGGTTTTCCTGGTATTGAAGCATACTTCCTACACATAAAATCCAGCAATAAATGTGCTTATGATGAAAATGTACATATAAAGCATCAAAGAAATAACACAAAATATTTTATAAAAATGTGTGCTAATAGAGCTATAGATCCCTTACCTTTTGCTGCACAAGGAGCATCATTGCCAAATCTCACTGATCCTCCATGCTAAGGAATTTGTTTCTATCATAGGTCATGTGGCGAGTGCAACCACTATCAATTACCCAATCTCCACACTATTTTGAACTAGAGATCAGTGTTATATCACTTTCCTCTATGTTATCTTCCTTTACCACTACAAATGCAATTCCATCTCCATCAGATCCTTCTGATTCTTCATCAGTAACTCCTTCTTCTACATGATAGCACTCCTTCTTGCTCTTGTCTTTGTAGCTTTTAAAATTATCCTTCCTATCATTGTCAGGACATCTAGATGCAATATGACCTATTCTATTGCAATAGAAACACTTCAAGAGAAGTTTACCTTTATACTTTCCTTTTCCTCTTGGCAGCCTTCTTGCTAATAGAGCTTCAATCTCATCTTCTTCCTGTTCTTCAGATAATAGGTTGTCACGTTCATGAGAATGATCGGTTCTTGTAGTAGAACTATTTCCAATTTCTTTTCTTCTTCTTGTTGGTGCAGGTATCATGGAAGCTTTGAAGGTAGCATCAATATTTGGCATACTATTATCATAGTTGCTTAGTTCAAAGGTAGTTAACTTACCGATCAGTGAGTCAAGTGAAACACTAACTGTTCCCAAGGATCCGAGTTCCTAAATTGCATAAACCCTTATGGAATCTTGTGGTAGAAAGGTTCTCATGATTTTTCTGACCACAACATCTTCTTCAAGCTTTCCTCCAACACATCTGATGGAATTTACCACATCCTTTATTATTTTGCTATACTGTTCTATATTTTCTCCTTCTTGCATCCTCATCTCATCAAATTTGCCTCTTAAGATGTCCACCTTAGCCTTTTGTACATGATGATCTCATCCATAAACATTCTTCAGCTTACTCCATATCTCATAGGTTGTTTTTAGATCTTGAACCTCAACATACTCATTATCAGATAGAAAGCTAGCAATCACATCCGTAGTTGCAATGTTGTCTTGCCTTTCTTTGATCTGATCTATAGTGAGAACCTATGTAGGTTCATTGTACTCTATGCTTACATGATTCCAGTATTGATCTCCAAGGGTTCTTAGGTAGAGCTTCATTCTACCACACCATAAAATGTAATTCTCCTTAGAGAAATTAGGTCCCTCATTTCACATCATCTTGAATCTTTCCTTAATTTGTTAAGCTCTTTTGAATCTAAGGACCAAGGCTCTGATACCAATTGTTGGTCCCTACCAGTGACTAAGAGGGGGGGGTGAATCAGTCACCTACCAGTTTTACAAAATTAAAACCATTTTACTCAAGTCTACACTAACTTAATATTCATCAATACAATCAGTTATTGAAGGAAAACATGCATGCATTAAAATATACACAATAACACCAAGAATTATCTCATGGAAACCCAAATGGGAGAAAACCATGGTGCGAGTTGATGCTCACAAAATTTGTACTCTTCTGAAGCACACTCTATAAGGAGACATCCCTATTAGGAGATTTACAGAGACACTATTAAGTGCCACCCGATTAAGGGATTTAAATCTAGGCCTTTTAAAGCCTTTACCCTATTAAAGGTAGCCTAATTAAAGGACTTAAATCACCAATCAAGATGACACCTGATTAAGGGATTTAAACAACATGACCTATTAGAGTCCACCTAGTTAAGGGATTTTGAGTTGCAATGGTTAGAAAGCAATAGGAAGTTGATCTGCTGGAATAGCTACTAATAACTTGATCAGATCACAATGAATACCATACTCTATCTACACTGGTTGTGTCTGCTCTGCACTACATCGGTTCTCTGCTCATACCCTCAGCTCTGAACTTTGTCGGTCTACTTCACACACACTGTGCTATGCTAAATCACTTATCACTTCCTCACTCTTTACTCTACACGTTGGATCTCCTCTCATAGGATTTGTACTTTGCAAAAAATTTCGATCAAAAATGTTTTGCTTGAACTCAAAACACTTTATAATCCCTCTTTCATCACCTTTAGATGTTTCCTTAATCAATGCAATCACAAATCTTGGTAGATTTCAAATTCAAATATTCCTGCTCTTTCTCTGTGCATCCTGCAACAATTCTTCCAACTGTTAATCCAAATATGCCACCGCATCTCCCAAAAATATCAACTTCTGGGTCAAGTTCAGTCTTTTAAATGCGAACCAGAAAATAAGCAGAAATCATGGCTTAACTGCATGATGACTGAAGTTGACTTCACTAACCTTTAGTTTGGCATTATCACAAACTAAGCAACTCACCTTTTGCCATCGCAACTTTGTAATCGATCACCGCTCCTAGATTTAAGGTGACCACCTATCTTCCTTCTGCTTCACCGACCTACTAGTATACCACTGCGCTCTGTTGGCATTTGCATGAAGATTGCATTAATGATATGTTATGTTGTCATTGATGTCCATTGAACCAGTAATGGTGTTTATGATATTGTTGATATTGTTGATATTGATATTGTCTTATAACTAGTAGGAAGAGCTTTGAGGAAGATGTTGTAAACCGGTATATAAGTATGTGAGTTGAACCGGTAACTAGTGTATAAGGTTAAACCCTTTCTATGCAATGTAACCAGTAAACCCTACCAATTGTTTTCGTTAAACTCTAACCAATTAAGTTTGTTGAAATGGTTATGTTGATTTATTATCTAATGATGAGCAGTAATAATGGTGACACGTGTGGTCATTGTAAAGATAAGTTCGGATTATTTTGGCACGTTTGTTTGATTGTCTAGGGAATGAGAAAAGTGGATTGCATCTAATGCAAAGTGTGTGATTAGTTACAAGTCCGATGAAGCGGTGATCATGGAGCAGTTGGAATTTTCTTGAAAAATGTGTACATATTATTATGTAAATCCAACAGTCACACTTGAACCAATTTTTTTGTAATCTCTATGAGAGAATTAGGTTTTTGTTGTGTTATCGACCTAATTGATTTGTATTTAAGGTCGATGAAGTTGTTTTGTAAACTTTGTTGGCAAGAGTTGGTAGAAATTAGTTGAGTGTGTGGTTTCCTAACTGGAGAATGAATCTACAGTTTGAGTAAAGGCAGATTGAAGCTTAAAAGGATATGATCAAGCAAATGTAGTGATATTCAAAAAAATCAAGGAAAACATGTTGTCTTCTAACAATTATAGGAGAATTGAAATCCCCTAACTGAGTAAGATCTAACAAGCTTGGTTACTTCTTAAATCCTCTAACAAGGTGGTCAATTAGCTTGGATTCTCAAATCCTCTACCGAGGTTACTCCTAACAGGGTATTTTCTTTTTATCAAGGCATTTGTAAATCCCTTAACTGGGTGATTCCTAACAAGATCCATTCCTAACATAACTTATTGTAAAATATTTAATAGGCTTGGCTCCTAACAGGGCAAACTTCAGAAGATTTCAGATAGCTATCTTGTGAGTCTCATCTCACCGTGCTTTTTTATCTATTTGGGTTTTCCACGTATAAGCATTTCTGTCATGTGGTGAATGTTTTTGTGGTTATGATCTTATTTGTTGATTTGATTATCTACTTAACTTATGATAAGGCATGATTACTAGAAGCGTTGAGAGATGGAGTGTGTTGATATATGATTAAGCATTTGGATGTTTACAAGATTGAAGTTGTTTACTATTAAGTTTCTTTAACAGTTAACCGGTTGATGTTGAGTATTCTTATGAGTATTGATCTTGACAGTGATATTTTATTAATAAGTTTACCTTGTGAGTAGGAGTTTGAGATTGGGAAGTTTGTATTAGTTTTTTCAGTTTACTGATTCAGCCCCCCACCCCCCCCCCTCAGTAATTTACTAGATACTTATTCTTTCATCATACCATCAATTGGTATCAGAGAATCTCAGGTCCTCTATAATCTAAAGCCTAACAACTTAAGGAAAAGATCTTGTAGATCATGATGAAGAAGGAAGGTATGAAGTTCAACAAAGATAACTATAGGATATGGAGCAACATAATGAATATTTACATCAAGAGTCTAGGAAGTTAGTATTGGGATCATGTAGAAACTTAGTATGTTACACCTACTGAAGCTCTGATTGATGATCAGAAGAAGAACAACAAGAAAATCATCAAGCATTGGAGGCTATTATTAGTTCCCTATCTGATGATGAATATTTGGATGTTCATGGTCTTGAAACTGCATATGAAGTATAGAAAAAACTTGAAGAGATTTATATCGATGATGAACATGTTAAGATTGCTAAAGAGGAGAGTCTAAGAGGAAAGTTTGATGACATGAGAATGTCTGAAGGTGAGAATATCCAATAGTATGGTCAAAGGATAAAAGAGATAGTTGGTGAAATAAAGAGTGCAGGAGGGAAACTGGAAGATGTTATTCAAGGGATGAAGTACATTGACAAAACTAAGGTAACTCTTGAATCTATACTGCTTTTGAATTTAACGATTATGATGGTAGTGTACAAAAATTAGAATCTGCATTCAGAGCTTCTGTCTCTAACCCATCTGTGAGAAAAAGTAGAGATACTTGTCATGTATATGAATATAGATCTAGCAGAGATGCTGATGATGAAGACAACCTAGTGGAAATTGAAGCACTATTGGCAAAATCACTACCTAGAGGTACTGGGAAATACAGAGGTAAACTACCTTTAAAATATTTTGCATGCAACAAGATTGGTCATATAGAAGCTATTTGTCCTAATGGTGAAAATGAACACAAGAGAGACAAATTCGAGAAGACAAATTCGAGAAGTATAAGGGTAAAGGCAAGAGAGATTGTCTTATAGCGGTTGATAGTAGTATCACTGATGAAGAATATGATGATGATGCTAGTGAAGATATTGTGTTTGTAGCTATTAAGTAAGAGATATCATATAAGAAGGCACTAATGTCTAGGATGGATAACTCTAATGATTGGATCATTGATAGTGGTTGTTCACATCATATGACTGGTGATCAGAGCAAATTTATTTCCTTGAAGGAATTTTATGGCAATGTTGTCAGATTTGGCAATGACTCACCCTGTATGGTTAAAGGTAAGGGAGTTATTTCTCTTAATGGGAAGAGTAGTGCTGACAATGTCTATTGGGTTGAAGGTCTAAAGCACAATCTTCTGAGTGTGGTACAACTTAATGAAAAAGGATACCTAGTAGAGTTTAAAAATGGTATTTGCAAAATCTTTGACAATAAAGGTGAATTGATTGCAACTGAGAAACAAACTAGAGGTAATTTGTTTCATCTTAATCCTAAAGCTAGCAACTATTTGATTGCAAAGATAGATGATCGTTGGCTTTGGCATGGGAGATTTTTTCATATAAACTTTGATAACATTGTTAAAGTGAGCAAGTCCAAGACACTAAGAGGTTTTCCTCATCTAGACAAATTAATTAATGCTCTTTGCAAAGAATGTCAATTAGGAAAGATGACTTCTTCAACTTTCAAGAGAAAGTCCTTCTCAGCAAAGCACTTGTTAGATTTGGTTCACACAAATCTATGTGGACCAATAAGAACAAGAAGCATTCAAGGTGACAAATATTTCATGATCTTCATAGATGATTGTTCAAGGATGATGTGGGTCACATTCTTGAAGATAAGAATGAAGCTTTTGGAAAATTCAAGGCTTTCAGAGCCTTAACTGAGAAAGACAGTGGAAAAAAGTTAAAATGTTTGAGAACAAATCAAGGTGGTGAATTTTTTTCTGAGGTGTTCACTAAGTAATGTGATGAGAATGGTATCAAATGGCAACTTTCTGCACTAAGGACACCACAATAGAATGGTATCACATAGAGGAACAACCGGTCAGTGGTTGAAGCTGCTAGGACAATGTTGATACAAGGAGGTGTAGCGAAAACATTTTGGAGAGAAGTTGTAAGTACAGTTGTCTACACAATGAACCAAGTTCTGGTGAAAAGAGGTAAGGACAAGACCCCTTATGAATATTGGTATGGAAGATCACCCGATTTTAGTTATTTTAAGATATTTGGTAGCAAATGTTTTATTAAAAGAGGTGATTACATTAGCAAGTTTGAAGCTAAGAGTGATGAAGAAATATTTCTTGGCTATTCCACCAAGAGTAAGGCCTATAAATGCTTCAACAACCGAACATGGAGAATTGTTAAGAGTGTTGATGTTCGAGTAGATGAATATCCTGAAGTCTCAAAAGGAACCAGTTTAGTGAAAAAGGATGAAGATCCTTGCATTTTTCTTTCGAAACCTGAAACTATTAAATCAGAAACCGATAAAGAAAAATCGGATGCACTTGTTCAACCAGAACAAATAAATTCAAAAGAAGATTGTAATGAAGAAGCTGAACCTGAAGAGAATGATCATGTTATTCCTAGGTATGTGAGACTGAACCACAGTCCTGAACATATTATTGGGGATAAGGTTGTTGGAGTACTAACTAGAAGGATAATAAGAGAGAACTCTTGCATGATCTCCACCATTGAACCTAGAAGTGCTAAGGAGGCATTTGGTGATGATTATTGGGTTAAAGCTATGGAGGAGGAACTAGATTAAATTGAGAAGAACAACGCTTGGACCCTAGTACTTCGATCACTAAATAAGAATTTTATAGGTACTAAATGGGTATTCAGATACAAGTTAAATGAAGATGGTGTTGTAGTTAGCAATAAGGAAAGATTAGTCTGCAAGGATTATGTGCAAGAAGAAGGAGAAGATTATGGCACAACTTTTGCAGCAGTAGCAAGACTAGAGGGTGTCAGAACTTTACTTGCATTTGCAGCCCATAAGAAGTTCAAGAATGGTAGATGAAGAATCATGGTATTTTCATTACACAATCTAAGTATGTGAAAGAGGTTTTGAAGACTTTTGGCATGAGTGACTGTAAACCAGTTAGAACACCAATGTTTACAGGTTGTAAGCTATCCAAGGAAGATGAATCTAAGTCTGTTGATGAAAAGGAATACAGGTCAATGATTGGCAAATTACACTATGTTGTTCATAGCAGACCGGATATTGCCCATGCGGTTGGTATAGTTACATGATTCCAGAAGAATCCAAAGGAGGTACATCTAATAGCAACCAAGAGAATTTTTAGATATCTGAAAGGTACTGTTGACTATGGATTATGGTATCCATATGGAGGAAACTTTGATTTGAAGGCATACACAGATGTTGATTGGGCAGCACTACCGGTGGAGCATTATTTCTAGGAGGAAGGCTTGTTTCATGGATTAGTAAGAAGCAGATTTGTACTTCACAATCTACTGCTAAAGCTAAGTATAATGCAGCTTATATGAATTGCACATGGGCTATTTGGATGAGGCACATTTTGGAAGGTTTTAAGATGAAGATCTCAGAACCTATAAAGATTTTATGTAATATTACAAGTGCCATAAATATTTCTAAGAATCCTATTTTGCACACACAAACCAAGCACATTGAATTGAGGTATCACTTTTTGAGGGAAAAAGTTCAAAGTAAAGATGTTATCTTAGAGCATGTTTCTACCAAGGAGAAGCTTGCATATATCTTTACCAAACCTCTGCCTAAGACTATATTTGAGTGTCTTAGAAGTCATTTAGGGGTTTTCCCTCTTCATGAAGCTAGTTGAGCATGATGTTGATTGCGTCAGTCCCTGAATCACATGCAGAATCTTAGAAGGATTGGTATAGAAGTGGATGTATTCCACAAGGGGAGCATCAAGTTGCAGTATGTTGTTGATGCAAAGTGAAATTTTGATATTACATGTTTTACTTTCAATTTGCTATTGTTGTCAAAGGGGGAGAATAATTATGTGATTAGAAGAAGAATTATGTGATTGGCAAAGGGAAACCAGTGATAGGCTGAAGACAGAGAGAGCATGGTGAATACTTGGTAATGTAAACCAAGATTCCTATTCACCAATCACAACAACAATCAGAGGCATTGATATTTGTATAACCATCAATGCCAAAGGGGTAGATTGTTGGCATTTGCATGAAGATTGCATTAATGATATGTTATGTTGTCATTGATGTCAATTGAATCAGTAATGGTATTTATGATATTGTTGATACTGTTGATATTGATATTGTCTTGTAACCGGTAGGAAGAGATTTGAGGAAGATGTTGTAAACTGGTATATAAGTATGTGAGTTGAACTGGTAACCAGTGTACAAGGTTAAACCCTTTCTATGCAATGTAACTAGTAAATCCTACCAGTTGTTTTTGTTAAACCCTAACCGATTAAGTTTGCTGAAATGGTTATGTTGGCTTATTATCTGATGATGGGCGGTAATGATGGTGAAACATGTGATCATTGTAAACATAAGTTCAGATTGTTTTGGCATGTTGTTTGATTGTCTAGGGAATGAGAAAAGTGGATTGCATCTAATGTAAAGCATGTGATGAGTTACAAGTTTGATGAAGCGGTGATCATGGAGCGGTTGGAATTTTCTTGAAGAATGTGTACAGATTGCTATGTAAATCCAACCATCACACTTGAACTGATTTGTTTGTAATCTCTATGAGAGAATTAGGTTTTTGTTGTGTTATCAACCTAATTGATTTGTATTGAAGGTCGATGAAGTTGTTTTGTAAAATTTGTTAGCAAGAGTTGGTAGAAATCAGTTCAGTGTGTGGTTGCCTAACTGGAGAATGAATTTGTGATTTGAGTAAAGGTAGATTGAAGCTTAAAAGGATCTGATCAAACAAATGTAGTGCTATTCAGACAGATCAAGAAAAACCTATTGTCTTCTAACGATTACAACAAAATTGAAATCCCCTAACTGGGTAGGCTCTAACAATCTTGGTTACTTCAAAAATCCTCTATCAAGGTGGTCCATTAGCTTGGATTCTCAAATCCTCTATCGAGGTTACTCCTAACAGGGTATTTTCTTTTTATCAAGGCATTTGTAAATCCCTTAACTGGGTGATTCCTAATAGGATCAGTTCTTAACAAAACTTATTGTAAAAGCTTTAATAGTCTTGGCTCCTAATAGGGTGAACTTTAGAAGAGTTCAGATAGCTATCTTGTGAGTCTCATCCCACCATGGTTTTTACCTATTTGGGTTTTCCACGTATAAACATTTGTGTCATGTGGTGAATGTTTTTGTGGTTATGATCTTATTTGTTTATTTGATTATATACTTAACTTTTGATATGGCATGATAATTTGAAGCATTGAGAGATAAAGTGTGTTGATATATGATTAAGCATTTGTATGTTTACAAGATTGAAGTTGTTTACTATTAAGTTGCTTTAACAGTTAACTAGTTGATGTTGAGTATTCTTATGAGTATTGATCTTGACAATGATATTTTATTAATAAGTTTACTTTATGACTTTGAGTTTGAGATTGGGAAGTTTGTATCAGTTTTTAGTTTACTGATTCACCCCCCCCTCTCAATAATCTACCAGATACTTATGCTTTCATCATACCATCACGCTCTTCACTGCCGGTTCATCCTTTGCTACCGATTTGCAGTACTTCCATCAAGCCTCTTTTCCTTTTTTCCAATGAGGTTCCGGTTAGCATAGGACCTCAAACCTTCTTGCCTAAGTCACTTTCTATGACTACATCAATAGCCAACTTGAAGATCTGACCTTAACACCGATCTTCTTGAATGACAGACCGGATGTCTTATTCTGTCTTCCCTTGATTCGGTTGAACCTTGATCATCTGTCTCTAATGTTGCTTCCATGTTGTTTTCAATTCATCACCTTTTCTACTAAGATACCCACTCCACCGGTTAGTGTTAGTCATCAATGACGAATCTCAGCTAATACACTGGTTCACTTGATTAACTAGTTTTGTCAATATCAGTAATGCCAACAATCTCCCCCTTTTGCATTGATGGAAACACTTCAGAATCTATCTTATCAGTTGCTCTTGCATGCACTTTCTTCATTTCTGTACTGACCATTACTTCTTCTATGATTAATGAGTATCTCCCCCTAACACTAGCAATACTTTGTTTCCATCAGACCACTCTAACCACTTCTAGCAACCCTCTGCTTCAGCAACCCACTGCTCAACACTACCGCACCTTCAACAACTCGCTTCTCAACACTACTGCACACATTTTGCCCACTACTCAACAATACTCAAACACTATAATAATCTCCCCCTTTGACAGCAATGCCAAATATGTATTTCAGTACACTGACAAGACTACTCTCCCTAACCGGAGTAGTCCACACTTATCAATCTACTCTTAGAGACTCTTCATAAAGAAAGCATACTAGATTGATGTAGAGCTCTTCTTCACTTACTTTAATGTAGGTAGGGGTATTACCCCTATCTTACCTCTAAGATATTCAAAGGTATCCTTTGGTAGTGGCTTGGTGAAGATATCAGCCACTTGTTCTTTTGTTGGTATATACTCCAATCTTACTTGCTTGTCTTGAACCTGTTCCCTAAGGTATTGGTATTTTATAGCTATATGCTTTGTATTGGAATGCATCACTGGATTCTTGCATATGTTGATAGCACTGGTGTTGTCACAGTGAATCACCACTAGTTCAAATACTCTTTCCTATATTCCTTCCATAATTTTTTTAATCCAGACCACTTGTGTGCAATTGATAGCTGCAGCTACATATTTTGCCTTTGTTGTGGACTGACATATAAAATTGTATTTCTTGCTTGTACATGATGCTAACCTATCACCAAGAAAGAATGCACCTCCACTAGTGCTCTTTCTGTCATCAATATTCCCTGCCCAATCTACATCAGTGGAGACACTTAAGTTGAAGTCTCTCTTATGTGGATACCAGAGACCATACTCATTAGACCCCTTAAGATATCTGAATATCCTCTTGATTGCCACCATATGTGTCTTGATGCAAGTGCTAGGTTAGGTGAGTGCAATTCAAGACAAAACTGTCACAATAGGCCACCAAGGAAACCCAAAACACCCTACCAACTAGACTTACACCTTAAATACACTCTTCAATTAATCATAAACAACATTCTAGACCCTAAGGATAACATTGACAAGATCTTAGGATCAAAAGTTGAAAACTGCTCAAGCCTACTCAAACCGGCTGGACACCAAACTTGGCTTCAAGTTGGAATTTTGACAAAATAGTGAGCAAGGATCAAACCAAATCATCAAGGTGGATTAAAATGCCCATACAAACATGCTCAAGGTGTGGTGACACAACAAACTGATCAATCCAACAAGGTTCCTTTGTAAAACCCCAAAATCCTTGTATACTCAAGGGGACTTATCAAAACAACTTTGCAAACTTGCAAATGACCAACAAAACAAAATGGATATCCAAATACCCTTTATTAAGAAAGGTCTAAATCCAAAAGGAGGTGGTCTGGAAAACAAAGGAGACCTACTGCCCTTCACAAATGCAAGTAGGCCTAATTAGGCTTAAGGAGATGGGTTTGTGAAGAAAGTGTATGAAATGTGATTGATCATAAAGTTTCACCAATTGAAAAAGTGTTGTCCACACCCAAATTGACCAAATCTAGGAGTTTGTACTATGACTATGGGTTCTTTCTTTGCCTTAGTGTCAGGCAATGGTTTCATGGTATAGGTGACTCCATCTTTTACAATGTAGGTGTTCTTCCTACAACTATAAGTGGCATCCATGTCATATTGCCATGGCCTCCTTAGTAGAAGATGGCAAGCATCCATCTCTACAATATCACATAAAACTTTATCCTTAAAATCACCTAAAGAGAACTCAACCATGGTTTGATCAGTCACAAGGGTTTGCTACCCCTTAGTAAGCCAAGAAACATGATAAGGAAAAGGATGAGAAAATTTAGTTAGTCCAAGTTTATCTACCATTTCTCTAGAAACCAAATTTTCAGTTGAACCGGAATCTATGAGTAGGTTACACACTTTACCTTGGACCTTATCCTTGTCCTAAAGAGATTCTTCCTTTGGGGAGGTTCTTGGGTGTGGGGAACTTGTAGGAAGGCCTGCCTCATCATTAGGACCATACCATCTTCAGCATCAAGTTCATGTCTCTCCTCTTGGACCACTTGAGTTCTTCTTTCACCTTGGTTGTTGTTGTTGTTTCCTCTTTCAGGGCACCTTCCAGCATGGTGTCCTAACTGATTACAATTGAAGCATTTGAGGGGTTCATTTGATCTCCCTCTTCCTCTACCAAAAGGTCTTCTCCCTCTAGAGTTTCCTCTACCACCATAGTCACCTTGTTCTTTGTTTCCTTGGGGCTTCTCCCAAGATTTTCTATCATTACTTGACTGCCCTTTACTCCAAAAATTGCTACCTTTACCCTTGCTACCTTGGTCTTGCCTCCTCTTCAACTTATCTTCCACTTTAAGTGCCAATTGGTAGCACTATTGTACTGTGGTGGGGGTACATAAATTCAACTCATCATGGATATTCATTTTCAAGCAATTCAAGTACCTGGCTAACCTTTCACTTTCCCTTTCCACGGTCTTGGACTTCAAACACAACTTTTGGAACTCCTCGGTGTTTGTGCTAATGTCCATGTCCTTTTGCCTGAGATTTTGCCTCCTTCTATGTAGTTGAACTTCATAATCTGGAGGGATATAGCCCTCATGTATCTTGGCCTTCATGGTTTTCCAAGAGGTAATCCAACTCTTGTCCTCTTTCACCCTTTCTCCTTGAATAAAGTTCCACCATGTCAAAGCTCCACCTTTCATCTTGGACTTCACTATCTTGACCCTCTGACTTTCAGGGATCTCTTCACAATCAAAGAAATAATCTAGGGCATCAACCCATTCAGTGACCACATCAGGGTCCATCTTGCCATTGAAGGAAGGCAAGTCAAGCTTACTATCAGTGGTTCTCCTTGCCACTGTCTTAAGGGCATTAACAAGGTACCTTTGGTCTGTAGGTACATCATCAACATCATCCTACCACAAGGGTTCTTCCTCTTCTTCACCCCTCTCTCCAAGGTCTTCTCCTTGTCTCCTCCCATTAAGCTTCTAGTTAAGACTGTTTACTTGATTCATTAGGGATTGCACCCTCTTTGCCAATTCCACATTTTTCATGTGGTGTGGGAGCCTTTCATTGTTATTATCTCCATCTGTATTATTCTTTGACATCTTTCACTCCTTAGGTTCAAAACCTAAGCTCTGATACCACTTGATGCAAGTGCTAGGTTAGGTGAGTGCAATTCAGGACAAAACTGTCACAATAGGCCACCAAGGAAACCCAAAACACCCTACCAACTAGACTTACACCTTAAATACACTCTTCAATTAATCATAAACAACATTCTGGACCCTAAGGATAACATTGACAAGATCTTAGGATCAAAAGTTGAAAACTGCTCAAGCCTACTCAAATCGGCTAGACACCAAACTTGGCTTGAAGTTGGAATTTTGACAAAATAGTGAGTAGAGATCAAACCAAATGGTCAAGGTGGATTAAAATTCCCATACAAACATGCTCAAGGTGTGGTGACACAACAAACCGATCAATCCAACAAGGTTCCTTTGTAAAACCCCAAAATCCTTGTATATTCAAGGGGACTTATCAAAACAACTTTGCAAACTTGCAAATGACCAACAAAAAAAAATGGATATCCAAATACCCTTTATTGAGAAAGGTCTAAATCCAAAAGGAGGTGGTCTGGAAAACAAAGGAGACCTGCTACCCTTCACAAATGCAAGTAGGCCTAATTAGGCTTAAGGAGATGGGTTTGTGAAGAAAGTGCATGAAATGTGATTGATCAGAAAGTTTCACCAATTGAAAAAGTTCTATCCACACCCAAATTGACCAAATCCAAGAGTTTGTGCATTGGTCAACCCCTATTTTGTTTTATCACCAATTTTGCATTTTGAAACTAGGTTGTCACATGAGGATGCCACCCTAAAAATCAAAGAAAATGCCAAAAACACCTGCCAACCTGCAAATTTCTTCCATAATCATTGAGTAAATATACAAACCTCTCATTCCACCAAGTTTTAGAATTTTTGTACGGTGGCCATGAGAGGAAATGCAAAAATAGGTCAAAACCCTAGGTTTAGGAGGGTTTCAAAACTGTTTTTAGTAAAAATGTAATAACTTTTGAACCAGAGCACTTAGAGACCTAAAATAAAAATAAAAAGAAAGTTAAGAGGCCCCTCAATCTGAATCCATAAGTTATAACCTCCCAATAGTCCAAAAATAATCCATACAAGAGAAAAAACATGACTGTTTGTAGGAAAACAAGGTTTTTTTATTGATTGCCAAATGAAAATTTACATCAACTCCTTCATCACCCACCTAGAAGGGCTTATGAAGGCCTCCCCCATTATTTACAACCAATTTTCTAACTAATTAGCCAATGGGGAAGGATATTTGCTTACAAACAAAAAGTTGTCAAGTGTTGTGATGACAACATTGACACTTTTTGACAATTTTTGCTCAAAAGCACTTAAAAGTGCAAACTAACTTTCTAAATCCTACCAGTGGTCATGAAGGACCAATTTATTGCCAAAAAAAATAAAATAACTCAAAACTAAAGTTTTATGACCCTTTGACCATAGTTGACCAAGTGGCTCATAAATTGCCAAACCTTGGACTAGGCCTCACAAATGGATCAAAAACAAGACCAATGACTCCTAGCATGAAATAAACAATCCAAGACTCCTTAGGAGTCATAAAAAGGTAGGATAATCAAGTTTTTGAAGTTGGTGCTCCTGCACCATGTCTCCTTTGGATTTTTAGCAAATCTAGCAACCAATCCATCTGCTTGAGCTATATCTAGTCTACTATGTACTCAATACTGCAACTTATCGATCATGGATTGTAAAGTGCCTCATTCACTTCATTAGCCTCATCATTTTTGGAGAGCTTGCAACCTGTAACCATTGGAGTTCCAACAGGTTTGGAATCTTCCATTCCAAAAGTCTTCAATGTTTCCCTTATGTACTTGGTCTGGCTAATGAAAATACCATTCTTTAGCTGAGATACTTGCAGACTGATGAAGACTTTTATTTCACCGATCATGGACATTTAAAATTCTTGCTTCATTTCATCTACAAAACCTTTCCTCATCTCATCATCTCCCCCAAAGATGATGTCATCTACAAAAATCTCTGCAATCAAATGTTTTTCTTTTTCTATGGTTTTCAAATATAAGTTATTTTTGTTGTTGGTTCTCATGAACCCTATACTCATCAGATATGAGTGCAGCCTCTCATACCAAGCTCTTGGTGCTTGTTTCAGCCCATACAGAGCCTTCTTTAGCTTGCATACCATGTCTCTTCCATCTTTTGATACAAATACTTCCGGTTGCTCCATGTAAACTTCTTCCTCTAAAATACCATTCAAGAATGTCGATTTGACATCCATTTGGTAAACTTTTAACTTCTTGTAAGCAGCATAAGGAAGCAATATTATGACCCCTTCCAGCCTAGCCACTGATGCAAAGGTTTCTCCATAATCCAAACCTTCTTACTAAGCATGTCCTTTGCAGACTAACCTCGCTTTGTTTCTTAGTACTTGATCGGTTTCATCCATTTTGTTTCTAAATACCCATTTGGTGCCTATCACATTTTTGTTCTTCAGTCTGGGCACAAGAGTCCAAGTTTCTTTTTTCTCAATCTACTCCAGTTATTCCTCCATGGCTTTGATCTAGTCTTCATCTTTTAGAGCCTCCTTTGTTGTTTTGGGCTCAATTTTGGAGAGAAGATAGGTATTCTCTCTTTCTCTTCTTCTAGTCAATACTCCTGCATCTTTATCACCAATGATATTATCAGCAGAGTGATTGTTTTTGACATACCTTGCTAGTACCAGTTCATTTCTACTCTGACATTGGCACTCTCCACAATCTTATCGGTCCTTTTGTTCAAACATCGATATACTTTACTCTTTGTGGAGAAACCTAAGAAGGTTCCTACATCACTATTAGGATCGAACTTTCCAGAATACTCATCCCTCTTGATATAGCACCTGCTTCCAAATACCTTGAAATAACTCACATTGGGTGAGTATCCACACCCTAATTCATAGGGAGTCTTATTTGTCCCCTTCTTCACCTATATCTTATTCAAGGTATACACAATAGTACTTATTGATTCTCTCCAGAAGACATGTAGAATATCCTTTTGTATCATCAGAATCCTCACACAATCAATCAGAGTTATGTTTCTTCTTTCAGCAACCTCATTTTGTTGAGGTGTTTTGGGTGCAGACATTTGTCTCACAATCCCCTGTTCTTCACAGTAATTTATGAACTCTTGAGAGGTGAACTATCCTCCTCTATCTAATCTCAAACATTTCACTCTTACTGGTTCCTCTGTCCACTCAAGCCTTGAAGACCTTAAACATGTGAAAGGCTTCAAATTTTTCTTTCAAGAACACAACCCACATCATTCTTGAGAAATCATCTACAAACAACATGAAGTACCTATCCCATAGAAACTCTTAGTTCTCATAGGACCACACAAATTTGTATGCACTAATTCTAGCACATTCTTAGATGAATGAGATTTTTTGTTGAAGCTAGATCCGGTCAACTTTCCTAGTTGAATTTATTTACACATAGCATTCTCAGGTTTCATAATGTCAAGCATACCTATGACAGACTTCATTTTACTAACCTTTTCTATACTATCAAAATTTACATGACACAATCTTTTGAGCCACAGCCAACTATCTTCTACCTTTACCATTAGGCAACTTCCTATAGTGGGTCTAGGTAGAACAGACTTCCTCTAGTTTGGTTACCGGTAGCAATCAGACCTCCTGATTTATCACTTATTTTGTATATTCCTTAATCAAATTCTAACTGGTAACCCTTATTGTTAAGTTGTGAAACACTTAACAAACTATATTTTAGCCCTTCTACCAAATAAACATCTTCGCAATTTGTTTTATCATTTAGGGCTATAGATCCCATACCTTATACTACACAAGGAGCATCATTGTCGAATCTCACCGATCATCCATTACAGTCCTCCATGCCGAGGACTTTGTTTCTATCACCGGTCATGTGGTGAGTGCAACCACTATCAATTAACCAGTCTCCACACCATTTTGAACTATAGATTAGTGCCATATCACTTTCCTTTGTGTTATCTTCCTTTACCACTACAAATGCAATTCCATCTCCATCAGATTCTTTCGATTCTTCATCGGTAACTCCTTCTTCTGCAAGATAGAACTCCTTTCTCTTGTCTTTGTAGCTTCTAAAATTATCCTTCCTACCATTGTCAGGACATTTGGATGCAATATGACCTATTCTATTGTAAGTGAAACAATTCAAGAGAATTTTACCTTTATACTTTCATTTTCCTCTTGGTAGCCTTCTTGCTAATAGACCTTCAATCTCATCTTGTTCTTGTTCTTCAGATAATAGGTTGTCATGTTCATGAGAATGATCGGTTCTTGTAGTAGAACTATTTATGATTTCTTTTCTTCTCCTTGTTGGTGCAGGTATCATGGAAGCTTAGAAGGCAACATCAATATTTGGCATACTGTTATCATAGTTGCTTAGTTCAAAGGCAGTTAGCTCAATGATTAGTGAGTCAAGTGAAACACTAACTGTTCCCAATGATCTGAGTTCTTGAATTGCAAAAACCCTTATGGCATATTGTGGTAGCAAAGTTCTCAAGATTTTTATGACCACATCTTCTTCTTCAAGCTTTCCTCTAGCACTTCTAATGGAACTTACCACATTCTTTATTCTTTTGTTATATTGTTCTATATTTTCTCCTTGCATCCTCATTTCATCAAATTTTCCTCTTAAGTTGTCCACCTTAGTATTTTTTACATGAGGATCTCCTCCATAAATAGTATTCATCTTATTCCACATCTCATAGGCTATTTTAAGATCTTGAACATCAACATACTCATTACCAGATAGAATGCTAGCAATCACATCCATAATTGCAATGTTGTCTTGCCTTTCTTTGATCTGAGCTGCAATGAGAACCCCTATATGCTCATTGTACTCTATGCTTACATTATTCCAGTATTGATCTCCTAGGGTTCTTAGGTAGAGCTTCATTCTACCACACCATAAACTATAATTCTCCTTAGAGAACTTAGGGCCCTCCTTTCGCATCATCTTGGATCTTCCCTTAAGTTGTTAAGCTCTTCTGAATCTAAGGACCAAAGCTCTAATACTAATTGTTGGTCCCTACCAGTGACAGAGAGGGGGGGTGAATCAATCACCTATCGGTTTTACAGAATTAAAACCCTTTTATTCAAGTCTGCACTAACTTAATATTCATCAATACAAATAGTTATTGTAGGAAAAACATGCATGCATGAAAAGATACACAATAACGCCAATAATCATCTCATGGAAACCCAAATGGGAGAAAACCATGATGTGAGTTGATGCTCACAAAATTTGTACTTTTCTAAAGCACACTCTATAAGGAGCCATCACTATTAGGATATTTACAAAGACACTATTAAGTTCCACTCGGTTAAGGGATTTGAATCTAGGCCTTCATAGCCTTTACCCTATTAAAGGTAGCCTAATTAAAGGACTTAAATTATCAATCAAGATGAGACCCGATTAAGGGATTTAAACAACAGGACCTATTAGAGTCCACTAGGTTAAGGGATTTTGAGTTGCAATGGTTAAAAAGAAACAGGAAGTTGATCTGCTGGAATAGCTACTGATAGCTTGATCAGATCACAATAAATCTCATACTCTATCTACACTGGTTGTGTTTGCTCTGCACTACACCGGTTCTCTACTCATACCCTTAGCTTTGCACTTAGTCAATCTACTTCACGCGCACTTTGCTCTTCTAAATCACTTAGCACTTCCTCACTCTTCACTCTACACATTGGGTCACCTGTCATAGGATTTTCACTTTGTAATTTTTTTTTATCAAAAATGTTTTACATGAACTCAAAACACTTTATACTCCCTCTATCATCACCTTCAAATGTTCCCTTAATCAATGCAATCACAAATCTTGGTAGATTTCAAATTCAAATCTTCCCACTCTTTCTTTCTGCGTCCTGCAACAATTATGCCAACTGTTCATCCAAATCTGCCACTGAATCTCCCAAAAATAGCAACTTCTGGGTCGAGTTCAGTCTTTTAAATGCAAACTAGAAAATACGCAGAAATCATGGCTTAACTACATGATCACTGAGCTTGACTTCACTAACCTTTAGTTTGGCATTATCACAAACTAACCAACTTACCTTTTTTCATTGTGACTTTGTAATCGATCACCGCTCCTAGATTTAAGGTGACCACCTATCTTCCTTCCACTTCACCGACCTACCGGTATACCATTGCGCTCTTCACTATCGGTTCATCCTTTGCTACCCATTTCCAGTACTTCCATCAAGCCTCTTTTCTTTTTTACTAATGAGGTTCCGGTTAGCATAGGACCTCAAACCTTCTTTCCTAAGTCACCTTTTGACTACATCATCATCAAAATAGCCAACTTGAAGATCTAACCTTAACACCGATCTTGTTGAATGACAGACCGGTTGCCTTATTCTATCTTTCCTTGAACTGATTGAACCTTGATCATCTATCTCTGATGCTTCTTCCATGTTGTTTACAAGCCATCACCTTTTCTACTGAGATACACCACTCCACCGGTCAATGTTAGTCATCAATGACAAATCTCAGCTAATATACCGGTTTACTGAATTAACGGGTTTTGTCAATATCAATAATGCCAATAGTTGGAAGTCATAGTTTTTTATGTTTATGTGGTTGAGATGTGATATTATTTAGGACTTGGTTGTATCTCACTCTATTGGCTATTTGATGGTGTTTCATCTATTGCCTTGGGTTTGATTTGGGTAGGCTTAGTGTCATGAGGGGGAGTGGCTTCCAAGTGGGGGTCGGGGCTCAAAGTGGCTACCAGGATAACCCATTCAAAGTTCTGCTTAATAAGTGATAACCTAATTAATGAATTAGGGGGTTGGGTAGTTAAACACATTAAACAAGATTAAGTGTGCCCCTCTTATGGCTTGAGTGCTCATTTAGGCTCAAGATGAGGTGGGGAGGATTTTAATGGCATGATCAATTGTTGTGTCCTCTTGAAAGGTATGTTGGCTCTACATGAGACTTGAATGAGAGTCAGGGGCCGAAAAAGGCTGCTAGGATAACCTAGGATGGGGTTTGGGGCCTATGAAGGCCTGTCAGGATAACCCATATCAAACTATGCGATGACACTCTCCCCCTGTGAGCACTAGATTCATGCCAGGTGTTTGAAGCCTTTGGAGTATTCTTATTTAGAGTTGTATCTATGCGTATCTTATTTTTGACTTTACCCAGTGGAAGTGTGTTTAGACCATATCTTGTTTGTCCTTGTTTGAGTGTTTGACGGCCTTATGTATCTCCTAGCACAGGGGGTGGTCCTTCAGGTTCCACATGGTCAGGTGGTAGTTGCCTTCTTCCATCAGGGATTTTCATCTGGTCTATGCATGGGTTGGCTTCATTCTTGTTCCAGATTATTGCTCTTGGTTTTGGTCAGCTAAGTGAATCAGATGGAGATTTTATGCATTTGTCATTTTGTACTTATGTTTATTAGATGTAAATATGTATGGACATGCCTACATGGCCAATGATGTAATAAAGATGTAACAATGATGTATTCATGATATAATCGTGATGCAAGTGATTCAGATTTAGATGATAGGTTTTTATGTCAGTAAATGGAAACATTGATCTTGAAATTAAATGTGTTCATGTTCATTATACATTAATTTGTATGTCATGTTAGACTGTCGTTGTTGGTTTTCAATAAATGTAGCTTTAGAATATATTTATATGATGCAATGTAAATGTATGGTTTAGTAATAGGCTTAAATGGATTGCTTTAGTTTCTATTTTGTAATATGCTCTTATATGTATCAAAGTTATCTTTGTTTAGTGTCAATCCCTCGAATTTAGTATGTTTGGATTAGTAACAACATTGAGGGACCTTAGGGGAAAGTTAGTAGATGTCTTTCGCTTGTGCATTATAGTTTAATTTTATCCTTCTAATGAAATAAAATGTTCACTTAATAGTTTTAAAAAATAAATATTTCACTCTTATTTAGAAATGTTAGTCAATTCCTCTAAGGTTTCTTGGCATGGCGTTACACCCATTGAATATTAAATATGTGCTATCCTCTATATTTTTCTTCCTCTAATAGGCAAAGTGTTTTCTATGCAAAAGGATCACTTAGAATCTTAGATCAAGATTTCATATGTGCAAAAAAGCCAGTTTCTAATTCAAATAGATATGCAGTAAACATACAACAAAGATGTGATGTGTTTGCTATATTGGTTTTTTCTCCAAAAATAATGTAATATTCACCTTAATTTTTCTATAATTTTCACGCAATAGGTAAAAATTCACTAATGTGATTATTATTTTTCCGAAAAATGATGTAAGATTCCCCTTAATTTTTCTATAATTTTCATGCAATAGGTAAAAATTCACCAATGTAATTATTATTTTCCCCAAAAATAATGAAAGATTCGCCTTAATTTTTTCTACAATTTTTATGCAATAGGTAAAAATTCGCCGATGTAATTATTATTGTCCCCCCAAAATGATGAACGGTTCGCCTTAAGTTTTCAACAAAATTGAAAAAAAATTGCCAACAAAATTTAATATATTTTCCTTAATAAAAAGAAATTGCCAAAAAAATTAATATTTTTCCCCCAAAATAATGAAAGATTCACTAGGATTTTACACCTTTACTCGAGGGGGGTTCTTAAATTTATCCTTGAAGTGGATTTGATGTTTTGTACCTATATCCACAACATAACAATATACCTATGCATGCATAATATAAGAAAATACATATATAGTCATTCCTCAATCGGAGTCACATAATAACATGGTCAGTAGCATGATATCTCATCAAATCAACACATCATCATATAGCATTATTAGTACATCATACTATAACCATATTAAATTGACTATAATCATCTTTTGAACTCTAACATGTATATCATCAATTATATCTATAACCATTTAATCCCTTTAACAAAATAAAATAACATAGAATATGATTTATTATCTTTTAATAAACTAATCAAGTTACCATCACCTTTGAACTCAAGTACAATATATTTTAGGAGCAATAATTAACAACGCAATAGTTCTCATGACGAGATACAAGAAGTAAGAATGTATCTCCATGTAATAGCATAATCATGATCATCATGAAGCAATCTAATAAATCATTGGTCCAAAATGATCACAAAACATATAAAAAAACAAAGCATAAGATAAGAACTCAAAGTCACATACTACAACAATGAAGTATTTAGAACAAGATCAAAGCAACACGAAAATGATCCACATCCAAACTGTAAATGACACAACCACGAGAATAAATCCAAGTTGACATCAAGGAGAATGCAATGCATAAGAGAAAACAAGAGAGGTGCAAGAGAGGTACTACATGTCTAACCTATTTGATTTCCCCTTTATGAGGAGAATAAGACACATTATCTAACTAGTTTTAATTAAGACCTTTTCAAACTTGTTCACATGTTAAGATTACTTGGTGAATTAGGAATCTTTCTAAAAGTCTCTAGTAGCTATATGATCTTATCTCTACTTGTCACATTTAAGAGACTTGTCATCATCCCAATTAGTCCTATCTCTCAAGCTTTCCTATATAAGCAAGGTTTCATATGTGAATTTATACATGTTCATTAATAATTTGATCTAATTTGTTTTGTATCAATTATTATAAATTTTTGTTATTTCTTTTCTCTTTTATAGAAGGATTTTTTGGTTCTGCATGTGACCCTAGGAGCTTCATTCCTTGAGTGACTAACTTGGTATTAGAGCTTCAAATTTATAAATATCCTTTTGAGATGTAAGTGTTATTTGGGAAAGCACTTTTTTAGATACATTTTGGGAAAATATAGACACCAATATTGAGTCTAGATGGTCATAAAACCCTTATTTTCACATATAACACTTCATATTTTGGTGTTTGATTTTTTTTTGCCATTTTTGGGGGTCTTTAAATTTAGCAAGTATTCTATTTTCACACCTATACAAATTCATATACTCATATGGATTCATATCATATGACTTGATCATATGTTGCCAGTGTAGCCAGTTACAATTGTGACACATTTCAAGGTATATATATTAGGCATATTATTTGAGAGCTAGTTTTGCCAATAGGCATTGACATGCATAGGAGGTATAGTTTTAGTGATTTTTTAAAATATTTTTTAAATTTGGTTTTTGTGCTCAATTAGTTTTCATGTGTCAATATCTTAGTTTTGCTCGCATATCATTAAAGTTAAAAAATATCTCTTTAGAATGTTTTCAAGGTTTGAGGGAAATTTAGAGAATAAATTCTAATTGAGAATGAAATAATTACTTTGTAAAAGAGCCTATTTTGTGACTAAATATGTAGTGCCTCTCCCTAAGCCATCTATCTCTTTTGAATAACAATAGATCTCTTTAATATAGCATAATCTACTTAATGATGATTTCATAGTATTTTATTATGTACTAAACCTATCTATTATGATGATGATGATGATGACGATGTTAATGCTTGTTGATTGCGAGTGTCTTCTACTGCATTTGTGATAAGGGACGATGTCATATCACTCATTCATGAGCATGATATGGTGTTGCAATTTCCTTTCACTTGTCTGTTTAATTCATGATATATTATTGTATATGTTGTTGTATACGTGTTGGTGGTGACAGGTTTGCAAATACTACACATCGACTCCACCTGGCTTAACAGGTCTCAGCGTGTCTCATCCCAATGGCAACTTGAACGGAGATGACATGAGAACCCACCCTTGTCAGTTTAGCATCTTGGTGTGAGTTGTTGTTTGGTGTCTAGTGATTCCTTGGGTTATCCTATGTTGGATTTCTTGTGTATTATTGTGTTTATTGATTGGTTTAATTATTAATTAATTGATTAAATTGATTCATATAGTTTAATAATATTAAATTAAATTAATAGGTTAATATAGTTTATAATAATAAAATAAATAATTAGTTGGTATAAATATTTAAATATTAATGTGAGATTATTATTGTTATTTATTCTTGGTTTATCAAGGATTATTTATTGATGTTAAGGACTAATTATTATTTAATTGATTATTTATGGTTATTTATTTATATACCTTTGAATTATATATTTATTGGAGCCTATATTTATTTGTGGCTTTTGATTTATTGTTAGTCCTTGATTTATTTCATTGGGCTTGGTTTATTATTATTTCATTTGGTTTTAAATTAAATGCTTATGTATCTTGTTACTTGGGTAAATGGAAATAATATACATATTACTTACCTACCCTATTTTACCATTGGCTGAAAGCATGGTAAGTTAGATAAATATTATTTTATATTATTTATACATTGTTTTCTGGGTTGGTAGGTAGGACATATATTATTTTATAATATTTCTATTGGTCGACATTTGCATTGGTTTTGGGTTGATTTTCTATTTAATTGGTTTCCTGTCCATTCGCCCGAGTTGGCTTCCAGGAAGAATTTTCTGCACATTCGGCTTGGCTTTGGATCTCTCTTCATCAGATTTCTCTTGGCCAGAACTCTATTGATTCAGGTTGGAGATTCTATCTTGATCTTCAAATTTAGTTTCCGAAAGATTGTTTGCACGGCGTTATCCATGCAAGATTGTCTTCGGGTAGCATGGGAAAATATATATATAAAATATAGTTTAGAGTTTAATTTATTTCATATGCATCTTAATATATGGTTTAAACTATAGGTTGGGGAAGAAATATATTCCTTATGTTTTTTGTGATTTGCTATTGTCGTGATTGAATGACTCTATGAGTGCTTGCTTCTGTGTTTGGTTTTTTTGGTTCTTTGTATGTTGATACTTGTATTAACTCTAAGTCTTGGCTTGCCTTAAGTTCTTTTGTGGTATTTGTGAAGGTTGGGAGCCTTGTTTAGATCTCTGTGATTATTTCATTCTTGAATATTACCGACAAATTATTTTGTCAGAGTCTTGTTTAAGTTTATATGTTTATTTTTGAGCTTGGAATGTTGTTCCTTAGATTTATTTTGTCAATGCGTTTCTATTGATTATATTTTGGGGACTTTATTTTATGCCTTCGATTTTATACTGTCATTGTAAGTTTTTCGTTTCGTATGAGAAAATGTGCGAAAACTATATATGCGCGAAAATTGTATATGCGCTAATTCTCTTTATCAAATGTGTTATTTCTCATGTTATATGTGCTATACTCTGTTATATATGTGTTGTTTTGTGTTATACATGTTGTTTCATGTTATATATGCGATGTTTTATGTTATGTGTGCAACTTCATGTTATGTATGTGTTGTTTCGTGTTATATATGCGACACTTCATGTTATAAATGTGTGACTTCATGTTGTATGCACTACTATGTTATATGCATTATTGTGTTATATGCACTATTCTATCTAATTTATATTTTTGGTAATTTTTTATATTTTTTTTTTGGATTTTTGGATACCCAGAGGCTATTTTGATACCTAAGATGTTTTGGGTCTATTTTATTATTTTATTATTTATTATTTTGACTATTTGTCTGGCGTATGAATTTATCTTATAGCTGGGCTCCTTTGTTGTATTTTTTTATGAGGTTTTCATGTTGCATGGGATGTTGTTGGATTGATTTGACACCTTGGTTTGCTAGGTTTTGTATTTTTGTCAGCCCATGGTTATGTGGATATATTTTATGTATTGCTTTGTTGTTTCCCTAAGGTCTAGGTGCATGCTAGGGGGGAGTGGCCTTCCAAGTCAGTGATTGGGATTGCATTGGAGTAGACGGCCAGGTTAATTGGAGTCTAGATCACTGGATATCTCATTGGGAGTTTATGCTTGTAATCAAGTGATAATCTAATTAATAATTCATGGGGTTTGGGTAGAGTAGTTCTTCTTAATAAGATAAGAAATGGTGATGGTGACCCCTCTGCCTTGCCTAGTGGTAGAGATCCATGATAGGATTGGGAATGCCTTGGTAACCCAGGTAAGATAATCTCCCTTACTCCATAAAGGTGGAGATGGCTCTGCATGTGCATCTAGGATGGACGGGACTAGAGCCCAAGTTCCCATTTATCGCATGTGATTACACTTTTTTCCCTACATGTACGTCCTAATGCCTTAAGCCTTGTTTTGATGTGTTTCCTTTGGAGGTTTCATATTGGATTTTGTGTTTTGTATCTTTGTTTGTATCGATATTTCCTTTGGATATTAGGTGTTAGCCTAGATCCACGGTGTGAGTGTGATCTTGTGTCATCTCCTAGTACGGGGGGTGGTTCTTTTGGTTCCACATGGTCGAGCAGTTTGATACCTTCTTCCATTGGGATGTTCTTTGTCAGATTATCTTATGTGGATGTGGATCTATTATCTCTTCAGCTATAGATGGATGCTTGTAGCTGATTGATGTATATGATTATATGGCATTTGTAGATATTGATTCATGATGTAATTGTAATATAGAGGAGAACTATGTTCCTTGATGTAAAAGGATGTTGTATTCATGTAAAAAAGTAGATTGTATACTAGGTGAACTTAATGGTGTCTCATGTGATATTGGTGTTGGCAATATGGATGAATTGATTATGTGATTCATTGATGTTTTTTCATTGATGTCAACACTATCTGTTATGGTTGGTTACTAGAAGACAGTTTTTGGTTATCGGTAGAAGATCTTGTGTTACCAGTAAGGGTTTAAATTTTTACTGATAGATCTTTCACTGAGAATCTTTAATAGGATGTGTAAGTGGTGTTGGTGCTCCTTCTAGATGGAATTCAGGATGCAGAAGGTGATCCTTGATCATGCCTCAAATGATTGGAGACATTGCTTTGGCATGGTAGACCTAGATTAGGTCCAGTAACTATCTAGGTTATGGACCAGTATCATGTTAACATGTTCTCTACACGTTACCGGGATGTTGCATGACTTGGTTATTATTATTTTGGTCTAAAGCTGACATGGCATATCATTACAATATGAATGTATGTAATGATCTTATTGTAATATCTTTTAGGTGGTCGACCTAATTGGTTTAGGCCTTAGGATTTGTATAAATTGATGTAAGATCTCATTCTAGATCATGTGTCGTGGTCTTGGAATGAAATATCATATGCAAAGGAGATTTGGTCGATCATAAGTGATTGAATTGGGTTTAAGTATGAGGTCAAAGGCCTCTGATATTGAGCTTAACCATGACTATAATCAAGCATGGTAGATGCTATCTCTAGTAGTTCATTCTTCTGGATTGTTGTCCAATTATCATGAGGTGGTTATAACCTCTTTGTAGTCAGTGAAACTCTTTTGTAATGAGCAGTATGCTCTAGGCAGTGTGCCTTCCTGCATGTGCAGGCCCCTTATTGTATCACATACTTTCTGCAGAAGCATCATCTGACTGTGGGTAGGCTTCCCACCGTGGTTTTTCCCTTTACTAGGTTTTTCATGTACAAATCATGGTGTTATGTGGTATGGCTGCATTGTGTTAATTCTCTATTTCATTCTTAAGTTTATTGCTTACTGGTATATGTTTCTGCTATTCCGGTATTCAATGTTTATGTGCTCTGGTTAAAGGTTTTGAAGTGGTTTGATTAATATAATATATTGACAACTGATTCACCCCATCCCCTCTCAGTTGTCCATCAGTTATCCTAAAAATTGGTATCAAAGCTTTGGTCCTCTTTTGCAGAAGCTTAACTACTTAAGGTGGATCCTATGGCAGCTAATACTTCAAATACATCAGCAAGTATTTTCAAAAGAGAAATCCCTAAGCTTGATGAAACAAATTATGGGATATGGAAAATCCGAATGGAGACTCATCTCAGATGTCTTGGCAAGGATAGTTGGGAGATCACTGAGAAAGGATATACACCTTATGATCTGGCATCTGGCAATCTTGCTCCTATAGACTTGGACAAGAATATTGAAAATGATTCAAGAGCTAGAGAAGCCCTCTTGTGTGCACTTATTGATCAGAAAATTACGGGATTGACTGAAAAATCATCAGCAAAAGTTATGTGGGATAAATTGCAAACTCTGAATGAAGGTGATCCTACTGTCAAAATTGCTAAACTTGATCGTTACTAGGTAAGGTATGAGAACTTGAAGATGGAAGATAATGAAAGAATTGCTACATTTATGGAAAGAGTAAATGAGATTGTTATGGGAATTCAATGTTGTGGAGGATCTTTGAGTGAAGATGAAATAGTTTCCAAAGTCTTGAGAGCCCTTCCCCTAGCTTACAAGATGAAGACAATTGTAATTAATGAATTGAGAACTATGGCAGACACTTTAGTTAATAGAGACATTCTGATTGGGAAATTATCTGCTTTTGAGCTTGAAGAATTTGGACCTTCTTGTTAGCGATCAGGTTTGCTCTTTGCTTTTTAGATGATTAATTTTAAAACTCTGTTACCTTCTTTTAAGAACAAATGGTTCACTGAACAGTTGGGTAAGTGTTTGTTCGGATCACCTCCCTTTGAATTTTTGCCTAGGTACAACTCCCTATCTAGATTTTTCATAAAATGTGTTTTTTTTTTATATTTATATCCAAATGAAAAGCTTTTAACCAGAAAGCATATAAGGTTGCCTATTTCATTCTTGGATGAAAGGCTATAACTTCTCTCATATCTCATAAACAATAGAAATTATTTTCTTAATTTTCAAAGTATGTAACTACAGCAACTGAAACAAAGTTCAATATACTTCTTCCAAATAAAGACAAACAGATTCAAGGAAAATGAATCCACCTGCAAACATGAATCTTTTCCAGAGTAAACAATACATTCAAAGGAAAGAACATCAGAGGAATAATGAAAAACTACAATGAAATAATCAAATACTATTACTTGATCGGATGAACATATGCAAAGACATGTTATCTATTCGGATTCAAAATACACAGATCTTTCTTCTCCCCAAAAACAATATGATCAGATTTTATATATATATCTTTATGTAATCAAAGACACAATGATACATCTACTAATCTTTTTCCACCACAGATCTCAACCATCTGATTCTTCCTTTGATTAAGAACAGAAAATATAAAAAAAAAACACTCCATCCAAGTTTTCCAAAATCAGTTACTAAAATCTAACCCTTCTACCATTGGTTTTACTTAATTTATAGTCTAAATGGGGGGGGTCTCCCTGAAAACTCGACCACTCCTCGATAAAACAGTTATGAAAAAAATAGAAAGTATTTTGGGACAGTTGTCTCAAAGTTTTTGCATAACTATGAAAAACATTTTATAAAAAAAAAAGAAAACTAGCCCAAAGTGGATGCATTATGTCATATTCCATCATCATCCTCTTCTCTGTCTTTGTGAGTGTCATGAGCAGCTGTGAGTTCCTAGATCATTGATTGGCTTGGGACTTTCATTGCATTAAGCTTCACCTTTGCCACCTCTTTATTCCACTTGTGTTGCACCATCTTCTCTGAGTGCTTCGGCAGTTGATCATTCCCAATGAAAACCATAGATTCGATCCTAGCCACTTTGGTTATATCCTCCAGTGTGAAACTACTCTTAACTCTGATCTTCTCCATGTTCAACCAGAAAGACTTGACTACTTCCTATGTACTTGACCCGCAGATTCCTAGATCCCAGTCATGATCGGGATTAATCACTTTATTATCTTTGACTATACTGCTCTGCAAATATTGGAGCTCATAGACGGAGGTTTTTGCATCCGTAATTACCGACTGAAAGGTGAGCACCCGCCACATGATAGTTTTCTTTAGCATGAAAAGTTGGCATTCATCAGATACCAGCTTAATTGAATGTTCTGTCAGAAATCTGGTAGTTCCATACTCTTCGATTTTGGTAAATAGAGGCAAGACATTTTGCTATTTGTGCTCTTCTTTCTCCCATGGTACAAGCTGATTTTGGATTTCGTAAATTAGGATTTGTACCTCATCACACAACTGTCTGGAGTCGGTAATGTATTTTTCACCATCTTTGATTACTTGTTCAATCCATTTTTCAACTGCTTCAGCGATGCTCTTAGCCCGTTGAACTTGATTCATCAACTTCTTGTTTTCTGGAGAAGCTGGGTCAAAATTCTCAATAAAATGGGATATTAGAATTGCTCCAAGGCAACCGATGCTATCGATGAACTGAGCCAAAACACTTATATGTCTTTTAAGTTCTCTTTTCTTATGTCCATCCTTCTCTGACTAGGTGAGCATTTTCTTTGCTGACACTTGGAAAAAATGGTTATCTGTATCCCTGCTCATCTTTCCCAATTCTACTTTTGTGATTTCAAAATCATCAGAACCGACCTCTTTGTTCTCATCTTTCAGTTTGTAAGAGGTAATTTCTGCCGTCCATTTACCAGTTTCCTCATCATTGTTCAGGTGTGTGGTGGTCTTGAACCTCTTTGGCTTTGGATTCTTCTCAGAGTACTTGGCAACCATCTCCTGAATTGGAATGGTCACAGGAAGAAAGCTCCTTTTCTTGTTCACTGAGGTTGTTAACCATTTAGGAGTCACAGCAAAATGAGAAGTTCCTTCAATCATCTTTGGGGGTGGCATCATAGCCATAGTCACCGTTTGGGATCTAGAGAACAAGCAACTTCACCATCCAAATCTTCAATTTCAAAGATCTGAGCTTCAAGCACGACATCTTTTACTCCCATATCCTTGACTTGGTCCATCCTCCTCTTGGCGACACTACGTGATCGAGTATGTCGAGGGGTACTGAAATCCAGAGTTGGGCTAGGTCTGCATCTAAGTTGAGCCAACTTGATTTCCTTACCTGCACGAATAGGAGCACTGTTAGAAGGACGTTTTGGTGAAGACATACTTCTCGTAGAAAGGGACTTGGCATCTGGCTTCATTTCTTTCTTCTTGACCACCCATGTCACGGTTCTGTCCAGAACTCGTTCGGTTCTCAATTGAATGTCATCATTTTCCTCCTCATCCCAATTAATTGGGGCCATTTCAGTCTCTGCATGGGCTAAATACCCTGGTTCAAATAGCTCAAGATAATCTTCTTCAAGCCCTTTAATATCTATCTTTATCTGTAGAGAAATAACCTGTTACAGCACCAATCTCATAGTTTCTCTTTTGAAGACTTCAAGTTCATCTGAATAGTCTTCCCAGAAATCTTCTAACTATGGTGTGGGAAGATAAGGTATTAATCCAAGGCTCTAAGAAAATCCTTTGTTGTCAAACCCTTTTCTTTCAGCATACAAAGAGAAATTAAAATTTCTAAGGTCTGCTCCTATACTTAGTGCATCAGACATTGAATTACAGGATAACACTCCCAATTGTATTGGAAAATGACCTTCCCACTTGTCCTTAGGCTATGCCTTCTTGACCATGGAAGTCATTTGTCTGCATACTTCTGCTAGGACAAAACAATCAAAATAGAAATGCGGAAGCTTGAAGGGTTCCTCTTCAAAGCCTCCTACTCGTATATAGCAAAAGCGTGGGAACTGAATGTAAAAGCTTCCGAACTTCTTAATCAAGGACTGTGCATCATCTGAAATCCATTTGGCTTTTGTACCTTTCATTTCATGACACATATCGCCCAAGAATGCATTATGTACCCTTCTGAAATCTTGTAGGGCATTGTCTATTTGTAGCATTGGATAAAACTCATACACCAGAACATCTTCCTTAGTGGGCTGCTTGGGTATACCCGTTAGCTCCTTAACATAGGCCAGACAATACAAAAGATATGAGGACATGAAGAAGTTTTGTTGAAATTGCTTGGCTAGACTCAACTGCTCTCTCATCGAATCAGCAATTAACTCCACCCAATCCAAATATTGTTTTCCTTCCAAAACTAATTGTACATAGCAATATATCCAATCATCAAAGCTATAAGCTTCGGCAGAACCTCTGGCTCAATGCAATAGAAGCATTAAATCATGGATATGTGGAAACATGTGGTTCTTGTTAGGATTTTTAGGTAGTCTAGAACCACCTCTCTAAAGGACCTTCAACCAAAACTTCGCCACTTTATTCCTGTGTCCAGCTCTATCTGCATTGAACTCACTAATTGACTGAGCAAGAGATAAATTAGAAAACTGATAATCTGGTATCTTGAACACTGAAGCAATCACTTCACAGATAATGGCAAGAAGGGTTTCGCCATTATCCCTTTTAATAGTTTCAGATACAGGGTCATATCTGGCAATACACTCCCGAACCAGCTCTGGACAAGAAATTGCTGGAGGAAAGGCTGCGGCTTCTAAAATTCCACTACTCAAAATCTCTATACAAAAAGACTTATCAACACCCTTGAACACCCTTTCTTTCAAATCTTCAAGGTTCTCACCCTTCAAGTCAGTATCACTAACTATGGCTTCTATAAATGCCATGCTAAAGACGTTTCCAAACAAGTGCAGGGTGGACTTCATGATTTCAAAACAAGAAACCTAAACTTGATTGCAGTGAAACCTTTTGTATGAGAGAAAATGCAAGGGAAAATACTGGAGAAAATAAGGAAAGACTCACCTTCATAGCTATATAATTGGACGATGGCTAGCAGCAAGAAAGACTCCTATCTAGGGAAAATATAAACAAAAATCCAGCAGCAAGTAGCAAACGCAGAACACAAATGATTTTCATACCTTATTGAGAAAGGTAATAATACAGACACATTAAATGCAATGATTTCACAATTTCATTCCGAACGTGGCAAATTGGTAGATTAGACCCCCGCACACATGCATTGAATGCATGGCGGCATACTTTAAGAAACTACCAGTTCCCGAAACATTCACTTACTTCGAAAAAGCCAAAGAATGACATCACTTTACAATATGGTTCTGCCTTTCCGTATTTAGCAATAAATACACTTCTCAATACATTTGAAACCACGGGACCCACCAGCATTAAACCCATATGAACATCTTGAACCAAGTTCTTGACTGTTCAAGTAGTTCAAGATGTACGCAGCGTCAAACTGTAGACCACTTTACCATGTTGAGCACATTGAACATTTTTGAACCCTTTGAACTCATTTCAACATGTTCAACATAGATGTTATATCACCGAATAGGAAAAACTTTATTAAAGGGCTGCTGCAAAAACTTAGAGAAAATGTTAGTACGAAGAACCTTTTCTAAACACCTTGGAACCTATTGAACCTAAATGAACATCTTGAACCCAGTTCAGAATAGTTCGATGTGCTCAAGGAGTTCAATGAATTATCTGAACTTGACTTAAATGACTAGAGAAAGGATTTGAGGCCGCATTTAAGGACTTGAACCAAGGTAATATGGTATGAACTAGGACTCCAACATAAAAAAGGAAAAGATGACCCACTCTCGCCATGAAGAATAAATGATGCGGTAACACTTCTGGAGCTACAAAGTATGAACTTGCTTTTCATGCATCATCATCTACCAGGGAAAGTGATTAGAAAGCCTTATATGCAAAGGGATTGGAAGATATGAGGAAAGAGGATGAAGAATTTGAGAAACTTGAATCCTTATTTTCTAGAAGAGTACCTAAAGGACCGACAAGAAGAAAGTATGAAGCAAAAGCACCTTTTAAATGTTTTGCATGTAATAAGATTGGTCATTTTGCATCTAGATGTCCTAAAAGGAATGCAAGATTTGAAGAAAGAGTTAAAAAATCATTTAAGCCTAATCAGAACAGATATAGATTCAAGAAAAGTAAACAATGCTACATAGCAGATGAAGAAGGAGTAAGTGATGACTCTGAGGATGAACCGACAACAGACTCTGCTAGTGGATCTGACAATGGAAAGGAATGGGTGTTCTATGCTTTAAAGGAAGATGGACCAAACCTGGCTATCATGAATGAAGAAAAGGCCATGGTAGCAAAAGTTGAAGACAAGGATGAATGGGTAATTGATAGTGGATTCTCACATCATATGACTGGAGATAAAATAAAATTTATGTCCCTGCAAGAATACAATGGCGGTCAAGTCAGATTTGGAGATGACAATGCATGTATAATCAAAGGTAGAGGTATTATTCCTCTGGATGGAAAGCATAATACTAATAATTTCTATTATGTAGAAGGTTTAAAGCATAATCTTTTAAGTGTTGGTCAATTGGTGGACAATGGATTCCAACTTTAGTTTAAAGATACAAAATGCAAAATCATTAACAAAACTGGTTTGGAGATTGCAACCGGTACTCAGATTGGAGGTAATATCTTTCACCTGAGCACTGGTAATAAGACATGTTTGATTGCTCATATTGATGAGAGTTGGTTATGGCATAAGAGGTTATGTCATGTTAATTTTGATTATATTGTTATGATCAGTTCAACAAAGATAGTTAGAAATATACCTAACATTATAAAGCCTCATAATCCGGTATGTAAGGAATGTCAATTGGGAAAGAAAGTTAGAACTTCTTTGAAGAGCATACATGATAAATCTAATGATGTGCTTGATTTTATTCACAGTGACTTATGTGGTCCAACAAGGACTAGAAGCTTTCAAGGTGATAGGTATGTCATGCTAATAATTGATGATTATTCTAGAATGGTGTGGGTGAATTTTCTAAGGGATTGAAAATCAAATGTCTGAGATCAGATCAAGGTGGTGAGTTCACTTCTCACAAATTTAACAGTTATTGTGAGACAAATGGAATTAGGATACAGTTATCTGCACCTTGGACTCCTCAACAGAATGGAGTAGTGGAAAGGAAGAATAGATCCATTTTGGATGCAATAAGAACTATGATGATGGAAGCCAAATTGCTTCACATCTACTAGAGAGAAGAAGTGAGTCCAAGTCTACACATTCAACAAAGTTCACATCAAAGGTGAAACTAGTAAGACCCCTTATGAATTATGGTTTGGACATACACCTACTATTAAATATTTCAAATTTTTTGGAAGTATATGTTATATCAAAAGGGATGATTCAATTGGGAAGTTTGATCCTAGATGTGATGAAGGGATATTTCTTAGATATTCAATTCAAAGAATAGCATATAGATGTTATAACAAAAGACTATAGAAAATTGTGGACAATGCTAAAGTGAAAGTGGATGAGCAATACAAAAATCAATCTACATCATATGACAGGGAACCAGCAGTGGAAATGATCATAACTGAACCAACAATGCTTCAACTGGTACAAGACACTAAGAGAGTTACACCAATACAATCAAAAAATTCAACTGTGACTGATGATCAGCACAATGAACCTAAAGTTCAGAAGACACCAAGGTATGTAAGGTTAAATCATTTTGAAGATCAAATCATTGGAGATAGGAACAAGGGAGTCATGACTAGAAAAAGATTGGCAAATGAAGAGGTATGTCTTATTTCTCAAATTGAACCGACATCTGTTAGTGAATCTTTTAAAGATAAACATTGGTTAAAGGCCATGGAAGATGAATTAGATTAGATAGAGAAGAATGAGACTTGGACTTTAGTTCCACGGCCTAAAAATAAGAATGTTATTGGAACTAAATGGGTTTTTTAGGAATAATTAAATGAGGATGGTCAAGTTGTAAGAAACAAAGCTATATTGGTTTGTAAAGGATATTCTCAAATGGAAGGAATTGATTATGGTGAGATATTTGCACCTGTAGCTAGAATTGAAGCTATTAGACTATTTCTTGCCTATGCAACTTATGAGAACTATAAGGTCTATCAAATGGATGTTAAATGTGCATTCTTGAATGGTGAACTTGAGGAAGAGGTATACTTTGAGCAGCCTGATAGATTTTCACTGACAGATGATAAGGATGTGGTTTGCAGGTTAAGGAAAGCATTATATGGATTGAAACAAGCTCCTAGAGCTTGGTATGCAAGGTTGGATAAATATCTTTTGAAGCTTGGTTTTACTAAAGGTAGTGCTGACAGTAATTTATATTACAAGATCAGTGATGATGATATTATGATTATTTAAGTATTTGTTGATGATATCATTTTTTGAGGTGAATATAAATTGTGCATGGAATTATCTAATAATATGAAGAATGAATTTGAAATGTCCATGATTGGTGAGATGAGATTTTTCTTAGGTTTGCATATTACTCAAACTGATAAAGGCATCTTTATCTATCAAACTAAGTATCTAAGGGAATTGTTGAAGAAGTTTGGTATGGATAATTCCAAACCAGTAAATACTCCTATGGTGACAAGTGAGAAATTATCTATCAAAGATACATCTGCACCAATAAATTCAACAAGTTATAAGTCTATGATTGGTGGCTTGTTATATCTAACTCAGACTAGACCAGATATTATGAATGCAGTAAGTATTGTTTCAAGATATCAAAGTAATCATAAAGAAAATCATGAATGTGGAGTAAAGAGGATATTTTGGTATTTGCAAGGAACAACAGAATATGGCTTATGGTATTCTAGAGATGATAATTTCACTTTATGTGTATATATAGATTCAAATTGGGCAGGAGATAATGATGACAGGAAGAGCACTTCTGGTGGAGCTTTCTTTCTTGGAAAGAAATTGGTTTCATGGATCAACAAAAAATATTCATGCATTTCTTTATCTACTGTAGAAGTAGAATATGTTGCAGCAGCAACTAATTGCACTCAAGTCTTGTGGATGAAGCAAATGTTGAAGGATATCAAGGTAAATTGTAGTGAACCGGTAGTTATCTATTGTGATAACTCTGCAACTATTGACATGTTTAAGAATCCAGTATTTCACTCTAAGACTAAGCACATATCAATAAAATATAACTTTTTGAAGGACAAGGTGGAAGAAAGGGAAGTCAAATTGGGTCTATATGAACACTAAAGAACATATTGTAGATATATTCACTAAACCACTGTCTAAGGAATCATTTGAGTATTTGAGAGATAGGTTAGGGGTATCTACCCCTCTGACAGAAACTTAATTGATGGAGTAGACCATTGGTCTGGTATGCATCATTAGCTTTATCCTTTACTCCAAGTTGATGTAGTGGTGCTACTTCTCAGGGGGAGTAGTCAGCTTTGAAATTCAAAGGCTTATATTCTTGCTTTGATATTTGTGTCATATTTCTGGCATTGATGTCAAAGGGGGAGTGATAGTGATGTGAAAAATAAATTCAAAACTTAACAGAGATATTATTCACAGGGGGAGAGTTATTAATATTCAGAGCTATATGCAGGAGATTGTTGGTTGTCTTCCATAAGGGGAAACTTGTTTGACATTTCTTGGTACTTAGAAGTTTTTCACATCTAGTGTTGCAATAAATGCCAAAGGGGGATATTGTTGGCAATATGTATGAATTGATTAAGTGATGCATTGATGTTTTGTCATTGATGTCAACACTATCTGTTATGGTTGGTTACCGGCAAACAAGTTTTGGTTACCAGTAGAAGATCTTGTGTTACTGGTAAGGGTTTAAGGTTTTACCAATAGAGCTTTCACTGAGAATCTTTCACAGAATGTGCAAGTGGTGCTGGTGCAGCTTCTAGATGGAATTCAGTATGTAGAAGGTTATCCTTGATTGTGCCTCAACTGATTGGAGACATCACTTTGGCATGGTGGACCCAGATCAGGTCCGCTACCTATATAGGTTATGGACCGGTATCATGTTAACGTGTTCTCTACACATTACTGAGATGTTCTATGGATTGGTTATTGTTGTTTTGGTCTAAAGCCGACATGGCATATCATTGTAATATGAATATATGTAATGATCTTATTGTAATATCTTTTAGGTGGCTGACCTAATTGGTTTAGGCCTTAGGGTTTGTATAAATTGATGTAAGATCTCATTGTAGATCGTGTGTCATGGTCGTGGAATGAAATATCATATACAAAGGAGATTTGGTCCATCATAGATGATCGAATTAGGTTTAAGTAAGAGCTCAAAGGCCTCTGGTATTGAGCTTAACTGGGACTGTAATCAGGCATGGTAGATGCTATCTCTGGTAGTTCATTCTTCTGGATTGTTGTCCAATTATCTTGAGGTGGTTATAATCTCTCTACAGTCTTTGTAATGAGCAGTACGCTCTAGGCAGTGTACCTTCCTTCATGTGTAGGCCCCTTATTATATCACATACTTTCTGCAAAAGTATCATCTGACTGTGGGTAGGATTCCCATCATGGTTTTTCCCTTTATCGGGTTTTCCACGTATAAATCATGGTGTTATGTGGTATGGTTACATTGTGTTAATTCTCTATTTGATTCTTAATTTTTATTGCTTACAGGTATTTGTTTTTGCTATTCCGGTATTCAATGTTTATGTGCTCTGGTTAAAGGTTTTGAAGTGGTTTGATTAATATAATCTGTTGACAATTGATTCACCCCCACTCTTAGTTGTCCATCAATTATCCTAACAATTGGTTTATTAATAGAGTAATGGATATGGATTTATGGATATGCATTTAGTAATGTGGGAAAAAATGGAAATTTGATAGATCATCTTGGGATTAGTTTGTGATGTTAGATTATGAATAAATGATTGGGATTAGGAACATTTGGTATTGATTATTTAAAAGAACTTAAAAGGGATGGTAAATGTATGCATTGTAGTTGGATGTATTCATTTTATAGAATATTGAATGATCATGTATGCATGGAAGGGATAGTTAATATAGGAGTTAGTATGTAATTGGATCATGGTAGTAAATGTGTTATCATGTTTATGATGTTATGTTTAATGACGTTGAGATGCCTTAAGGAAGGCTAATGTCGTGATATGTTGTTTTCACTTGTGTAACATTCCTATATGAATATGTTCATGATGGAAAAAGATGTTTGGTTAATGTATGTTCATTGCACATGAATTGTTATTTGTGTTAGTTGCATTCTTAGATGTTTAAAAAAAAAATTCTCTATTTGCTTGTTAGTTAGTGTATTTTCTCTAGGGTATTTTGGTAGGCATTACAATAGATTCTTGATTCAAACAAATCATGGGAGGCCATTTTATTTCATATGGAAATTTGTAAGGAGACTGAGTATTGGAAACTAAAAAGGCATTACAACAATTAGGAATGTGAATATCTTGGTATATCATCAAATAATTTCTTATAGTGGGATTTCCTTATGTTTTTTATTAAGGTAAAAGCAGGTTTTGAAGGGGCCCCGAAACCCTTTACAAGAAGAACTTAAAAAGAAAAAGCAAAGAGATACAAAAAGGAACAAACCATTGAAAAGCTAGCAGAAAACCAAAGAAAACCAAAAAAAGCCCCACAAAGCCAGCAAGCCAACCAGACTCCAAGAGAGAAACTAGTTGATTTTTTTCCAGGGCATTCGCCAAGGTGTTGCTAATTTCATGCAGCTCTTTGATGTTATCCATGAGATTAGAGAGATCCTTTTCAGAAGCAACCACAACTTTCTTGACACTAGCCCTGGTCCTCTTCGCAGTGCCACCAACCGGAGTAGCTTCACCGCTACCAATATGGATAGTCTCTTCATCCAAGTCAATCAAGTTCCACTATGGGTTTAGGAGAGCTAGTATGATCAAAGACCTTAGCAATATCCTCCAAGTTTTTAGTGACAGCTGATAGGATACTCGGGATAACGCCCATCAGATTTTCCATCACCTCTCTCCCTTCTCCCAGCAATTTAACCTTATCCTCCATATTCTGCTTCCATTTTATCTAATCTTTGTTGTCATCCTCCCTCTTCTCATCTGTGTTTTTCCCCTTTTTTTCTAGGTTCTTCAGGAGCTCATAGGTCCATCTATCATAATCCATTCTCACCTCAGTGAGTTTCTTGAGGTTATCCAAGAGTAACCCTTTATCTACACTTTCTTTATCCTCACTAACCCTATCCTTAGTCAGGTCCTTCTCAAAATCTTTGTTCATTTCCTTCTCAGAATTCACATCAGTTTCCTCATTATCCTTGAAATCTACATCCTCCATAGGATGGTTGTTGTCCTTACCAGGGCAATCACTAAGGATAGGGCTTTCATTACCAGGCTCATTATCACCACTTTCTTCCTCATTACCCAGCTCCTCATCGCTCTCATTGTCTTCACCATTGGAGTCATCCGTCTCCATTTCACTACATTCCTTATCAATTTTCCTTATTTCCATCCTAGGGGTACTTTTTATTTTTTTGCTAGAGGACGTCTTCTTCTTGCTGGACTCTCCTCCCTCCATCTTTCTCTTACCCGAAGAGGCGGATATCCTCTTGTTTTCCAGCAAGGTGATGGTTTTACAATGCTCATAGATGAGCAGCAAAAGCCCACAGTGGAGAATTGGGCTAGAAGTATTTTTACTATGTTTATTGAGGGACCTAGAAAGGGACCTAAAAAGGTAGTCGGGAAGAGATACCTTTTTTTCATGTCTGAAATGGTTTAAGAGAACGAAGTGGTAGGTGTGGGCCCTGGAGAATCGGCTCTCAACTGTGATGTATTCCATAATTGCATTTAGAACCCAGCCCCATAGTTTCTTGATATTAGCAACTTCGTAGTAGGCCCCAGTGGCTTTGCCAATTCTAACCCTCTCTTTCTCTTTCCACAGGAACAAATTGACTGCATTGTTGGAGACTTTAAGGTCTTGAAAGAAATTAAGCCCAGTGTGGGGCATACCAGTCACTGTAGCTATGAGCCCAGCGTCCAGCTTGAACTTAAATCCATAGATTTTAAAGGAGCCATTAGACCAATGTTCGGAAATCTTGGAAATAGTGAGGTTTACCCTACCTTTATCATAGTCCACAAGCTTCTCCATGTATTGACCCAGTTAATTTTAAAATTTTCAAGTTAAATTGGTAAGTACCACTCTATGTTGATTCATTCTCTTATGATAATTTATTTGAGTTGATTATTCTTAGTCACAAGATATTAGTGTCACATGGTTTTCATATAAGTTTTCATCGTTATCCAATTTGAGATTTTTAGAATAATATTACATTTGATAAAGTTTGTGTGAACATATTACATTAAAAATAGAAATATTATTCATCAATTTTAATTGTTAGAAGGAGAATCATTCTTTTTTTTAGTCAGCACCTTGGAATAATTGCACAATTTATCTTGGAATAGTTGATACGATAAAGTAAGGAAATCTATTATATATATATATATATATATATATATAGAGAGAGAGAGAGAGAGAGAGAGAGAGAGAGAGAGAGAGAGAGAGAGGTTCCTATTGCATAGAGAGAAATTGATGAAAGTAAGTGCCTCAAAAAGGATATGTCTTGACATTATTTTTTATATATTAATGTTAAATATATGTATGCTATTACCAATCCCATATTTGCAACATGTAAGTTATTAAATATAGTAATAGTTTATATAATCTTTAATAAAATATATTATAATATTTTTAATCTTTAGTGAAATATATTTGATAGAATATTATAATAAATATATTATATAATATTATACTAATATTAATTATTGATATAAATCTTAACAATAATTAATCTAAACTATAGCCCTAACCCTAACTCAAAGACTCATCTTATATAGCCCTAATTCAATTCTATACCTAAACCTTATCCTAGTTTAATGTTAATCCTAATGAAATCATAACCCTAATCTAATTGAACCCCAACCCAATTTCAACCCTAATTAAACTATATTCCTAACTTTAACTATGATTAAATTATAACTGTAGACACCCAAAAATGGTCAACGCTTGCGAAGTCATACTTTAACATTTGCGCATTGCCTCATTTTAGGTTTTTGCGTCGCATTAACATTTCTCCTATGTCACGCACTTGATTTTTATCATTTGCGAACATCGAGTCATTCTTCTACATTATTCAATCATCTCGTCCTCAAATTTGGTCTTGTCGACAACATTATCTAGTCATGATTTTGATCGATTTTATCTTATTGTATCAATGAGCATGCTTATTTGTCATCATTTTGGACATCGTCAATCCTAATTAGGGTTTTGTCCTCCTGTCAATCTTGTGATCAATTTGTCATCAATCATTGTTCTCTTATCAATTTTATCATCAATCTTATCATTTCGGACATCGTCAATCCTAATTAGGGTTTTGTCCTCTTGTCGATTTATCATCAATCCTTCAATCTTGTCATTTTGCGATCATTTTGCTATCGATCATTGTCTATCTCAATTATGTCAATTTGGATCAATTTGTCATTGTTCCTCGTCAATTGGCACATTTATCAATCAAATCATTTATCAATCATTGGTCATTTATCAATCCAAAATCAAAGCATGACATTAATTATCTTCAATCAAGACCTAATTGTCATTTTCGCATTTCTAATTCGTCTTCTAGGGTTTTATGATTCAATCATTTAACCTAATTCGCCATTTCTTCCTTTAGGATTAAATAAATTACTTATTTATCCTAAGTCTTCTTATTACAATTAAATCTTTATTTAATTGGCTAATTATTCCTCTTTGTGAATTGATTAATAAATGAAAAATTATTAATTAATTCACTAATTCACTAAATCCTATTTTTCATCAATTTCTAATTCCAATTTCCTATTTGGTCATCAATTTCAATTTCCTAATTTTCAAATTTCTAATTCTTTTTCCCTCCTATTTCATCTCCTAATTCTATGGGAGTGACATTTCAATTTGTCATGAAATTGTCATAATTGATTAATCAATCAAATTTTGACATGAAATGTGTCATAATCAATCAATCAAAATTGTGCATGGAAAGTGCATAATTTGCATAATTTGTCATAATTAACATATTGATTTGCAATTTCCATTTGAATTGCATCATGCCAATCTTGTCACTTCTCCAATTTCTCTATAAATTTGATAATTTTTCTTCAATCAACCCCTTCTAATAACCCTTCGAATCCTTAACCCTTCAATTACTTCTTGAAATCCGAATTGCTGTCAAACTATCAAATTTTAGTTCTAGTACTCTTGAGCTTTTTGCTTTCAATTGTGAGAGCACTTGTAGGTGAGATCCACAAAATTATTGAAGAGGAAAGAACAACAATGGAGCCGCATGGAAGGAGTATTCATTCTTACATCTGGTTTGCATAATGTTTTCTTTTGAATGCTTCATTTTCATACCTCTATTGAATGTGCATTGTGATTAGGTTCATTGCAATGAGTATTTCTTTGATTGAGCTATCATATCTTGTGTTGTGATTGATATATACTTATGTTTTGATGAATCCTAATTTCTATGCCACAATAACTATAATTCAACCCTAATTATAATTTAAATGAACTTTTAACTAACTCTAACCCTAACCCTAACTTAAATATTTACCTCTAATTGAATTGCAATATAATAGATAACCTTAACCCTCATTTTAAATGAAATATTTCACCTATAATCCTTATTAAACCCTAAAAGAACCCTACTACTAATCCTAAGCCTAACTATATCCCTAATCCTAAACCTAAATGAAACCTACCCTAATTAAACCTTAACCTTATCCCTAATTGAATATTAATTTTAAATTTAATTGCGGTTAGGGATAGGATTCAGTTAGGGTAATGGTTTAGTTAGGTTTATAGGATAAATTCAAGTTAAGGTAACCTAGTTAGGGTTAAATTATGATTACTATTCCAAAAATATTAGGGTTAAGATTAGGACATGGTTTATTTACGGGAAAATATTTGGGTTAGGGTTAGGTTAGTCTTCAATTAGGGTTAGGTTTAAAGTTGTTCAATTTGGGTTAGTGTTTAGTAAGAGTTGCAATAATTGTTAATTAAATTTAAGATTAGAATTCAATTAAGGTTAGGGCTAGGATTATCTAGTTCAATCAAGATTTAAGGAGAAATATTTGATATAGGTCTAGGGTTAAATTATGGTTAGGTTTTCACTTCAATTATGGCTGGGTTTTAGGTTTACTTAGAATTAGGGTTCAATTAGGAGAAATAATTTGAGTTGGGGTTAGGGTTAAACTATGGTTAACATTCAATTAGGAATGGGATTAGGGTTAAGGTTTAATTAAAGATAGGGTTAGTGTTAATATAACATTACAAATAGGTTATAGTTATTATGGTTAGGGTTACAATTATGATTAGGGTTAGGATTAAAATTAGATTTAGATATATGGTTATGATTATGATTCAATAAGGGTTAGATTTCAATTAGGGTTATGGTTCAATTATAGTAAGGGTTAAGGTTGGAATTCATTTTACTTATGGCTTTATAAGTGACAAGGTTACCATTCAAATAAATTTAAGGTTTAGGGTTTAATTAAATTTAAAATTAATGTTCAATTAGGTTTAGGGTTATTATTTAAAAATTGTTAGGGTTTAATAGGTCTACGACTAGGGTTCATTTAGCGTTAGGGTTTAATAAGGGTTATAGGAAAAATATTTGATTTATAGTTAAGATTAAATTGTGATTAGGGTTCAAATAGGGTTATGATTATAGTTGGATTAGTGTTACGGTTCAAGCACAATTAGGGTTAGGGTTAAGGTTGGGTAAGGTTTAGGGTTCAACTAGATGAAAATGTTTGAGAAAGGGGTAAGGTTAGAGTTAATTAGAGTTAGGTTTCAATTATGGTTAGGGTTAAATGATGGTTAGGATTTAATTAGAGTTTAATTAAGGTTAGCATTTGGGATAAGATTAAATAAAGATTAGGGTTCAATTAGGGATAAGGTTAAGTTTAGAATTAGGTTATATATAGTTAAGGTTTAATTAGGGTTAGTGTCAAGGTTAGGTTAGGGTATGATTAGCGATACTATTCTAGGATAATACGTTGGGTCAGTGTTGGGGTTTAATTAGAATTAGTGTTGGGATTTAATTATGATTAGGGATAGTATTATAATTCAATTAGGGTTCAGTTAAGGTTAGAGTTAGTGAAAGGATTCAAATAGCGTTAGGGTAAAGTTATGGGTTACATTAGCATCAAGATTCAATTAGGGTAAGGATTAAATTATGTTTAGATTAGGGATAGTGCTAGGGTTATATTGGGTTTAGGGTTAAGGTTATATTAGGTTTATGTTCAACAATGGTTTAATTATAGTTAAATAATGATTAGGGTTAAGGTTAAGATTAGTGCTAGGTTAAGATTATGGTTACTACTCTAGGATAAATCTTGGTGTTACGGTTTAATTAGAGTTATTGTTAGGGTTAGATTAGAGTTTTATTACAGTTAGTGTTAGTGTTAGGGTTAGGGTTAGGGTTAGTGTTAATATTAAATCATAACCCTAATAACTATTATATAAATTAAACATAAAGAAAACAATAATTGACTGAAAAATATATATTAAATATTTTTTATTTAATAGGAAAAATATTTAGGAAAAAAAATATAGAGTAACAGTTGATGGCATTGAGTTGTCATTGATGTCAACCGGTATTGCAGGCAGGCTACCGATAGAGGTATGGCATCCAGTATGAAGAAGAGTGAACTGGTATGGTGAAAGACAAGTAGTTGTTGAGACTATCAATGACTTCATAGGTATGAGATGAGATGCATGTGTATGTGAGCATGTTGAGTGATTACTAGTAGAGCTTAAACGGATCGAGAGTTTGGCTACCTGTTTATGATTAAGAGGCAGAATGTTAAATTAATCACAAACCAACAGAGGTGAAGATGTGCTACTAGTGTAGTGTGCACTACCGGTTAGCAGGAGAAGAAGGACTCACCGGTAAAGGCATGTACCGGTATGAGTTTCTTGAATGTTCAAGTGTAAACCGATCTTGTGTTGGTGAGCTAAGTGTATGATTGTTGTGATGCCATGTGAAGCTAAGGTGGAAAACATGCAAAGGTCGATGAAGCCTCCATCGACATGGTTGTTGAAATAGCTAGTTGACATTAATGAGACAACCAGAAATCATGGGATGGCAACTCACTGATGCAGCTCAAGGAAGGAAGAATAATCGAGAAAGGTCAGGGAGTAGTTGGCACCTAGATCGAAGCAAATAAATCAGATTGCAAGAAGATCTCAAGAAGGAAACAATTGATCTTTTTATGAGTTGATAGATTTCAAGGTAGAAAATCATGTACGGGATTGATGTCTTTAGCAAGTATGGATTGGATAATGGAAAGCATGTACAGATGCATTCCTTGAGTACAAGTGATCGATCAAAGATAGAATAGATCAGATCTCATACAGATTCTGTTGGGTGAAGGAAACCCTAACCACCCCAAGTTTGAATTGATTCTTGGCAAGAAAGCTCAAGTTTAAATATGATGACTTGAGACTGTGATTGCGGCTGCTGTAGTGTGAAGACAAGTGTGAAATTGTTGAGAGCCAAGAGATCAACACTAGAAGTGTTTAGAAATGAAGTATTGACTGATAAGGAGAAGTAGAGTAAACCTATATAAGGAACAACTAGTGGAGAGTGCATTGAACACAAAGGTGACAAATCAGCAAAAGTTGTGCCCAATTAAGAGTGATCGAGTGTGAGTTGAGAGAAGGAAGTCATTGTGAGAGGAGATTGAGAAAAGTGATCAGCAAAGTCAAATTGTAGAGTGAGTGGAGAGAATACAAACCGGTAAGGCTAAAACCAATAGAGGAGAATATTGAAAGGTTCCAAAACTTCATTTGCAACAGTGGTTTCATTTGTATATCTGAGTTTTATATTGTTTTCACTAAGTTGTAGCTTAGTGCAAGGGTTGTAGCTCCTTTAGGTTGTAGCCTATAAATTATGCAGGGGTTGGTGCTCCTTGGGTTGGTGCCCTAAATATTGTAATAAGAGATACATTGTGAGGTTGGATTAGAGCAAAAGATCTCCAACAACTATTCTCACCGAGGTTTTTTCCCACATTGGGTTTTCCTCATATATATCTAGTGTTGTGTGATGTATTCTTGTGCATGTGTTATGTTAATGTTTAGCAAGTTCTTTCACACACCATTCTCACATTGTTTCAGTTACCAGTTAGCACTCAGTTTGTCTTATATATTATCGGTATCTCCTTGTTGAAGGAAAAGAGTTTAAATCATTGATTCGCCACCCTCTCAGTGATCTATTGTGTCAAACAATCAGTATCACGGCCTAGGTACCCTGTTTTGTCAAAAGTATTCTTTCACTTGGGTAGATCCTATCAAGTGTTCACAATGGCAAGAAATTAATTCGCCTCCTTAAAAGCTCCTATGTTTGATGGTGTCAACTATGCTTTTTGGAGTAGAAGAATGGAAACCTATTTGTCCTCTCTAGGTTGTGATGTATGGATGTTGGTTGTAAATGGGCATTTAGTCCTTAATAATCCCCCTACTGATCTAGATGCTAAGACGGAATATGAGAACAATGCTAAAGCTAAGAATGCCATTATTAATCGGTTGTTTGATAATGTGTTTGTTAAAGTCATGCACTACTCCTCTGCCAAGGAGACTTGGGATAAGTTGCAAAAGATATTTGAAGGCGATGCTAAAGTCAAGGAAACCAAGTTGTAGACATTGAGAGCACAACTTGAAGGTTTGAAGATGAGAGATGAAGAGAAGATTATTGACTATCTTCAAAGGCTTGATGAAACAACAAATACCATTAGGGGGCTTGGAGAAGAAATAAAAGATGAGGTGGTAGTGAAGAAAGTACTTAGATCTCTTACATCTAAGTATGATACAAAGGTCTCAGCAATAGAAGAAGCAAAAGATCTGAAAGTCTTTACAATGGATGAGTTGTATGGCTCCCTAACTACTTATGAGATGAGGACTATCGGTACTGATGTTGTGAAGAAAGAAGCTGCATTCAAGACTTCAAGAAAAGGAAAAGAAGAATCTTCTCATGATGCAACTGGTGAAGACTCTAATGACATCATGGAAAACTCTATCAGAAGACTCAAGATAGGTTCAAGAAAATATAAAGGCAAGCTCCCTTTGAAATGTTTCAATTATGGAAAGATTGGATATTTTGCTGCTAAATGTCCTTACGGTGATAAGAATGAAGATGATCAATCAAGTGGTAGCAGATCATATGGTAAGGATAGGAAGAAAAATGTCTACCAACATGGTAGAAAAGGCTACTGAAAGCGAAGGAGTCTTTACACACATGAAGATGATACCACAAATGAGGAAAGTGCCTTAGATGACTGTTGTAGTGGAGATGAAGTCAAAGAAAACCTTTTTATGGCTCAAGAGGTACCGGTACCTGAAGAAGCAGAAGAGGAAGAGAAAGAAGGAGAAGTAGACCTTGAAGAAGAACTCATTAGTGCCTTAGATGAGCTAAAGAAAACAAGAAGAGACTTGAAGAACGTAAAAAGGGTTGCAACTGAAGAACAAGAATTGTTGGAGCAATCTCTTGAAGAGTCCAAGAGAACAATCGTAGATCTAAAACTCCAGTGAGAAGAGGCCAAGAGGATGTGTGAAGTCACTAGTATCGGTCTGGGTGAAAAGGAAAAGGAAAAGGAACATCGGAATCTGGAAGTAGAAATAGTGAAACTCTGGAAGGACTTAGAGAAAAGTCAGGAAGAAATAAAAGTGAGAAGCAAATTTGAAGGCAGCATTGAAGCCCTGGACAAGATGTTGAGCAAACAGAAGCAATCCAAAGATAACAGTGGCTTAGGTTTTCAAGAAGGTCAAAGTTCAAAAAACAAAGACACATTTGATAAGGAGATACAATTAACTTCTTCAAATAAAGGTGAAGAGAAAAATACATTCACGGTAGGCAAGGATATCGGTAAGAAGACATATGTATATGTTGCTAGAAACCGCCACACAAACCGGTATACTCAACCAATGAACCGAAGACCATAATCAATACACTGACATGCAGATCCAAGGAGAGATGCAAGTATTAATCATGAAGAATTCACAAGGGTTAGCATCATGAAAGGAAGACCCCCAGTAAGGCAGTCGCTTGCAGGTTCAAAACAACCTAACTGGTATGTTCCAAATTTTCATGGCTATTGTCACTGGTGTAATAAGTTCGGTCATCAAATGGTAGGCTGTAGGAAAATGAATGTTAACCCTAATTTTGAGACTAGAAACTCATTTGCTGCATTAAAAAGTATAAATGTCATATGTTATAATTTTAATGAGTTTGGTCACAAGAGTTATGAATGTAGGAGTAATATGCAAATGTCCTACAAGAATGCATTGAGTACATCTTATAGAGCTAATGTGAAATGCTATAAGTGTCAAAATTTTGGTCACATAGAAAGGTATTGTCAGCTGAGAACTGACAAGAAAAAGAGAATTGTACTGGATGAGAAGTTGGAAACAAATCCAGAACACAAAGTGACAGAAGAGGAAAAAAAAAGAAGAGAAACTGGTTTGGGTAGAGAAGGAGAAAAATAAGACAAAGTCTAGCCTGATTGTACATACTGCTCTACATGTTGAAAGAAAGAATTTATGGGTAGTTGATAGTGGTTGCTCAAATCACATGACCGGAGATAAGAAAAAGCTTATCAAACTTGATGATTGGAATGATAGTTTAGTCTGGTTTGGTGACAACTCCTCCATCAAGATCAAAGGTCGAGGTACACTGAACATAGATGGAAATCTCAAGGCTCATGATGTGTACTATGTGGAAGGTTTGAAGCATAACTTGTTGAGTGTAAGTCAGATGTGTGACAAAGGGTACAAGTTCTCATTTCACTCTACCAGTTGTCAGATAAGAAAGCAGAGTAACAGTCAAGTGGTAGCAAAAGGAAAGAGAACAAAGTAAAATGTCTACAATCTGAAGGAATGCTATGAGTCCCAATGCATGATGGGATGGGTTGATGAAAGCTGGTTGTGGTGCCTGAGATTAGGCCAAGTTAATTTAGATAATTTGGATAAAATAAGCAAGAACCGGTATGTGAGAAACATACCTCAGATCATAAAACCGGAAAGCACATTCTATGATGAATGTGTCAGAGGTAAGCAAGCAAAGGTCAGCTATAAAACAAAAGAGTATAACACCTCAAGACCTTTGGAATTGATACATACTAACTTATGTGGGCCAACAAGGACAAGAGCATTGGGCAGAGAAAGGTATTTCATGTTGTTCATAGATGATTACTCAAGAATGACTTGGGTAACCTTCATGCATGATAAGTCACAAGCATTTTAGAGATTTAAAGTTTTCAGGAAGATGGTGGAAAATGAAAGTGGACACCGGTTAAAATTCTTAAGATCAAATCGGGGTGGAGAATTTTCTTCCAATGAATTTGTTGACTATTGTGAGAAACATGGAATCCGAAGACAACATTCAGCTGCAAGGACACTGTTGGTATTTTGATGATGATTAGTTGTGATTGTCATTGATGGAGACACACTTATTTTATGTATGAGTTATTCTCAACCAGTAGTTGTTCCAACCGGTATTGTATGTCATTAAATGTATAGTCTTTGTTTGTTGAAGACTATTGGGGTTTTGTAGAAGATGCTTACTGATCACAACATGACCAAAGACCCCAAGCGGTATGAAGACCTCAAGCAGAACGAAGACTCCGAGCGGTAGTTAATCTTTTGATCAGAACACTATGTTCCAATTTTCCAGTCTTCATTTGTCAACTGGTAATCGGTATATTGTATTAAACTGGTATAATTGTAATGTGTGATGAATTATCATCCACTGACACTTTGGTGGTATTTCTGTGTCATGTTACCAAATGTGTCTAGATGCACTGTACCTAAGAAACTGTAGTCTAATCTTATTGGACCAACATGAAATCAGGTTCCTTTATGAGGACATCATGTATAGGGTTTTAAAGTAGTTGTTTTGTGTGAATGTTGGAGAAGAAGATTAGGTCTGTGCAAGAAAAGGTATCTCAAAACAAAGATAAAGAGTGCAAAATATATAAGATTGAAGTAATGTTGGAATGCATTAACAAGGAGTTGTTAAGGATCTAATCAAACATTATGTGCTACTATCTAGATCATTCACTTGTTGATTACTAATATCTTTGACAAGTCTGAAATGCTTAACCAGGTAGGCCCAACCAAGCCTATTGTAAATCCTTTAACAAGGTGATTCATAGTTGTGGATCTAAAATCCTCTAACAGGGTAGCATTTAGCAGGACTTATCTCCTAACAGAGATCTGGATTCCTTACAGGATTTGTTTTGGTGAAGAATGTTGTAAGGCCTTAACCGGTCTGGTTACTATTTTGCAGATAGTTGACTTGTGAGTTTTACTCACCGTGGTTTTTCTCATTTGGGTTTCCATGTCAAAATATTTTGTGTTATGGTGATTGTGCTTCTTTGGGTGAATGCTTTATTTTCTATTTGGCTTGTTTATGTTTTAACCAGTTTATTGTTTAATCTGCTACATCAGTCTGCAGTTAAACTACTTAAGAGTTTGTTTAAGTTTTTGGGTATATTAATTCACCCCCCCCTCTTAGTATTCATCAATTGGTATCAGATCCTACCTTTCTATAAGTCTAACCACTTGGAAGGAGATATGGGGGAATACAGCATGAGGGAACTCACTCACCATCTTACTAAATCTGAGAGAGCCTATGACGAACTCAAAATCAACTATAAAGCCTCTTTAGCCAAGAGAAGAACTTGCTAAGCAATTGATGGAATTTACTGAAAACAACTCTTCTGATCAAGCAGACATGGAGGCCCTAGTCAGAGAAGTGGAAAAACTAAATGAATCCAAAACTAACCTAAGGAGGTAGTTGGAAGGACTAACAATCAGGATGAGTCAGGAGCTAGAAAATAGAAGAAAAGCTGAAGATTTGGTAAAGGACAAGGAGCATGAGATCTCTAAGTTGAAACAAGAAATCGGTACCATTACTACCTATCTACAGGAGGGTAAAGAAGAGAAAAAAGAAAAAAAAGTTGAACTGAATGCAATTATTTCTCAAAATGAAACCTTGATGGAGACCAATGATGCTCTTTCCAAGGAACTTGCTGAGACAAAGGAGATACTTGCTAAGTTCAACCGGAGTGCTGCTAAGTTGGAATCAGTAAAGCCATCAAAGGATACCACTGGACTTGGTTTCTCTGGATACAAGGAAGGTGACACCTCTGGAACCAAGAGTGATGCACTAAAGAAGCAATCAGAACCTGAGAACAACAACAAGAGTAAAGGTAAGCAAAAGTTTATACCTGTTTGATTTAACTATCTTAAAGAAGGACATACTATCAATGTATGTAGGAGGAAGGATTACAATAACTTTACTTTCAAAACAATGTGGCTAGATCTAGTAGATTTAATGGTCACTGTTATGCATGCAACAAGTTTGGGCATAGAGACTTTGAGTGCAGGTTGGTTATGAACAACTCTTGAAGTTATGCACCAAGATATAAAGGAGTTGCCCCATAACCTCCTATGAATCAGAATCCAAACCGATAAAGAACCTATGACCAATGGTCAAATGGTTATGGAGTAGCAAATAGTTGGAGAGCAACCTATTTGATTTGTCGTGGTAGTGGTCACACTGCTGAAGGAAGAATGGAAATGTGAACACCGGACCATGGAGAACACCTGGAATGGTATGTTATCATTGCAACAAACTAGGACACACTACCAGAGCATGCATACTAAGAAAGAATCCATTGGGAGACATACCGGTTGACCCAGAAGAGAAGATTGATGTTGAAATCATTCAGGCAGATATGGATAAAACTTGGAAAAGGAAATCTGAAGAGAAGCCACAAGATGTACCAGTTTCCGCACCCAGTGTGGAAATCCTTGAACTGGCAAACTAAGCTTCAAAAATGTTAAGGGGATCATATCGATAAAATGTTTCAAACCCCTAGAGTATATCAGTAAAGTACCTTTATTGGTATTTGTTACATGTCAACCGACAGAAGAAATGAAGTGGTAAAAGGTAAAATTAGGGTTTCGGCTCTAATGGTGATACATTTATTATGGTAGGTGGGAGCGTTTAAAAGTGACTTTTGTCATCATTTTTACTTACCTATTTTCAGAGAAGAATTTTTCTAAGCTTGAGCAGTGCAACCAAAGTGATTTATCTTACATTCAAAACAATTCAGAAAGGAATCTTGCACAAGGTTTTGCAGCCACTTCAAGCTATCAGTGTGGATGTCAAAGTGGTAAACAAGCTTCCGAAGAAGTGTGTTGTGCTCGACATTGGGAAACCCTAGTTCGGAGTGTAAAGGTATTTCTCATTCAAACATTCTTATCATTTGGAATCTTTTAGATATGGCTTCTGCATCTAAAATACCTTCTAGTTCTATTGAACCTGAGGATGCACCTAATTTTCTTAAAAAGAAGGAAATATAATGCCCTATCTCAAATTCCCGTTGGAGTCATTGGCAAAGGCGATGTTTCAGGATATATTGATTGCAAACTAGAAGACCTAGGGTCCCTAGTGATTCACTCCCTGCTGAGTATGTTCTATGAAGACAATAAGAAGATTAAACCTAAATACAGCATAATAGAGAAGAAGAAATTATATAATGCAATATACTTTCTCGAAGAATTTACAAAAGAACACATCAGGATTATCCTTAGTAGGGTGCATGGTGATAAGATGTACCTCGAGTGAACCCATGATATTACACCGAAGGCAATTCATGTTGTGACTGGTTTCTGCAATGTTGGGGAAGTCCTCATTCTTCAAAAGATCACCAAAACAAAAGTAACAGAGCTCACATATTCTATAAGTGACCAACGGCCAATGACTGTTAACACCATTAAAGATGACTTGGTGAAATATGCATGCATGGTAATCAGGTATAGAATCTTCTATGCTAGCAGAATGAATTATGTTCCTATAGTTGTCGTGCATGCTGCTTATAGGATGATCAAGGAGAATGCAAAATATGACTTATGTACCTACATGCAGAAACAACTCATAGATAACCTGAAGTCAATCAAATTAGACAAAACCCTAAGGTTTAAGTTTGGTCAACTACTTGTCAGTTTATTTTTCTACTTTCAAGGATATTTTCCTGGAGTTGGTGATGTTCAATGGTCAACTGACCTACCGATTTCCAGACAAATAAAGGAGAGTCTACAAGTAGTGGGAACTATATATTCGGAGACTCTGAATAGGTATTTTGATGAGTTCAGACTAAAGATGAACCAGAGAATGAGAATATCTAGTGATCTAGTTAAGAAATATGAAGATGATATATGTTTTACAATCAAAACAAATCACTTCATAGAAGCGGTCGAACCCAAAGAAGATGTAGTTGAGCCTATGGGGTATGAAGTGGTAAATGATATACTAACAGTATGCCTCTACCCTACTTGCTTCACCACTAGATACCAAGAAGAAAAGGACCGGTACTTAATTAGAGAGGATCAAACCTATTGAGGTACCAAAGTAGAAAAAGATTAAAGCAGTACCATTGACATTGGCACTAGTTACATTTGCTGCCAGTCCTAAAGTGACCAAGAGGTCACCAGCTAAAAAGAAACTGGAGGCTATTCCGCCTAAGTTATTCAAAAGGAAGAGGAAAACCAGGAATAACTCACCAAATTCAAAAGGCACTGAACCGGAGGTAGAAATGAAAAAGACAAGGAAATCAAGCAAGAAGACGAAGTCAACAGTAATTTACCAGCAACCTCTGCACCAGTAACTTTAGATATTTCCTCTTACAAACCTATGACACATTGTCAAAGGACCATAAGACTATTAGAAGAAAACTTCTTGATGATTTAAAAGAATATTTTGATGATTTCAATGATAGTGAAAAGGAGGACGTTGAACAAGAACTTATTAAATATTTATGTATTAATGATCAGTCACCTTCCGATATTAAGTTAGTTACTTCTAAATCTTTGTATGATTCTTTGGACAACAAATGGTGCATTGCCATTGAAAAGGGGCAAGACATCAGGGAGAAATTTTTTGCTCAATATTTTCCAAATGCCTCTAATTCAGAATTATTTGAAATTATTGACAAGTACAAAGGCATTTTCTTCATGCGAAGAAGAAGACTTCAACTACTCGGAGGGAAAACTTCTAAAGTGGAAAAAGACACCCATCTACAGGTTAAAGTTGTTGTCAAAATGCAACAAGTATCCAAAGCTAATCGACTAGCTAAGAAAGAGCCTGACCTATCCACAACCAAACTAGATGAAGTCTTTAACAGTCTGGGTGAAACAATAGTAGAACAAAATGACCCCATTGATGTTGATGTACTAGATATTGAGGATATCACCCTAGATATAGAAAAAACTGAAAAATGAGATAATGGAGAAAGAAAAGGATGGGAAAGTAGAGAAAGAAAAACATGAAAAAGAGAAAGCAAAGAAAGAAAAACAAGATAAAGAGCAAGTGGAGAAAGAGAGACAAGAGGAGAAGAGGAAGGAAGAAGAGAAGAAGGAAGAAGAGAAGAAGAAGGAAGAAGATAAGAGGAAGGAAGACGAGAAGAAGAAGGAAGAAGAGAAAAAGAAGGAAGAAGAGAAGAGGAAAGAAGAAGAGAAGAAGAAGGAGGAAGCAGACAAGAAAAAGGAAGAGGAGAAAAGGAGTGAAGAAGAGCAGAAGAAAGAAGAGGAGAAAGTGAAGGCCGCCAAGGTAGCCCAACAAAAATAAGAAGAGGAGGAGAAAAGACAAGCAGAGATCAAGGCAAAGCAAGGAGGAAAGACTCCTAAGGCAACCGGACATCAGGCCAAGCAGGTTGATTCCACTGGTTGTCTAACTCAATCAATTGATGAGACTGAGCTATTGCAGAGCATTCAACTAGCATAGGAGAGATTGGAAGAACTAAGGAAAAAGAAAGAATAGGATGCCATTCAATTTTCTGTTGTACCAATTCCTCATTGTCCAAGCTCAAACTTCTTTGCACAGTAGTGGATAATCAGGTACAATGTTTGGAAGATGTTTCCTAGGCCACTACAAAGAAAAACCATGAAAAGGCACTCAAAGTTTCCTTAGTAAAGCAAATGGATGAAGATAGGGCACAATTGCTTTAGCAAAAAGATGATATATGTTCAGCTATGAATGAAGGTAACCTACTCTTGAGTAAAATCTACCAACCTCACCTATTTTGTGAAGATGCTCTGAAATAGAAGACTCAACTCCAATCGGAGTTACATAAATATATCGGCAATCTCAAACTGCCCTATGATCTATTCACAGTATATGGACAAATTGTTCATACTCACCAACATCAGATTACAAAGATTGACTCAAAGATCTGCAATCGGACTCGAGATCTATAGGAGCTCCAGTTGCTCCTATTGCCAAAATTGCAGGTTCTTCAAAAGTGCTTCCTGAACTTGGAGGCTATGACTGTGACACTGGAGATGAGAACCATCGATGCAATGGAATAATTAGCCTTCTAGATGAAGACCGAGAGTGAAATTGCTACCTCACTTCTTGAGTCATGGTCTTCAGACATGAAGAATTTTATGCAAAACTTTAAATCTCTTTTTGAGAAGTTTTACTCTTTATTGTCATGAACATACACTCTGTTTTTATATTATGCAAAAAGGGAATATTTTCAATTTCTTTGTCATTATCGGCAAAGGGGGAGTAGTGTATATTAAATTTTTGGTGAGTATTAAAATTTCATGCACATACTTGTAATTTTTGCAAGGAGAGTAGTACATATTCTTAGGGGGAGTAATTTTGATTATGGAATCTTTTTTTGTCTTGTAAGCACTTAGATGTTAAAATTTTCCTAAGTGTTGTCATCAATGCCAAAGGGGAAGATTGTTGGTATTTTGATGATGATTAGTTGTGATTGTCAATGATGGAGACACACTTATTTGATGTATGAGTTACTCTCAACCGGTAGTTGTTCCAACCGGTATTGTATGTCATTAAATGTATAGTCTTTTCTTGTTGAAGACTATCGATGTGTTGCAGAAGATGCTTACTGGTCACAACATGACTGAAGACCCCAAGCAGTATGAAGACCTCAAGCAGAATGAAGACCCTGAGTGGTAGTTAATCTTTTGATCAGAACACTATGTTCCAATTTTCCAGTCTTCATTTGTCAACCGGTAATCGGTATATTGTATTAAACCAGTATAATTGTAATGTGTGATGAGTTATCATCCACCGACACTTTGGGGTGTTTCTGTGTTGTGTTACCAAATGTGTCTAGATGCACTATACCTAGGAAATTGTAGTCTAATCTTATTGGACCGACATGAAATCAGGTTCCTCTATGAGGACATCATGTCTAGGGTTTTAAAGTAGTTGTTGTGTGTGAACATTGGAGAAGAAGATTAGGTTTTTGCAAGAAAAGGTATCTCACAACAGAGATAGAGAGTGCAAAATATACAAGACTGAAGTAATGCTGGAATGCATTAACAGGGAGTTGTCAAGGATCTAATCAAGCATTTTGTGCTACTGTCTAGATCATTCACTTGTTGATTACTAATATATTCGACAAGTTTGAAACCCTTAACCGGGTAGGCCCAGCCAAGCCTATTGTAAATCCTCTAACAAGGTGGTTCATAGTTGTGGATCTGAAATCCTCTAATAGGGTAGCCTTTAGTAGGACTTATCTCCTAACAAAGATTTGGATTCCTAACAAGATCTATTTTGGTGAAGAACGTTGTAAGTCCTTAATTGGTTTGACCTTAACCGGTCTAGTTACTATTCTGCAGATAGTTGACTTGTGAGTTTTACTCACTGTGGTTTTTCCCATTTGAGTTTCCACATCAAAACATCTTGTGTTATGGTGATTGTGCTTTTGTGGGTGAATGCTTTATTTTCTATTTGGCTTGTTTATGTTTTAACTAGTTTATTGTTTAATCTGCTACATCGGTCTACAATTAAACTGCTTAAGCGTTTGTTTAATTTTTTGGGTATACTAATTCACCCCCCCCCCTCTTAGTATTCATCAGACACCTTAGCAAAATGGGGTGGTAGAGAGGAAAAATAGGACAGTGAAGGAGATGGCTAGGACTATGTTGAATGAGGCCAACATACCAGATATATACTAGAAGGAAGCAGTTCATACTATTGTCTACTATTTAAACTAGGTACAGTTAAGAGTGAATAGTAGAATGACTCCTTATGAGTTATGGAATAAAAGGAAACCATCACTCAAGCACTTCAGAGTGTCTGGAAGTAAGTGCTTCATCAAGAGAGATGTTGATAGTTTAGGAAGTTTTGATTCACGAAGTGATGAAGGAATCTTCTTGGGATACTCAACCAATAGTAAATCCTACAAATTGTATGACAAGAGATTGAGAAGGGTGGTTGAGAGTTTAAATGTGAGAATAGATGAAGACTCACATAGAGGAAAATCTACACCGACACCTTAATTTAATGATTCAGATATTGAATATGAAGAACAATCTGAAAATTGACCAATAGAAGATGCACCAAACAAAATTCCCAATTGGTATGTGCAGAAAAATCATCCGGAAGAACAGATCATAGGAGATAGGAATGAAGGTGTGCAGACCAGAAGGAGATTAGCCTAGGAAAGTGAGAAGGTAAATTTTTTTCTCATGATTGAGGTAGAGCCCAAAACTTTTGATGATGCTAGAAAAAGTGAGAAGTGGGTAGATGCCATCGATGAAGAATTGAGACAAATTGAGAAAAAATAGACTTGGGAACTTGTTCCTAGACCAACAGATAAGAATGTCATAGGTACCAAATGGGTCTACTTAAACAAGATGAATGAAGAAGGTAAGATAGTCTGGCATAAAGCAAGGTTAGTTCACAAAGGGTATGCTCAAGTGGAAGTCATTGATTTTGAAGAAACCTTTGCACCGGTTGCTAGGTTAGACGCAATCAGAATGTTTTTAGCTTTCTCACCCTACAAGGGATATAAAGTATATCAGATGGATGTCAAATCTGCTTTTCTCAATGGAAATCTTGAAGAAAGGGTGTATATGGAACAACTGGAAGGGTACTTGTTGCATGAAGATGAGAGTTTTGTATGTCGATTGAAGAAAGCCTTGTATGGTTTAAAGTTGGCTCCCAGGGCATGGTATTCCCGGTTAGACAAATACTTCAATGACCACAGATTCTGGAAAGGGAATGCAGACATCAATTTGTATGTCAAGGAAAATGGAGATCACATGATTATTATTGTTGTGTATGTGGATGATATTATGTTTGGTGGAGACAAGGACATCATGTGCAAAGAATTTGTAGATCAGATGAAGACTGAGTTTGAGATGTCCATGCTGGGTGAGTTGTCCTATTTTCTTGGTTTGAAAATCTCATAGAAGGAGAAAGGTATTTTCCTCTCCCAAACCAAGTATGTGAAAGACATGCTAAAGAAATTTCAAATACAGGACAACAAACCAATAAGTAGTTCCATGGTTATCGATTGTAAGTTGAGAAAACTAGATGAATTACCGGAAGTTCAGAAAACACTGTATAGGTCTATGATTGGTAGTTTGTTGTAATTAACATCTAGACTGAATATTGTACAAGTTGTTTGCATGGTAGCAAGATTCCAAGCTGCTCCTAAATAGTCTCACCTAAATGCAGTCAAGAGAATCTTCAGGTATCTGCAAGGAACTATTAGTTATGGCCTGTGGTATCCAAAGAAAGGAGACTTTCCTTTGCAAGATTATATTGATGCAGATTGGGTAGGAAGTATAGATGACTAGAAAAGTACAAGTGGAGGTGATTTTTTATTTAGGAGACCAGTTAGTATCATGGCATAGTAAGAAGCAAGATTCAGTGTCATTGTCTACTGCTGAGGCAAAATATATTGCAGCTGCTACATGTTGTTCACAGGTTTTATGGATGAAGCAAACACTGAAAGACATAAAAGTAGAGATACTGGAACCCATTCCAATCTGGTGTGATAACTCAAGTGCAATTAGCATCTCCAAGAATCCAGTAATGCACTCAAGAACAAAACACATTGCAATCAAGAATCACTTCTTGAGGGAGAAGGTAGAAGGCAAGGAGGTCATAGTAGAGTATGTTCCCACTAATGAGAAGATTGCTAACATATTTACCAAGCCACTTCCTTTGGGCCCATATTTACCATCTAGCAGCACTTGAATGCATAGGAGATTATATTATTTAGGGCGAGTCAACCATTGCCACTATCTTATGACTCTTGAATCATGAAGCATGGACACAGGGGGAGAATGTGTCTTAACCGGATGCAATCAAGGAAGAGATTATTGGTGTCAGACTAGGTTCCCTTTGCCATTGTTGTCAAAGGGGGAGAGAAACCTGAAAAGAAGATGTTGACATCAATGCCAAAGGGGGAGATTCTTGGCATTGAGTTGTCATTGATGTCAACTGGTATTGCAGGCAGGCTACCAGTAGAGGTCTGTCATCTGATATGAAGAAAACTGAACCGGTATGGTGATAGACAAGTAGTTATTGAGACTATCAGTGACTTCACCAGTATGAGGTGAGATGCACATGTATGTGAGCATGTTGATGATTACTGGTAGATTTTAAACTGGTATGGAGTCTGGCTGCCTGCTTATGATGAAGAGGTAGGATGTTAAATTAATTACAAACCACCAGAGGTGAAGATGTGCTACCGGTGTAGTGTGCACTACCGGTTAGCAGGAGAAGAAGGTTTCACCAGTAAAGGCATGTACTAGTATGATTTTGTTGAATGTTCAAGTGTAAACTGACCTTGTGTCAGTGAGCTAAGTGTATGACCATTGTGATTCCATGTGGAGCTGAGGTGGAAAACATGCAAAGGTCAGTGAAGTCTCCATCGACATGGTTGTGATAGTTCTGATACTTAATATAAGTATAGATACGATAGCCAACAAGATGAGAGGGGGGGGTGAATCATACAAACTTAATCATCAATGAAAACATCATATTCAACCTCAGTAACATATATCAGTCATAGAATAAAAATTGTCAAACATGCAAACTCAAAAGCATATGAACAATATAAACCTCATAACAACAGATTTAATGTGGAAACCCAAATAGGGAAAAACCACTATGGGATTTTAGACCCACTAAGAAATATACTCTTCTAGAGTATGCTCAGTTAAAAGCCAATCCTGTTAAAGATTACAAAACACATTGCTAGATGTGACCCGGTTAAGGGATTTCCCTCAGATCTGTTAGGATATTCACTTTGTTAGAAGTGACCTTGTCAAAGGAATTCAAACACTCATTTAGAATGTCACCTTGTTAGAAGATTTACTTATAAGACTGTTAAGTCCACTTGGTTAAGAGATTTCCTGTTACTTTCACAAGCTAACAGTAATACAATATATCTACAACTTTACATCTAAAATGCTAAAGCAGATTCTTATTTGTTCAACACAATCTAGACATAGAACTATTCTTGTCTATCTATTGGGCATCAATACTCTGTTATTCCAATAGGTCTTCAAGCTTTTGTGCTCGGTGATCACTATGTAGCATCCCTGTGCATACACTTGCTCGCATACACTGTTTATCAACAGTTCCTTATATATAAACAATTATCTAACCGCTTAATCTCCTTGATCACATTTCCCATGATTAATCATAGCCATCAGATCTTCAATCTTGTCCAAGTTCATTGTATCTTACGATTTGAAAAATGTTTTACCCTACCTCGGAACTTGCACAATCATCTTGGAACTTGTGTTAGGGTAATGCAGTTCAATCTGAGTTGTAGATCTTCTTACCGACTTTCCATTGCCTTAGATTTGTTAACAAACTTCTTCCATGGCTTGCCAATCATTGATCCGCTTTAGCTCATCAGCTTCTTTCATTAAATATCACATGTAAACATTTAATGCATTCTTTTATAGCTCGGTTACAACTCGATGAATACTAAACTTTACTCGGTAGACATTCTGTCTTCATTAACTGACTGTGATAACCTTAGGGTTCACCGACTAGGTTCCTTAGGGTTTACCGACTAGGTTCTTTGCCTAATAACATAGTGTAGTATTAACCTTTACATTTTACAACATATGTATGATGTTAAAACAATCTAAAACATCAAGATCTCATCATTGTCTAACTCGGTAGAGTTGCCCATTGAATAACTTATCCCTTTATTCATCATATTCTTTCTTGTGTCTTTACCGACTTCTTTATAATCTTCATATCATATTTCTTAAGATATGGCAACATCATACTGAATTAGAAAATCAATTTCTTGACGTCAATAACAAAATAATAATATCAAGATAGTAAAACATCTTTAATCAGTTATGTCCATAATCATCAGCAACCTTCTCAATATCCTTGTTATATTGCCAACAGGTTGTTGAAACAGCTAGTTGACATTAATGAAATAGCCAAAAATCATAGGATGGTAACTCACTGATACGGCTCAAGGAAGGAAGAATGACTGAGAAAGATCAGGGAGTACTTGGCACCTAGATGGAAGCAAAGAAATTAGACTGCAAGAATATCTTGGGAAGGAAACAACTGAGATTTTTATGAGTTGACAGATTTCATGGTAGAAAATCATGTACGAGATTGCTATCTTTAGCAAGAATGCATTGGATAATGGAAAACATGTACAGATGCATTCCTCAAGTACAGGTGATTGATCCAAGACATACTGGATCAAATCTCATGCAGATTTTGTTGGGTGAAGGAAACCCTAACTACCCCAAGTTTGAAGTGATTCTTGGTGGGAAAGCTCAAGTTTAAATATGATGACTTGAGACTGTGACTACATCTTTTGTAGTGTGAAGACAAGTGTGAAATTGTTGAGATCCAAAGAGATAAACACTTGAAGCGTTTAGAAGCGAAATATTGACCAATAAGGAGAAGCAGAGTAAACCTGTATAAGGAACAACAAGTGGAGAGTGCATTGAACATAGAGGTGATAAACTGACAGATTTTGTACCCAATTAAGAGTAATCGAGTGTGAGTTGAGAGAAGAAAGTCATTGTGAGAGGATATTGAGAAAAGTGATCAACAAAGTCAAGTTGCAGATTGAGTGGAGAGAATACAGACCGATAAGGCTAAAACCGACAGAGGAGAATATTGTAAGGTTTCAAAACTTTATTTTCAATAGTGGTTTCATTTGTATATTTGAGTTTTATATTGTTTTCACTAAGTTATAGCTTAGTGCAGGGGTTGAAGCCTATAAATTGTGCAGCGGTCAGTGCTCCTTTGAGTTGGTGCTCATAAATCAGGGGTTGGTGCTCCTTGGGTTGGTGCCCTAAATATTGTAATCAGAGATTCATTGTGAGGCTGGATTGGAGCAGAAGATCTCCAGTAGCTATTCTCACTAAGATTTTTTCCCACATTGGGTTTTCCTCATATATATCTGGTATTGTGTGATGTATTCTTGTGCATGTGTTATGTTAATGTTTTAGCAAGTTATTTCACACACTCTTCTCGCATTGTTTAAGTTACTAGTTAGCACTCAATTTGTCTTATATATTACGGTATCTCCTTGTTGAAGGAAACGAATTTAAATCACTGATTCAGCCCCCTCTCAGTGATCCATTGTGTCCAAGAAAATCATACCTCCCACATAGGACTAAATCACAACTCAACCCAAAATAACTTATTGCTTAATCTACCACCAGACCTAAATGTTGACATTTAATATGTTTTCTTATAAACTAATATATTATGATAGAAAACAAGATGCATGATCAATGCAACCAAAACTATCATATAGGTAACATTATAAAAAATTCATAAGCCCAAATTAAATTTATGACTATATGCTACTTCATAAATTAGATACAATCAAACATATAAGGAAAAGCAAGCTAGAACCCAAAAATTAATTTTTCACTTCTATATGGTACATTTTTTGCAAGTTTCAAGCTACAAATTTGTATATAAACTTAGTATTCCCCCTCAAAAAAAAACTAGAGTGAATTTACTCTTCAAATATTGTGAATAAAAAATTCATATTTGGTGCAATAATTATCAAATATGTACCTATGAAAGTCTAAAATTCCTATTGAATTGGTTGAATGGACCGAAATACTGAGAGGAGAGTGAATTAGTATTCCCACTCTTTAAAAACTTTTACTGATACATCAATTTCATCAATTAAACTTATCAACATGAATTAGAAAATTCAAAATAAACAAATAATGTAACCACAAATTGAACACCAGATTTTATATGTGGAAACCCCAAATAGAAAAACCATGGAGAGTGTTAACTCTCAAGATAATATAAATATTTATATGGTGTTTACAAAATGGGAAGCTCATTACCAAATGGCTCACTAACAAATTACAAAGCATCTCATTGTTGATATGCTCAGTGCAATAGAAAATAAATGAACTGAGGAAAATTGCATCTCCTAATGCATGAGGTTAGTTCCAGATTAAGCTCAGATAACAAATTACAAAACTCACAATAGATCCAGTAAGGAATCACTATATTGTATTGTCCACATTCGCCTACAGCAAGTCCAGTAAGGGATTACTGCACTACTATTTTGAACCAACTACTTGCAGTAGATCCAATAAAGGATTATTGTAATGCATTTTTCACTCTAACTCTTCTTCACTCACCTTCTCTCATATACTACTCACATACTAACTCTATCACTTGCACACTTCTTATTTTGCTACACAACACACTTATTTTGTTGTTCCTCATACTATACTCTTCATTTCATATCACACACACACTCTACTCTTCTTCAATTGCCACACAATGTTACTTTCCCACATCCTCATATCTTATGTATATACCGGTAAGCACATACACCAAGATACAATGTCAGCCAAGCACAAGTGACTTACACAATAATGCACTACTCAGATCAATATGTTATCCAAAACATGCCTCAATAAAAAATAGGATAAACAAGTCATTCTTCACCAACTTTCTACATGCTTCCTTCACATACTTAATTTACCAAAATGTATACCACAATTAACAGAACAAAACAAGGACCTACTGGACCCATAGCCTCAGACCCATAAGTACAAACTCCAAGATATAGATGCCACAAATTTGGAAACATAAATCACGATGCAATATAATCATTCAGATTGATATAACTCATGTGACTGATATAACTGATACCAAAACTCACATAGTTGTTACCAGAACTGGATATAAACCAAGATAAGTAAAACACAAGATTCCAAAGAAGAGGAACTTTTGAAAATGACTCTAGTACATACATACCTATCTTCCACTGTTGCTCAACTTGCAATACAAAAACTGCTTCCAATGAATTAACACCAACATACCACATCCGGTCCTAAACAGATTACTAGGGTTTGACATCAATGACAATATTAATACAAATCTAACAATCCCCACCTTTTTCATTGATGGCAAAACATCAAAAGGAATAAACTCAAAAACACAGTTGCATATAACTCCCCCTTACTCATACATCTTCATTATTCTACCTTTCTCCTTATTTCTCCATTTACCTTTTTCCATTCATATTTCTCCCCCTTTGACATAAAGGATAAAGGGTGCCTTTGATGAAAAATAAAAGAAAAAGAAAAATAAATGCGTGTAACTACAAAAAAAATGTCCAAATTGCATACCAACTCAAAAAGATTATCAATTTCTTTTCTTCTAAAATATCTGTTTGTATTTATCCTTAAGCTCTAGAACCTTCTAGGACTGAACAACCAATTTAATACTAATAGACAAACTTCTGCACTTTACCAACACATCAACAACATGAGAAAAAATGATAGGGATGGACAGATTCTTCTCATACTCAACAACATTACCATGCAATACTAAAATGTGTTCTAGTTTAGCTTCAACCATTTCCTTAACTTTCTAGAAAATATTCACATAATCTCCCCTCTATCTTTGCAACAAAAAAAAACTCAGCCTAAAGAGAAATTAGCTTTTTCCTTCTCTCCATCCTTGTCACTCAAAAATCAAATGACTTGCCCAAAGAACTCAATTCTTCTTCAATAGTTTCAATCTTTTCTTTGTGCTTCACCATAGTAGTCGTCCATGAAAGACAATACCTGTAAACTCACCTAGTACCATTGATACAATCTCTCATCTCATTTATGCATTTTGATAAAGTTCTTTTAGCATCTTCACATTTCTCCAACAAATCTTGCATGTTATCAGCTTCTCCTTCTGAATCATCTTCTTCCCGCTCTGCAACCTCCAATACTTAACCACAAGGGACTTTGGATCATCTAGCTAAATAACTTCTTCTTGTTTCTACTCTTTTTTCTTTTCTCAGGTTCTGAAGAACTAGAAGACTCAATCTCCTTTCCTTTTCTCTTTCTAATGGTTGATCCCTCCTTATCCAAACTGGTAGTAGGGGATACTAGACCAAAACTTCACATATCTAAAAATAATTTGAAATAAGTATCACATGCATCTTCTCTCTTACCCAACCCATTAAGATATCAAACTATTTGCCTAGCATCCGGGATTCAAAATTCCCATAATACATTTTCATTAGCTAGAAGAGATCCCAGACAATACATAGCCAAATACACAAGCAACAATCCAAACCAGAAAGGGTAACCTTGATCTTTTGTCATTTTGATATTCTTTAGCAATTTAGAAAAATCAAACATAGCATCTTCCATAGAAATCATGTGCCCAACATATGTTACAATAGAAAATATAGAACCTTCCCTATTTTTGAAATAAATCTTATAGGATATACCATATACAACATACCTCATAATGGGATTGGTAACTTTTTCAATCAACAATGCTCTTTGATCACCTGTCACACTCGTTAGGGTTTCAACCTCTTTATTCTTAACTAGTACACCCCCACTGTCACATAGGCCAATAACAACCAAAATAATGTCCTTCATGATTGAATAGGGTTTATCCAACATGATACATTCATTTTTCACATGGCTCAAGATTAACTTGATCACATCCTCCTCGTCGAGCCACAAAAACTCACTCCATAAACCCATTCCTTTATGAATTAAAAACCTTGACCTTCTACAAATCAAATTCACTTAAACTTATTTCTCTCTTTTTTATTTTCTCTATGTCAAACTCATCTAATCATACCTTTTCCATAGAATGAAAACTTTCGCTGCTTGATTCTCCAACAAACATCTTCAATTTCATGATTTGAACTTTTTCTCTCCTTCTCTACTCTTCACTCTTTAACTACAACTCCACTCCTTAAACTCTTTTCTTCGCACAATGATGAAAATTATCTCAAATTTCCAAATTTATCTTGCCAATTCCTTCTATGGTTTTGCTTCCAACAAGTGTCTTGTCGATGATGTCAATAAAAACATTGAATTACTGGATAGAATCTCTAACACAATCATCCTAGACCAACAACATGAACTAATTCATAAGGGGGGATCAATAGATTTTTATTGAGAACTCCCCCTGAGCCGAAGCAATAAGCTCGGTTATTGGAGGAAGAGGTGTTGGTGCCAGATTCTAGTGGACTAGGATGTTGAATAACCAAAATATTGTGAGGGGAGGGGTGAATCAGTATTCCTTTGAACTTATTTAAACTTCTTATTAACCAATCACATAGCATAATTAAAAAAGCAGTAAACAAAAAAAATGGAGACATAACACATAACACCAAATTTGTATGTCGAAAACCCAATATGGGAAAAACCACAGAGAGATGATACTCTCAGGAATAGTGTAGTATGAAACTAGTTACACAGTACAAAGGGGTGACTCACTGCTAGTTTGGACTTGTTGTCCAGGATACAAAGAGGGATCATAGCAAATATTAATAGAGTATACAAAATTCAAACTATTATAGGTGCATCTAACATATACATGAATACAGTTCCCTTCAAGTACATAACTTGTCACAAATATTCATTGTACCAAACTTGCACACAAAACATAAACGCAATTCTTTCTCATATAGTACTGTGTGCAAGTAAAATTCATCTTATAAAATATCAATTAGAATCAAAGGGAAATCACGAATCCCTATCTAATGAAATAATTCTAACAAACAAACAATGAAATAATGCAATATCAAACAAATAGGAATTAAAATCATTCAATGAAACTCCCTATTCCAAGATCGTATATAGCTTCCATTGCTTTTCTCTTCTCTATGGTATGATGGCTCTCATATATTGCGCTGGTAACCTGCAAGTGACTCAAAGATTCAAAGTTCATGATTATTGAAAATGGAGATTGAATGCTCAATTTATAGATTTTTGGATGAGATTGATTGAAAGGTGGAACAAAATGATCAAGAGGTGGAACTCAGGTGAGCTCACATGCTAATTAATAGTTGAACTGCTGACTTGGAGGTGAAACGGAATAGATTGAATAGATTAATTGAGTTAACTGATTGAGAAAAATCTAATTGAAAGAAGAAAAAGAATGATTGGAGGAAATAAAGAAGATGACAAAGAGAACTAGAAGATGAAAATAGAGACTCAAGAGATAAATGATTTAATTAATTGATTGATTTAATTAATTAATTTAGCATGTGCTTGCACTTTAACTTAGATTTTCAATTTAATCTTTGCATGAGATTTTAATTCAAATAATTGAATGTATTTAATTAAATTTAGTATTTGAATATATTTAGAACTTGACTTGATTTTCAATTTGATTTTTGAAATCATGCACATGTATTTGAATTTGGAAGAAATTAGAAGAATATGAAATTAAATGAATATAGAAGAATTAATAAAATTAAATGAAATTAGAATTTGGGGATTTGGAATTGAAGAATTAATTAGTTAATTAAATAGTTTAAAGAAACTATTTAATTATTTAGAAATTGAAGAATTAATGAAATTAAAAGAAATAATTAGTTAATTAAATAATTTAAAGAAACTATTTAATTATTTAGAAATAGAATTTAATTAAATAATAAAGAGTATTTAATTTAAAGGATTAAATCATAATTAATTAAATAATAAATATTTAATTAATATTTAGAAGAGGGTTGAATGATTAGATGATGATAGAACAAGAAATATAATAATTAGGATGATTAGGAAATATCAAATTAGAAGAATAAGATTAATTAGCTTAATTAAATAAAATTCAAGAATTATTCAATTAATTGGAGGAATAATTAGTACATGATCAATGAGACATTTTTAGGTGTCTACATTTGCCCCTCTTTGAGACAAAGTCAGAACGACATTGTTTCAAAGAAAACGAAAAATTCTGCCCCAGTATGCCTTGGTACTGTTGTATAGTGTAAATATGCCCCCTCGAAAAAGGTGGTCAGAAAATTCAAAAATTGAGACCATGTTTTCAATACCAGTGGAACGAGTAAGCGTGTGAAATTTCATTCGATTTCGAGATCGTTTGAGTAGGCTACAAGTTGTTTGAAGTTGGTGGGGACCACGGGCATCGAGGTGTCAAAAAAAACCCTTATTTTGAGCTATAAATAGAGATTTTAGATTTTCATTTGCTCATTTCGTATTTGGTAAGTTCTTTGTTTTCTATGTGAATCTTGTGCTTGCTTATGAGTATTTGATCATCATGGCTGGTTATAGAGCTCGATTGCACCTGTCTGACCGAGTACGTTCATATCACAGACCTCCTGGGACTAGCGGCATGGTATTTTTCCAAATTTTTCTTTATTTTTTGTTTGTTTTTCGCTTTTTTCCAAAAAAAAAATCCGTGATCATTTTTTCCTTGCATCACACATTAGCATATCGATTTTAACGCATTTTCTTTAACTATTACACAAACGCTTTAACTGTTATGCAAACGCTTCTACTGTTACGCAAATGCTTTAACTGTTACGCAATCGTTTTAACTGTTACGCATTAGTGTAGAATGTACCGCATTCGTTCATATCATCATTCATAAGTGTTTAATGTTACGCATGTGCTCATATCATTACGCATTAGCTATAAGTGTCATGCAAAAGCTATAAGTGTACCGCATTAGTAATAACTATCACGCATTCATTGTATGTGAAATTTTTTGTCATGCATCTGAAAATATTTTAGTTTTTCGCGATCTGATATTTGATATTTTCAACATTTTCTCATTGTAGGAGAATATTGGAGTATTATACTGCCAATAGAGTAGACCTAGTGGACTTGATCTTCATGTTGACTTACTTGATGAGGAGATTGAGCATATCCGCCAGCTCAGTTTATATCATGTATTACACTTACCAAAGGTTACGGCCAACAGGGCCATGATTACAACTTTGATAGACCGGTGGCATTCTGAGACTTGTTCATTCCATCTTTCGATTGGGGAGGCATCCATTACATTAGAGGATGTATGGTGTATACTACGTAATCTGATTCATGGTGAGAGAGTTGTGTACGACCATGATGATGGCATTGCTGGATTATGTGCACTTTTTGAGTGTGAGATACAAGACTTGTAGATCAGTGGTTAATATGACATCCATTGGGCCTGGTTGGATTATGATGACATGACTATTGTAATATGCGGTGTTGTTGGTGCTTTGTTGATACCTGACAGACGAGGTCACGAATTTCCAGTTGGATGGGGCAGAGTGCTCCATGATATGATTGTTCATCAATGAGTATATGCGTGGGGTCCATGTCTACTAGCCATGTTGTATTATCAAATGCATGGGATTGTATATCTTGGATATCAATCTATCCGTTGTGGTGTGACACTACTCCAGACTTGGGCATGGGAGCATATTTCTATTTCGAGACCTGTCATTCATGTTGATTTACAACCTGGTGAGCCTTATGCTTTTAGGTATACAGCAGGTATCAGACACAGGGGTTTGGGTAACACCTTGTACTGGAGGCATCAGTTTGACATTTTGCAGCATTTCATTTGGAGACCATACTTAGATTGCCCTGGTTGGGCAGATGATGCAGTGCACATGCCTTTCTTTCAACAACAGAGATATCTAATTAGTAGGACTTTCAAGACCTAGAAGATTATCGAGATGTATCTTCTAGGGCGGGTATTGAGATAGTTTGGTGAGGTACAGGTGACACCAGTGGTTATCGCTTATTTTGCTTGTGTATCTCGAGAGGTATCTGATTGGGGTGTTTGTATTCAGCCACATGTTGCTTTTGTTGAGTTTGATTCTCTTCAGCCATTACTCTGGGGTTGGGGTAGAGGTGCAACGGATCTAGGGATGACGTCGGAGTATGATGCATGGTTTGCCAAACATAGGCCAATTCCACTTACTGATCTTGTTGTTTCGATTATAGCACAGTAGATTCGCCATCCTAGACAGCGCTTGAGGATAGACATGGGGGAGAGAGTCGAAGGAGGAGGGGAGGGTGGAGGCAAGGGTGGAGGTGAGGGATATGAGGCAGCAAAGGGAGAGGATGAGATAGGAGATGAGGGAGGTGGACATGAGGATGTAGACATTGGTGGAGACATCAAGTCTATCAGCAATGGCGATAGCAATGATTCTTCAGAGTCATCAAGCAGCGAGGATGGAGATGATGATGATGATATGTCAAAGTTAGAGCATGGATCTAGAGTTTGGAGGAGGACTTCGGTAGATGAGATGTCAAGCGGGAGGCCTACCATGCAGATTACGGTGCGCTTGAGGCTAAGAAGGATCATCTCCAGAGGGAAAGAGATGAGGTAGTCCGGAGAGGTCAGATTACCATGGATGCATTTGATCATCTTTTTAGACCAGGTATAGATGCTTGTGACTAGGCAGATAGGTATTTTACCGCTGTACGGGAGGCTATATACTATCGGCAGGCTTATGAGAGAGCTATCCCTGAGGATCAGAGAGAGCCTAGTTTTAGTGCCTTTATGGGGAGGAGATCGAGTAGATCTACTTCTCGACGGACTAGAAATGGTGATGTTATGGAACCACCTCAACATCCTGGGGCATGATCTAGTGGACAGGATCCACCTACTGACAGAGGCAATGTTGGTTGAGACATTTTTTATCATGTTATCTGAGCCTTCGGGCCTGTTTATTTTATTCGTACACATTATCATTTTTGAGTTATATATATATGATATGCAGGTTTTGGCATTGATCTATTTATGTTTTGTTTTCCACGTATACTTCCATGATGTTATGAGTTTTATGATGCATATCTAATTGATTCTATATAATTCATAAATGCAATGGTAGTTATGTATGTATCAATGATGCTAATGAATGTAATGGTAGTTATATGAATGCATATTAACTGATATTTATGAATGCAATGGTATCTATATGTATGTTTAATGAAATCTATTATGAATGTTTAATGGAATCTATTATGAATGTTTTTGTATGATAATGGCAGAACAAATTTTTTAACTTAGATACACCATGAAGAAATATTAGTTAGATGATAGAGAGAAGAGATTGATGATAGAAAGAATGTTAGAAAGAATGTGATTTAGAGAGAAGACGAGAAATCAACAAACTATCAATAAGCATATGAGATGAGAATGAAATTGAAAGAATCATGAACCTGTGTCACATATTTTATTGGGCAATATATATTCATCAATGAGCCTTATTATTGAATAATGAAGCTTAGCACATCAGGGTATAAGGAACCAAGATGTAAAGATATCTCATTGTAGAAAAAAACACGTAGCAGACAAGGAGTGAACCCTCCATTCTAGGGATTACACTAGGGGTCGAGGTATGTGTGGCATCCAATAGCTGAATGCTCCTATCACAGACACCCACTAGAGAAATTTCCTTAGAATTTCATCGATTCACACCACAAACAGCAAACAAAGAAAAAGATAATGCCCATCATAGCTCCTCTAGTCACTTGTGGACATCCCTGAGTAGCATAGGAACATAATTTGTCACCAAATGATAAAAGATAAAGACTAACCCGGACAAAATTCAGCAGCTATACTAACCTTGTGCCTTTGTTCTCAGTTGCTTGATGTGATGGTTTATAATGTCTGATCTCAAAAAGTTGCGGACTCCATTTAAGATTGACCTATCTGATTTCGAGTGTAACCTCTTCTGTTTAAGACAAGATAATGATCACTTGATATGGATATGATATGATTGATAAGACAGTTTGATCAGTTGATTGCAGATGTTTGATAGGATAGTCATATATTTTGTTAACTTAGTGCAAAGTGTTTGTTGGATATCTGCTAGGTTATTTGTTTCTCACAAGACATTTTATTGCAAGTTTTTTGATTGATTGATTTTTTATTTTTAGTTCTTTTCCACGAGCCTTTTCAAAGTTTTTGGATTATGTCAATCGATATATGAATGTTTTTGGATGATTTTTTCAGGATCGTATTTGAATGTTTTTGGTATTTCAAGTTTTTCAATGTTTTTTGTTTTGGATTTTGAGTTTTTCATTGTTTTTGGATTTTGAGTTTTTCATTGTTTTTGGATTGAGTTTTTCATTGTCTTTGGATTTTGAGTTTTTCAATGTTTTTGGATTTTATGGTTTTTCAATTTTTTTGGATATTTTTCAAGATCATATTTGATTTTTTAAGATGTTTTCAGGACTTTATACGATTTTTGGGATTTTTTTCAAGACTTTATACGATTTTTTGGATTTTTTCAGGAGTTTATATGATTTTTTGGATTTTTTCAGTTATGCCCCCAGTGTGCAGACCTGTATGACATGATGAACTATAGAATGCATATGGAGACAATGAATTTTTTGACATGACCTATGTTAATGCAATATGCATGATGAAGGTTCATTTCCTATTCGAACAAGGTTGACTGTGTTTATTGTATCATTTTGTAATACACCAATTGAAATGGAGGTGCAAAACATTTCATAGATAAGAGGTCAATCAATCCCTAAGGTCATTCAAAACATTCAACTCAACACACTTAGTGACTCGGATTTGAAAATGGAGACGCGGAAAAATTCTCCATTGGTTCTTGAAAATTTGATCTTCTTTTGCCCATGTGTGTGCAGATGAGTTAATTCCTGCTCTTGTGTTCACTAAAGATCCTTAGCATCCTATATGACTAGCTACATGGATTATCCTATCTTCAAAAGCATCCTAAATAAAGCCTCACTGCCAGCAAGCCTTGAGAGCTCTAATGAGGTTATAGACTGTAATTCTCAAATATTGCTCCATTGCTAGTAGGCATTCATAGCCCTAATGGAATTACTTGCATGTTCCCATAGTCAAGCTTTCGTCGCACTTTGTATGTGTGATATTTCAGTTATATATCATTTCTCTTTTTCCTTGAGATGAATATTTGGCATAGCTCTTTTACTTTTTTATTTTCTTTCCTTGACTTGTAAGTAATGAAACCTACTTGGATGTGATATTTACAGCAGAGCTGAAGTAAAATTTTATATTTTTCACCAGTCACATGATCAACTAGGTGTCTGGAATGAATTAGAGATCTTCTTAATATGTTTGAGATATAGAAATTGATAGATTTTGGGTTAACAATTCTCAAATAGTGAAATCATTACCCAACCATAAGTAAAGCGTCGTCACAGGGTAATGTTGAAAATGAACGACCTTAGAACCTCAAATACTTCATGTCTGAATATCTAAGAAAGGAGATGACCCTTGCTTCTCTTGAATGCAAATGAATGATAAACTTGGACAGTTGCCTTGTTTTATTGGTGCTACTATATGAAAATGCAGAAACTTTGTGAATGCGATCCATTTTAAAAAAAGAAACCATATGTAATGCAATGTTTTGAATAATATGATATGCAATGCGGAAAGTAAAACCTAAACTAACCCAACACTTAGGTATAATATCATTTAAGGTGCATGTTTTTCATAGGGTTACAGAGTGGATCTCCCTCCATGGTAGCCAAATTATATGCTCCATTGCCTATAACCCTTGTTATGATGAAAGGACCTAGCCAGTTAGGTTCAAATTTCCCTGGCTTTTCTCATTCTTCTAGGTTCCTTTGATTCTCTTTAAGAACTAGATCTCCCACTTCAAAATTTCATGGGTGGACCCATTTATTATAACTCTATCATAGTCTATTTTGATATCCTTGTAGATGATTGAACATTGTTTGTCTTTTTTCATCAAGCATTTCTAGTTCTTATAACCTTGCTACTTGATAATCTTCCTCTAATATGATGTTCTATAAGGAAACTCTTAGAGACGGTATTTCTATTTCAATGGGGAGTATTGCTTCTATACCATAGACCAAGGAATATGGTGTTGCTCCTGTAGGTGTGCGTACTCATGTTCTGTAAGCCCAAAGAGAGAGATTTAACTGGAGATGCCAGTCTTGTCCTATTTCTTAAGAATTTTCAATATTGTTTTATTTGTTTCCTCTTCTTGTCCATTGCTTTGTGGATAATATGGTTTGGAAAATCTCTATTGTATGTGAAATTTTCCACACAACTCTTTCACTTCCTGGTTTTTAAATGGACGTCCATTATCTGTAACGAAGCATAGTGGAATCCCATATCTACATATAATGTAGTTGAGCATAAATTTTTCTATCTGTTTTCTAGTAGTGTATGTAAGAGGAATCGCCTCAACCCATTTGGTAAAGTACTCAGTCGCTGTTAAAATGAAATTGTGCCCATTGGAAGAAATAGGGTTGATTTTACCCACTAGATCTAATCCCCATTGTGAAAATGGCCATGGTGACGTAATGGGTTGAATATCTTGTGTTGGTGCATGAATGAGATCCCCATGCATTTGGCATTGCTTACATTTCTATACATACTTATAAGCGTCCTTTTCCATAGGTTACCGGTGGTAACCTGTTCTCAACAATTTCTTTGACACTGGTGGACCACTTTGGTGAGCCCCACAAATTTCATCATGGAATTCCTTTAAAGCAAGTTGTTCTTCATTCTCATCAAGACATCGGAGAAGAGTTCCATTGAAGCCCTTTCTATACAAAGTATCACCTATAATGGCGTATCTAGATCCCTGATGAATAAAGGTCTTCTTTTGATTTCTGGACAGATCCGGTGACATGTACTGAATATGTAAATATGTATATATTTCATTGTACCAAGGTGATTCTAGACTCACAATTGCACATACATATTTTGATAGGGGAGTCTCATATGTCAGTAGCATCAGCTGTTCTATGATGAACTCAAACCGAGTTTCATTAGTAGACATATTTAGAAGAGATCCTATGGTAGCCATTGCATCTGATGCCTTGTTTTGTATCCTAGGGATCTATTCGAAGGTAATTTTGTTGATGTGCTCCTTGTAATCTTCTACTAGCTTCTTATAAGGTATGAGTTTGTCATCCTTCATGTTGTAATCATCATTGACTTGGTTTAAAATCCACTGCTAATCACCATAGACTTGTAATTCTTGTATTCTCCATTGTATAGCTATACGAAGCCCTATGAGGAGAGCCTCATATTCAGCTATATCATTTGTGCATTAGAAATTGATCCTAAATGACTTAGGTATAGAATCCCCTTGAGGGGTGATGAAAACAATCCCTACTCCAGATCCATGACTTGTATATGACCCATCAAAATATAATTTCCACATTATAGATGCAGTTAATGTAAACACGGATTCGTCTGGAAAGTCTATCAGCAACGGGTGACTGTCCTGTAAAGGAGCCTCTGCTAATTGATCTGCTATAATTTTTCCTTTGATGGTTTTTCTGTCTATGTATTCTATATCAAACTTGCTCAGGATCATAACCCATTTAGCCAATCGCCCGGTCAATGTTGCTATGCTCATTAGGTACTTGAGTGGGTCAAAGTGTGCAATGAGTTATACCTTATGACTCAGCATGTAATGTCTGAGCTTTTGGGATGCAAAGATTACTGCTAAGCATGCTCGCTCTATAGGGGTGTAATTAAGATCATAGCCGATTAGAGTCCTGCTTATATAATAAATGGCTCTTTCTTTTCCTTTTTTGTCATGTTGTGCCAATAGAGCTCCTAGAGTTGAGTTTGTTTCTGATATGCATAACAATAGAGGTTTTCCTCGAGTAGGGGATATTAACACTGGTGTGTTTAAAATATAATCTTTCAGAGCCTGGAAAGCTTCTTGGCATTATTTTGTCCATTTAAAAGTAACTCCTTTCTTGAGTAAATGCTAGAATGGGTGACACTTATCTGCCAACTGCGCTATGAATCTCCTTATGGATTGTAGTCTCCCCTGTAACCCTCTTAGTTGTTTAAGTGTTGACGGAGGTAGCATGTCAACGATTGCCTTGGCCTTGGCAAGGTCTATTTCAATTCCTCTGTTTGACACTATAAACCCTAATAGTTTACCTGTTGTTATGTCGAACACACACTTCTTCGGGTTTAGTCTAACATTATAATGCTCCAACCAATCAAATATCTATGCAAGGACCGCAAGGGGACCTTCTCTTGTCTATGATTTAGCCAATATATCACCCACATAATCTTCCATTATGTTGTGGATCATGTCATGAAATAGCGTTGTCATGGCTCTTTGGTATGTTGCTCCAGCATTTTTGAGACCAAATGGCATCACATTCTAGCAATATGTTCCCCATGGGAATGTAAAGGTCATTTTATGTTGATCTTCTAGTGCAATTTTAATCAAGTTGTATCTTGAAAAACCATCCATTAAGGATAGCATTTCATTTCTAGCTATTAGGTCAACTATCATATCGATATTGGGTAGCAGGAAGTCATCCTTAGGACAAGCTTTATTTAGATCATGGAAAACCATGCAAATTCTTATGCCTCTTATGGACTTAGTCATAGGTACCAGGTTGGATATCCATTCTGCATAGTCAATAGGTCTAATGAAACCTATATCCAGCAGCTTTTGTAATTCTATTTTAACCAGTAATGCAATACTTGGATGCATTTTTCTCAATTTTTGCTTGTAGGGTTTAACTCCCGGTATCAAAGGTAAGTGATGCAACACTAATTCAAAGTCTAAGCCTAGCATATCTACATAGGACCAAGAAAAATTGATAGGTCATTTCTTGAAAAAATGAATGAATCTATCTTTTTCTTCTTTGCTTAGTGATTTTGCCAGATGGATGTTATGTACAACCTCCCCTTCTGCTATGTTTACTTCTTATGTTTCTTCTATAAGAAATTTTGAACTTTCTCTTTGAATAGGAAGGTTACCCAACTCACTCTTGCGATTATGGGTGTTTTGATCATTATCTTCTATTGTAAAGGTACTTTCTTCTCCAAAGTATGTTGTTCTATCCAGGTCTATAGAAAACCCTGCTTTGTGATCACCTTGTGGAAGCCCCTCTCTGACTCTGAGAAATTTTGCAATTGCTTCATCATTTTCAAACCAATCCAACATTGGTTTTCCTTCTTGCCCCCAATCAATCAAGTGTGAATGTATAAGGGGTAAATCATTACTCCCTTCCATAGTAGACTCTGATAACAAGAAGACTTGATTGTTTGAATGACTTTGTGTATTTTCATCTTGTATAGGCTTTATTTGATACCTTAATATGATACTTGCTGGTGGGCTAGATTCATGGAGTGATAAGAACTCATAGTCATGAGAGTTTGTCTCACTTTCAATGTATGTTTCATCATGTGAGCTATCATCACTCATTTCTTCTTGTTCCTGCTGTTGATTCTATTGTAGATTGACTAGTCTTCTTTGTATAATAGTTACCCTTATTAAGCATGGTATAAGCCTTTGCAATATTTCTTCATTTGATTCATTAGGTTGAGCGTGAGTTGTTTCTCGTGGCAGAAGTAGTGACAATAACCATGGATGAGATTCATTTGGTGGTGGTAAACTTGCATCTATTGCAACATTAGCTTGTATAGTTGTATCAACGACTGCATCATTTTGTGATTCAGTGATAGGTTCTTGTAGGAGTTGTCTCATGTCTTCCCCATGTGATTCTGCACTAGGCGATGTGGGTACTTGATTACTTGTTTGAGATGAAGATGGAAGCACCTGCGTGGAAAAATCCCTTTGTGGTATGTAGTCTGATGGTTTCATTGGTTGATTTAGTATATCAAGGGTGCATTGTTTTGCCTCTATGATATGTGGTACATGCTTATACCCCAATCCTTGATTCTCTTGATTATCATTAGGAACAATAGGCTCTAGTATTCCTTGTTTTTGTAGCCCTGGGCCTACGGTACCATCATATCCATGTCTCTGGAGGATTTTAAATCCATTGCCATAATGATTTGTGGGTATTTTGGATATCGTCATGTGATCTTCTTCTCTATATATCCAATGGTTAACATCTTCATTCATGGATTCTTCTTGTAAGTCACCCCATCTAATGAAAGAGCGTGAGTCTGTGTATCTGACAATTTCTTTTCCTTTGTCTTGTTTTTGTACTGTATTGTGAGGTTTCCCAAAAGACTTAGGGGATAGAGACAACTATTTCCCACTTAAAGTATTTGCAATAGAATACTCTCCACAACCCATATCTTGTATTTGTAAGGTTGATGTTGAAGGCCTGTCCTTTTTTGTTTCTGTGATTTTTAATTCCTCCATTTGTGTAGTGAGAGGTGCTTCTTGATTAATAGGTACCTGATTATCCACACTTTCTTTCAAGTAATTGCAATGTTGGAAGGTATTTGGATCACCCTTTATGGTGATTTCATTACCATTATATGGGAATTTGACACACTAATGAAATGTGGATGGTATTATTTGCATGGTGTGGATCCATGGGTGGCCCAATAACATGTTATATCCCAGTTCTCTGTCCAAGCTTTGAAAATTGACCTTTGTTGTTATAGGTCCTACTTGTATGGGTAATGTTACAATGCCTTTTGATGGATGTTCTTCATTATCATATGCCTTGATATTTATCCTATTGGATGAATCAATGCGAAGTTTAGAATATCCTAGTGCCTTAACTAGTTTTAAAGTACAAATGTTGAGATCGGATCCTCTATCTATGAGTACTCTTATGATTCTTCTCTTATGAATGTAAGCTTCTAGATGTAGTGGGTCGTTATGAAGCAGTCTATCACTAGGAATGTCTTGTTCTGTGAATGTAATACGTATGCCTTGTGTCAAATTTTGTTCCATAGACTGGAACGCATTTTCATCTATATCTTTTTCCACTACTGAATCTTGAACTGCTTTGTCCAGTATAGCTCTATGAGTTGGTGAAATACGCAAAAGTTCAAATAATGATATATGTGCTAGAGTTTTCTTAAGTTTCTCAACAACATTATAGGTCAATACTACTGGTGGTTGATTTTGTGGTATTCCTTGTAAAGTTACCTTTGATCTGTGAGTAACTACTGCACAATCTCTATATCTGGGAGTTATGGTGATCATAGCCACTGTATCATATGACTTACAGGTTTTGTCGGTATCATATGTTGTGTTATCAAGATTTATGTTAAATCACTCTTCATATTCTTTATGTGTATGTTTCACATCCATTATGTGTTCTATGAGTCCATCTTCAAACCAACTTGAATGAGATGGGTGATCATGCCCCTAGTCTCTGAGACAAATATTTCTATCATCATTGTATTTTGGTGCCTCTGATATCATGCAAAATTGGTTATCATCTATGTGAGTGTCTAGCTATTGCTCATCTTGATCAAGTGTTTCTTGTGAATCCTTGTTTACTATATCTCTTGAGCTAATGCCATGAATAGTGTAGTCATATGAGACCTTTGTGTAGTTAGTTGTATTGTCTTGAGTACCTAATGTGGTAGCTTTCCCTACGTCATGCTTAATAAATGGATCCTTAGAAATTGTATGATTTGTGTTTGCTGAGGTTTTATCAGTATCGATTGTGATGTCCCCTTGGTCTATCATATCTTGGAACAAGTTTTTCAATTTGTAGCAACTTGTTATTTTGTGACCTTTAGTCCAATGATAAACACAAAAATCATTATCATTCCACCATGTGGGTTTGAAAGGACCTGGTTCATATACTCTTATTTCCGGTAAAGTGATCATGTTTGTCTGTATTAAATTTTTGAGTGTTGAGTGAATAGGTTCTCCTAGAGGTGTGTAATTTCTTCTTGGAGCATTTACCCTGGGGCATCTTGTGCTCATGTTTTGTGTAGCATTTAAATTTGTTGAGGTTGTGTTATTCCCTATATGTGGATTAGATGACTGGCATGTTCCCAAAGATAAAATTGGTTGAGTTCTGTTTATCATTCTAGCATCTACAATACCATCATTGGTCACATTTTTGTTTTTCGACCAGAACTAGGACTTGTCATTGTTGTTGGTGTTGCCATACTTAATAAGACCCTGTTCCACTAGTCCCTTCTCACATTTTAGAGATTTTTCTGTGATTTGTTTGAATGTGGTTAAACATTGCATTTGTATCAGATATTTAATCTTAGGAATCAAATTTTCTATGAACATATCCACTTGCTCTGTTTCTGGGATAATTGTCTTACACCTCCTATAGAGAACCCTCTATTGTTGTATGAAGGATGCAAATGTTTCATTCTCATATTGTTTATCGGCACACAAGTCCATCAAAGTAACCAGGGTTTCAATTTTATGCAAGAAGTTTGCAATAAATTGTTCAACTAATTCTCCCCATGATGTGATGGTTGGTGGTAAATGTGAAAACCACTCTAAAGTTGGACCCCCCATACTTTTAGGAAATAGTCTCATTAAGTAAGTATCTTTTGTTGGAACCTCTATACATGCTATTAAAAACTCTTTGATATGGTCTCTAGGATCACCCTTCCCTCGATATCTGTCAAATTTAGGTGTTTCAAAATGTTGTGGGAAAGGTGGCATGTATAATGTGTGATCGAATGGATAAGGACATAAGTTCTGCATTGTGTAGCTCTTTTTATCATTACCGGTCTGCATGGTCATCATTTGTTGTTGCAAATTTTGTAATTGTTGTGTCAGAATATCTATTTGGGTCAAAGGTACACCTTGTGGTTGCATAATTAGGAGCTTGTTGGAAGGTACCATGATTGTAATTTTGTGTGTTGTGCATTCCAATAGGTACCATGAAATAGGTGATATGTGAACCCATGTTTGGTTGAGTTGCACTTGTTGTATTGGTAAGACCTAGATTTGCATTTTGGTGACTATATGTTGATCCTATAGAATAGGAAACTGGAGGTTGGGTTGCACTTGTTGCTTGTGTTTGAATAGGTGTTGAGACACTTGATATTATTGGTATGCTTTCTGTTGGTATACTAACATTGATCGCCGACGATGATGCACTTGTTTGAAAGTTTGCATTCGTGTTGGCATTTGTTTGGATAGATACATTTTGAGGAAAACTAGAGGTCGTTGCTTGCATTTTTGTTATGGGCAGTGTTTGACTGTTATCTTGACCTAACCTTATCCCAGTGGTAAGATCTTTGTGACATCAACATCTTCAGGTAGTTTTGCCTCATTTTGTAATAACAATGAGAGATATTTATCCCTATCACTATGTATAAGTGCATCTAAGATCATAAGGACATGTGGATCTTGTTGAGCTGACTCAATTTCTTCTTTTGTAAAATTTTGTTGTAATTCATTTAGGGTAGACATTGCCTGAGAACCTGATTGTTGACTAGTTGATTTGTCCATATTCTAAGTTGGATTTACAAACTGGTCGTTGTTTGGTTCCATTATACCTTTTGCCTCTTGCCTTTTGTGACCTTGTGATGGGTATTTAAGACTACTATATGAGGGTGGTTTTATGCAAGACGATGACTAATGCTAGACTGCAGACGTAGGTATGAGGTATGCAAAACTATACTAGACTATCTGTAACGTTAGGAAATAGGAAATCATCACAAATAAGATAAAAATACTAATCATTAGCTTAATCACAAAAGCAAATTGCAATGATCTATCCTAAACACATTCAATAGAGACATAAAGATAAAACATGTAAAAAGATTATGCAAACCAGATGTTTCCTTCATGCGGCTCCATTGTTCTTCTTTTTTCTCCAAATAGTTTTGTTGTAGATCTCACCTTCAAGTGCATAAACCTAATTGTGAAAGCAAGAGTGACATTGACGCAAGAATACTAGAAGTGTGATTTGACAAAGTGATTAGAAATTCAATAGTCTGATTACCAATTAAGAATCAAGGATCAAGGGTTTGATTGAAGAAATTCATCCAATTTATAGAGAAATTGGAGAAAAAGATCAAATTAGCATGATAGTGATTCGAATGGAAATTCAAATCAAGAATACCAAAATTATGACATGTGTATGACAAATTGCTATGCAAGGATTTATGACAATTTATGACAATTTATGACAAATTGCTATGCAAGGATTTATGACAAGATTTTGAAATAGAAATAGACATTTAGGAATTTAGGAAATTAAGTTGGAAATAATGACTTGGAAATTAGGTAAATTAATTAATAATTTCTCATTCATTAATTAATTTACAAAAATAGGAGGAATTAATTAGCCAATTAAATAAACATTTAATTGTGACAAGAAGACTTAGGATAAATAAATAAATTATTTAACCTAGAGGGAAAATGCCAAACAAGATTAAATGAATAAATCATAAAACCTTGGAAGATGAATTAGAAATGAAAAGACGACAATTAGGTCTTGACAAAGGATAATTGATATCGATTCGATCATGATTTTGGATTGATAAATGATTTGATTGAGATTGGTTGACAAAAATCAATGACAAATTGACCATATTGACATGATTGAAAAGGACAAGGATTGATGATGAATCGATCACAATATGACAAGATTGACAAGGACAAAGATCGACCAAAATCATGACTGAAGATTGTTGTCGACAAGACCAAATTCGAAAGCGAGACAGATGAAGAAGAAGGACCCAATGCTCGCAAATGATAAAGACCAAGTGCATGACATAGGAGAAAATGTTAATGCGATGCAAAAACCTAAAATGAGGCAATGCGCAAATGTTAAAGTATGATTCCGCAAGTGTTGACCATTATTAGGTGTCTACATTTTGCCCCTCTTTGAGACAATGTGATTTTAAGCGTTGTTTCAAAGAACAATAATGAAAATGCCCCAGACAATGATAATGACATATGCATGCCCCCTCGAGGAATTGGCCGGAAACATGCAGAAAAGAGGCCAATTGATCGATAAAAATGATAGGATCGAATGGACTGACAATCAGATACCGGATGCATGAAGGACAAGCAATTGAAGATGCAAAAGACCGCGACCAACATAAGATGGAGAGGATGCACGTCCATCTATGTACTGACAAAGATCTATAAATGGGACCAAAAGAGGGAAAATTGCTCATTTGCACTAAACAAAGAGGAGGATTTGTTGCTCTAGACAAGGACACTTGTAGAGAGATGGAAAACATTCCAATGGCGGATCACCTCGAGGAACATGTATTTACTTATAGATGACTGGACGACGTGGGAGCAGCGGTATGTATCTCAAAAACCCATGTTTTCAATTTGATGAATTTTGATTGCATGCTGGACATTGCAGGGCCCACAGAAACTGCAAAAATTGACTTTTGCGCCTGTGTAGGGCACATCTTGTGCTTGTGTTAGGTCTTCTACGCTTGTGTACGTGTACACAAGCATAGTTTATGTGACACAGGCGTAGGAGTTAAGACACAAGCGCAATTGTGCATTTATTACTCAATTTTAGTTCGGAACTGCATGCAAATGATCTGAAAAGGGGGGACAAGGGTAGGATAGGTCAGATTAGATGCAAAACACCCTAATTAGACATGAAAATGAGGAAATGCAACCCGTAGGAGCAAACCCTAAAACTGACAAAATGTGCCCCAATTTGTGATGCAGAGTCGACAGTATCCGTTGATCACATGGGAGAACCGACCTGACTGCTTCATCCTACGACATAGACTCAGGAGCACAGACAGAGATACATTAGCAGGACTTGGGATATACTATTTCACGTTCATGCCCAAGATTAGGGCAAACACAGGACTGCTTACTACATTGGCAGAGTGATGGCATTCAGAGACTTCCTCATTCCATCTGGTGACTGGAGAGGTGACGGTGACACTGGAGGATGTATGGCGTATCCTCTGCATTCCGATTCATGGAGAGATGATAGAGTATGACCCAGTGACAGGGAGAGACACATTGTGCAGATTGTTTGAGTGCGACGCAGATGATCTGGATATCGTCGAGAGGGAGATTGGCTGGGAGACTATGGCATCAGAGTATGATCGACGATATGTGGTGATAGCAGTGGTGATAGCATGTCTACTAGCAGGAGACAGATGAGGACATGGATTCCCTATTGGATGGGGAAGAGTGCTAGAGTGGATGGCGACAGAGGGGACAGTGTACGCATGGGGACTAGGTGTACTGGCTATGCTCTATTTTCAGTTGCATCAGATAGCATATCAGGGAGTGCAGACTTTGAGTTGTGGAGTTACATTACTACAGGTATGGGCATTTGAGAACATAGCCATATGTCGACCGATTACAGATAGACAGGTAGTACCACATTGACCATATGTGTATTGCTATGGTGGAGCACTGAGACAGGGTCCTTTTGGATACATATTGTACTAGCGACATGAGCTAGACCGACTGAGAGAGTTCATATGGAGGCCATATCGTGATTGTCCGGGATGGTCAGATGATAGTGAGGAGTTACCGTATTGTAGACAGGAGAGGTACCTGATTGGGCGACCAATGAATTGCCAGAGAGTAATTGAGTTGTACCTGCTAGAGAGAGTTAGATGACAGTTTGGAGAGAGGCAGGATGTACCTAGGAGGACTACGCACTTTGCCCGATCTCACAAAGAAACGAGTCAGTGGGGGAGTATGACTCAGCCACACATAGCATATACTGATTTTTCACAGCTACAGCAGAGACAGTGGGATTGGGGATCAGATGTGGTGGACGTTGGGATGACAGAGGAGTATGATAGATGGATTGCATGATGGTGGCCAGTGCCATTGATAGATTCGGATATTCTAGTACCGAGGCGACAGGAGGACTTCCCACTCATAGGAGAGGAGGAGGGAGATGATGAGGACGAGGAGGATGAGGACGGGGATGAGGATGAGGATAGGGATGAGGATGAGGATAGAGATGAGGATGGTGGGGATGATGAGGACAGAGATGAGGATGGCAAGGATAATGAGGACAGAGATGAGGATGGTGAGCAGGAGGCATTACAGGATATACCCATAGAGCCAGAGACAGCTAGGACAGAGGAGATGGAGATGTGCAGGGCTATCATAGCGAGTCAATAGGATCACATTGTGACTTTAGAGAGAGAGCATGAGCAGTTCAGAGTGGAGATAGCCAGACTCACAGTGGCTTGAGACACAGCAGTAGCACAGGCACAACAAGAAGGACAGAGAGTCACTGAGTATATTGGGTCGATCCGGGATGCCAGTGTACGGGAGCTAGGACAAATGTTGGTAGAGACCGGAGAGGAGATACGCCATTGGAGGACACTATATGAGAGTGCAGTTCCACCAAAGTAGAGAGCACCTTCATATCAAGCACGATCGAGGACAGAGAGCAGGGCACACTCTCGGAGGTCATTGAGCAGCATGGGGGTGAGTGGACCTATGAGACCGCCACAGCCAGGACCAGGAGGGACATCATCTGCAAGACATTGCAAGGATGAGGAGGACAGAGGGAACACCCAGTGACAGAGGCACATGCTCCTTAGACAGACAGTGGACATTATGTATTTTGACATTTTGTAGTCAGCCTGCGGGCCATACTTAGGACAGACAGTCCGATTTTGTACTCCGATATTATGATGATATATGATATGATATGCATCGATATGATGGGATGCAAAATGTTATGACTTATGTTATTTTTCATGTATGGATGACTTATGCATTGTTTATGTATCATTATGGAATATGTATGGATATGTTTTTGTTTATGTGTTTTTGATGCATTGAGAACATGAAATGGATAAAATGCTTGATATGGTGCTTAATGTAATGCAAATGTACTAACCAAATGGATGCAGGATGCAGCATATGTGTGTGGGGAAATCGGAGCACTAGACCAAACTGACTATCCGAACTGACGGAAGAAATGTTAGTAAGAAGAAAATGAGATGGAAGACAGTTAGAGACGAAGAAAAACTTGCTTTCAGTAATGCACTTTGTAGGTGAGAACCTTTATTTTTATGTAGCAAAACGGATGTGTAGCATCATGGCATTGAAGGCCAGAGCTAAAATGCAACCCTTTTTTTGCAAAAGACAGACACATCATAGACAAACAACAATCACAATCAAAAAGAAAAGGACCATGATCCATCCCGGTCACTCTAAATCACTCACTGACATCATCGAGTAACATAGGAACATGACCGAAGCCAAAGATAAATCAATAAAAAGATAAGATGCACAAATTCCAACAAATCAAACAAACATCTAGATCTTCGTTGTCAAAAGTTGAAAATGCTGATAGGACGATCATGCTATCTGGTTTCAGGACATGTGGTACCCCGTCTAAGACAGGACACAGTCTGGTTTCGAGTATACCACACCCTGTATAAGACCCATGATAGTAGTGATAAGGATGAATGATTTTGAGGCTGATTGATATGACAATGTTGATCAGTTTGAATGTCTAGTTTGAGTGAAAAGTTCATCTGTTTACGCATGATTTCATTAAAAGCGTAGTGTGTGATTGCATGTCGTTGGATGTATACTCAGTGAGCTGTCTATGCACAAAGGGATTATTGAATTTTTTTGCTTTTCATGATTTTACAATTTTTTGTTTGTTTTTTCAGGACTTTATTTGACTTTTTAGGGATTTTTTTCAGGACATTATTTGATTTTTAGAGATTTTTTTTAGGACATTATTTGATTTTTAGAGATTTTTTTCAGGACATTATTTGATTTTTTTTTTGGATTATTACAAGACATTTTTCAATTTTTTAGAGATTTTTTTCAGGCCATTTTTTTTTTTTTTTTGGAATTATTTCAGGACATTTTTAAATTTTTATGAGATTTTTTCAGGACATTATTCAATTTTTACGAGATTTTTTCAAGACATTATTCAATTTTTTTTATTTTTTTTAGGACATTTTTAAATGTTTTTGAGTTTTTTTTCAGGACATTTTTCAATTTTTTAGGATTTTGCCCCCAGTGTCTAGCAAGGCAAGGAATATGACAGGTGAATAAATAGGCTTTCTGAAATGACGGTGGATAGAGGGAAGACAAAGGACTTTTATTATGGAGACAATACAGATGCAATTTCCAAGGGCTATTGCATGATGGGACAAGAGACTGGATATGACAATGTAAAGTAGTGACATGGCATGAGGGACATGTCAAGAGGTTTTTGAAACCATGTTTAAATTTTTGCGTCCTTATGTCAGATCAAGATCAAGGAATGAAAAAGAGTGTATGGATAGTGATAAGATATGGATAGGATAAGCAAGACCAAGAATGGATAAGGGACATGGACTGAAGGTCGGGATAGGATACAGGATAGTGGCAGAAAGTTGCAATAAGCTAGGGAATATGGATGAAAGGTTGAAATAAGCAAATGGATAAATGACCAAAAGCTATGATGGACTAAAAGTTGCAAACAAGATGCTTGATGCTCATGAAGTTCGTCAGCCTTGTCAAGATCAAAGGTGGAAAGGGAAACTGGACATGAGGGACAATAGGATAACGGAGGGTAATGATAGGGGTTCGATAGGATAATGGAAGGGCAATAGGATATGAAGGAGGAAACCTACCCCCAAGTGTGGCATGCAAGAAGTTCATAGATTACACATGACGCCTGTTTGCCAGGTTTTCACTAGTGGACGAATTATTTTTGCTTTATTTATTTTTTTCTTTTTTGTCTTTTTTTTTCACTTTATTTTTTTATTTTCTTTTTCCAATTTTTTTTTTTTTTTTGTATTTTGACTTTTTCAATAGAAGATGGACACATGATAGGGGATGGAAGAAGGACTCAAGCGTCTCTTTTGTTTGGATAGTAGCCTTGAAATAAATGGACCATGACCTTTAAAAGTATGCTCAAAGATGTTGGTAGGATAAGGACATGGAAAATGAGATGAAACTAAGGCAAGGATTTATGTAAAGGATTGGACCAAAGGGATCGAAGGATGGAAAATATGCATTGGATAATGGATAGGGTATTGGAAGAATTGTGCTTGAGTAGATGGAAATGTTGGCAAGATTGACATTGGCACACACCTTGAGGGGTGATGGACTGATGGAGGAACAATGTATTTTGGATATTGAGATTTGGATGGAGGAAAGGATATGGATTTTGGGACATAAGGGCCCAAAATGGATGAAGAAGGTGATGAAGGAATAGACTTGGAATGTTTGGATGGAGGAATAGCAATTTTGGATGCCAAGTTGGATGTTTCTTTAGGATTTTGTGCTTCAAGGAGCCACTTAGGGATCCACATGGTTTTCAATTTTTCATGCTTTTGTGGTTCCTTGGAGTGCATTGCTTGCACAAGGGATTTAGGAACCCATATATATTTTGACTTTTGTTTTTGATTTTGCTCAGTGGGCCTTTGTGGCCTTTTGGATATTTCTTTTTCTTTATAGATCATATTGTTCTTTGTTTTGACATGTCGATTATATTGGACATGTTGATCCTTGAATACATGTGGATTGCTAGACTTATGACTTTTATACTTGGCATCCAAATTGCTTGGAGGGGGAAAGGAATGCATGGATGGATATGAATGAAATGGAGTTCTTTTGGATGGATGAAATTTACTCAAGGATGTGTGCCTTCGCTGACCTTGCATAGGAGATGGAGGGATATAGGGACCTAGAATGGATGGAAGCGATGATGGGGAAGGTGGACATTTGGATTTTGACTTTGAAGGGATACCAGCACCTTGAGTGTGAGCTCTATAGCCATGACCATTAGTATATTCTTTGATATGGAGGGGTTCTTGCTCATGAAGGTCTACTCCTTTGCCTTTATGAATATCTTGACTTGTAGGATACTCTTTTCTTTGGGAAGAAGACGCGAGTCCATTATGAGGTGGATATGATATGAGAGAAATAATGAGATCTTGAAGTGGATCGGATTGGACCAAAGTGGAAGAACCCATTATGCATGTCGAGGGTTCATGAACATCTTGCACTGACACGTTAGAATCATGAGGGAGATTAGGATCATGAGGGGGACTAGGATTGTGTAGTGGACATGGTTCAATGATAGGCTCTTCAAGAGATGGAATGGGAAAAATAATGGGATCATCAAAAGAAATGTGATCTTGGAGTGTATATGGAGCATTAGGACAAGGAGATGGAGGAACAAAAGGATCTTGTGGAGGATTCAAAGGAATAATTTGATCTTGACAAGGAGGAAGATCATTGGAGTCCTCTTTAAAGGTGCTTTGCTCTTGACTTTTAATGGGATCATTGGAAAGGATGGAAGGGATATCTGGAATGTTAATGGGATTTAAAAGGACATTTTTTTCATGAAATGGAAGGGGATTGTTTGGGATTGGATGGACTAGGAATCTTGATCTTGCTCAAGGAATGGAGTGTCAATAGGACTTTGGATAGGATGGACAAGAATAGGGGAATCATCGTGAGTGTCTGGGAACATGGGGTCCTGGTCAACAATTGGATGGGCTGATAAGGTTTCAAGAGCTTGATCTTGATCTTTTTTAAGACACGTTTCTTCATGCTCTAAATTATCCTCTTGACATGAGGTTGGACTTTGGATATGCATGGAGGATTCTGACAAGGAATCAATATTTTGGCATGAAGGAAATGCACTTTGAACATTTGTGATGGATTCTGGCAAGGAATCAATGCTTGACAATGAGGAAGAGGGACTTCGAATGGGGTCCTCTAAAACAGGTAATGGCAATAAAGTGCATGGTTGCATTGGGTCTTGTATTTCGAAAACATGACAAGGATGTGCATCATGAATTGGATTATCTTGGCAATCAATTATGGATAGCTCTTGGATAATTGCATCCTTGGGTGTATTGTTTGATGAGGATAATATGGAAGGTTATTGTGAAACTTCTAGAGGTGTAGGGATAGATGCCACTAGAGATTCAATTTGTTTGCGGGGAGATGAGGCATTGCTAGACATAAGTGTATTATCTTGATCTTCCTCAAAGAACTCACTTGGTAATTTCCTTAAGATCATTGCAATAAAGCCACCTTTCTTTTGAGGTTTTGACATAGTTGTATCTGGAATTTGAACCTATTTGGCAAGGAGTTGGTTCTGGTTTGATGTCATGTTTTGATTTCGAACTAGATGTTGATCAAATTGGTTTGACATGTTCAAAATTTGGCTTGGTGTGGATTGCAACCTTTGTTTTTGAATGTTTGGTTGTTGTTGTTGACATTGATATTCCACCATTGGTTGAACCATTTGTTGACATTGTATAGTTGGTTGGACATATTGTTGAAATTGGACCATTGGTTGTGTTGGTTGAATATGTTGGACCATTGGTTGTGTTGGTTGAATATGTTGGACCATTGGTTGTGATGGTTGAAAATCTGATTGATAGTAAACACCTTCTTGTTCTTGTTGTGGAGGCACATAATGTTGAAATTTATGTTGTCTCTTTTCTTGAAATTGTTTCATCATCTCTATTTGTGAGAGGAGAGCTGGTATGTCTGATCGTTCAAGAAGAGATCTTACATCAATTGGCTCAATATTTAGATTTCGACCTGGAAATTTTTGAAACATTTTGGACATTTGTGATCTATTCTTCTCAATGTTTTGCACTCTTTGTTCCAATATCTCCTCTTCTTGAGCAAGTTTCTCCTCTAGTTTTTGTATTTGGAGACTTGTTTCATCATAAAAAATTTGATCAATGTCGCTTTGTTGTTGGGTTGGATATAATTGTGATTGCCTTGGAGTAAAATTTGATTGCATTGTCGGTTGATACGTCAAACATTGTTGCATCATTGGTGCTTGGAACCTTGTTTCAATAGACATGTCACTATGCAAATGCAATATTTTTGGAATTTTTCAAGGATAATATATGATATGCAACTAAATGCAAACTATGTTTTTGGTTGTTTTGAAGATTTTGACAAACTTTTTGAATGCAAATCTAAGAGAGGGACCCTTAGGAAATTGGAATGATATCTAGACCTCAAAGGACAAAATGACAATGTCTCTCCTAATATGCTTGGATACTAAGCTAGGTTTGATGAAATGACATTGATGACAAAAGGATAAAAGGTTTGATAAGATCTAGACTTATTAACAATGACTTAGGGTTTATCAAAGATTTGGATTACTCAAGGATGACAAAACCTAGTTTTTGAGACTATATGCAAAAGGACAACTAATATGCAAATGACTAATATGATATGATAATGACCTAAACTTAATGAAGAGACTTAAGGTATGCAAATATGAATGTATGATAATGGTATGACTTTAATGCAAGAGGACACATGCAAAAGGATGACCCTTATTGATATGCAAAGGAGTATGACCTAGATGAAACCTAACCTTGGTAGTTGACAATGAATTTTGCAAAATGCAACCTAGGATGAACCTAAATGTAAGTGACATGAATGTTAAGACAAGATTTTGAATAATGTTTGATAATCATGTTTGAAAGTATTTTGAAGCTTGATGAACTTTTGTTGGATGAATGTCTCTTGTGTTTAACCTTGGTTTGAATCAATTTGTCTTGTTCTTGAAATGAGATACAATTCAACTTTTGACAAGCAAAGAAGACAAGATATTTCAACTTAGACTCAAGACAATCATGCTCATTCCCACATTTCTTATGGTAGGCAAAGACATTAGGTACTTGAGAGGTAGACTCATTATGGGATTCAAGGAGAATACATAGATGCTTGACCCCGCGGGCTCCCCTCCATGGCACTCACTTCTCAGGCCAGCCAAGCATCAGTTCCCATGGAAATCTCCCCATGGTGAACTTAGTATCTCTTCCAAGTATCCGAATTTGTCCTTCTCAAGCAACTAGAAGGGTTTTTTGCCTCTAAAAACAACGTGTGTAGTAAGGATTTCTGTTAAGCGTTACTCCTTGATGTCACGCAAGCGCGATTAAGACATTAAGCCCATCAAGATACCAAACAAATGTAGTCAAGCAAGCATGATTTAGACCAAGAGGCCCTACTTAGATGTTGATATGAGAAAGAGTTCAAGGGTCATCACTTCCCAAGTAACTGCAATTCCCACGTAACACTTCCTTCAAAGCTTTCGCTCATCGGGTATTTTTTTATAGTGAGTTAGAATGCCAAGGAATTCTAGCCGTACTCACTTTGGGTCGTTCCCTTCTCATGATTATCACTTGCTTGCTAAAGCAAAGTGGTCGGGAAGGCAGGCCCTGTAAAGGAGACACACAATCAAAGACAAAAGCATGGTATCGAAGATCTGGATTTCTGATCACCCTGAAAGGATGAGAGCATACTCTCCTACTCCAATGTCACACTCAACAATCAAAGCAAAAACATGTTCATTCCAACCTATTAGAAATCACTAGGTGCCTAAAATATTTAAAGACAAACACCAAGTTTAGTTGTTTCTCCAAGGCAACCTGCAAAACCCAAGTTAGAAGTTTGATTTGTTGTCTTTGACTATCGATTCTGCATAACACATGTTAGTAGTTTGATTTATTGTCTTTTCCATGCATATGCCAAGATTCTGCACAGATAATTAGTACCAAAATCCAAAGCACAGAAAATAGAATGCAAAAACTAAACAAATTTCAAGTAAAACACTGCATTTTTACCTCTGTTCTGGACTTTACACAGGCGCAGAACTCAGGACACAGGCGCAGAATGCAGGACACAAGCACAGAATGTCTTCAACACAGGCACAGAATGCTCAACACAGGCGCAAAATGTAGGACACAAGCGCAGAAGTCTCCAAAAAACCCTACACGACCCTGTTTTTGGTTTTTTTGGCCTGCCAATCAACTTGAAAGCACTCAAAACACCATAAAGAGGTTAGAAGGTTAGTGTTCATGTCAGGTTCACCAATTAATGTAATGTTAGGAAATAGGAAATCATCACAAACAAGATAAAAATACTAATCATTAGCTCAATCACAAAAGCAAATTGCAACGATCTATCCTAAACACATTCAATAGAGACATAAAGATAAAACATGTAAAAATATTATGCAAACTAGATGTTTCCTTCATGCGGCTCCATTGTTCTTCTTTCTTCTCCAAATAGTTTTGTTGTAGATCTCACCTTCAAGTGCATAAACCTAATTGTGAAAGCAAGAGTGACATTGACACAAGAATACTAGAAGCGTGATTTGACAAAGTGATTAGAAATTCAATTGTCTGATTACCAATTAAGAATCAAGGATCAAGGGTTTGATTGAAGAAATTCATCCAATTTATAGAGAAATTGGAGAAAAAGATAAAATTAGCATGATAGTGATTCGAATGGAAATTCAAATCAAGAATAGCAAAATTATGACATGTGTATGACAAATTGCCATGCAAGGATTTATGACAATTTATGACAATTTATGACAAATTGCTATGCAAGGATTTATGACAAGATTTTGAAATAGAAATAGACATTTAGGAATTTAGAAAATTAAGTTGGAAATAATGACTTGGAAATTAGGTAAATTAATTAATAATTTCTCATTCATTAATTAATTTACAAAAATAGGAGGAATTAATTAGCCAATTAAATAAACATTTAATTGTGACAAGAAGACTTAGGATAAATAAATAAATTATTTAACCTAGAGGGAAAATGCCAAACAAGATTAAATGAATAAATCATAAAACCTTGGAAGATGAATTAGAAATTCAAAGACGACAATTAGGTCTTGACAAAGGATAATTGATATCGATTCGATCATGATTTTGGATTGATAAATGATTTGATTGAGATTGGTTGACAAAAATCAATGACAAATTGACCAAATTGACATGATTGAAAAGGACAAGGATCAATGACGAATCAATCGCAATATGACAAGATTGACAAGGACAGAGATCGACCAAAATCATGACTAAAGATTGTTGTTGACAAGACCAAATTCGAAAGCAAGACAGATGAAGAAGAAGGACTCGATGCTCGCAAATGATAAAGACCAAGTGCGTGACATAGGAGAAAATGTTAATGCGATGCAAAAACCTAAAATGAGGCAATGCGCAAATGTTAAAGTATGATTCCGCAAGCGTTGACCATTTTTAGGTGTCTACACTATCTATTGAGGATTTTGACGTGGGACTTGTTGAGTATTTCTGGATTTCTGTAATGCATTTTTTCATGTCTTCTCTTAGACGTTCCACAAGAATTTCTTTATGAATCCCACGGGCAATTTTATCTCCTACAGAAATCATACTTTAACATTTGCGCATTGCCTCATTTTAGGTTTCTCCTACTCAACTCCTATATATTGAGATGTGTTTCTCCTTGAGTCCCAGGCTAAGTTAGCTAGACCGTCAATGATTTCTCGTTGACCATCGTTTGGCACTAGATTAGGTTGCTCGAAGGGGAGCAAACCATCACCTGGGAGACCCATTACGACACATGCTATGAATTTGCAGGATGATTATGGACTAAGACAGACATATATGAGGATGATAATGCGGGCATAAAATGAGGACTATGCATGGACTGTGGATGTTAATGAGGATGTGAATAAAGACTATGCAAGGACTTATGACGTAAGTGAGAACAATGCAAGGACTTCCTAGGGTCACAAGTGTGTAAAACTTTGAGTTTTGGGTTTCAAAAATGGTATTTTTTTCAGTAATTCTTTATGTAGGACAAGTTTTGTGGTTTTCCAAGTTTGAGAACAGTTGTTTGGAGGTGGATATAGCTGACTGAACTGGTTTTTTAAACAGTCTCCAAAAATTTAGAGATGCATAGGATAGGGCCTGAAATAGCCCAAAGGAATGACTTAATACTAGTCTGACACAACGATACATAAAAAAGCATAGAATACAATCTTAGGTTGGAAAGTGGACAATATTCAATGAGGCCCCCACAACAAAATACCAAAACAAGATGGGCAAATAGAGAGTTTGGCAGCACTAGCTCCACTCCACGGCACACACTTCTCGGGTATGCCAGTCTCTCTTACCTCAAAGATCCGAAGATCTTATCACTGAGGGATTTATGTCTCATAATAGCAGGTACATGAGGGGTATCTATGGAATACGATTCGCACTCCTGGAATCACTGAATGTAGGATTTTGGGATACTAAATTGGTTCATAGTATAAGGGTTTCGAGGGGTCCCGATCCAATGATGGATTCTCAGAGCAAGCCACTTAAGACTTTAGTTGAGCTTATCAGTGCAAGAAAGGCCCCCACATAAGTCGAATTCACTCAACAATCTAGCCGCCTGACCAATATATTTATATAATGGCTCGAAAAACCCACTCGAGAGTACGCTGGGAGAGATGATATCCCCAATGTATCCCAATTTGAAGTACCTATGTGGGGTGATGAAATCCCCAGTCAAAGATACCCCTCACTGCGTGAAAAAAAATAAAATTGGATGTCATTGTCACCTCCTTCCTTTCTCCCAAGACCCCGAAGGTAGGTAGAAAGTTAGTTGATTTTAAGCCCAAATCGAAGTGTTAATTGAAATATGAAGGCATGCATGTCAATTTTAACCATTGTTGATTTTAATCCCAAATCGAAGTGTTATACATGCATGTCAATGTTAGCCAATGTTAATTTTAAGCACCAAAAGACGAAGTGTGAGATTATGCATGCATGTCTATTTTAACTGTTGTTGATTTTAAGCACCAAAAGATGAAGTGTGAAATTATGAGTGCAATTGATCTAATACTAATCCAATCCTTTCTATAAATTCCGCACAGGCTGCAAACAAATGATTAGTAGTAAAATCAAATCAACAGAAGACAGAAAATAAAAAATAAAAAATTGACATAAACGAATGCGTGACAATACATGCGCGATCGTGTGACACTGACAGACCCAATGCGTGAACATGACATACCGAATGCGTGATTCTGATAGCTTGAATGTGTGACAAAAATAGATCAATTGCATAATTTAGATAGGACAATTGCGTGACAGATAGGCAGATAACACACAAAAATAAGAAATTAAGCTAAACCCGATCAAAAACCTGCAAAAACAATTGTGAAGCCCTAGCCAAATCTCTCATCATCCATTAAATATTGATTAGATCATAATTAACTTGATATGAAAGAAATAAACTATTATATCTATCAAAGGCTAGTTGATCTTCCCAATCTTTTATCTTCTTTTCTGCTTGGAGAACCCTTTGACGGCGTTTGGCCTGTCTTCTTTGTTCCTTTGTCCTTCTAGCACTTGAGATACTGAATTGTACCTTTCTTGCCATAAACTGTTATAATAAAATCTTGCAATATAAATAATCCGTTTCCAGATTTACTCAATTTTAGACAAAATTAAACATATCAGAGAACATAAAGGATATAAAAAATAAAAATAGCAGACAAACTATTTTGTACGAATGTGTGATCTGGAAAGGGCAATTGCGTGACCCTGTCAGGTTGAATGCGGGACCTCGAGGGTTCGAATGCATAGCGTTGTCTATGTGATTGCATAAAGATGTAAGCGCGATTGCAAGATGAAAAAGTTGTTCTCAAAATCCATGCGAAATCTGTAAAAAAATGCAAAAATCCATACGACCTGCAAAATTTACATAGAGAACTCAGAAGGTAAATTAGTTGTGTTTCACGTCGAGTTCACCATAATGTGTGCAAGTAAAAATCATCTTATAAAATATCAATTAGAATCAAAGGGAAATCATGAATCCCTATCTAATGAAATAATGCAATATCAAAAGAATAGGAATTAAAATCATTCAATGAAACTCCATATTCCAAGATCGCATATAGCTTCCATTGCTTTTCTCTTCTCTGTGGTATGATGGCTCTTAGATATTGCGCTAGTGACCTGCAAGTGACTCAAAGATTCAAAGTTCATGATTATTGAAAATGGAGATTGAATGCTCAATTTATAGATTTTTGGATGAGATTGATTGAAAGGTGGAACAGAATGATCAAGAGGTGGAACTTAGGTGAGGTCACATGCTGATTAATAGTTGAACTGCTAACTTGGAGATGAAACGGAATAGATTGAATAGATTAATTGAGTTAACTGATTGAGAAAAAGCTAATTGAAATAAGAAAAAGAATGATTGGAGGAAATAAAGAAGATGACAAAGAGAACTAGAAGATGAAAATAGAGACTCGAGAGATAAATGATTTAATTAATTAATTGATTTAATTAATTAATTTAGCATGTTCTTGCACTTTAACTTAGATTTTCAATTTAATCTTTGCATGAGATTTTAATTGAAATAATTGAATTTATTTAATTAAATTTAGTATTTGAATATATTTAGAACTTGACTTTGATTTTCAATTTGATTTTTGAAATCATGCACATGTATTTGAATTTGGAAGAAATTAGAAGAACGTGAAATTAAATGAAATTAGAAGAATTGATAAAATTAAATGAAATTAGAATTTGGGGATTTGGAATTGAAGAATTAATTAGTTAATTAAATAATTTAAAGAAACTATTTAATTATTTAGAAATGGAATAATTAATGAAATTAAAAGAAATAATTAGTTAATTAAATAATTTAAAGAAACTATTTAATTATTTAGAAATGGAATTTAATTAAATAATAAAGACTATTTAAATTAAAGGATTAAGTCATAATTAATTAAATAATTAATATTTAGAAGAGGGTTGAATGATTAGATGATGATAGAACAAGAAATATAATAATTAGTAAGATGATGAGGAAATATCAAATTAGAAGAATAAGATTAATTAGCTTAATTAAATAATTAATGAATTATTTAATCAATTAGAGGAATAATTAGTACATGATCAATAAGACATTTTTAGGTGTCTACAAGTACATCAAAATAGTTGTCTATAAACAACCATAAATCTAGCAAATGATATCCATAATTATTTATATCCACACCATTTGATTGTCAAGTCGGCTCAACTGAAGTAGATGAGACCGGACTTAACCACACACTACAACAATTCAGGTGGCTTCACCGATGTCGGCTTTCAACTATAGACTTGAGAAGTACGCATCATAGCATATCCAGATGGGACTAGATCTTCAAAACATGTGCAACAATCATATTCGAATAGGACAAGACTGAAAAGCGGCTTCCGATAACACAAAATATCAGACCTCAAAATTGTACAAGACATGATAAAGCAAACTTTTCTTAATTGAATCAGATACATACATGCCAAATAGAAACAATAATCATGGCATCAATGAAAACAATGACAAATTGGTCAACACATGCTTGTTCTCATTATTTACCTCCATCTTTCTCTATACCATGACTTCTTTCTTCTTTGATTCACTAGCCTTCATCATATTCTTCTCTATAGACTTTTCCACACCACCTTCATTTTTGCACTAATTAGCATAATGTCCGGATTGCTTGCACTTGTAACAATTGATGTTTCTTTGTATTGAATTTGGTGAATTTGATCTAGATCTACATTGATTAGCCTTTTGACCATAACCATTGCATACATGACAATATCCATAGAAGTTGTAGACACATAAATCTGTCAACTTAATTAAATGAATATTTAGTATTTATTTGATTATTTAACCATCAATCAACAATTAATTAAATCAATATTTAATTAATTCATCTTGAACCTCTTCTCCTATTAATTAAATAAATTATTCAATTTATTTAAATTAATTCATTAAACCATATTCTAATAATTAATTAAATTAATAAAGCATATTTGTTTAAATTAACCCCTCTCCACATTGAAAATAACTAAATATTTGTTTAAAAATCCCACCCCACTTGCATTTTCCTACAAATGCAAGTTGCACCAATAAATAGATTTTATATCTAAATAAAATCCTATTTTCTCTCACCCACCAAACCCACTTGCCTCTTAAACCACTTCTAGATTCTTCTAATCCATTCCAATTTATCCTAATTCATCTCCTAGTTATTGTCACATTCCTAAGAAAAGAGAAGTCACTTCTCAAAGCCTCTTAAGTCTTTGAAATGTATTAAAGGCTTTTTATCCTTCAACAAGTTAACCCCCAAAGTCTTCTAAACCATTTATGGCTCTTAAATAACCATTAATGGTTAAACTCAAATCACCCACATGGTTAGAGATTTTTCCTCTAACTCAACCCTCATTTAACTCATGGGTCTCTTCAAGCATTCATTGCTTTGACCATGGTTGTCCCCATTAACTCTTGCACAAGAGTTTATCCATTGGATAAAGGCATTATTCATTGGATAAAAGTTTTATTCACTAACTCAAGCCTAACCAAACCCTCCTAGGGTAACCTTCATGTCATCTCAAACATTTAATTCTTCTTCCCTCTCCTCTCAATCCATCTCATGTTGAAATTTTTCATCATGGGATTGGGTTGAAAGCCATCACATGGATCACAAACCCATCAATCCTATCCCTTCACAAGCTCACTCAATCTTGACCATCCATTGCCCTATTTCCCCTATAAATAGAGATCTCATTCTTCATTTTTCAGGATCAGAAGTATGTTGTGCATCAAACTTATAGTCATTTTAGAGAGCATTCAAAATTATTTTCATTGTTATTATATTAAAATTTATATAGACTAATTAGGATCTTTCTCATAGTAAGTCATTTACACTTGCATAAGCATTTGTTTTCATTTTCACAACCATCTTGAATCTTCATAAGACATCCATGGATAGTGCTAAAATCTGAGAGCTACACTCATGTGGGACTTGGAAAGGAGAGGAACAAGGGAGGAACATCTATGAACATTTTGGGGAGCATCTTGGGCGGTTTTCTTTCCCTTTTTCATTTATGTATGTTCTTTATTGTGTGCTTTATATCTCTCTTGATATGCATCTTAAGGTTTGTAAGTTCATTTGTGTTTCATTTTGGTTGTAACTAATCTAATAACATTTGAACTTGTCTTTTGTGCCTTGTGCCCCTTTTGACGTGCATCATTTGGTGAACCCGATGTGAATCAAACATGCAACCTTCTGATCTTGATTCTAACTTTTGTTTTTGTGATTTTTTTTATAATTTTCACACACAGGTTGTTCTTTGGTGCTTTTGTTCCATGTTTGGGTGCCTTTGACAAACAGTTTCAGTGCTTTCGCTAGGGTTTAGCACTTTTGCACATTAATTAGTGTCTTTGTACTGATATAGCACTTTTGCACTCTTTGTCTGTCAGTTTTTAATTCTGTCAAACATTTTAATATAGTGCTTTTGTTAATAGTTTAGCGCTATTGTTAATAGTGTTGTGCTTTTGTTAGTGTAGCGTAAGAAATTAGGATTCATCAAAATAAGATATATCAATCAAAACGTTAAACATGATAGCTCAATCAAAGAAATACTCATTGCAATGAACCTAATTCTAAAGCACATTCAATGAAGGTATGAAAATGAAGCATTCAAAAGAAAACATTATGCAAACCAGATTCAAGATTGAATACTCCTTCCATGCGGCTCCATTGTTGTTCTTTCCTCTTCAATAATTTTGTGGATCTCACCTACAAGTGCTCACACAATTGAAAGCAAAAAGGCTCAAGAGTACTAGAAACGAAAGTTCGGTAAAAATTCGAGATTCATGAAGGGATTGATTGAAGAAAATTATCCAATTTATAGAGAAATTGGAGAAGTGACAAGATTGGCATGATGCAATTCAAATGGAAATTGCAAATCAATATGACAAATTATGACAAATTATGCACTTTCTATGCACAATTTGATTGATTGATTGACAATTTGATGACAAATTATGACACATTCTATGTCAAAATTGATTGATTGTCAATTATGACAATTTATGACAAATTGAAATGTCATTCCCATAGAATTAGGAGATGAAATAGGAGGGAAAAGAAATTAGAAATTTGAGAAATTAGAAAAATTGAAATTGATGACAAATTAGGAATTAGAAATTGAAAGAAATTAGAAATTGATGAAAAATAGGATTTAGGAATTAGTGAATTAATTAATAATTTTTCATTTATTAATCAATTCACAAAGACGAATAATTAGCCAATTAAATAAAGATTTAATTGTAATAAGAAGACTTAGGATTAACAAGTAATTTAGTAATCCTAGAGGAAGAAATGGCGAATTAGGTTAAATGACTAAATCATAAAACCCTAGAAGACGAATTAGAAATGCGAAAATGACAATTAGGTCTTGATTAAAGATAATTAATGTCATGATTTGATTTTGATAAATGACCAATGCGATAAATGATTTGATTGAGAAATACGCCAATTGACATGATTTGATCCAAATTGACACAATTGAGACAGATAATGATTGATAGTGAAATGATGACAAATCGGTTGCAAAATGACAAAATCGACAAGAGGACAAGAATCGACAACAAAATGGATTGCAAGATGACAAGATTGAAAATAACCACGATCGATGACAAATCGATCGCAAAATGACAAGATTGAACATGACAACGATCGATGACAAATCGATCGTTAAAATGACAAGGTTGAAGGATTGATGATAAATCGACAAGATTGATAAGAGGACAAAACCCTAATTAGGATTGACGATGTCCAAAATGATGACAAATAAGCATGCTCATTGATGCAATAAGATAAAATCGATCAAAATCATGACTGGATAATGTTGTTGACAAGACCAAATTCGAGGACGAGATGATTGAAGAATGTAGAAGAATGAATCGATGTTCGCAAATGATAAAGACCAAGTGCGTGACATAGGAGAAATGTTAATGCGACGCAAAAACCTAAAATGAGGCAATGCGCAAATGTTAAAGTATGACCTCGCAAGCGTTGACCATTTTTGGGTGTCTACATTTTGCCCCTCTTTGAGACAATGCGATTCTGAGCGTTGTTTCAAAGAACAATAACTAAATGCCCCAGACAATAATAATGACATATGCATGCCCCCTCGAGGAATTGGCCGGAAACATGCGGAAAAGAGGCCAATTGATCGATAAGAATGATAGGAGACGATAGGATCGAATGGACTGCCAAGACTGACGGAAGAAATGTTAATAAGAAGAAATTAGACAAAGGACAGTTAGAGATGGAGAAAAACTTGCTTTCACTAATGCACGGAAGTAGGTGAGAACCTTTATTTTTATGTAGCAAAATGGATGCATAGCATCATGGCATTGAAGGCCAGAGCTGAAATGCAACCCTTTTTGCAAAAGACAGACACATCATAGACAAACGACGATCACAATCAAGAAAAGAAAAGGACCATGAGCCATCCCGGTCACTCTAAATCACTCAGTGACATCATCGAGCAACATAGGCACATGATCGAAGCCAAAGATAAATCAATTAAAAAAATAAGATGCACAAATTCCAAGCAAATCAAACAAACATCTTGATCTTCATTGTCAAAAGTTGAAAGTACTGATAGGACGATCATGCTGTCTGGTTTCAGGAAATGCGGTACCCCGTCTAAGATAGGACACAATCTGGTTTCGAGTATACCACACCCTGTATAAGACCCATGATAGCAGGAAAAAGGACAAATGATTTTGAGGTTGACTGATATTCGATTGAGATGACAATTTGGATCAGTTTGAATGCTTGGTTTGAGTTGAAAAAGTTCATCTGTTAAAGCATGATTTCATTAAAGCACAATGTTTGATTGCGAGTCGTTGGAGGGATGCTCAATGATCTGTCGATGCATAAAGGGAATACTTTATTGCAAAAATGCATGTTTTTGGTTTTTGGAGTTTTACAATTTTTTTTTTTCGTTCATTCTTTTTTTTTCAGGACTTTATTTGATTTTTTTTTTGGATTATTTCAGGACATTTTTTGATTTTTAAGAATTTTTTCAGGACTTTTTTTGATTTTTATGACTTTTTTCATGACATTTTTCAATTTTTATGAGATTTTTTTTTTTTTCATGACATTTTTCAATTTTTCTTTTAAGACTTTCTTTCATGATTTTGCCCCCAATGCCTAGCAAGGCAAGGAATATGACAGGTGAATAAATAGGCTTGCTGACATGCTGGTGGATAGAGGGAAGATAAAGGCCTTTTATTATGGAGACAATATGGATGCAATGTTCAAGGGCTATTGCGTTATGAGACGATAGACTGGATATGACAATGTAAAGCAGGAACATGGCAGGAGGGACATGTCAAGAGGTGTTTGAAAAATATGTTTTGCATTTCACGTCCTTATGTCAGATCAAGATCAAGGAATGAAAAAGAGTGTATGGATAGCGATAAGATATGGATAGGATAAGCAAGACCAAGAATGGATAAGGGACAGGGACTGAAGGTCGGGATTGGCTAAGGGATAGTGGTAGAAAGTCGCAATAAGACAGGGAATATGGATGAAAGGTTATAATAAGCAAATGGATAAATGACCAAAAGCTATGATAGACTAAAAGCTGTAAACAAGATGCGTGATGGTCATGAAGATCGTCAGCCTTGTCAAGATCAAAGGTGGAAAGAGGAAACTAGACAATAGGATATGAAGGGGTATGACATGGTATGATAGAATAATGAAGAGCAATAGGATATGAAGGAGGAAACCTGCCCCCAAGTGCGGTGTGCAAGAAGTTCATAAATTATGCATGACGCCTGTTTGCCAGGTTTTCATCATGGTACTTGCCCAAGGCGCCTGTTTGCTAGGTTTTCACCAGTGGACGAATTATTTTTCTTTATTTTTTTTCTTCTTTTGTCTTTCTTTTTTTTTTCACTTTTTTTTTTCTTTTTTTGTATTTTGACTTTTTCAATAGAAGATGGACACATGATAGGGGATGGAAGAAGGACTCAAGCATCTTTTTGTTTGGATAGTAGCCTCAAAAAAAAAAAGACCATGACCTTTAAAAGTATGCTCAAAGACGTTGGTAGGATAAGGACATGGACAATGAGATGAAACTAAGGCAATGATTTATGCAAAGGATTGGACGAGAGGGATGGAAGGATGAAAAATATGCATTGGATAATGAATAGGGTATTGGAAGAATTGGCCTTGAGTGGATGGAAATGTTGGCAAGATCGACATTGGCACACACCTTGAGGGGTGATGGACTGATGGAGGAAAGATGTATCTCAGATTGTGAGATTTTGATGAAGGAATAGCTAGGGATTTTGGGACATAAGGGCCCAAAACGGATGAAGAAGGTGGTGGAGGAACGAATTTGAGAGGGTTGGATGGAGAAATAGCAATTTTGGATGCCAAGTTGGATGTTTCCTTATGCTTTTGTGCTTCAAGGAGCCGCTTAGGGATCCACATGGTTTTTGATTTTTTATGCTTTTGTGGTTCCTTGGAGTGCATTGCTTGCACAAGGGATTTAGGAACCCATATATATTTTGACTTTTCTTGATTTTGCTCAGTGGGCCTTTCTGGCCTTTTGGATTTTTCTTTTTCTTTATAGATCATATTGTTCTTTGTTTTGACATGTCGATTATATTGGACATGTTGATCCTTGAATACATGTGGATTTTTAGACTTATGATGCTTATACTTAGCATCCAAATTGCTTGGAGGAGGGAATGAATGTCGGTGTGGATGGGAATGATATGGAGGCCTGTGGGATGGATGGAAGGGTCTCCAAGATGTGTGCCTTTGCTGATGTTGCATAGGAGATGGAGGGATATAGGGACCTAGAACGGATGGAAGCGATGATGGGGAAGGTGGACATTTGGATTTTGACTTTGAAGGGATACCAACGCCTTGAGTGTGAGCTTTGTAGCCATGAACATTAGTATATTCTTTGATATGGAGAGATTCTTGCTTATGGAGATCTACTCCTTTGCCTTTATGAATATCTTGACTTGTAGGATACTCTTTTCTTTGGGAAGAAGACGCGAGTCCATTATGAGGTGGATATGATATGAGAGAAACAATGAGATCTTGAAGTGGATCGGATTGCACCAAAGTGGAAGAACCCATTATGCATGTCGAGGGTTCATGAACATCTTGCACTGACACGTTAGGATCATGAGAGAGATTAGGATCACTAGGGGGACTAGGATTGTGTAGTGGACATGGTTCAATGATAGGCTCTTCAAGAGATGGAATGGGAGAAATAATGGGATCATCAAAAGGAATGCGATCTTGGAGTGTATATGGAGCATTAAGACAAGGAGATGGAGGAACAAAAGGATCTTGTGGAGGATCTGAAGCAATGATAGGGTCTTGTGTTGGAAATGAATTTGGAAGGATACTTTGATCTTGACAAGGAGGAAGATCATTGGAATCTTCTTTAAAGGTGCTTTGCTCTTGACTTTCAATGGGGTCATCGGAAAGAATGGAAGGGATATCTTGATCTTTCTGAGGAAGGGGAATATCAATGGGATTTGAAAGGACATTGTGTTCATGAAATAGAAGGGGATCATTTGGGATTGGATGAACTGGGATATCTTGATCTTGCTCAAGGAATGGAGTGTCAATAGGAATTTGGATAGGATTGACAAGAATAGGGGAACCATCATGAGTGTCTGGGGAAATGGGATCCTGGTCAACAATTGGATGGGATGATAAGGTTTCAGGATCTTGATCTTGATCTTCTTTAGGACTCATTTCTTCGCACTCTAATTTATCCTCTTGACATGAGGTTGGACTTTTGATATGCATGGGGGATTTTGGTGAGGTATCAATGCTTTGGCATGAAGGAAATGCACTTTGAACATTTGTGATGGATTCTGGCAAGGAATCAATGCTTGAACATGAGGAAGAGGGACTTGGAATGGGGTCCTCTAAAATAGGTAATGGCAATAAAGTGCATGGTGGCATTGGATCTTGTATTTCTGAAACATGACAAGGATGTGCATCATGAATTGGATTATCAATTATGGATAGCTCTTGGCTAATTGCATCCTTGGGTGTATTGTCTGATGAGGACAATATAGAAGGTTCTTGTGAAACTTCTAAAGGTGTAGGGATAGATGCCACTGGAGAGTCAATTTGCTTGTGGGGGGATGAGGCATTGCTAGACATAATTGTATTACCTTTATCTTCTTCAAAGAATTCACTTGGTCATTTCCTTAAGATCATTGCAATAAAGCCACCTTTCTTTTTAGGTTTTGACATGGTTGTATTTGGAGTTTGAACTTGTTTGACAAGAATTTGGTCCTGATCTGATGTCATGTTTTGATATTGGACTTGGTTTAATTGTTCTGACAGGTTTGACACTTGGCTTGGTGCATGTTGCAAGTTTTGTTGTTGAATGTTTGGTGGCAGTTGTTGACATTGATATGTTGATTGAACTTGTTGATATTCCACCATTGGTTGAACCATTTGTTGACATTGTATAGTGGGTTGGACATATTGTTGAAATTGGACCATTGATTGTGTTGGTTGCATATGTTGGACCATTGGTTGTGATGGTTGAAAATCTGATTGATAGTAAACACCTTGTTCTTGTTATGGAGGCACATAATGTTGAAATTGATGTTGTCTCCTTTTTTGTAATTGTTTCATCATCTCTATTTGCGAGAGGAGAGCTGGTATGTCTGATCGTTCAAGAAGAGATCTTACATCAATTGGCTCAATATTTGGATTTTGACCTGGAAATTTTCGAAGCATTTTGGACATTTGTGATCTATTCTTCACAATGTTTTTCACTCTTTGTTCCAATATCTCATTTTCTTTAGCTAGTTTCTCCTCTAGTTTTTGTATTTGGACATTTACATCATCATGATAAGTTTGATCAATGTTGCTTTGTTGTTGGGTTGGATAGAATTGTGATTGCATTGTCGGTTGATATGTCAAACTTTGTTGCATCATTGGTGCTTGGAACCTTGTTTCAATAGACATGTCACTTATGCAAATGCAATATTTTTGGAATTTTTCAAGGATAATGTATGATATGCAACTAAATGCAAACTAAATAAATGAAAATGCAATCTATGTTTTTGGTTGCTTTTGAAGATTTTGACAAACTTTTGGAATGCAAATCTAAGAGAGACCCTTAGGATATTGGAATGATGTCTAGACCTCAAAGGACAAAAGGACTTAAATGGCAAAGGACAAGATGACAATGTATCCCCTATATGCTTGGATACTAAGCTAGGTTTGACGAAATGATATTGATGACAAAAGGACAAAGGACTTTGATAAGGTCTAGACTTCTTAACAATGACTTAGGGTTTATCAAAGATTTGGATTGCTCAAGTATGACAAGACCTAGGTTTGATACTATATGCAAAAGGACAATTAATATGCAAATGATCTTAATATGATATGATAATGACTTAGGTTTAATGAAGAGACTTGGGATATGCAAATATGAATGTATGACAATGATATTACTCTAATGCAAGAGGACATATGCAAAATGGATAACTCTTATTGATATGCAAAGGAGTATGACTTAGATGAAACTTAACCTTGGCAATGATCTTGCAAAATGCAAACCTAGGATGAACCTAAATGCAAGTGACATAAGAGTTGAGACAAGTTTTTGACCAATGTTGGACAACCATGCTTTAGGAATATGATCTTTGAATCTTGTTGAATTTTTGTTGGATGAATGTCTTTGGTGTTTGATCTTGTTTTGATCAATGTGTTTTCTCTTGAAATGGGATTCAACTTTTGACAATCAAAGAATACAAGATGTTATAACTTAGACTCAAGACAATCATGCTCATTTCCACATTCCCTAGGGTAGGCAAAGACATTAGGTACTTGAGAGGTAGACTCATTATGGGATTCAAGGAGAATACATAGATGCTTGACCCCATGGGCTCCCCTCCACGGCACTCACTTCTCAGGGCAGCCAAGCATCAGTCCCCATGGAATCTCCCCATGGCGAACTTAGTATCTCTTCCAAGTATCCGAATTTGTCCTTCTCAAGCAACTAGAAGGGTTTTTTGGCCTCTAAAAACAAGGTATGTAGTAAGGATTTCTGTTAAGCATTACTCCTTGATGTCATGCAAACATGATTGAGACATTAAGCCCATCAAGATACCAAAAAAATGTAGTCGCACAAGCACGATTTAGACCAAGAGGCCCTACTTAGATGTTGATATGAGAAAGAGTTTCAAGGGGCATCACTTCCCAAGTAACTGCAATTCCCACGTAACACTTCCTTCAAAGCTTTCGCCCATCAGGTATTTTTTTATAGTGAGTTAGAATGCCAAGGAATTCTAGCCGTACTCACTTTGGGTCGTTCCCTTCTCACGATTATCACTTGCTTGCTAAAGCAAAGTGGTCGGGAAGGCAGGCCCTCTAATGGAGATAAACAATCAACAAGACAAGCATGGTATCGAAGATCTGGATTTCTGATCACCCTATGAAGGATGAGAGCATACTCTCCTACTCCAATGTCATACTTAAAAAACAAAGCAAACAAGGGTTCATTTCCAACCTATTTAAAAAAAATCACTAAGTGCCTAATTAGAAAAATCAAACACACAATTTGGTTGTTTCTCCAAGGCAACCTGCAAAACACATGTCAGAAGTTTGATTTGTAGTCTTTGACCATCGAATCTGCATAACACACGTTAGTAATTTGATTTTTAGTCTTTGTCGTGCGTACGCCAAGATCCTGCACCAATAATTAGTACCAAAATCCAAAGCACAGATGATTTGATTTATGAAAACTATCAAAATTCCAGTCCACTTTGAGAAGGCATAACTTTCTCATCCTAGCTCCAAATTACAAACTGTTTGATGCGTTGGAAAGGTATTCAAATAATCTAGAACTAAATTTCAGAGACATCAATGTTTACGAGCACCATATTTGTCCAAAAATGCACCGAAGACCCTCAAAATTACAATTTACTAAAACATATAAAAATTTTCAAGTAAAAACTGCATTTTTTTACCTCTGTTCTGGACTTTACACAGGCGCAGAAGACATGACACAGGCGCAAGATTTCTGACACAAGCACAGAATGTCTTGACACAGGCGCAAGACTCTTCAACATAGGCGCAAGATGCTTCACACAAGCGCAGAAGTCTCCAGAATACCCTGCACGGCCCTGTTTTTGAGTTTTTGACCTGCAAATCAACTTAGAAGCACTCAAAAACACAGTAGAGGGGTTAGAAGGTTAGTATTTCACGTCGGGTTCACCATTTAATGTAGCGTAAGAAATTAGGATTCATCAAAATAAGATATATCAATCAAAACGTTAAACATGATAGCTCAATCAAAGAAATACTCATTGCAATGAACCTAATTCTAAAGCACATTCAATGAAGGTATGAAAATGAAGCATTCAAAAGAAAACATTATGCAAACCAGATTCAAGATTGAATACTCCTTCCATGCGGCTCCATTGTTGTTCTTTCCTCTTCAATAATTTTGTGGATCTCACCTACAAGTGCTCACACAATTGAAAGCAAAAAGGCTCAAGAGTACTAGAAACGAAAGTTCGGTAAAAATTCGAGATTCATGAAGGGATTGATTGAAGAAAATTATCCAATTTATAGAGAAATTGGAGAAGTGACAAGATTGGCATGATGCAATTCAAATGGAAATTGCAAATCAATATGACAAATTATGACAAATTATGCACTTTCCATGCACAATTTGATTGATTGACAATTTGATGACAAATTATGACACATTCTATGTCAAAATTGATTGATTGTCAATTATGACAATTTATGACAAATTGAAATGTCATTCCCATAGAATTAGGAGATGAAATAGGAGGGAAAAGAAATTAGAAATTTGAGAAATTAGAAAAATTGAAATTGATGACAAATTAGGAATTAGAAATTGAAAGAAATTAGAAATTGATGAAAAATAGGATTTAGGAATTAGTGAATTAATTAATAATTTTTCATTTATTAATCAATTCACAAAGAAGAATAATTAGCCAATTAAATAAAGATTTAATTGTAATAAGAAGACTTAGGATTAACAAGTAATTTAGTAATCCTAGAGGAAGAAATGGCGAATTAGGTTAAATGACTAAATCATAAAACCCTAGAAGACGAATTAGAAATGCGAAAATGACAATTAGGTCTTGATTAAAGATAATTAATGTCATGATTTGATTTTGATAAATGACCAATGCGATAAATGATTTGATTGAGAAATACACCAATTGACATGATTTGATCCAAATTGACACAATTGAGACAGATAATGATTGATAGTGAAATGATGACAAATCGGTTGCAAAATGACAAAATCGACAAGAGGACAAGAATCAACAACAAAATGGATTGCAAGATGACAAGATTGAAAATAACCACGATCGATGACAAATCGATCGCAAAATGACAAGATTGAACATGACAACGATCGATGACAAATCGATCGTTAAAATGACAAGGTTGAAGGATTGATGATAAATCGACAAGATTGATAAGAGGACAAAACCCTAATTAGGATTGACGATGTCCAAAATGATGACAAATAAGCATGCTCATTGATGCAATAAGATAAAATCGATCAAAATCATGACTGGATAATGTTGTTGACAAGACCAAATTCGAGGACGAGATGATTGAAGAATGTAGAAGAATGACTCGATGTTCGCAAATGATAAAGACCAAGTGCGTGACATAGGAGAAATGTTAATGCGACGCAAAAACCTAAAATGAGGCAATGCGCAAATGTTAAAGTATGACCTCGCAAGCGTTGACCCTTTTTGGGTGTCTACAGTTAGTACTTTAGCATTGTTGTCCGAAGTAATGCTTTTGTTCTAGAGAATTCAAAATTGTAACCAAAAAATTGAATTTAGGCTTGTGGAAGCCCACATAGGATTTTGGATTTTACTAACTTCTTTATTTGCAGGTTTCTAACGATTTCTTGCAGGTCGAAGGAGTTTAATTTAGGATTTTGATTTCATTTTAGCTTCTTTTCAAAAAATTGGTTAAAAAGAATTCTAATTTCCTCTTTTTCGGTAAAAAGAACCTCACATTTAGTTTTTGGTGTTTTAAAACAAATCAAAACTTGTCTTTTGGGCTTAAAAAAAAAAGAACGTCATTTGCAAAGCTAAAATTTACAACAACTTTAACATTTCTTTTTGCAAATTCAAACTTAAAATTTGGGCTACAAACAACTTGTCCATTTACTTACAAAAGCGATTTACTTTCAAGCAAACATGCTTTCATTTTGTTGACTAGGATTTCACTTTTCTAGTTAGAAAACAAATTGCTTTGTGGGATGAAAAGAACACCATGTGTGTTGGAGAAAAATCTCCAAGTAGCAAATAGATCTCATTGCAATTAAAGGTTAAAAAAAAGTGTCTTTTGTGTTTGGCATGCTTGTACAAATCTATAGAGTGTTCCCAGTTCTAACACACACTATCCTCTCCCTTAGCTCTCGTGGTCCTAGGTGCTAGAGAAAAGTGTTAGTAACGCTCTAAATTTTCTATTTTTAAGAGAGGCTTGCCAAGAGACACATCACTCTTGGGATGACATTGCACAATAAATCCTTCAAGCCGCTATAGAAATTAGGTGAGAGCAAAAGTTGTAGCCTTGGGTGTAGTTGTTCCTACAGTGTAATTTGTCGAAAGGACATATGGGCCCCACTGTCAGTTACAAGGCTCGTAAGTGAGTCATTTTAGAATTAACTTACATCCAAAGACATAGAACATTACTAGAAACCTCTTATTTTAGAAGCCCACCTATTCTATTGATTGAGCATATTTTTGAAAATTTCAATGCAAGAGCATAGATGGTTTTGCTCCCAAGATACTCACCATACATATTTCCTTGAGTAGAAACAAGGCTTTTTGAAAAGATACTTTTATCTTGATAAAAGTAATGACTCCTCCATCATAGGGATCATCTATCTATTATGCTCATGCAAGACTTAGTATATCACATCCTTACCTGCCACAGCAGGATACATAAAGTATGTAGTACCAAAGTCAAAGAAATATCAAGATGTGGACTGAAAATATCATAATTGGCCATGATCTTAGGGATAAAAAGTCCTTGAGTTGTCTTCATGTTGTTTTAGACCAGTAAAAACTTGGGCCAACTTTAGGCCTTGGGAACATACATACATTTATAAGTTTCAAAAAGTTCATGATTGGGTTTATTAGACCCACACCTATTGTGCCTTTGATTGAAAAGGGGCAAGGTTATATGCTTGTGTGCTTGCCATGTTTTAATGTCAAAGGATTCAAAACAATTGAAACAAAGTATCCATCCAACAAATATACATCAACAAGTGAAACAAAGTATCATTTTGTTTGACCATCACTCATATCTTGAGAAAAAGAAATCTTCATCAAAACACCAAATTGAAGAAAAGACAACTTGGTTCAAAGGCTCTTATCAAGAAAAAGAAGTTTCTCTATATCAATAGACAACTCTTTCTCTCACATAGAGTATTCTTGCGTCATATGCACTTATACCTTTAGGGAAAATCCAATGAATTTAACAAAGAGCCTTTGAGCAATAGAGCTTTCACTTAGTATAGAGCTTTTGGTTATCAAAAGAACAAACGGGGCAAGATCAATCTTGCTTTCTTTCCTAAAATTTGTATCACATACAATGAAGCTCGAGGGGAACCACCAACCCTTGTAAGAGAGGAAGAAGTAGAAAACCCCTTCATAACAAAAGAATTTTATTGAGACACATATCCTATCCACTTTCACATCCAAATATCACAAATTCACTCAACTTTCAAACACAAAGAGGTCTTGTCCTTAGTCCTTTCAAATATTGCTTAAACAAACCAGCAAATCACTTTTAGGGTGTCTCTACATCTAGGATCAATCATCCTAACAGGCATTTCTACACATCTAGATAGGTTAAAACTAGTTTATGAGTGCATCCTTTCATTACTAGGTAGCTTGGATTGTAACACATCTCAAACCTTGCTATAACTCATTGCATCAAAATTGTTGAAAAACACAAAAGCAATTCACAAAGAAACTTTGTTGACATCCAACCTTCAATATTAGAGATCTATCTTCCACTAAAAAATTCAAAAAACTTGTCTTCCATCAACCATTTCATGACCACCTCATAGTCATTTTCACAACATCAATTTTTAAACAATGGCTCAAACAAGATCAATGAGAAATCGACAACCAAAAATTGAAGAGGAGGAAGAAAACCTCAACGATTTTCATGAGGCCTTTGGAGGAGGCACTAATGAGGAAGATCCCAGCACTCCAACTCTAGAAGATATAGAAAGAGCACAACATAATCCAAAATTCAATAGACTCTTTGATGAATTTCTTAGAAATAATTCCAAAGCTCATTTCTTAAGACTCACTCAAGAGGGTGCCAAACTTCCCTCCAATTTTGATACAACACAATTATGACAAACATCCAAGCAACATAGCCATCATAATGGTGGAGGAGGTAGAGACTACTTCTACTATAACCCTAATCATGAAGGGAATCATCCACCTCCTCCTCCTCCTTCAAAAATAGACATGTTGAGGCAATAAGTAGAAAATCTCTCCCAACAACTGAACAGTGGTGTGAATACCAATCGATTCTCACTTAATGACATTTGTCCCTATCCATTTGATAGGAACATGCTTATGCCACCTTTTCTGTGAGGGTTTGAAACACCCAAATTTGAAAAATATATAGGCAAAGGAGATCCTAGGGACCATGTGCGAGAATTTCACTTAGCTTGTTTAGAGGTGGCTTATGAGGAAATATATCTAATGCGCCTCTTTCCTCAAATTTTGGGAGGCACAACCACACAATGGTTTTCATGACTGTCAGGTGGTATTAGAACATTTGAAGAAGTGGTCCAAAATTTATTGCACATTATGCACACAACATAGAATGTGATGTCATCATGGCAGATTTGTGCAACACAAAACAAAAACCATGGAAGTTGTTCTCAACTTTCCTACAAAGGTGGAGACAACTGTCTAGCATACGCTTCCTTCATCTACCTGAGCAAGAATTAGTGGAATTTGCATTTCCAACTTAAATGATGAAATGGAATTTCATTTGGGCATGAAGGGCATAAAATCCTTTGAAGAAATCATAACTCAAGGTCTCAAATGTGAAAGATCCCTCATAAAAAAGGGACTTATCAAAATTTATAATGAAAACAAAGATGGTCCTAATCCACACTATAATAGCGACAAACCAAAATTTTGGAACAAAAATAAGAATGTTGTCAATGATGGGATAGTGGATGCAAGAATGGTAAAAATTGCACAACCTGTGGTCAGGTTCACAAGACATAATCCCCCTCCCAACAACAACACCATCAATAATCAGCAAAATCAAGGTCACAATACACAACAAGAGGAACCAAAACAAAAGCAAAAAAACTACAAGCCAAAACGCACATATACACCCTTAGGGGAACCTATCGAAACAATCTTATGACAATTAATATCCTCCAATCTTGTGAACTTACCAAAAACATCCAATTATGAGCCTCAAATCAAGCCTCCATGGTGGTAAGATCATGAACATTGTGAATTTCACCAAGGAAGAGTTCATAAAACAAGCAATTGCCATCGACTAAAAGATCTTGTTCAGGATCTTATTGATAGAGGAGAAATTGAAATTGAAGGACATGACCCAAAAACATCCAATGATGATCACTTAATGTTCAAGAATCCACTTCCATCACATGATCAAAGGGGTCCTTCCACTTCAAGGAGAAACATATATACCACAACCAATTACACACAAGCCGCATACAATTATACTGTGAATCACCTTTATGATGCAGATGAACAAGTTGCAACTTGTGTGTGAGAAAATTGAAATAAGTATCTGCAAGATGTAAGACACAACACTTCAATTAAGTCATTGCATGTATGGTTAGACAGATATAAGCATGAATAATAAAACCATAACAAATCGACCCATTGCCTTCTAGAAGATGTGAGTATAGACTTTCTCTCATATTTGTATAAGCAATACCAGTAACTAGACTACACCAAGGCAAAGGATTTAATCTATATGAGAATGATATTAAGCTAAATGGATGCAAGATGGATGCAAGATTTAAGCTAGATGGATGAATAGTAAGCTAAATGAATTCAAGAAATCATAATTGAACTAAATATGCAAAAAGCTAAACTAAAATGCAATAATCTCAAAAAAGCACAATATCTTCAATGACTCCAGAGCAAAAACTGCATAATAACAATAAATCTCCAGGGTGTTTTGAATGAGAGATGAAGGCTAAATTTATAGAGAATCAAAAGAAAGACCAATGGTCAAGGTCAATTAGCAAGGAGCGGTTGACATTATTCAAGAAAAAGCACAATTTAGGATAATTGAAATAATTGAGGGATAAGATTCAGTTAACCTTGAGATAGATTCCAATTATAGATTGATTGAAATACATTCAGATTATAAGTTCAATTTTGAATTGGAGATAAAATTCAATTAATTACATGCACTTGAAATAAAAATAGGTGATTCCATGCAATTTCTTTGATTTATTGAAGAAAAAAGTCTTTTCAATGCAACTGAACTTCTTTTCTCAAAAGCTTTGAGTTCCAATTTTAGAGAAGATTAATAATTTAGTTTAATTACTTTTCTGATTTCAAGTTATCTCAATTTAGAAGAAGAAATAATATCTCAAGTTTGATTTCTCTCTCAATTCAATTCTTTTATTTTATTTTCAATTTAACTCTTTCTTCATAATTATTCCTCTTTTGTAACAAATTAATTCTTTTTTTATGATTAAATGGCAAATTTATTAATTAATTATATATGCTAGAATATTTAATAAATTAAATAGGATAATTGATCAAAATGATTTACTTGGAATGATTTAATTAATTAAATAAATATTTAATTAATGTTGAATTATTCACTTGCCATGTGTCATTTAATGATTGAAGAATTAATTGTGCTCAAACTTGATTTAATTGCCTTTGGTTAGGACCTCGATGATGTTGTCGAGATTAGGGGCATGGTTTAGGTGACCATTTTTAGGGTATTACATTTACCCCTCTTTGAATTAATGTACGAGCAAAGCGTTGGTTCAAAGAATAGTTGATGTCTAGGAGATACCAGGTCTGAACTTGATTGATCACGAACCAGATGAAGAGCGAGGTGTTTAGCTTATTTTGAAGTGATAAAACTGAACAGAGTTGATTAAAGCAATACTGATCCTAAACTTGATTGAACTAGGATCGATGAAGAGCAAAGATACTGAACTTGAACTTGATTGATTAAGAAGTGGCTCTTACTGATCTAAGACTTGATTGAACTAGACATAGTGAGTGAAGATAAAATCGATCTTGAACTTGATGGATCAAGACACGATGAGCGAAGATAAACTATCCACCTTGATTTGATGTGAAAAAACTGAACACCTACTTAGATTGAGTGTGCGATCAAAGATACTCTTTAAACTTTTGATTGAGTTTAAATGAATAATCAGCTTGATGGAAAATGATGAAACTGATTAACATTAAGAGACTAATTCAGATGAAGACAATATTAGCTTGATTTAAAGTGATGAAACTCATATGCCCCTAGAGATTGATTTGATGAATCTTAGTTGCTCGACTTGTATCACAGATTTTTTTGAAAGAAACTCTCGACTTTGAGGTCACGAGTATGCCCCCTCAGGAGCAAAATTGAAAGATAGCGAGGGTTGTGTAGTGATTTTAAGCAATTTTAGTTTTTTGAGCGATGATAAGTTATTTGAGCATAAAGATTAATGTTGATGATTGAAATCAGAGTTGATGTGAGAATTAAATTGAGATTTAGCATTGATTAACGAGAAATTGAGTGCAAATTGAAGAAGAGAATGAGCAGTTGATGAAAGCGTTAAGTGGTCTTAGTTGTGCAAAATTGACTAGGATAATAATCTTAAATTTCCATTTCAATCTCGAAAATGGAATCAGGACCGTCAATTTATCTTAGGGTATAGTTTTCATGTCCATCAGACCAAGTTGAAAAATTAGGGTTTTGGCTATATAAGGGGTCCAAGTGTCATTTTCAATTTATTTTAACCTCTCCAAGTTTGAAATTTGAAAAGCCTTCTGCAAACAAAAATGGCCATTTCGATCCAAGACCATCGATTCGAGCACTAGAGATGACATAATCGACCATGGAACTATGAGCCAGCAGTAGGTGATCAATTTTAAGCCTTTGCATTTCATCAATTTTGATTTTTGTTGATTTTTTTTGCTTTTTAAAGTCGTTTAAAATCAGTTAATGTCATTTTTTTGTGTGATAAGACACTGTCTGTCATACAAAAAATTGTTTGTCTTATGGTTTATCATTTTAGCCTATATGTTTTTTTGTGTGGAGTTGTCCCATGTCTCGTACGAGAGTTTTCTTCATAGCCCATATTTTCGTATGATAGTATACCATATGTTGTATGAGAATCTTTTATCGTTCGTCATATATTCCTGACTCATATGAGTTTCTGCTTTCACTATGAAAACTCGTATAGAAAATAGTGACCATTTGTAAGGGTCAAAACATAAAATTTTGATTTGGCATTTTGTGTATTTGGATTTGCGTGATGTTTAACATGTTTTGTAGCACCATTTGGATGACTTGTTGATGCTCTGTTGTTTGATTTTTGCATGTTCGATTTCCACATATCTTGTTTCAATGTGTCTATCCTCTGACGATGAGGCTAGTCCACGAGCTATCAAATATAGATAAAGCACACAATGAGGACATTCTTGAATAGGCTATCACTTGGGATGATATAATGGCTAGGTACAGTGAGAAGTTTCCATTGGCATTGGTATTAGTAGGTTTCATTGGTTGTTTCATTATGTCAGATAGGGGACAACAAGGCTTTCTATGTAAGCTATTGGTATGGGGACTAGTGGTGCCAAGGCAGCAGAGGGATGAGCAGGGTGGAGATGGAGGTAGAGAGGGAGGCAGAGATGGAGGTGGAGAGCCTGTGATAGAGCAGGGGGCAGTGGACCCACTATAGTCCATGAGAGCCAGATTAGAAGGTCTGTAGTCATAGTTGACAGTGGCTCAAACACAGCTTGCAGAGCGAGACCAACAGTTAGCGGAGGTCAGAGCTAAGCGTGATCATCAGCTTGCTGAGATGAGGGTAGAGAGAGATGCTCTTCTATAGGAGGTGTTGCATCAGACTAGCCAAGTAGCTTATTATATTGCACCATATAGCATAGCAGTTCCAGTAGTGCAACACGTTGTCTCATATTCTTAGTATATGGCTTGATCTGAGGGACCCCGGGCACCTAGGCAGGATGCTGGTCAGTAGGCTCCACCTCCCCCACCACCTAGCCATGAGGGAGAGGCAGAGAGCTAGATTTTTTATAGCTCTTAGATTTTGCTATATACCCCATTTTTTGTAGCCTATACAATTCTTGCTTTGATGAGACATTGTATATGACAGTTGATATCATTTGTACTCTAAGACTTTTATGATATAAATACGAGATCTTGATTTGATTTCATGGCACTTGTGTTGATTGATTTATGAGATGTTTTTCTATATGTATGCATATTTTTTTAGTATGGATGTATGTAATGCAGATGAATATGGATGTTTATTTTTGTTTCTTTTCATATGCAAATAAATGATGAAAATGAGTAACTAGTAATCCAAAAAACATATATGTGCAATAATATGAATGCAAATGAATTTGTATAATGAAATGTATGGATCCATATAAGATGCTTATGTACGTAGCTAACATCTCAATACACAACTACTCGATCGGAGAAATTATGAAAAAGAGACCACTTAGTTGAGAGATGATGATGCTTCAAACTCTCATTCAGAAGATAAAGAGATCATTATTATCATGCAGAAATCTCTCAAAATGCATAAAATGTAGAATGAATGCAACCTAAACCTAGTCACTAGATTTGGAATGCTTAATTTTCATCAATAAGCGTTTACAAACATAGCAGGCAGAATAAAGTTCCTTTCTTTTCATGTACAATATTAATTATCTTGTGCGCAATGAACCCTTTTTCATTCATATCCTTAGACAGATTGTGCATGCATCTAGATTGCACATTAAAGAAATTCTCTCAAAATAGACAAATAAATGATGCCAACCTCCCTGTAGCATACAAATAACCAGAGTCGAGGTATGTGTGGTGATTTCACCTTGATGTGAAGGCACTTATCACAGACACCCAACTGATTAGATGTTTCCAGATCATCGAAATCATTCCTACAAGTAGAAAATAAAGAAAATATTATTCCCCCAATCCTTGTTCCTCTTAGTCAAGATAGACTTCCTCGAGTTACTCAGAGGGAATAATAATCAAAAACCAATATAAAAGACAGCACACAAAGAAAATTTCATGCATATCTCAAACTGTTTAGTGATTGTTTTGAGTAATGTTGTTTTGCTTGTTTACTCAATGATAAAAAATTTCAGTAGTTAGGAGACAAGTGATTGACTCGGATTGGATGACCAAGTATTAGTGATAGAAAGGTGACTTGGTTGATACTGCTCAAGACATGTAAATTGCTCAGTCGATTACCCTAAGACTAGGACATTGATTAGTTTCAAGTCATGAGGATTCCAAAAGATCCAGGATGTCACAAAAGCGACTAAAAGATATGTACAAGCAAAATCAAAGATGCAGGAAAATGGGAAATGCCAACATTGTGTTGATAGATGGAGCACTTGAGTACAAGAGATGCCCATTTTCCAGGTTTTCACTTTCTTGGCAAAGATTTCTTTTATATTTTATTTTTTCAGGACATTTTAGCTGTACAGGTTGCTTGAGCAGAGAATACTAAGTGAAGATTTTTTTCAAGTGGATGGTATTGATTGGTTCATAGAGTTGTTCTCCTTTCAATGTTGAGAGTTGATAGGCACCAGAGCCAAAGACTACAGTAACAATGTAAGGACCTAGCTAGTTGGGTTCAAGCTTCCCTTTGTTGTCTTGAAACTATTGATTTTTAGGATTTTCTCTCAGAACAATAAAACCAACCTAAAATTATCATTATCGAACCTTCTTGTTATATCCTTTAGACATTCTCTTTTGATACACTCTCAGATGACCAAACGCCACTTCTCAACATTCATCCAGTAACTTGATTTCTTTCAATCTAGATATTTTGTAGTCTTTATCAGTAATGAGACCTTGCAAAGAAACTCTTAGAGATGGTATTTCCACCTCAATAGGTAAGACTGCTTTGGATCCATACACCAAAGAAAAAGGTGTAGCCCCAGTAGGCGTTCTGACACTTGTTCTATAAGCCCATAGTGCAGGATTGAGCTGCAGATGCCAATCCCTTCCAGATCTATTTACTAATATGTGTTAATTAGTCAGCAATTTTTTGTTAGATGTTTCAGCTTGTCCATTACCTTGAGGGTAATATATGGATGACCAGTGCTATTTAATTTTGAATTTTTCATAGAGCTTGTCTAGATCTTTATTCTTGAATTTCCCTCCATTGTCAAACACAATGGATGAAGGTATACTATACCTGCAGATGATATAGTTGAGGATGAATAGAGATACTTGTTTATCGATTGCTTTGATGAATGGAACCACTTCTACCCACTTAGTGAAGTACTCAGTGGAAGTTATGATAAACTTGTATCTGTTAGATGATGCAGGATATATTTGGCCAATGAGATCAAACGCCCATTGTTATAAGAGCCAATGTGTGATGAAGGGTATGAGATCTCTTGCTAGAGCATGCATGAGATTCCCATGCAGCTGACACTTCTCACAAGTTTTAGCAAACTTTATAGCATGTTTCTCCATATCTGGCTAGTAGTAGCCAACCCTTAGTAGTTTCTAAGCTAAAGTTAAACTATTTGAATGAGATCCACAAATACCTTCATGGACTTCAGATAATGCACGTTGGGACTCTTCAGTTTCTAGACACCTAAGAAAAGTACTATCCAAACCTCTCCTAAATAGATCATTAGCGATGATGACGTACCATGAAGCATTTTGGGTTAGGTTCCTTTTCTCATTACGGGTAAGATTAGCAGGGATAATTTGGTCATGTGGGTAAGAGTAAATGTGGTTGTAATGAGATGAGTCATGTCCAATAATAGAACAGACCATCTAGGACTCAAGAGAATCATAGGCGGGATAATGTAACTCTTCCACTAGGAATTCAAAGAGAAAATTAGATTCTTGTAACTCTGGTATAGATGCCAAGGTGGCCATAGCATCTGCTGCTCTTTTTGTTGATCTGGGAATCTGTTGAAATGATACAAAAGTAAAATATTTCTTGAGATCATCAACCATTCTCTTAAAAGGAATCAGTTTCTCATCTCGAGTCTTATATGTATCATTGATTTGATTGATGATTAGCTGAGAATCTTCATAGATGTGTAATTCCAGGACCTTCCATTCAATAGCCAACTTGATCCCATTTACCAAAGCTTCATACTCTGCAATGTTGTTTGTGCAAGGGAAGAGAATCTTGTAAGCCTTCAGGATTGAATATTTTTGAGTAATAAAAAGTATTCTAGTACTGGAACCATGTTGAGCAAAATAACCATCAAAGAACATCTTCCATGATTGTTGACTAAGGTGCATGATGGATTCATCTACAAATTATATGTTCAAAGGTTGATTGTCTTCAAGTGGAGCATCAACAAGTTGATCTGAAATGACTTGTCCTTTGATGTCTTTGCATTCTACATATTCAATATCAAATTCTTTAAGAACCATGACCCATTTAGCCAATCTTCTTGTAAGTGTTGCTTTGCTGAGAAGACATTTGAGTGGATGAATCTTAGCCACCAGCTTGATTGAATGTGCTAACATGTAGTGTCTCAATTTTTGTGATGCAAACACTAATGCCAAACATGTTTTTTCTATTATAGTATAGTTCATTTCATAAGACACCATAGTTCTACTTATATAATATATATCTCTTTCCTTTTTATTCTCATCATGTTGTGCCAAAAGTGCCCCCAGTGATGTATGGGTAGGTGATATGTATAGAATCAATGGTTTACCTTGAATTGGTGGCATCAATATTGGTAGATTAGATAGGTATTCTTTGATTTGCTAAAGGTCTTGTTCACATTCTTGATCCCAATTGTATGTTACTCCTTTCCTTAATACTTTTATGAAGGGTTGAACTTTATTTGCTAGCTAAGAAATAAAGCATCTTATTGACTGGAGACGTCCTTGTAAACTTCTCATTTTACTAATATTCTTTGGAGGTGGCATTTCCATTATAGCTTGGACCTTCTCAGGATCAACCTCAATTCCTTTCTTTGAGATAATGTTGTAGACACCTAAAATTAATATTTAATTAATTTAAGCCTATCAACATAATTAATTGATGTGATTGTGTTATCCTCATTCCTCAAAGAATCAATTAAATCTAATTTAATTAATCCTATCACTATTGTCCAATAATTAATTTATAAAATAAATTAATTATTCCCCTATTCTTCTAAAGTCCCCTCCAATAATTATTTCCTCTAAACCCACTCAATTGATTAATTTTAATTAATTCACCTAGTCATGTGATTCCTACAAATCACTTTTCTTAATCCCACTCAACCTAATAAATCCTTTTAAAATCTCTCATAATCATGCTTATCATTATCCCTCAATTTTTAAATCCCACTCATGTGACATCAACATTGAGTCTCTCAAATAAATTCAAATTTCTTTGAATCCCTCAATGCATCCTTATTTTAGAATTTTTAATTCCTCATATTTGAAATTCAAATTTCTCCCCCCTTTTTCCCAAGGAATTTTATATTCCTTTTTATTTTCACAAGGCACCCTTGATCCGTGCCTTCTATCTCAAATCAATCTCATACTCTTCATGATCAAATCAAACTTGGCCCTCCATTGGCCTTCTCCAATCTATAAATTGGAGCCTCTTCTCCTCACAAATCATCCACTTCTCATGCATTGTCATGCTGCCTATTTCTTCTCTCATCCTCTTCATAATCCTGTATCAAATCCATCCATCCTTAATCTTCTAATTCAAATCCCCCTATCCATCACTCAAGTCCAATCTAATAATCTACTTACCTTGTTGAGCATTTGGAGAGCATTCCACATCCGTCAAGAAGGAACCCATCCAATCAAGTTGAAGAGAGGTTTTATTCAACTTCACTGAAGGCTCAATCCAAGGGAGAGGTAAAATAGCAAGGTGAAAATGGCCTCTTGATGTTTTAGTGTTTTCATGCTTATTTCATTGTATTTTTTATCATTTTACCTTTCATCCCATTTTCCCCTCTTCAAATGTAACCAAGTAATTTCCCTGATGTCACTTTGAATACAGACTTTTTAGGATTTAGCTGGAGCTTGCATTTTTCCATTCTATCTATTATGAGGCCTATCTCTTGAATATGTGTGGATCTCTTCATGGTCTTTACTAAGGTGTCATCAACATAATCTTCCATGTTTTTATGCATCATATTATGGAAGATAGCAATTACTGCTCTTTGGTAAGTTGTTCCTGCATTCTTTAGCCCAAATGGCATGGCATTCCAGCAAAAGGTTCCCCATGCACAGGTGAAAGATGTCTTTTCTTGATCCCCAGGAGCTATTTTGATCTAATTATAACCAGAGAATCCATCCATTAGTGAGTACATCTCATACCCAGCAGTCATATCCATAATCATATCAATGTTAGGCAATGGAAAATCATCCTTCGGACAAGCTTTGTTGAGATCTCTAAAGTTTGTGAAAACCCTAATAGAAGTGTCTACCTTTGATACAAGTAATATGTTTGATATCTGTAGACACCTAAAAATGGTCAACGCTTGCGAGGTCATACTTTAACATTTGCGCATTGCCTCATTTTAGGTTTTTGCATCGCATTAACATTTCTCCTATGATTTGCACTTGGTCTTTATCATTTGTGAACATCGAGTCATTCTTCTACATTCTTCAATCATCTCGTCCTCAAATTTTGTCTTGTCGACAACATTATCCAATCATGATTTTGATCGAACTTATCTTGTTGCATCAATGTGCGTGCTAATTTGTCATCATTTTGGACATCGTCAATCCTAATTAGGTTTTTGTCCTCCTGTCAATCTTGCGATCGATTTGTCATCAATCGTTGCTCTCTTATCAATCTTATCATCAATCTTATCATTTTGGACATCATCAATCCTAATTAGGGTTCTGTCCTCTTTTCAATCTTATCATCTGGCGATCGGTTTATCAATCTTGTCGTTTTACGATCAATTTGTCATCGATCGTTGTCATGTTTGATCTTGTCATTTGCGATCGATTTATCATCGATCGTGGTCATTTTCAATCCTGTCATTTTGCAATATATTCTGTCATCGATCGTTGTCCTCTTATCAATTTTGTCATTTTGCGACCGATTTGTCATCGATTGTTGTTTGTCTCAATTATGTCAATTTGGATCAATTTGTCATTGTTCCTTGTCAATTGGCGCATTTTCTTAATCAAATCATTTTATCGCACTGGTCATTTATCAATTCAAAATCATGACATTAATTATCTTCAATCAAGACCTAATTGTCATTTTCGCATTTCTAATTCGTCTTCTAGGGTTTTATGATTTATTCATTTAACCTAATTTGCCATTTCTTCCTCTAGGATTACTAAATTATTTATTAATCCTAAGTTACAATTAAATCTTTATTTAGTTGGCTAATTATTCTTCCTCTTGTAAATTAATTAATAAATGACAAATTGTTAATTAATTTACCTAATTTCTTCTAATTCACTAAATTCTAATTTCCATCAATTTCTAATTCCTAATTGTCATCAATTTCGATTTTCTAATTTTCTTAATTTCTTAATTTCTTTTCCCTCCTTTTTCATCTCCTAATTCCATGGGAATGACATTTCAATTTGTCATAAATTGTCATAATTGATAATCAATCAATTTTGACATAGAATGTGTCATAATTTGTCATCAATTATCAATCAATCAAATTGTGCATGGAAAGTGCATAATTTGTCATAATTTGTCATATTGATTTGCAATTTCCATTTTAATTGCATCATGCTAATCTTGTCATTTATCCAATTCTTCTATAAATTGGATGATTTTCAATCAAAGCTAATCCCGAATCTTGAATCCGAATCCTTAATCAAACTATCAAACTTACGCTTCTAGTACTCTTGAGCTTTTCATCAATCTTGCTTTCAATTGTATGCGCACTTGTAGGTGAGATCCACAAATCCATTGAAGAGGAAAGAACAACAATGGAGCCGCATGGAAGAAGCATCCAAGTCGTCATCTGGTTTGCATAGTATTTGCTTTTGAATGCTTTGTTTTCATATCTCTATTGAGTGTGCTTAGGATTAGGTTCATTTGCAATGAGTGCTCTCATGATTGAGTTATCATGTCTTGTGTTTTGATTGATCTACTTATCTTGTGATGATTCCTAATTTCCTAACGTACATTAATTGGTGAACCCGACGTGAATACTAACCTTCTAACCCTTTTACTGTGTTTTGGAGTGCTTCTAAGTTGATTTGCAGGTCAAAAACCCAAAAACAGGGTCGTGCAGTACATTCTGGACACTTCTGCGCTTGTGTGAAGCATTCTGCACCTGTGTTGAGCATCTTTTGCCTGTGTATGCAACATTCTGTGCTTGTGTCAGACATCTTGCATCTGTGTCATGAGTTCTACGCTTGTGTAAAGTCTAGAACAGAGGTGAAAAATGCAGTGTTTACTTGAAGTTTTTGATGTTTTTGCATTCTGTTTTCTATGTTTTGGATTTTGGTACTAATTATTTGTGCAGAATCTTGGCATACGCATGGAAAAGACTAAAAATCAAACTACTAGCATGTTTTGTGCAGATTCGATGGTCAAAGACAACAATTCAAACCTCTAACTTGGGTTTTGCAGGTTGCCTTGGAAAAACAACCAAATTGTGTGCTTGAGATTTTTAATTAGGCACTTAGTGATTTATAAATAGGTGGGAATGAACATTTTCTTGCTTTGATTGTTAAGTGTGACATTGGAGTAGGAGAGTATGCTCTCATCCTTCTTAGGGTGATCAGAAATCCAGATCTTCGATACCATGCTTGTGTTGTTGATTGAGTGTCTCCATTAGAGGGCCTGCCTTCCCAACCACTTTGCTTTTGCAAGCAAGTGATAATCGTGAGAAGGGAACGACCCAAAGTGAGTATGGCTAGAATTCCTTGGCATTCTAACTCACTATAAAAAAATACCCGATGAGCGAAAGCTTTGAAGGAAGTGTTACGTGGGAATTGTAGTTACTTGGGAAGTGATGCCCCTTGAAACTCTTTCTCATATCAACATCTAAGTAGGGCCTTTTGGTCTAAATCGTGCTTGCGTGACTACATTTGTTTGGTATCTTGATGGGCTTAATGTCTCAATCACACTTGCGTGACATCAAGGAGTAATGCTTAACAGAAATCCTTACTAAACACCTTGTTTTTAGAGGCCAAAAACCCTTCTAGTTGCTTGAGAAGGACAAATTCGGATACTTGGAAGAGATACTAAGTTTGCCATGGGGAGATTCCATGGGGACTGATGCTTAGCTGCCCTGAGAAGTGAGTGCCATGGAGGGGAGCCCGTGGAGTCAAGCATCTATGTATTCTCCTTGAATCCCATAATGAGTCTACCTCTCAAGTACCTAATGTCTTTGCCTACCATAAGAAATGTGGAAATGAGCATGAGTGTCTTGAGTCTAAGTTGCAATATCTTGTATTCTTTGATTGTCAAAAGTTGAATTGCATCCCATTTCAAAAGGCAAGATAAATTGATTCAAAACAAGGTTAAACATAAGAGACATTCATCCAACAAAAATTCAACAAGATTCAAAGATCATCTTCTTCAAACATGGTTATCCAACATTGTTCAAAAACTTGTCTCAACATTTATGTCACTTACATTTAGGTTCATCCTAGGTTGCATTTTGCAAAGTCATTGTCAAATATCAAGGTTAGGTTTCACCTAAGTCATGCTCCTTTTGCATATCAATAAGAGTCATCCACTTGCATGCGTCCTCTTGCATTAAAGTCATATCATTGTCATATATTTATATTTGCATACCCTAAGTCTCTTCACTAAGCTTAGGTCATTATCATATCATATTAGGGTCATTTGCATAGTAATTGTCCCTTAGCATATAGTGTCAAAATTAGGTCTTGTCATACTTGAGTAATCCAAATCTTTGATAAACCCTAAGTCATTGTTAAGAAGTTTAGACCTTATCAAATCTTTTGTCCTTTTGTCATCAATATCATTTCGTCAAACCTAGCTTAGTATCCAAGCATATAGGGGAGACATTGTCGTTTTGTCCTTTTGTCACTTGGTCCTTTTGTCCTTTGAGGTCTAGACATCATTTCAATTTCCTAAGGGTCTCTTTTTAGATTTGCATTTCAAAAGTTTGTCAAAATCTTCAAAAACAACCAAAAACATAGGTTGCATTTGCATCTATTTAGTTTGCATTTAGTTGCATATCATATACTGTCTTTGAAAAATTTCAAAAAAAAAAACATTTGTATAAGTGACATGCCTGTTGAGACAAGATCAAGATCTAAGAAGATGAGTGAACCAATGTATCAACCCATGGATAACATAGCAAATTCGTAGTTTCAAACTAGTCAGACAGTGCAAGTTGAAGGTTCATCAAACACATCTCTACCACCATATGGAACGGTTCAACTCGGACCACCACCATTATATGAACCAGTGTTTGTACCTATGAAACCAGGACATGGGAGTGTCCCACCTACTCCAAGAGGAAGTCCACCTTTCGATTGGAATCAACCAAACTTGCAACATGACATTCAAACTCAAACGTTATATGAAGAACAAACTTTTTCGCAAGGATTTGGTTCAGATCAAGGCATCCAACAAGAAGCAAATCCAAATGTCCAACCAAATTTTTCATCTGATTCTGACGCTTCTGATGATGTTGACGTGTTCTTTCAAGATCCAAAAATGACAAAAAAGATGGATAAGTTCTTGAACAAAGTCTTTAAGATGTTTCCACAAAAGTATCTTAACATGATGAGTAATGTGACCTCTTCAAGTGAACAAATCAATGTGCAAGAACAACAAGGCACTGAGTTGTTAAGTTTCTCTCCGCATCCAAATGAAGAAAATGCACAACAAGCAACTCAACCTACCTTGATGAGCAAACGTGCTTCAAAGGCATTGACAGTGACTATTCCTCAAAAGTCACCATTTGAGATGATAAATAATCCATTATTCAATACAACGCCTGTAATACAAGATCAAATGAAGACCATGCAAATATCGACAATGGTTCCTCAACAAGAAGTGGTTTCTCACATGCATAAAATTGGATCAACATCTAAGATACAAGAAAGTTTCACAACTGGAATGCCTAATGTCAATAATGTCCAAAGCAATTCCACGATGCAACAAAGTTCTTATGTCCCATTGAGTTCAATATCTGTGCCAAACACTATTGTGACAAACCCTTCAATAATGGCGACACAAGGAGCTATGGATAATGGTTTGCACCAACAACAATTATTGCAACAATTGAATAATATACAAAAAGCGCAATCGAAGGTACAAACAAGCAATGTACCACAACAACAAGTTCGCTTTCGACAACAAATTGCAGCGCCTTCGGCACCATTACAAGTTAATGCAAACTTGCAACCATCATAATGGATTGGACAAACAACACAGCAAGTTAATGCAAGTGCTATACCCCATCCTAAGGAGAAGCAACGAAAACCATCTAAATAAAGTTTTTTACAAATGATGGGATATACACCGCGACAACAATTGGCACAAAGTCAACAAATTCCAATTCGTCAGCACCAACAACATGTGCCACGGCAAGCAAGTTATCCTACTTCACAACCGCAATTGGTGCCTATGCAATATCAATAGCCTACTCAATTGCAATATCAACCTAGGCTCCAAGAAGCACAACAACAAGGTCAATATCAAGGCATAGCACAACCGCAACAACAAGAGATGAACCAAAAACTTTATATGCAGGAGACACCAAAAACAACCATTGCAGAGTATCAACAACTGATCGGAAATGCGATATATCAACAAAGAATACCAACTGGGATTAATGATGGACCTCTACAATCTGATACAATTGCGCAACAACTTGAGAAGTTACAATGAAAAGTTGACGCATTAGAAACTAAAGGAACAAAGAAGTTGTATACAGATCAAGATTTATGTCCTAATCCATTTGACAAGAGTGTATACATGCCTCCATTCCCTAAGCATTTTGAGGCACCCAACTTTGAGAAATATAGAGGGAATGGCAATCCAAAAGATCATATTCGAGCATTTTACGTGGCATGCACGGAAGTAAGCTATGAGGAGACATATTTAATGCGATTATTTGCATGAAGTCTCACTGGACAAGCTATGGATTGGTATTCACATCTGCCAGGAAATATAAAGACTTGGTCAGAACTGGCGCAAAAGTTTATATCTCATTTCGCATTCAACATTGACAGTGATGTGACTATGTCGGATTTATGCAATACCAAACAAAAGCAAGGTGAACCATTAGTGACCTTTTTGCAATGATGGCGAAGCTTGTATAGTCGTTCTTCTCTCGATATACCTGAAGAACAACAAGTGAATCTGTTTATCCAGAATCTGGTCCCAGAAATGATGTATGAGCTAAAATTGAAAAGTCCTAGTACTATAGAAAAACTCATTAAGAAAGGAATGAGTATTGAAACAGCTCTTGTAGCTAAAGGAATTATCAAGCTCAATAAGGACAATGACAACACAAATTATTCAAGGGACAGAAACAGATTTTGGTATAAGAACAAGAACGTCACTAATGATGGTGTTGTTGATGTGAGAGCGGTGAATGCAAATCAACCCCCATTCACAATTAAGAAATTGAGTGTTCCTAACATGTCAACTATGGAACAAAATCAAGCACCAAGGAGTAATGTTACTCAACAGCCGCAATATAAACAGCATGCTCAACAGCTGCAATATCAGCAAAATGCTCAACAACAGCATGCGCAACAATATAATCAACAACAAGGCCAACAACAAAATCAACAATGCAAACCCTTCCGATCGCGGGATGGGCCTCCTCGACAGTTTACGCCATTGGGAGAGCCTATTGAATCAGTAATGAAGCAATTAATACAAGCGAAATTTATCAAGCTACCAGATATTAAAGCAGAACCAGCGGTAAAGCCGCATTGGTGGAATGATAATGCGTATTGTGAGTATCATCGGTCCAAAGGACATAAAACTGCTTCATGTTTTCAACTAAAACATATGATTCAAGATTTATTGGAGCAAGGAGTAATTGAGATAGATCCACCCCACCCGACCTCTAACACTGATCATACTATTTTCAAAACTCCTTTGCTTGATCATGACAAGGGTAAAGCGTCTTCTTCCAACTCTGCTCAAACGGCCAATTATGCAAATACCGGTTATTACAATGTTATTAATTATTTTAATGCGTCAAATGAGTATGTTTCCACCTTGAGAATAAAAGGACAAGATCCTTCTTACGCGGTCACCACTCGTCGATCCAAAATAGTCTTGAAAGGAGCTCCTGCCGCTCCTCCCAAACCAATTCCTGCAAGTCAGTATAATCTTTTGGATCATCTAGGAAAAACACCTGCACAAATATCCATTCTAGAGTTGTTGAAAATGTCTCCCATGCATCGTGCAGTCCTAGATAAATCTTTGACTGAGTCCACTGTCCCAACAGATATTGATGTTGACCAATTTCAAGCGCGGATTGGACATTTAGCCATTTCCCAAAGTGTCACATTTTCTGATAGTGATATCTCACCTGATAAGCTTCCCCATAATGACCCTTTGCACCTAGAAGTCTTTGTCCATAATTGCAAAATCTGGCGAGTCTTGATAGATGGCGGAGTAGGTCTTAATATCTGCACCTTGAGAGTGGTCATTGGCCTCGGATATACAGAAAATGATATTGATGCTTCTAAAAGAATAACAATCAAAGCCTATGATGATTCTGAGCGCCCATCCAAAGGGATAATTACACTGCCTATCAGAGTTGGTCCCGTGACGGAAAACACTTTCCTACAAGTCCTAGACCTTGACCTCCCTTATAATATGATCCTTGGCCGTCCATGGATCCATGCCATGAAAGCGGTTCCATCCACTTATCATCAATGTCTAAAATATCCTTACAATGGAACTGAGATAACAATTCCAGGAGATCCTAATCCGTTCCAGTTCTGTGCTACCCTAAAGGATACTCCTCGGCAGCAAGTCCCAGTCAATAGAGAGGCCAAATCAGACAGTTATGTGGATCCCAATGCATTGTTAGATGTTGTCAAAGGAAAACTGAAGATACAGGATCAAGGGTGTGGAGAATATTCAATGGACCAAACATTCCTCATCGGGATTTTGCCAATATCTCCAAAAACATATGGAAAACTGCATTTATTGCAAAAGGAACCTAAGGTCATTATTCAATATCAGCCTCCTACTACATTTGCAAGATGGGGAGAACTTGACAAAGAAACTGTAGATGATGATGTCATAGATTGGCTCTATAAAGATCCAACTGAAGCCCCACCTGTCAAGCTGCCAGTAGAATTATATGGCAAAGGATTTACTATGCTGCAAAACAAAAGGATACGATGGCTGCAGTGGCTTAGGCCTGAACAACAATGGAAGGCTAGAACCTGTCATACCTACAAGGTGACCCCCAACTTTAGGGTTAGGTTTTGTACCGTTACGAATTGGATCCACATCTACCAAAAGGTCCACGTGTCGAAAAGAGCATGATTTGGACGATGAAATAACACCTGAGGATACCCGACCTGAGACTGATTCTAATGAATGGGAGTGGAGTTCTTTTTCATCCAGCTCCTATGCCCTTGACAATATCTTCATTGACCCTGATAACTTGCCTATGGAGGATAAACATGAAATAACTCATCTTCCTAAAACATGTCCTCATGCTTGGATAGAATCATTTTGGGATCCAAGCTCCGAATCCGACACAAGCAATTCGGATAGTGACACCACAGACATTCACATTTTTACCATATCAGCCCTCTCTATCCTTACAATCGATGATGACATGCCCCTCATATATCCCCAACTTATCCAATATGACCAACAAGAACCGCTCATGTTGGACTGTTTTCAAAATGACGAAGCAATTGCAGAGTTCCTGGGACTACGGGAAGGCATACCGCAGGGCGATCATAAGGCAGGATTTGCTATTGACCTAGATTCAACGGCATATTTTGGGGAGTCAACTCCCTCTTCTAGTCATGAAAAAGAAAAAGAAAAAGAAAAAAATCAAAAGAATAGATCTTTGAGTGAAAACCGTAAGGTGCTCTCTGATCATACAAAAGTAAAAATAAAAGACGTACCTGCAGGTGAAAACCTTTCTGAGGCGCCCAAAGGTGGAAGAGTGGACGTACCCCTATCAATTCAGGACAAATCCACATTGCTGGTAGAGATGACCGAGGAAATAAATTTGGGTACACCTGATAACCCTAAGGTCATTCACTTTGCTGCCTCCTTGTCAAAACAAGAGAAGATTGATTTTATTAATTTCTTTCTAGAGAAGAAGATCAGCTTTGCGTGGTCCTATGCAGACATGCCTGGCCTCGATCCTGAGTTAGTCCTTCATCATTTGCCATTGAAAGCAGATGCTAAGCCCATCAAACAAAAGCTTAGAAAGATGCATCCTCAGGTGGCTCTTTTGGTCAAAGTGGAATTAAAAAAATTACTAGATGTGGGCTTCATCAGACCTATTGATTATGCAGACTGGATTTCAAATCTAGTACCAGTTAGCAAAGTAATTGGGGGCATCAGAATCTGCACAGATTTCAGGGACCTCAATAAAGCATGCCCTAAGGATGATTTTCCATTGCCAAACATAGACATCATAGTGGACATGATGGCTGGATATGAGATGCTTTCACTAATGGATGGTTTCTCCGGTTACAACCAAATCCGCATTGCACCTGAAGATCAACATAAGACCGCATTCACATGTGCTTGGGGCACCTATTGCTGGAATGTGATGCCCTTTGGTCTCAAAAATGCCGGTGCAACATATCAAAGAGCAATGACGACAATCTTTCATGATTTCATGCATACTTTGATGGAGGATTATGTGGATGACTTGTTATGCAAATCTGTTACCAGAGATAGTCATCTAGTCATCTTGGGCCCAATCTTTGACAGAATGGAGACCTACAAACTCAGGCTCAATCCAAAAAAGTGTGTCTTTGGTGTTACAGCTGGCAAATTACTCAGATACATTGTTTCTCACCGAGGCATCGAGGTCGATCCCGCCAAGGTCAAAGCAATCATGGATATGCCTCCACCTTCCAACCTCCGGCAATTAAGAAGTCTGCAAGGAAAGCTCCAATCAATTCGCCACTTCATAGCTCAATTGGCCGACAAATGTCATCCATTCCAGCATCTATTGCACAAAGGTGTCGCTTTTAAATGGACTAAGCAATGCCAATCAGCCTTTCAAGCTCTCAAAGATTATTTGTTGTCACCACCTATTCTAATGCCTCCTATCGATGGCAAACCATTTTTATTGTATATCTCTACAACTGAAATAGCATTAGGAGTTCTCTTGGCTCAACAAGATGAGAGCGGCAAAGAAAGAGCTATTTATTATATCAGCCGGACACTGGTAGGTTATGAGCTAAATTACTCAACTATTGAAAGGGCATGCTTAGCAGTGGTATTTGCAACACAAAAGCTCCGACATTATATGCTAAGCCACCAAACATTGTTGGTTGCAAAAATTGATCCCTTAAAATATTTGCTTAGCCGCACAGCTTTGACAGGTCACCTAGCAAAATGGGTCATGATTCTCAGTGAATTTGACATTGAGTATATGGAGCGAAAGGCGATAAAAGGACAAATTATAGCAGATCAACTTGCAGACGCTCCTATTTCTGACGATCATCCCATGTTGACCGATTTTCCAGATGAATCAGTTTTTGCTCTCACACCATCTAATGAATGGAAGTTATACTTTGATTCGCCCTCTAGTGAAAACCTGGCAAACAGGCGCTTTGGGCAAGTACCATGGTGAAAACCTGGCAATCAGGCGCTATGAGTAATGAGATTATTGCTTCACCATCTATCATGACTTCTAGCTATGTTCTTTCTTGGCTGGTTTATCATGCTTATCTTCATCTCTACCAAATGTTTTATTCCAGGCTCCTTATTGGTCAACATCATTGTCTTACATACCCCGGTTCTTTGTCCATATGTTTTGGTCCCGGTCTCTGTATGTCTTTCCGATGCACATTGGGTGTGTTCCCTTGTCATGATCAATCACTGGAACTTTTGCATTTAAAAATGTCTTGAAAAAAGTCTTAAAATTTGAAAAATGTCATGAAAAAAATCTCTCAAAAAAAAAAAATCATATAATGTCCTGAAAAAATCATAAAAAAATTGAAAAATGTCCTGAAAAAAGTCTTTAAAAATCAAAAAATGTCCTGAAAAAGGTCTTAAAAATTGAAAAATGTCCTGAAATAAGATAATAAAAATTCAAATAATGTCCTGAAATAATCCAAAATCTCTAAAAATCAAATAATGTCCTGAAAAAATCTCTAAAAATCAAATAAAGTCCTGAAAAAACACAAAAAAATTGTAAAACTCCAAAAGCAAAAAAAACAAACATTTTGCAATAACATTATTCCTTTTGTGCATAAGACAAATCGCTGAGCATACATCCAACGACAATCAATCCAACGCTGTGCTTTAATGAAATCATGCTTTAACCAGATGAACTTTTTCAATCAAACCAAACATTCAAACTAATCACATTTGTCATATCAATCGAATATCAGTAGCAAAATCATTTGTCCTTGTTACTGCTATCATGGGTCTTATACAGGGTGTGGTATACTCGAAACCAGACTGTGTCCTGTCTTAGACGGGGTACCGCATTTCCTGAAACCAGACAGCATGATCGTCCTATCAGCACTTTCAACTTTTGATAATGAAGATCAAGATGTTTGTCTGATTTGATTGAATTTGTGCATCTTATCTTTTTATTGATTTATCTTTGGCTTCGGTCATGTTCCTATGTTGCTCGATGATGTCACTGAGTGATTTAGAGTGACCGGGATGGTTCATGATCCTTTTCTTTTTTGATTGTGATTGTCGTTTGTCTGTGATGTGTCTGTCTTTTGCAAAAAGGGTTGCATTTCAGCTCTAGCCTTCAATGCCATGATGCTACGCATCCATTTTGCTACATAAAAATAAAGGTTCTCACCTACAAAGTGCATTACTGAAAGCAAGTTTTTCTTCGTCTCTAACTATCCTCTGTCTAATTTCTGCTTACTAACATTTCTTCTGTCATTATTGTCAGTCTGTTTGATCCGTTTGAACATGTCATCTTCTGTCATTCTTATCGATCAATTGGCCTCTTTTTTAGATGTTTCCGGCCAATTCCTCGAGGGGGAATGCATATGTCATTATCATTGTCTGGGGCATTTTAGTTATTGTTCTTTGAAACAACGCTTAAAATCGCATTGTCTCAAAGAGGGGCAAAATGTAGACACCTAAAAATGGTCAACGCTTGCGAGGTCATACTTTAACATTTGCGCATTGCCTCATTTTAGGTTTTTGCATCGCATTAACATTTCTCCTATGATTTGCACTTGGTCTTTATCATTTGCGAACATCAAGTCATTCTTCTACATTCTTCAATCATCTCGTCCTCAAATTTGGTCCTGTCGACAACATTATCCAATCATGATTTTGATCGAACTTATCTTGTTGCATCAATGTGCGTGCTAATTTGTCATCATTTTGGACATCGTCAATCCTAATTAGGGTTTTGTCCTCCTGTCAATCTTGCAATCAATTTGTCATCAATCGTTGCTCTCTTATCAATCTTATCATCAATCTTATCATTTTGGACATCGTCAATCCTAATTAGGGTTTTGTCCTCTTTTCAATCTTATCATCTGGTGATCGGTTTATCAATCTTGTCGTTTTACGATTGATTTGTCATCGATCGCTGTCATGTTCGATCTTGTCATTTGCGATCGATTTATCATCGATCGTGGTCATTTTCAATCCTACCGTTTTGCAATATATTCTGTCATCGATCGTTGTCCTCTTATCAATTTTGTCATTTTGCGACCGATTTGTCATCGATTGTTGTTTGTCTCAATTATGTCAATTTGGATCAATTTGTCATTGTTCCTCGTCAATTGGCACATTTTCTTAATCAAATCATTTTGTCGCACTGGTCATTTATCAATTCAAAATCATGACATTAATTATCTTCAATCAAGACCTAATTGTCATTTTCGCATTTCTAATTCGTCTTCTAGGGTTTTATGATTTATTCATTTAACCTAATTTGCCATTTCTTCCTCTAGGATTACTATATTATTTATTAATCCTAAGTTACAATTAAATCTTTATTTAGTTGGCTAATTATTCTTCCTCTTGTAAATTAATTAATAAATGACAAATTGTTAATTAATTTACCTAATTTCTTCTAATTCACTAAATTCTAATTTCCATCAATTTCTAATTCCTAATTGTCATCAATTTCAATTTTCTAATTTTCTTAATTTCTTAATTTCTTTTCCCTCCTTTTTCATCTCCTAATTCCATGGGAATGACATTTCAATTTGTCATAAATTGTCATAATTGATAATCAATCAATTTTGACATAGAATGTGTCATAATTTGTCATCAATTATCAATCAATCAAATTGTGCATGGAAAGTGCATAATTTGTCATAATTTGTCATATTGATTTGCAATTTCCATTTGAATTGCATCATGCTAATCTTGTCATTTATCCAATTCTTCTATAAATTGGATGATTTTCAATCAAAGCTAATCCCGAATCTTGAATCCGAATCCTTAATCAAACTATCAAACTTACACTTCTAGTACTCTTGAGCTTTTCATCAATCTTGCTTTCAATTGTATGTGCACTTGTAGGTGAGATCCACAAATCCATTGAAGAGGAAAGAACAACAATGGAGCCGCATGGAAGAAGCATCCAAATCGTCATCTGGTTTGCATAGTATTTGCTTTTGAATGCTTTGTTTTCATATCTCTATTGAGTGTGCTTAGGATTAGGTTCATTTGCAATGAGTGCTCTCATGATTGAGTTATCATGTCTTGTGTTTTGATTGATCTACTTATCTTGTGATGATTCCTAATTTCCTAACGTACAATATCCATTCTCCATAGTCTATAGCTCTGATAAATCGATCTTTTAGCAATTTTTCTAGCTCAGCCTTGACTAGTAGTGCCACATGAGGGTGCATCTTATGGATTTTTTGCTCGACTTGTTTAAAACCTAGTGTAATAGAAATATGGAGCATGATAAGATCAAGATCTAGGCCTGGCATATCAGAGTATGTCCATGTAAAGTTGATTTTCTTTTTTAAAAAGAAATTGCTGAAATATTTTAACTCTTCTGTTGAAAGTGATTGAGCTAAGTGGATGATATGTGGTGTCTCTTGACTCCCAATATTTACTAGTTGAGTTGGTTCAATAAATATAGAAGACCTTTCCTAGAAGTGACTTGGCAATATATCAAGTATCTCACCTTCACGTGCCTCACAGAGGTTTTCACCCTTAGGTACATCCTTTATTTTCTCTATTTTTGATTTTGACACTGCCACAATGTGGTTTTTGCCCTCAGATCTTTTTTTTTTATTTTTTTTATTTTTGCGACTAAGATACTTGATATCTGTTTAAGTCATGTTCCCACTTTTCTCACTGGTGGAAGAGTCCATTGGTTCAACTGCATTAAGATAGTAGGCTAATGTGTAGTCATTGGCAAAGATAGGTACATTCATAGGTTGGTTTTGTAGACTACAATCAATTAGTTCAAGATGTACATTCATAGATACATTCATCATAACTTCAGACCAACAAGTCGAGTTCAAGAATACTACCTTGCGTAAATATCTCGAGACCAGGAAGAGTTACAACATTATCATTGAAGTGCACATTAATATTTAGTTGACCAAATCCAATAGACCTACTCCTAGCATCATTCTCTATGCCAAACTAGACTACATATCGTGGTTCGACAGTAATAGGATTAGTAGACAGATTCCCAACATTCATGATGGAGAAGTAAGAGTTTGATGTTGAATAGGTATTGTCATAAATAGAACTATTGTCGGAGTCATCAGAGTCATAGGATGAAGTTTCTAACTCTTCTTCAAGTGATTGAGTAAAAGTATGTATAGTGTCAATACCTACATCTTTGATGTTCCAAGTCCCTTTGTGATTTGGTTCATTGATCACATACCTGTTGACATAACCTTGATGGCTCTGTGAATCGATATCTTCTACTCCATTCAACGTCTTCTAGACTAATGACTGGCTATGTTTCTATAGCTTCCAATTCTTCTTGTGCAGTTCCATACTTTATTTGTTCTATCTTATTAGAGGGAGATATAGTAGGTGGAGAATTTTCTTGTGTTTTTCCTTCTTTCATCTTTTGTTCATAGTCTTCTTGTCTTTTTAGTCTGATTTCCTCTATCTCCTTTTGTAGCTTTAAGTGTATCAGCTCTTATGTGTCATCTGTGAGATGATTAGATTCTTCTAGAGCTTCTATACTAGATGTATCTAAGAGATTATCTGGACCCCATTCATACTCATTCGAGTCAGTTTCTGAATCATCTACTTGTTGTCTACTAGTGTATGTGACTAGAATTTTTAGTGGTGCAAACAATTCTCTGATTCTTTCTACCTCTCCTCTCATATTCTTTGGGACTTATACTACTTGTAGTGTTGTATTTGATACCATCAGAACTTGAGTGCCAGTTGTTTCCTCTCTCTTTATTGCTAGTTCTTCTTGTTCTTTTTCATACTCTTCCTGAGTCTATTGAGTGTTTACTTCCTGTGATGTTGAAGGCAATATCTTTTTCCTCCACTTAGACTAATGATGGGAAGTATGTTTCTGATCTGATGTCTTTCTTGGATTGTATCCCAGTGCAGCATTATCATTTGTAGACTTAGTTTGTAGTTGAATAGGTTCAACAATACCTTCTTGATGTTTTCCCAAGGAGCGATACCTAAATATCCCATACATTAAATCATCTTATAGCCTGGAAAATATTGTGTCAGAGAAATCTCACAATGTTGTACTTCTTTGTTTTCACTATCTTCTTTGAAAAGCTATTTGAGAATAGCATCCTCTTCTATTTCATCTGCAAGGGAAGTAGAGGATTGTACAAAGAGACCATCATATATGACATTTGGAGTTGAATTCTATGGCTTCATAGCCTCTTACAGTTTTCTCGACTGTCTTGGTGAGGGAGGAAGAGAGATTAGTGAAAGTACTGGTTCTATCTTCTATCCATCCATGCTAGTATCTATGATTTTCAATTTCCATTTTAAAACCTTCATCAAGGTTTCTAAACTTTCAGCTATAGAGGTTGATTTATTATGAGGCACAAAGGTATCAGCACTCTTTGTCAATGCATTATAGTGGGGGTTTGTATCAACAGGAATACTGACTTCAACTCTATTATAAGGAAATTTTAAGCACTGATGATATGTAGATGGAACTGCCTTCATTTCATGAATCCATGGCCTACCCAACAAGATGTTGTATAAAAGAGGGAGATCAAGCATCTGAACAATAACATATTTCTACAAGTCCTACCCTGATCGATAATAGTAGCAGACCTTTAGAGGTTTTTTCTTCTTCATCATAGGCTTTGATTGTTATTTTCTTGGTCAAATCAATGACATTTTCAGAAAAGCCCAACTGTGTAAGCAGATTATAGGTAGAAATATTCAACCCAGCACCTCCATCTATCAAAACACATTTAACTCAGTGTTTATGAATCATAGCTTCAATGTGCAATGGCTGGTTATGTGGGTGATTCGGTGAGTTATCATCTTCTTCAAAGAAAGTGAGATAATGAGGCAAAGTCAGGTGACCCACCATAGATTGAAACTGATCAACATCTAAATCTTTTGGGATATTAGTGGTGAGAAAAGCTTTCTCCAAGATCTCTTTATGAGAAGAAGAGATTTTAAGAAATTTGAAGATGGAGATTTGAGCATTCATTCTTTTCAATCGTTCGGCAATGCTATAACCAGGAGAGAATGATGAAGCCAACTGTTTAGATTTATTCATGGTTGTATATGTTTGTCTTTTTGAAGAAGTTGGTAGGTTTGACATTGTTTGAGAAGGAGTTGAGGAACTAGCACCTTGGAGAGGAACTAGCACCTTGGAGAGTAACCTTCCTTTGAGTGTGGGTCACAACATTTGCAATTTATGATTCCTTTTGTTTATCTGTAATTATGATCACATTGAAATATTCAGGTTGGGAAGACTCAATCATGTCGATCACATTGTCATTATTGGTATAGGTGTAATTAACTTTGGCACCTCCTTTTGATTTTGAGGAATCACCTTGTCCGTAAATAGGTAAGGGATCTTTAAAAGCTTTGTGATCAGCATTAGTTGTGTGATTTCCAACGACTATTTTCCCAACATCGATGAGATCTTGAATCTCATGTTTGAGCTTCATGCAGTTGTTTGTGTTATGACCTTTGTTTCGATGGTATTCACCACATTTGTTTTCTCTCCACCATTTTGGTTTAACTTCCGGATCATATGGCCTAGAATTGTCTGGTAATGTTATCAGATCATTTACCAATAAAGTTTTAAAAGCGGATTCGTATGATTCTTCCAAAGGAGTAAAGTCACGTTTAGGTTTCGAAAGCAAAGGTTTCTCTTTAAATCACTCTTTTAATTCCTTTGGAGGATTTTTTGTTGTAGTTTTAGCTACTTTGAGTGCTTGTGTGCTGCTAGCCAAGTTAAATATTGTGGATTTTGATTTTTCTTTAACAGTGTCTATCACTTCGTCATTAACAATGTTTATGTTGTTGTCTTTACCATATTTCCAATATTTGTTCTTTTCTTTGGAATTAGAACCTTGTTGTGTTTCTTTCCAAAGTGATATATCTCCTTTCTTTATAAGCACATCTTCCATTCTGAGGGCACTATCTACCATTTTTTTGAATGAAGGGTACACTTTCATTTGGAAACTATATTTCAATTCAGGGATCAAGTTGTTGACGAAGATATCCATCTTCTCAGAATCTAGAATAGGTTGTGAATATCTCGAGAACATCTTTCTCCAACATTGAAGGAAAGTGAGAAAGGGCTCTCATGTTTTCTGTTTGGTATTGCAAAGCTCAATCATAGTGACTAGATGATGAATGTTATAGGAGTATTGTTGTAGAAATAATTGGATTAATTCTTCAAAAGTTTTGATTCCCATAGGTAGGCTTGAGAACCATTCCATAGCTTGCCCTCTGAAACTTCTTGGGAAAAGGCGCATGAGATATGTTTGTTCATGCATGAATTCCATACATAAAGCACAAAATTCTCTAACATGGTCTTGAGGATCTGAATTGCCATCATATTTGTCAAATTTTGAAATCTCCACTCATGAAGGAAATGGAGGCATGTAAAGGTCTTTGTCAAATGGAAATGGGCATATCGTATCCAGAGAATATTGTTTTGATGATTCATCCTTGTTTTTCAGTTTTGTGATCTCAGTCTGTAACGCTTGTAATTATTTGTTTACCATTGCTAAGGGTGTCTCTTCCTCTTTAGTGATGAGGGTCTCAATGTTATAATTAGTAGGAAGTTTAGCACCTTGTTTTGCTAGTTTCTAGAAAATAGTCTTCTTTTTCTCTAGACATGATAATCTTCATCATTTTCAAAAATGTTTATCATTTATACATTTATTTATAACAATTTCCATAGGTTCACAGGCTTCAGAATCACCTGACAAGGAATCACTGTCAATGGTATGAATACTGAGATTGTCAGAAGCATCCTGTTTAGCAGCTCATCTTTCTCGCCTTGCTCCAGATATGGTGGGAGACAAGGGTTGATCAAAAACTAGTATACTTGATGATGAAGGTTTATTACTAAAGGGTCCTCTATGTAAAATGGATTATCATGATATGAAAATGATGGTCCTTTGCCTCTGTCATCTTTCTTACGAGCACTTCTAGTTTGAGTAGGTATTTTTATGACTAATGTGACCTAGAGTTGTATGTGATGCAGAAGTCAGGATCAAATTCGGTGCTAGCTATTCATTTAACGTATTGTTTTTAGAGAAGCAACTAAGATTTAGTCTGGTTTCAGGAATGATTTATCCTATATAAGATATTTATCTAAGTTACCTAGTTTGATTTGAGAGAAGTGACTAAGACTCAGTCTGGTTTTGGGAATGATCTATCCTATGTAAAATATGGTCTAAGTGACTTAAGTTTGATAAGTAGTTGATTGAACTAGCTGAAAGATGATGACAAAATCATGCAACACAATGACAGAGGTATATTGTTTACATTTGTTTATGCTCGGGATGATGATAACTAGTTTTATGCTCATTGTAGACTATTTTAGGCAAGTTTGACTGTTATGGACTGACAAAATCAGGAATTTGTATGATAGGGTTTATAGAACCAGACAATAGTTTAATGATTTTAGGACGATGAAAATAGTATTTCGTACGAGTTATTGTCTAGGTTCGTATGACAAGTGAGTAGACTTCAGATAATAAACTGATGAATATGGTGATCTTTCATATGACACGGGACAGAGGTTCAAATGACAATTCCCTGACCAAGACGATAATTTCTCAGAACTCGTACGACAATTGATAAAGGGTCAGATGACAAACTGTGATGATTAATGAAGTTTCATATGAAAATACATGTGTGGTAGGATGATATTTCAGAAGATTTGTATGACGCTTTATTGGATAGAGATGATATTCTGACAAACAGAGTTTTCAATGACTGACAATGACCAGTTTTGAGATGGACTGAGTTTTTTTGAATGACTGAGGTAGACTAGTTTTTTTATATATACGGGCAGAGTTTTGATCACTGAGTTGTTTATTGTTTTCTCCAGTTTTGGTATTCCAATTTCAGTTTCAGGGATGAAAACACAGTAAACACACAATATGTATAATGACTTCAATCACAACACGCTAACCCTATGGAAGTTGGTGAGAGAAGAAAACCTTTGCTTGTAGAATTAGGTACACACCCAATAGCTAATCAGAATACGGCTGCTAAGTCTCACACAATGGATTCTCAACACTTTATTAGCTGACTCCAAACGCTAATGGGGGCACAAAATGGCAAGTATCTTGGGAGAGTTACTATCTCTCTTGCACAAATATTATCCCCCCTTTTGGAGGTGAATCGGGTAGCCTCTATCTTATAGTTATTAGTTAGGAATTTCATTTGAAATTACCCCTTAAAGTCATGCAAGCATGATTGAGGCCTATGGCCCGACAAGGTACCAAAACAAGTTGTAGTCACGTAAACGTGATTGAGATCGTGAGGCCCTAACAAATGATCGATATGAGAGATCTCAAAGAGAAAACTCAAATAATCCCATCCTCTGAGACTTTAATCACCAAAGGCTTATTTATTATAGTGAGTTGGAATGCCCAGGTCCGACTGTACTCACTTGGGTCATTCTCACGGGGTGATTACTTTTTCCCACTGTGACAGGTTAGCTAAAGGTACACAAATCTCAAATCTAGAAAAATCCTCAAGGGTCTGGATTTCTGATTGTCTGTGCAGACAAGAGCATACTCTCCTACCTCTTAGAATTTTCTTAAAACACAAAAGACAGATTTGTTCATTAACCAGATAGCAATTTAGGTGCCCAAAAAATAAAATAAAGAATACGCCATGTTTACTTGAATCTCCTCAGGCAACCTACAAAGATAATGAATCAGTAGTCATATTGTCTTTGTTTGACAAGCATTCTGCAAAAACTGATTAGGCTGTGAAAAATCCTCAGACAAACAGACAACTGGCCATGGTCAGCGTTAGTATGATCAAAATTCAATAAAGAACTTGAAGAATGCAGTCTATTTTTAGCACAAAAATACATAATACCATACGATAATTTGTATGTGACCGTACAATACCTGCATTTTGTCGTGCAAGCATGTGGGAAAACTCGTACGAGATTTCACAGTAACTGTACGGACAAAAATACAAAAACAAATCTGAAAAATAAGAAAAAGTTAGTCTTCGAGGCCGAAAGATGTAGTCTTCTACCCCACGATGGGCGCCAGAAATGTGTGTGTGAGAAGTGGAGTAAGTATCTACAAGTTGTAAGACACAACACTTCAATTAAGTCATTGCATGTATGGTTAGATAGATATAAGTATGAATAATAAAACCATAACAAATCGACCTATTTTCTTCTAAAAGAAGTGAGTATAGACTTGCTCTCAGATTTGTATAAGCAATACCAGTGACTAGACTACACCAAGGTGAAGGATTTAATCTATATGAGCATGATATTAAGCTAAATGGATGCAAGATTTAAGGCTAGATGGATGAATAGTAATCTAAATGAATTCAAGCAATCATAATTGAACTAAATATGCAAAAAGCTAAACTAAAATGCAATAATCTCAAAAAAGTACAATATCTTCAATGACTCCAGAGTAAAAACTGCATAATAACAATAAATCTCCAGGGTGTTTTGAATGAGAGATGAAAGCTAAATTTATAGAGAATCAAAAGAAATACCAACGGTCAAGATCAATTAGCAAGGAGTGGTTGAGATTATTCAAGAAAAAGCACAATTTAGGATAATTAAAATAATTGAGGGATCAGATTCATTTAACCTTGAGATAGATTCCAATTATAGCTTGATTGAAATGCATTCAGATTATAAGTTTGAGTTTTCATTGGAGATAAAATTCAATTAATTCCATGCACTTGGTGATTCCATGCGATTTCTTTGATTTATTCTAGAAAAAAGTCTTTTCAATGCAACTGAACTTCTTTTCTCAAAAGCTTTGACTTCCAATTTTAGAAAAGATTAATAATTCAATTTAATTACTTTTTTTATTTCAAGTTATCTCAATTTAGAAGAAGAAATGATATCTCAAGTTTGATTTCTCTCTCAATTCAATTATTTTATTTTATTTCAATTTAACTCTTTCTTTGTAATTAATTCCTCTTTTGTAATAAATTAATTCCTTTGTTATGATTAAATGACAAATTTATTAATTAATTAAATATGCTAGGATATTTAATAAATTAAATTTGATAATTGACCAAAATGATTTACTTGGAATGATTTAATTAATTAAATAAATATTTAATTAATATTAAATTATTCACTTGCCATGTGACATTTAATGATTGAAGAATTAATTAATTGTGTGCTCATAGTTGATTTAATTGCCTTTGGTTAGGACCTTGGTGATGTTGTTGAGATCAGGGGCATGGTTTAGGTGACCATTTTTAGTGTACTACACAACTCTTACCATAAAAGATCAAAATCCTACATGCAACATTGTTACGCGTCGTAGCAAGATTACTATTAGAGTGGTGCCACAAGGAATGACACCCCTCCCCAAACAATATAATCTTGTAGAGAAATTGTATAAGAAGACAGCCCTCATCTCCATATTAGAGATTTTACGCTTATCCCCCTCACATAAAACAATCTTGGATCAATCTCTCCAAGAAGCATATGTCCCCACCAACCACAACACAGATCAGTTTCAAGCCATGGTTGGTAGTCTAAAGTCATCACCATGTCTCACTTTTACCGAAAGTGACAACACATCCTTCCAACAACCCCATAATGCCTCCCTCCATATTGAAGGATTCATAAACCAACATAGAATCAAGCGAGTCTTGATTGACAATGGAGCTGACTTAAACATATGCACCTTGCAGTTAGTCAGAGCATCAGCCAGAGATCAATGTACATAACAATAGGGAAGTTATCCCTTCCTCATCATATGTTAATCCAACCTCTCTTTCCATCTTAACAATCCCTATACCAAAGCAGGAGAAATTAAAAATTAAAATCATTGAGGAAGGTCCCGATGAATATAATCTTAGCCAACTCTTTTGTGTTTGGCAGTTACTCACATCCCCTAAGACTCATGAAAATCCCCAAGGTTTACTTCCATCACTATTGGCCAAAATAACTTGCACTTTGGCACAATTCACCCCTGGTAAAATTCAAGAGGAGAAAACCATGGATGAAGACCTGGCATAATGGATTTCCATAGACCCTGTCAATAAAGAAAGCTCGAAGGCTAAGCTCCCCACTGACAAATATGGCAAAGGTTTCACTATATGCAACAAATGGGCTATGATGGCCATAGTGCTTTGGGACCTTGCAAGCAAGGACGAAAAGAACCCTTACAACCTAAGTTGAAACCAAGAGATAAAATTGGAGTAGGTTTTCAAAGAGAATCTCTTCATAATCTTTGATTCAAAGGAAAAACCAGCAAACCCGTGTATCAGCCAATTACTCCAAGGATGCAATCCTTGACTATATCTACAGCACCAGTAACCCTACCAGTAGAACCAGCAATACCAACAGCACTAACAACCCCACCTCCAATAGTACATAAGCCAGTAACTAATGCACTATTCAATTCAAAAGACATCCCAGCTTGGTACAATAATAGGATGCTAGAGAGTGATTCTAAGACAGACTCACATGAGTCGAAATGGGATTCAGTGTATTTAAATATTTCAGACGAGGAGGAAACATCACCTCCCCACCTCGTAAGGATATACTAGTTTATGGAGAAGCATGGATTAAAACTTTTTGGGTTCCTAAGTTGGAAGAAACTTCCACAAGCCCTACATCAAATCCTGCACTTGAATCTGACAAGGAGAGTACCATTGATGAACTTCACACCCCCATATTAACCCTCATTGATGCCTCCTATGAACTCAACTTAATCGATGAAGTAATGCCTATCATTCATCTCGAACTCATTGAATGGAACCATCCAAATCCCCCATGCCTTGACCATTTCTAAAACGATGAGGCACTCAAAGACTTTCTAGAATTATAGGATAACATACCAAGTGAGGATCATAACGTTGGATTTTCCATTGAACTTAACAGCGCATCATACTTTGGGGTAGATGAGAAACCTTTCAGATGCAAAAATATTACAATAAAGCATGGATCTTCTAGTGAAAACCACATGGTGGCACTTTTTGATCCCAAAAGAGTAAAAACAAAAAGCATATCCAAAGGTGAAAACCTCTCTGAGGAATTTGAGGATGAAAGGTTTGACATCCTCCCCTTTAGTATGAATCGGGAGAGATCAACCACCCTAATAGAAGAAACAAAATAATTGAATGCGGGGACCCTTGAGACTCCTCACAAGATACATTTGTCATCTCTATTAACTCTTGAAGAACAACCAAAATTTGTGGAATTCTTCCAGAAGCACCAAATCAACTTTGCATGGTCTTATGCAGACATGCTTGGCTTAGATCTAGATTGGGTCATGCATCACCTAACTATAGCAGAAGGAGATAAACCTGTCAAACAAAAGCTTAGAAAGATGCACCCATAGATTGTCATTCTTGTCAAGGATAAACTTAAAAATCTCTTGGATGTTGGTTTCATCAGACCAATTGATTATGCAGAGTGGATCTCCAATATTGTATATGTCGGTAAACCTAATGGAGGCATCTATATCTATATTAATTTCAAAGATTTAAACAAAGCATGTCCTAAAGATGACTTTCCCTTACCAAACATCAACATGATTTTTGATCTAATAACAGGTCATGTGATGCTTTCTCTTATGGATGGCTTTTTAGGATACAACCAAATTAAAATTGCTTCAGAGGATCAACACAAAACTATTTTCACGTGTAAATGGGGAACATATTGTTGGAATGTAATGCCATTTGGTCTAAAGAATGGAGGGGCAACATATAAAAAAGCCATGACTACCATCTTCCACGACATGATGCAAACAATAATGGAAGATTATGTGGATGATTTAGTAGCTAAATCATTAACAAGAGAGGGTCACCTTGTAGTACTAGATAAAATCTTCAACAAATTAAAACAATACCACGTCCATCTCAATCTCAAGAAATGTGGCTTTGGAGTAACTTTCAAGAAGATCTTAGGATACATTGTCTCAAGTAAAGGCATTGAGGTAGATCCTATGAAAGTCAAGGCAATCATGGACATGCCACCTCCAAAGAATATCAGTCAGTTGAGGACATTACAAGGGTGGCTACAATCTATTCGGCAATTCATTGCACAATTGGTTGATCAATTTCATCCCTTCACGCATTTTTACACAAAAATATCGACTTTAAATAGGATGAAAAATGCCAGCAAACATTCCAAATGCTTAAAGACTACCTAATGAATTCATCATTGTTGATTCCACCAGATCCAAGTAGACCCCTATTATTATACATTTCAGCTACAACCACGGCATTAGGAGTATTGCTTGCATAACATAATGCAAAAGGAAAAGAATGTGTTGTCTACTACATCTCTCGAACACTGGTAGGCTATGAACTCAATTACACACCTAATGACCGAGCTTGCCTAGTAGTTGTGTGTGTGTGAAAAGTGGAATAAGTATCTGTAATTTGTAAAATACAACACTTCAATTAAGTCATTACATGTATGGTTAGACAAATGTAAGCATGAATAATAAAACCATCACAAATTGACCAATTGCCTTCTAAAGGATGTGAGTATAGACTTTCTCTCAGATTTGTATAAGCAATACTAGTGACTAGACTACACCAAGACAAAGGATTTAATCTATATGAGCATGATATTAAGATAAATGGATGCAATATTATGCTAGATGGATGAATACTAAGCTATATGAATTCAAGCAATCATAATTGAACTAAATATGCAAAACTCTAAACTAAGATGCAATAATCTCAAAAAAGCAATCATAATATCTTCAATGACTCCAGGGCAAAAACTGTATAATAACAATAATCTCTAGGGTGTTTTGAATGAGAGATGAAGGTTGAATTTATAGAAAATCACAAGAGAGACCAACGGTCAAGATCAATTAGCAACAAGCGATTGATATTATTCAAGAAAAAGCAAAATTTAGGATAATTGAAATAATTGAGAGATCAGATTCAATTAACCTTGCGATAGATTCCAATTATAGTTTGATTGAAATGCATTTAGATTATAAATTCTAGTTTACATTGGAGATAAAATTCAATTAACTCCATGCACTTGAGATAAAAAAATAGGTAATTACATGCATATTTCTTTGATTTATTCAAGAAAAGAGTCTTTTCAATGCAACTGAATTTTTTTTATCAAAAGCTTTGAGTTCCAATTTTAGAGAATGATTAATAATCCATTTAATTGCTTTTCTGATTTCAAGTTCCCAATTTAGAAGAAGAAATAATATCTCAAGTTTGATTTCTCTCTCAATTCAATTCTTTCTTCTATTTTCAATTTAACTCTTTCTTTGCATATTGATTCCTCTTTTGTAATAAATTAATTAATTTTTTATGATTAAATGGCAAATTTATTAATTAGTTAAATATGCTAGGATATTTAATAAATTAAATAGGATAACTGATCAAAATGATTTTCTTGGAATGATTTAATTAATATAGAATAATTCACTTGCCATGTGATATTTAATGATTGAAGAACTAATTAATTGTGTGCTCAAAGTTGATTTAATTGCCTTTGGTTAGGACCTTGGTGATGTTGTCGAGATTAGGGTCCCATGGTTTAGGTGACCATTTTTAGGGTATTACCAGATGAAGAGTGAGGTGTTTAGCTTATTTTGAAGCGATGAAACTGAACAAAGTTGATTAAAGCGATACCGATCCCGAACTTGATTGAACTAGGACCGATAAAGAGAAAAGATGCCGAACTTGAACTTGATTGATCCAGAAGCGGATCTTACTGATCTAGAACTTGACTGAACTAGACACAATGAGCAAAGATAAAATTGATCTTGAACTTGATGGATCAAGACATGATGAGCAAAGATAAACTATCCAGCTTGATTTGAAGAGATGAAACTGAACACCTACTTAGATTGAGCGTGTGATCAAAGATACTCTTTAAACTTTTGATTGAGTTTAAATGAATAATCAGCTTGATGAAAAGCGATGAAACTGTTTAATGTTAAGTGACCGATTCAGATGAAGGCAATATCAGCTTGAATTAAAGAGATGAAACTGATATGCCCCTAGCGATAAGAATTTGATTCAGATGATCGAGAGATCTCAACTTGATGTGAAGCGATGAAGCTGAGATGCCCCTAGCAATAAGAATTTGTTTGATTTTCTTTAATTGAAAATATTTTTGCTCAACTTTTGATAAAGATTTGAAATTTTTCTCGATATTGAAGATGTGAGGTCATGAGGTCATGAGTATGCCCCCTCGGGAGCGAAATTGAAAGATAGTGAGGGTACATGATTTTAGGCAATGGTTGGTGATGATAATTATTTGAGCACAAAGATTGAGCCAGAGGATCATTTGAAGATGTAGTGATGATTGATGTGAAATTGAGTGCAAATTGAAGAAAAGAATGAGAATGTGATGAAAGTGCTAAGTGATATCAGTTGTGCAAAATTGACTAGAAGAATGATCTCGGATTTCGATTTTGATCCCAAAAATGGAATCAATACAGGCAAATTAACTAAGGGTACAATTTTCATGTCCATCAAAACAAGTTAAAAAATTAGGGTTGTGGCTATATAAGGGGTCCAAGTGTCATTTTCAATTCATTTTAACCTCTCCAAGTTTCAAATTTGAAAAGCCTTTTGCAAAGAAAAATGGTCATTATGATCCAAGAGCATCAATTCGAGCACCAGAGACATCATAACAGATAGGGGACAGTAGGGCTTCTTATGTGGCTAGGCCAGGATGCTGGAGAGACTATTGATTCATCCTAAGAGATTAGGGTGGAGATCGTGTTTGTTGGCCCACATGTATCATGAGATGCATGAGATTGCATACAAGGACAGGAAGAGCATGGCAGCAGGAGTGTTGGTTTTGTAGATTTGGGCCTGGGAACATATCCCAATTTGTAGACCTATTGTGGATGATGCCAAAGATCCACACCGGGTGATTATTTATAGATATTTTGGATACGTTACTCAACCCCATCTGGGCAAGACATAATTATTGGTGATGACAACTTGATGATTTGATCATTGTTGTATGGAGACCGTACATGGGTCTAGAGTTGTGGGACAACTGGAGAGCTCAATGAAGAGATATGTTCATGACCCATCCTCTTATCGATAGATCTGTGATGGATAATGAACAATTTTTTGTATCTCAGGTTATGAGGCAGTATGGTAGGCCTCAGGGGATTTCACAAGATTTCATCACCTATGCTCGTTATAGGGACGAGGAGAGACGAGGATGGGCCCCTAGGTTGTCATACACGTTGAGCATATAGGTGCTTGCTAGATTGCAGTGACTTCTATGGGACTATCTGGAGGATACTGCAGATGCGGGGGTATTACCCCAGTATAGGGATTGGTTTCAAAGTCATCCCTTTCCTAGATTTAAGGATCCAGCTAAGCATGTACCTCTCATAGAGGAGGCTAAAGATGAGGACCCTACACAGGCACAAGTACAGGGACAGGCACAAGGTCAGAGAGCGGTGGTTTCTAGGAAAGAATGTGGTGATCCTGGAGCTAGCAGCAACAAAGTACCAGCTGGGGGGAGATAGCAGCAGAGAGAGGAGGGTGGATCCCTTGGAGCTATTGGTGTGGGGGCTAGTAATGCTAGGACAAAGAAGGGTGGAGGAGAGGAGGAGCGAGCAGCTCCTAGACAAGTGCAACAGCGGAGGGATGAGCAGGGTGGAGATGGTGGTGAAGATGGAGGCAGAGAGCCTGTGAGGAAGCAGGGGGCAGCTGATGTAGCACGGTCTGTGAGATCGAGATTAGCAGGTTTGTAGTCATAGTTGACAGTGGCTCAGACACAACTTACAAAGTGGGACCGATAGCTGATAGAGGTCAAAGCTGAGCATGATCATCAGCTCGCTGAGATGAGGGTAGAGAGAGATCAACAGCTGGTTGAGGTCAGGGCAGAGCGAGATGCTTTTCATTGGGAGGTTTTGCACTAGATGAGTCGGGCAGCTTATTATGTTGTGGCTTATAGTGTAGCAGTTCCTGTAGCGCAGTAGGTTATCTGATATTCTCAGTATATGGCACGATCTAAGGGAGCTTGGGCACCTAGGCAAGATGTTGGTCAGCAGGCTCCACCTCCTCCACCACCTGGTGATGAGGGAGAGGCAGAGAGCTAGATTTTTATAGCTCTTAAATTTTGTTATATACCCAATTTTTTGTAGCCTATATGATTCTTACTCCGATGGGAGATTGTAAATGACAGTTGATATCATTTGTACCTTGAGACTTTTATTTGTATTCCAAGATATTTATAATGATATATACGATATCTTCATTTGATTTCATCATACTTGTGTTGATTGATTATGAGATGTTTTTTCTATATGCTTTATTCTATATGTATGCATATTTGTTTAGTATGGATGTATGTAATGCAGATGAATATGGATGTTTGTTTTTGTTTCTTTTCATATGCAAATAAATGATGAAAATGAGTAACTAGTAATGCAAAAAAAATTATTTTTTCTATGCAATAATCTGAATGCAAATGAATGTGTATAACAAAATGTATGGATCTATATAAGATGCTTATGTATGTAGCTAACATCTCAATACGCAAGTACTCGATCAGAGAAACAATGAAAAAGAGACCACTTAACTGAGAATTGATGATACTTCAAACTCTCATTCAGAAGATAAAGAGATCATTGTTATCATGTAGAAATTACTTGAAATGCATAAATGCAGAATGAATGCAACTTAAAACTAGTCACTGGATTTGAAATGCTTAATTTTCATCACTGAGCATTTACAAACATAGCAGGTAGAATAGAGTTCCTTCTTTTCATGTGCAATATTAGTTATCTTGTCCGCAATGACCCTTTTTTCATTCATATCTTTGGACAGATTACACATGCATCTGGATTGCACATTTAAAGAAATTCCCTCAAAATAGACAAAGAAATGATGCCAACCTCTCTGTAGCATACAAATAAGCAGAGACAAGGTATGTGCAGCAATTTCACCTTAATGTGAAGGCACTTATCACAAACACCCAGCTAATTAGATGTTTCCAGATCATCAAAATCATTCCTACAAGCAGAAAATAAAGAAAATATTATGCCTCCAATCCTTGCTCCTCTTAGTCAAGATATACTTCCTCAAGTTACTCAGGGAGAGTAATAATCAAGAACCAATATAAAAGACAACATGTAAATAAAATTTCAGTCATATCTCAAATTGTTTAGTGATTGTTTTCAGTAATGTTATTTTGCTTGTGTACTCAGTGATAAAACTCTTCAGTAGTTAGGAGACAAGTGACTGACTCTTATTGGACAACTGGGTATCACTGATGCATTGATGACTTGGTTGATACTACTTAGGACATGTAAAATGCTCAGTCAATTACCCTAAGACTAGGACATTGATCAGTTTCAAGCCATGAGGGTTCTAAAAGAACCAGGATGTCACAAAAGTGACTAAAAGATATGTACAAATGAAATCAAAGATGTAAGAAAGAGGGAAATGACAACATTGCATTGATAGATGGAATTATTGAGTACAAGAGGCACTTGTTTGCCAGGTTTTCACTTGCTTGGCAAAGATTCTTTCTTCTTCTTCTTTTTTCAGGACATTTTATGATTTTTAGGATATTTTTTAGGACTTTTTCAATTGTACAAGTTGCTAGAGAAGAGAATACTAAGTGAAGAACTTTTTCAAGAGGATGGTGTTGATCGGTTTACTGAGTTGTTCTCCTTCTGATGTTGAGAGATGGTAGGCACCAGAGCCAAAGACTACAGTAATGGTGTAGGGACCCAGCCAGTTGGGTTCAAACTTCCCTTTGTTGTCCCGAAACTGTTGATTTTTATGATTTTCTCTCAGAACAAGGTTGCCAACCTAAAATTCTCATTGTCGAACCTTCTTGTTATATCCTTTAGACATTCTCTTTTGATACACTCTCAGATGATCAAATGCCACTTGTTGAAGTTCATCCAGTTTCATGACTTCTTGCAATCTAGATATTTTGTAGTCTTCATCAATAACAAGACCTTGCAAAGAAACTCTCAAAGATGTTATTTCCACATCAATAGGTAAGATTGCTTTAGATCCATACACTAAATAAAAAGGTGTAGCCCTAGTAGGTGTTCTAATACTTGTTCTATAAGCCCACAATGCAGAATTGAGCTGCAGATGCCAATCCCTCCCAGATTTATTTATTGTTCTATGTAAAACAGTCACTAGATTTTTGTTAGATGTTTCAGCTTGTCCATTACCTTGAGGGTAATATATGGATGACCAGTGTTGTTTGATTTTTAATTTTTCATAGAGCTCATCTAGATCTTTATTCTTGAATTGTCCTCCATTGTCAATCACAATGGATGAAGGTATCCCATACCTGCAGATGATATAGTTAAGGATAAATAGAACTACTTGTTTACCGGTTTCTTTGATGATCGGAACCGCTTCTACCAACTTAGTGAAGTACTCAGTGGAAGTTATAATAAAATTGTGTTTTTTAGATGATGCAGGATATATTTGGCCAATGAGATCAAACGCCCATTGTTGAAAAGGCCAAAGTGTAATGAAGGGTATGAGATCCCTTGTTGGAGCATGCATGAGATTCCCATGTAGCTAAAACTTCTCACAAGTTTTAGAAAACTTTATAGCGTCTTTCTCCATGTCTAGCCAGTAGTAGCCAACCCTTAGTAGTTTTTGAGCTAAAGTTAGAACATTTGAATGAGATCCACAAATACCTTCATGGACTTCAGATAATGTGTGTTGGGACTCTTCAGTTTCTAGACACCTAAGAAAAGTACTATCCAAACCTCTCCTTAATAGATTGTTAGTGATGATGACATATCATGAATCATTTCGGATTAGGTTCCTTTTCTCATTATAGGTAAGATTCTCTTATACAATTTGGTCACGTAGATAAGAGTAAATGTTGTTGTAGCGAGATGAGTCATGTCCAATAATAGAACAGACTATCTGGGACACAGGAGAATCATAGGTCGGGTAATGTAACTCTTCCACCAGGAATTCAAAGTGAAAATTAGATTCTTGTAACTCTGACATAGATGCCAAGGTGGCCATAGCATCTGCTACTCTATTTGCTAAACTAGGGATCTGCTGGAATGACACAAAAGTAAAATATTTCTTGAGATTCTCAACCATTCTCCTATAATGCATGAGTTTCTCATCTCGAGTCTTATATGTATTTATTGATTTGGTTGATGATTAGCTGAGAATCTCCATAGATGTGTAAATCAACAACCTTCCATTTGATAGCCAGCTTGATCCCGTTTACCAAAGCTTCATACTCTGCAATGTTGTTTGTGCAAGGGAAGAGAATCTTGTAAGCCTTCAGGATTGAATATTTTTTAGGAGTAATAAAAATTATTTCAGCACTAGAACCATGTTGAGTGAAGGACCCATCAAAGAAAATCTTCCATGATTGTTGAGCAAGGTACATGATAGATTCATCTGGATATTCTATGTGCAAAGGTTGAGTGTCTTCAAGTGGAGCATCAGCAAATTGATCTGCAATTACTTGTCCTTTGATGGCTTTGTGATCTACATATTCAATATCAAACTCTGTAAGTGTCGTGCCTATGAAGTGTGTACCTCTTATACCTACAGCTGCAACTCAAAACACTCAATAAATCATTACAAGCAATGGTTAAAATATTAATCAACAAAAGATAAAACCATAGCTAATTGATCTATTGCCTCCTAGTAAATGCGAGTATGAATTTTTCTCTCAGATCTGGTTATGCAAATTCCAATGACTTGACTACACTTAAATGGAGGATTTAAATAATGAAGATGCATAAGCTAGCAATGATAGAATGATTAAGCTACATGATTTCATGATTATTCTAGAAAATAAGCTAGAATGAAGATGCAATTAAGCTAAAATTGAAGATGATAACAATGCTAAGAATGATTTGCTAAGAGCTATATGCCTATAGTAACAATGCATGAATTCAAATGAGATGGGATCAATTGGGGGCCCTTTGAACTCCAAAATGGGGTCTATTTATATGGTTTCCCAAGGCTAGGGGTGAGGTGGTAGGAATCAATGGTCAAGATTAAGTCTGAAGATATCAATGGTTAAATTGGAGGTGATTGGCAAAGAGGTTGGATTAAAGGGGACAATTGGAGGTTGGTAGGAAAAGGGGTTGGATGAAAGGGGACAATGTCATCTCCATGGTGACAAGTGTCAAGAGGCTTCTAGAAGATGTTGGATGAAAGGGAACACTTAGTGACAAGTGTCACAAAGATTTGCTCATGAGAGGGTAAAGTGTTCAAGGAAAGGGGACATGTGGGTAAATGGAATGGGTTAGGTTTAGGAATTGTTAGGCTAGGTGGTTAAAAGTTAGGAGAATTTGAATTTAGAAATTCAAATAATAGAAAAAGGATAATTAATTTCAACAACTCATAATTGATTTGTTTTACTTAATTAGGAGATTAGAAGAATGATTTTGATGGAGAAGAATTAATTAATTTGAATTAATTAATCAAAGAGGACTGTTGAAATGAACCTATTAAATAAATCCTTAGATTTATTAATAAGTATATGAAAGGGGAGGATTTTAATCAAATTGTTGATGGATTCCATTAAATTGGGGAGGGAGATTAATTAAATAATTGCTTATTCAATTAATTATCTTCAGACCATTTTTAGGTGTATACATTTTGCCCCTCTTTGAAGCGAGGTGTGATGACGCATTGATTCAAAGAATAATCTCATTTTGATGATGATATTGATTTGATAGGATGCCCCAGTTATTGATTGCTAAATTCCAGTATGATGATGCCCCCTCGGGAGATCAATTGAGATAATTGATCTTTGGATTTTTGCAACTTTTTACGAAATTGATATCTTGATAGATTTGATTTGATTTATGCAATTGTGTTTGATGAAAATGTGAGTTCTTTGATTAGCTTGATTGATTAGATGGATAAGATCGAGGTTCAGTCTGGTTTCAGGAATGATACCTCATGTATAAGACAAAAATGATCAAAGCATCTTGTTTTAGGAAGGATACATCCTATATAAGACATGATCAGAACGTCTGGTTTCAAGAAGGATACATCATGTATAAGACATGATAGAGCTAATTGGGTTTGATTGATTGATTTGATTTGATAAGGTTGATTAGATAAAGAACTGATAGTTTGTTGATATCAAGTTGCAGAAATATTTGGATATGCTAATGTTGATTCTGTTGAGAGGGTAGCATAAGATTTTCGTTGGGTCAACAATATCTAGAGAGATATGAGTCATCAGTCTGATTGTGTATACACTTAAGATGATACCTTGATGATTCATGTGATAGATTTAGCCTTGAATAAAATGAGCTTTTATGATCCCATGCAAGAATGAAATGCAAGATAAATACAAATGAAAATACAAAGCTACAAGCGGACCAGTCACTGGATTATTGCATTTTTGTCATCATTGAGCTTTTGAAATGTGGGAAGTGAGTGCAAACGTCGATGGTATAATTAAACCATGATGACTTGAGAACTTCTTTCCTGGATTTTGATATAGCAAGTTAGCACAAGCATCGAGGTATAATTGAACCAAGATGACTTGAGTGTTGTTTGCGTAAAACAGGCAGTATTAATCATTTCAATACGCAAATCAGAATTGTCTTCAATGATACTCCAATGATCATGTCCCGAGACAAATTTGCACATATTAATGATTAATTTTTAGATAGCAAACAAGAAAAATATCATGTTTCTTCCTTGTTCCTCTAGTCAAAGACATCCTGGAGTCACTCAGAAATCATGATAACAAAAATCAATATAGAAAAGTTGAACAATCATGTTAAAATTATTATCCAAAAGATATCATCCCTGCATTTAGACTGATTTTGTGATAGTTTGATGGTTGATAATTTGATCTCATGTTTAATGTTGGATGTGTCTCAGTTTTTGCTTGATAAAAGTTGTCTAACTATTCATTCTACCTATTTAAGCTCAGAATTGATCCAAAGTTTTGCCCCCAGCTAAGTGCAGGATTTTTGCCCCAAGCCTAGAAGCAAATTCATTATGATATACCCAATGATCCAAACCATGGTGAGAGAGCAGTTGTGATGCCTGCATATGTATAAAGGCTTTATTATGCATAAAGATAGCATTGATGGAAAAATGAATGAATGCAAGCGGAAAGATGCATGAACTAATAGATGAAAGAGCTAGCTAACAGATAGCACCTTTTTGCCAGGTTTTCACCATCTATTTCTATTGCACTTTTTTCTTATATTTGATTTTTTTTTTTATCTTCTTCTTTTTCATCTTTTTTTTTTTTTTTTGCTTTTTCACTGTTTTTTATTTTTTCTGCTTTTTCACTATTTTTTACTTTTTTGCTTTTTTCAGATATAGAACTTCTTCAGATGCATGCTATTGATGGGTTCTTCAAGTTGATCTATGTCCAGTGTTGATAGCTGATATGCTCCTGATCCAAATACTATTGTGACCACAAATGGACCTAACTAGTTTGGTTCAAATTTTCCTTTCTTTTCTCGATTTGCCTGATTTCTTGGATTTTCCTTTAGTACTAGCTCCCCCACTTGAAAGATTTGTGGTTTGACATTGTGATTATAGCTCCAGCACATTCTTTGTTGATACACCTTTAAATGATCAAAGGCATTTTGTCTTCGTTCATGGATCAGTTCTAACTCTTGCAGTCTAGATACTCGTTATTCTTCATCTGGGATGGGACCTTTAAATGATACACGTAGAGAGGGTATCTCTACTTCGATTGGCAATATTTCTTCTGATCCATAGACAAGAGAGAAAGGTGTGGAACCTGTTGGTGTGTGAATACTGGTATGGTAAGCCCATAGAGAAGGGTTCAACTGGATATGCCAATCTCTGACAGTGTTGTTCACTGTCTTTTTGAGGATTTTCAGAATAGTTTTGTTAGATGCTTCTGCTTGCCCATTCCCCTGTGGATAATAGGGTGTGGAGAATCTATGCTGGATTTTGAACTTCTCACATAGTTCTTGTATATCCTGATTTTTGAATGGTCATCCATTATCAGTGATAATGGTTATTGGTATTCCATAGGGACAGATGATGTAATTCAAGATAAATGCAACAATTTGTTTTCCTGTGATATTGATGAGAGGTACAACCTCAATCCATTTTGTAAAATATTCTATAGCTACAAGGATAAATTTGTGACCATTAGATGAATAAGGATTTATCTTTCCTACCAAATCAAGACCCCATTGATAGAAAGGCCAAGATGTTGCTAAACCATGAAGTTATTGTGTTGGTGCATGGATCAAATTCCCATGGATCTGACATCCTTTGCATGTTCTAGCTATCTGAAAAGAATCTTGTTCCATAGTCGGCCAATATTAGCCCAAGCGTATGAGTTTTTTCGAGAGGGTAAGACCACTTGAATGACTTCCACAAATGTCATTATGGACTTCATGTAAGGCCTTCTCAGATTCTTCTTGTTTAAGATATCTTAAGAGAGTACCGTCTAGACTTCGTTTAAATAGGGTATCCGCGACAAGAGTAAAATGGGAGGATTGGTGAGTAAAGTTTCTTTTTTGGTTCTTCGATAAGTCAGGAGGTAAGATGTTATATGTCATGTATGTGTAATTTTGGCCATAGCAAGAGGAATCATGTCCAATGAGTTGATAGATGGTTTGGGAATCAGGACAATTATGAGCAGGATAAAACAACTCTTCCACTAGGAATTCATAACACTATTGATTTTCCTGTGTCTGAAGGAGAGAAGCAAGTGTAGCCATGGCATCTACTGCTTTGTTGTCATTTCTTGGGATCTATTCAAAAGTTATTTCTACAAAGTATTTCTTGATATCATCAACCATATTTTTATAAGGCATTAGCTTTTCGTCCTTTGTTTGATAGTCATCATTGATTTGATTAATGATGAGTTGAGAGTCTCCAAAGACTTGAAGTTGTGTTATGTTCCATTTTATAGCCATTTTAATACCTGTAACCAAAGCTTCATACTTTTCTATGTTATTGGTGCATGGAAATCTTAATTTATATGCTTTTGGGATTGTATGACCTTGTGGTGTGATGAATAGAATGCCTACTCATGATCCATGTTGTGTATATGAACCATCAAAGTATAATTGTCATGTTTTTGTTGTGACTATTAGAATATTAGCATCAGGAAACTCAATCTATAGAGGATGATCATCTTGAAGTGGTGCCTCTACTAGTTGGTCAACAATAACTTTTCCTTTGATAGATTTTTTGTCAACATACTCAATATCAAACTCGCTTAGAATCATGATCCATTTTGCTAGTCGTCTGGTTAATGTTGCTTTGCTGAGTAAATATTTCAAAGGATCAATTTTATCTATTAACTTGATGGAGTGAGATAGTAAATAGTGTAATAATTTTTTAGAAGCAAAAACTACTTCCAAGCATACTTTTTCTATTGGTGAATAGTTGATCTCGTATCCTACTAGTGTTTTGTCGATGTAGTAGATAGCTCATTTGTTTCCTTCATTATCTTGTTGTGCGAGCAAAACTCCTAATGATGTTTCAGTGGTTGATACATAGATTAATAATGGTTTTCATGGAATTGGTGACATTAGAATGGGTGGTTGCATGAGATATGCTTTGATCTTGTTGAATTCTTCTTCACATTGATGGTCCCATTTGAAATTAACATTTGTGTGCAATAGATGTGTAAATGGTTGACATTTATTTGCTAGTTGAGCAACAAATATTCTGATTGACTGGAGTCTTCCTTGGAGTGATCTTAGTTGACTAATATTCTTGGGAGATGCCATTTCCATTATTTCTTTAACCTTAGCTAGATCCACTTCAATAGCTAAAACAATGTATCCCAATAGCTTTCCTGAAGTTACACCAAAGGCACATTTCCTAGGGTTTAGCCTTAGCTTGTAATGTTCTAACCTGTCAAAGAACTTTTCTAGTATCTCTATATGTTCTTCTCTATTGTATGATTTAGCCAAGATGTCATCCACATAGTCTTCCATGAATGTATGCATCATGTCATGAAATATAGTTGTCATAACTCTTTGATATGTGGCACCGGCATTCTTTAATCCAAATGGCATGACGTTCTAGCAGAAAGTACCCCATGGACATGTGAAAGTTGTCTTTTCTTGATCTTTGGGTGTTATTTTGATCTGATTGTATCTGGAGAAACCATCCATTAAAGAAAACATGGTGTGTCCAGCAGTTAAATCTACAATGATGTCGATGTTAGGCAAATGAAAGTCATCCTTTGGACATGTGTTATTAAGATCTCTGAAGTTTGTGCATATTTTGATGCTTTTATCTAGTTTTGAAATAGGAACTATGTTGGATACCCATTGGGGATATGCTACAGGTCTGATGAATCCTACATCTAGTAATTTATTTAGTTCTGCTTTGACTAGAAGAGCAATATGCGGATGCATTTTCCTTAACTTCTGTTTGACTAGTTTGGCTCCTGGATTTACATTCAAGCGATGCATAATAAGCTTTGGATCTAACCCTGGCATGTCTGCATATGACCAGGCAAAATTGATTTTCTGTCGTTTGAAGAATTCTACATATTGTTGCATTTCTTCTTTGGACAGAGAAGTCATTGGATGAAGAATCTTTGGTTGCTCTGTTGTGCCAATGTTAAATGCCTCTATTGGTTTGATCAAAATGGATGACCTTTCTTGATAGTGGTCAGGTAAAGTGTCAAATCTCCCATCTTTCGGTGCCTCGAGGAGGTTTTCACTGTTAGATGTGTCCTTTCTTTTTAATTTTTCCTAATCTAATGTTGCTAATAAATGGTTTTCAGCATTAGACTTGATATTCTTTTCTTTATTTTCACTTTTGCGACTAGGAGATTTGGCACCCACTTAACTGGAAGATGTGTTGTTGACATTCATGGTGAGATTTGTTTCGGGTTCAATTGTGTTAAGATATACAGATATGGCATGGTCATCCAGAAAGGTATCAATGGTGGTATGTCCTTCATTTTCCCAATCAATAAGCTCAGAGTGGATTAGAGGTAGGGTATCTTCAGGTTGGGATGTTTCAAGGGTTTCAAGGGTCATGATGGATGTATCAAATTTTTCAATATGTATGTCAATGTCTAGAATGGTACTCTCATCAGAATGACCTTGGATAAGAAGTTCCTGATTGTCCTCGGTTAAGTCCAAGTCAGCCAAATGTGATTCTAATTCAAGTGAACTAGTTCCTGACGTTTGTCCTACATACGTGTGAACTACATCGACTCCTACATCTCCTTCAAAGCAATTTTCTTCAGCTGATTCTTTAGAGTGATAGGAATCCCATTCCCATTCATTAGAATATGTATCACTTGCAGCTTGCAATCTACAGATTTGGTCATATAGCATTTCTTCCACTTTTCTGGCTATACTTTTCCGTCTTTCTCATTCAACTTCTTCAGGACTAAGATTGAGTTCTATCAACTTTGCTATGAGCTCTCCTTGATTTATATTAGTTTCTTTCTTGTTTTGATTTAGATTTAATGCTGCTTGAGAGATGCTTTTAGTTTGTTTCTCTTGTTGATTTTAAGCTTACTTCTTTTCTCATTTCATGTGTGTTCATGTTTGGTTCTTAGTTGATGTTTCTTCTCTTTCAATTGCCATTCGTTCTTGTTTGTTTTCATATCCCTCTTGTTGTTGATTAAAAGATGTGTCTTCTGGTAGACTGAGTTTTCCATACCCTAAGCCTATTTTGTATGTAGTCTGCTGAGTGTAAGGTTGGATAGGTTCTGAGATACCTTCTTTTCTTTTTCCTATAGGACCTATTCCAGTATATCCCCTTCTTCTGAGAATATTAAATCATTTTCCATACTTTTCTATAGGTATTATGACATTGTTGATCTTTTGTTGATATTCTTCATCCTTGTATAGCCATTGTAGAACATCTTTGTCTTGTGTTTCCTCTTATAAGGTTCCAGCACTAACAAATGCTCCATCAAATATCGGAAGATGTTTCACAATTGGTTGTTGTTTAGAGTTTGATGGTTTTCCAAAGGATTTAGGAGAAAGTGGTAATTGTGATATTGAATATTCTCTATTTCCTCTATCTCTTAGCTACATTTGTTTTTCCATACTTGATAGAATAGAGGCAAATGATTGTTCCTTGGATTATGTGCTCGAAGATGTTGCCTCTCTATTATGAGGAAAAATGACTTCTTGGGACATTTTTAGATTGCCGCGATATTGAAATGGATTTGAATCTGCAGATATTGTGATTTCTTGTCCATTGTAGGAAAATTTTACATACTGGTGGTATGTTGATGGTACAGCTTGCAAGTCATGTATCCAGGGTCTTCCCAAGAGTACATTATATGATAAGTCCAAGTCTAGAACTTGGCATGTTGTGTCCTTCTGCAAAGGTCCCAAGCTGATGGGTAGTATCACAATTCCCTTGGAGGAACATTCTTCTTCATCATAGGCTTTTATGGTGATCTTTTTCCGGACATCAACTGCATCTTCTGAATATCTTAAGGCACGAACAAGACTTGATGAATAGATGTTTAGGCCAGTTCCATCACGTCTATTAGAACACGTTTAACGCACATTTTGTGAATGAGGACTTCAATATGTAACAAAGGGTTGTTGGGATGTTGTAGGGACATGTCATCTTCTTCAGTGAATGATAAGCAGTGAGGGGTTGTGAGGTGTCCCACCATGGTTTGGAATTGATCGATATCAAGATCTTTGGAAACTGTTGTATCAATTAATGCTTTTTCAAGAATTTCTTTGTGTGTAGGTGAAAGCTTTAATAATTTTAAGATGGATATTTGTGTGAGTGTTTTCTGCAATTGCTCCACTAGGTTGTATTGTTTAGTAGTGGATGATGTGTTTGTTGTAGGACCTGGCAAAAAAACTTTGTCTTTGCTTCTTGTGATAGCATGAGCATGTTCTTGATTTTTCTTTTCTTTAACTATAATCACGTTTACCACATTATCATATGTGTGAGTGTAGTTTACCTTCTCTTTACCCTTACCATTGTTTGTTGTTGATGATTCACCTTTCTCATAGTTTGGAAGCGGAGTTTTAAAAGTTGTATGAGATTTATTTGTTGTATGTCCATCCACTGTTATTACTCCATTATCAATCATATCTTGTATGATATGTTTCAACTTTTGACAGCTATCTATGTGATGTCCCTTATTTTGATGGAAATCACAATAATGGTTATCATTCCACCAAGGTGGTTTGATTTGAGGTTCATAGTTCCTTTCTTCTGGTAAAGTGATCAATTTGTTTGCGAGAAGTGTTTTTAGTGCTGATCCAAGGGGTTCACCAATGTTTGTAAATTGTCTTTGAAAGAAAGTTTTGATAGTTGCTCTTTGGTGATTGTTGTTTTGTTGAGCCACTGCTGAGTGAGTGGACAAATTAAAAATCAGTTGTTTTAGTTTCACATTGTTGTTATCCACTATTCCATTGTTGACGAAATTTTGATTTCTATCCAAAACTTTGGCTTATCATTGTGATTGTTGTTATTCGTTTTGTTAAGAGGATGGACTCCTTTGTATATTTTCAACTCAGCTTTCTTTATCATGGCTTCCTCCACTATGATTCTGTTATCGATCATTTTTCTGAAACTTTGATTTCCTTGCATTTTTAAGTAATAACTCATTTTATCATTTTATTTATCGATGAATATGTCCATTTTTTTGTATTCTGGCACTGTACGAGGATGTCACAAAGCTAACCATCTCCATCGTTGTAAAAATGTCATGAAAGGTTCTCCAGCCTTTTGTTTGGCGTTACATAGGTCTAGAATTGTTACTTCATGTTGTATATTGTAAGAGTATTGTGAAACAAACTTATCTACCAATTATGAAAATGATCTAATTCCAGGTGGAAGTTTGGAGAACCATTCCATAGCTAGTCCAATTAAGCTTTTCAGAAATAATCTCATCAACTAGGTATCCTCATGTGCAAACTCCATACTCATTGTGCAAAATTATCGTATATGATCTTGAGGATCAGTGCTTCCATCATATTTTTTGTACCTGGGAGTTTGAAAACCTATAGTAAATGGTCTCATGTTTAGGTTTCTGTCGAATGGATAAGGACAGATTTCTTGAAGTGAGTATCTTCTAACATTTCCTCTTTGCATATCTTGAATTTGTGTTTTCATTGCTTGTAGTTGTTGTGTAAGAGTTGTGATAGGATTATCAACATGATTTGTTCTTGCATGACCATGATTTTGTATTCTAGGAGGATCTGGATCTCTTCTTGTTTCATATCTACCCCTTCTTGCATCTTCATTGGATTGAATGTTATTCAGAATTTCTACTTCATCTCTTTTGGGTATGTAAGTTTCTTCATTGGTTTGGGTGTTATTAGGAATTGATGTGTCATTCATGTGGAAACCAAAAATATCCTCATATTGTTCGTTATTAGGGGGAGGATCAATTTTCTTTTGTGTCAATTTGTTCACATCAAAATCTTGGGAGAGTGTAGCACCAAATTTGGCTAACATTAGGAAGTATTTTTCTTTTTCTTCCTCTAATAATTTCTGCATAAATTTGTCGAATTGAGGATCTTTCTTGATGTCTCTGATATTTTGTTTTGTTATTTCTCCTCCAAATTGTATTTCATCTTCATGTTCCATGATTATAGTTGTTTCCAATGTTTTGATTTCAATCTCTGTGAATTTTTTGTCTCTGAGCTCTAGTTAAAACGTGCATACACGTGTGTCATTTTGCTAGGATTCGATTGTCCAAAAGTTTGTTTTGATAAGTGATCAATTGTCAAGGTAAATGTGATAGCGCGATATGACACAAAAAGATGGTTCAAGTGTTTAAAGGTTTGCAAGTTTTTCGATCTTTGGTTTTGGAGTGCAATGATAATGATTTGATAAGAACCAAGTCCACTAGGAATGATATATCCTACGATGTGGGACAAGATTATCCTGACCAAACATTTCAGTTTCATGATAAAGGATGATTGATCCTGATGAGAAACTATGTTTGATTGATCAGTTTACCAAAGAGGGTGATAATGCACTTTGAGATGTTTAGATCTTGAACTTGTAAAGGGTGAGCACTTGAAAATCTTAAGGTGTTTATCTTCTAGATTCTGATTTTGACGGTTGATAACTTGACCAAGAAAACCAAGAAGACAATTTAAGAACAGAACAACAGATAACAGATGTTTATGAATATTGCAAATTGATCTAGCAAAATGACAGACCTGAAAAAGTCATGCAAAGCAACAATTCTGGACTGGTAAACATAGAGACTCGTACGACAATAGTTCATGAAACATACGACAAAAGATACAATACCAGACGACAAATCAGAAATTTCTTTTGAAAGAGCAGAGACTCGTACGACAAAACCTTATAAACCATATGAAAAAATAGATATCTCATACGAAAGATCACCTGACTCGTATGATAGAGAATAGGACAATGAAAAATATGTTTGGTTTTGCCGAATTTGATTAGTGAATTTTGGTGTTTTGCTTATGTTTTCCAAATTTAGATGTCTGATTTTTCAATTTAGGGATGAATACACAGCAAACACATGATGTGATAAGTGACTCCAAGCATGCTAAACCCTAAGGAAGTTGGCTGAGAATGAAAACCTTTGCTTGCAAGCTTAGGTACACACCCAATAGCTAATCAGAATACGGTCGCTGAGTCTCACGCAATGGATTCTCAATGTCGTATTATCCAACTCCAAACGCTAATGGGGCGCGATATGGCAAGTATCTTGGGAGAGTTAGTATCTCTCTTGCACAAAGATTATCACCCTTTCAGAGGTGAATTGGGCAGCTTCTATTTTAACCGGCACTAGTAAGGGATCCATTCAGCACGTCGGGGTATAAACTCAATTAAGAGGTCTCCCAGCCTTGAAAACCAAGGATTTTTATACCCGAAGGTACGGAGGAGAGATATTCTTGAACACTATCATTGAATTGATTTTCATCAAATCACATTTATTTTATACTGAGTTGGATTACTTGGTGTTAGCCATTCCCACTTAGGTCGTTCCCCTCACACCGATTGTAATGGCTTTAAGATTTTTTAAGCTCCTCGGGAGGGCAAGCCTGCTAAAGATATGCACTAATAAAAGTAGAAGATGAGTCTAGCTTTTTGATCACCTAAGAAAGGTGAGAGCATACTCACCTATCATCAAAATCACATAAGACATGATAGTTCATTTCCTTTAGAAAAATTGAAGTGTGCGTAGAAAACTTTAGGGAATACACAAAGTTTAGTCGAATTCATAGGCAACCTGCAAAATAAATTTGTTAGTAGTCATTGATTGTTTTTTGAATTTAGTCTTTGACAAGCGTATCTTTGACAACGTCCTGCAAAACTTGTTAGGTTGCCAAAAATCTCATAAACAGAACAAAGTTAGCATTAGTAAATGATCAAATTCCACATGAAAACCCTAAAAATTGCAATTTGTTTGAAGACACAGATATAGAGATTCATACGACAGAGATTATCAGCCGAAATGACAAAGACTTAAATCTTAGACAGAAGCCAAAATAGACTCGTACGATATAGAATTTACTAGCCAGAAACTCATATGACATGAATTTGGATCTAGTGCGACAAGGTAAATGAGCTCATATGACACAGGATTGAGCTAATATGAGTCAGGAATTTACCAGCCAGAAATTTGTACGACATGAATTCAGCTCTCGTACGAAACTCTGAATCAGACCTGGTAGAGATGAAGTCTTGTTGAAGCTTGAGAGGCCAAAAAAGATGATTTCAGCCCCACGGTGGGTGCCAAAATGTCGTGCCTATGAAGTGTGTACTTGTTATACCTGTAGCTGCAACACAAAACACAATAAATCCTTACAAGAAATGGTTAGAAAATTAATCAACAAAAGATAAAACCATAGCTAATCGATCTATTGCCTCCTAGTAAATGCGAGTATGAATTTTGCTCTCAGATCTGGTTATGCAAATTCTAGTGACTTGACTACACTTAAATGGAGGATTTAAATGATGAAGATGCATAAGCTAGCAATGATAGCATGATTAAGCTACATGATTTCATGATTATTCTAGAAAATAAGCTAGAATGAAGATGCAATTAAGCTAAAATTGAACATGATAACAATGCTAAGAATTATTTGCTAAGAGCTATATGCCTATAGTAACAATGTTTGAATGCAAATGAGATGGGACCAATCAGGGGCCCTTTCAACTCCAAAATGGGGTCTATTTATACGATTTCCCAAGGTTAGGGGTGAGGTGGTAGGAATCAACGGTCAAGATTAAGTTTGAAGATATCAATGGTTAAATTGGAGATGATTGGCAAAGAGGTTGGATTAAAGGGGACAATTGGAGGTTGGTAGGAAAAGGGGTTGGATGAAAGGGGACAATGTAATCTCCATGGTGACAAGTGTCAAGAGGCTTCTAGAAGATGTTGGATGAAAGGGAACACTTAGTGACAAGTGTCACAAAGATTTTCTCATGAGAGGGTAAAGTGTTTAAGGAAAGGGGGCATGTGGGTAAATGGAATGGGTTAGGTTTAGGAATGGTTAGGTTAGATGGTTAAAAGTTAGGAGACTTTGAATTTAGAAATTCAAATAATAGAAAAATGCTAATTAATTTCAACAACTCATAATTGATTTGTTTTACTTAATTAGGAAATTAGAAGAATGATTTTGATGGAGAAGAATTAATTAATTTGAATTAATTAATCAAAGAGGACTGTTGAAATGAACCTATTAAATAAATCCTTAGATTTATTAATAAGTAGATGAAAGGGGAGGATTTTAATCAAATTGTTGATGAATTCCATTAAATTGGGGAGGGAGATTAATTAAATAATTGCTTATTCAATTAATTATCTTCAGACCATTTTTAGGTGTATACAGTAAGAACCATGACCCATTTAGCCAATCTTCCAATAAGTGTTATTTTGCTGAGAAGATATTTGAGCGGATCAATTTTAGCTACTAGCTTGATGGAATGTGCTAACATGTAGTGTCTCAATTTTTCTGATGCAAACACTAATGCCAAACATTATTTTTCTATTATAGTATAGTTCATTTCATAAGACACCAAAGTTCTACTGATATAATATATAGCTCTTTCCTTTTTATTTTCATCCTATTGTGCCAAAAGTGCCCCCACTGATGAATCAGTAGTTGATATGTATAGAATCAATGGTTTACCTTGAATTGGTGGCATCAGTATTGGTGGATTAGATAGGTATTCTTTAATTTGTTGAAGGTGTTGTTCACATTCTTCATCTCAGTTGTATTTTTACTCCTTTCCTTAATACTTTTGTGATGGGTTGAGCTTTATCTGCTGGCTGAGAAATAAAGCGTCTGATTGACTGGAGAAGACCTTGTAAACTTATCATTTGACTAATATTCTTTGGAGGTAGGATTTCCATTATAGCTTGGACCTTCTCAGGATCAACCTCAATTCCTTTCTTTGATATTGTGTAGGGGAAAAAGCGAGACTAGGCTAACATACCCTAATCCTACCTTTTGACACACATTGTGGAATACGAAAGAGCCTAGAGGTATCACACAATTGGCTACTTCTTTTTGTGGAAGAGAGAGCCACAGGCTACCTATTAGGGTTTCTATTCCTTTGTTGTAATTGAAAGATAGAATGATGCAAGTTCAATTCCTAACCCCAAAGTGCAAGTATGAACTAATAACGAGATTGCAGAATTGAGATTACACAATGGAAAGCTGTAAACACAAGGACAAGATAAGAATGCAAATGTGTACCCAAAGTTAAAATCTGAGTGAAAATATTCAAGACAGGGGCACGGGCGCCACTGTCCTGATTCTGCCCTTGAAACTGCTCCTGAAACTGTTGTTTTGCCACCTGAAAAGCTGTCTGAAACTTGTTGTCTGACAGAAGGACCAGGGCACCCAGCGCCCCTATCCTGGCAGGACCAGGGCACCCCACGCCCCTGTCCTAGTCTTCTGGGTTGGAATTTGGTGTGAAGTTCTGTCTCAGTCCACTTCCGTTGGATCTGTAATTCACGGCATCGTCCGAATCCCGAAATCTGCACTTATATCTGAAAGGGTATGGTGGGCAGCTATATAGGGTTTTGCCTTAGTCAAACCCCCACTTTGGTGATTTCCACCTCCATGAATAGCCAAGTTGTATTGTAAAAGTAGTGTGTGTGCAGACCTTGTGTGTGTGCAAGATCCTAAAATGCAAGTAAGCAAACTAGAGCAACCTAGAAAGTAAACCCTAATTGCTTGTAAATGATAATGTAAATGCTCCAAATCAAGATGAAAAGTGATCTAAAGCATGAATACCAATGATATAATGAGGCTTATGCAAAGACATGAAAACAACATGAAATCATACCCAACCCCAAGGGAGGGGTACAAGCCAATCTTCAGTCGATGATCCCCTATTGCTCTTCAATGTCTTCAAAGCCCTAAATGGATGAAATGAAATTGATGAATGCTTGATGGATGGATGTTGAATGTTGTTGAAGTCTTCAAAGATCTGCTCTTTTGCTACATAGAAGGTCCCTGAAACCAAAATTCGGATCCTTTCAAATGAAGAAAGAGAGCTCTTATATATGAAACCCTAGGTCTTAATTTCAACTTTTGGCCGACCTAGAGATTGAATCTTCCGCCAATTTCTTGGGGTTAAGCTTTATTTTATGATTGGATTGTGCTCCTAAAATTTAGGGGAAAATGTTCGGGACCATGTGCACTCCGGGCGCCATGGTCCTGACAACTTTTCACCAAATTTTTAGGATCGTCAGATATGATGATTTTAGAGAGAATCCCGAAGTTATAGGTGATTTTGAGATGTTTTGACCCCCAAAATCAAGCCCCCAAGTTCAAAATAGGACCTAATTAGGGTTTTTGATTAAATGATGTATTGGAGGAATAAAATGAAAGGGGCACACTTTAATGAAAAGGGCCCAACTTTATGATGTAGAAGATGATGAAATAGGACCTTAGACCTAATTAATTTGATTAATTAAGTGCTAAAGGGAAAATGCGATGCAAAGTGCAAAATGTGCCAAGGTGGGTGCTAAACCAAGTGTGAAATTGTACCACCCTAGCAAGTGCGTACAATTTACGATGCTACATTTAGCCCCCACTTTAGCGGTCATATAAACACTACGTGCATATGCAAGCTAAAGTACAGAAAAGTAAACATTATTTGAAAAAGGATATATCCATAAGTCTGTCGAATGAAGCCCCCAGCAGTATCTGCAGTACACAGTTAGGAACCGCACCCTACAAAACACACGTTAGATCACAAAATCACCTAATGCTTACTAAGGAAAGTGATGAAATTCAAGGGTAGCTATATGCCCCCCCTGTTTCGGCTTGCTAATTTTAGTGAGTTGAAACAGGGTATCATGTTTACCACTTCGAATTGTTAAAGAATATTGATGACAAATGCTCACAAGAAGATTTGATATGAGATCAAAAACTAATGGAGAATCATTTGGTAAGAAAGAGGACTAAATCTCAATTCGAACACAACAAAGAGTGTGAGGATTTGAGAGTTCTCTAACACAAGATGAAGGATGTAAATGGAAACAAAATGCAAAGAGAAGAAAATATAAGATAGTTGAAAAGGGATATCTTGTAGTATGTGTAAAGGAGATCCTTAGAGGAGAAGAGATCTTTGTACAAAAGACACCTATCCCTGAGAGGAATTGTCTTAGACAAATACAACATCTTCTAGAATAAGACAAAGAAGAGAATAAGAATGCAATACTTCCTTCTTTTGCGAGGTGAAAGTGATTCTTAATGAAGGATGATGCTCTTTTTAACCCAATTGGGAGAGTGAATTCATTATGGATGTATTTTACCAAGTGCAAAAGAGGTTGTAGTGCAAGAGAGAATCCTTGAACAAACAACAACAAATGCATACAAGGAAAAACATCAAGTAATAAAGTTCACACCATCCACGAAATAGGAAAAAGTGGATCCTTAGATAAAAATAAGGAAAGATCATTGCTTCCCAAGGATAAGGACAATGAGAAGGATTTACACAATCTTCTAGGGAGAGATTTTAGACATAAGCAAAATGTACTACATACTCACATGACTTCATGCAAGCAAGACATTAGTGTATGTAAAATGCTCCTCACAAGAAGTGGGTAGGATAAGAAAGAGAATACACATCTTCTCCCATATCTAGGAAAAGAGGATTCTGAAGAAAAGATGATCAATATTTCCACACTATTAGCCCAAAGGGAAATTTTAACCATAAAAGGAAGAGATGTATGAAATCACTCTTGTCCCCATAGGAACAAGAGATAACATAGAAAATTAGGCTATTATGTTGCTTCAAAAATATGATTGCACTTGAAATTGTACCATCATGAATGACAATGAGCCCCCAGTAAATGAGCTACCAATGTCACATAATGATGAGCAACATAATAGCCATTAATTTTATTTAAAGACATGATAGACTGAATGAGGTATTTGAATATGACATGCTGAATGCTCAACTATAAGTGAGATCAAAAACATGTATAAAATGATAAAAATTGAAGAAGAAAAGTCACAAGAAATCTTAGAAGAGGGATGAGTGTAATTTATTAGAGCCTTATCCTTGGAGGAAAGGACTTTATGATGAATAGGAGATAAAGATTCATAAGTGGATTTAGAAATTTGAGGGGATTCATAAAGAGATTTGTTCATCGCCAAGATTTCCTTATGAGGGGAATGAGAGTTGATAGAAGTAGAAGATGATTTAGTTGAAGTGAGATCATCATCACTACTAAATATAGCATTCACATTGAGAGATGGTCTTTTAGATGCTTTGGTGGGCTTAGAAAGATTATATCCAAGTCCAAATGAATATTCATGCATGTTATGTTCTAAGGGAACTTTAATTCCTTGTTCATTTGTGCCACAACCATTTCCACTATAGCCACTCTTAGCCAAAATGTGAAAACCACGACCATGAAGGGATGCTAAATCAAAGAGGGACGGTGATGCCTCATAGGTCTCAGTGCTATTTGTATTAGAGGAAGATGTTGAAGAGTTATTTGAATTGGAGGTAGCCACAAAGTTGTTACTGAATTGCTTAGACAAAGTGGGATTCTCTTTAGTTTCTTCCTTAGATTTTCCCTTCTCAATCTTAGGCACTCTATATTCTCCTACAAAAGTAGGGTTAAAGTCTAAAGATCCCCAATCATCATCCAAGAGAGCCTTTTCAGGAGAAAAGATATCTTTGGGAGAAGATTCAAATTGAGTAGAAGGATCAAGAGTACTAGAGGGGGCAAAATCCTTAAAGGAAGTAGATGCATTTGAAGTGGTAGAAGGATTGGAAGTAGTTGAACAAGAAGATCCAATTCGTAATGGTTCTTGAAGATTAGTATCAGCTAGCAAGGTGTATGCTATATTGTCATAAATGAATTTGACTCACCCATGCAAAGTTGAGGGGACAGCTTGCATACTATGAAGCCAAGGTCTCCCTAATAGAAGATTGTAAGTCAAATTACCAGAGATGACATGAATAGGTGTAGGTAAGGTAACAGGACCTACTGCAATAGGTAAAATTATGATACCCAAACATTCTTTACCAACATTATCAAAGCCTCGAATAGAAATAGAAGAAAGTTTAATGAGAGAATGATCCACATTAAGCTTGTCCAATAAATCAATACTACAAACATTAAGGCTAGATCCATTGTCCACAAGGGTTCGTCTTATAGCACTTTCATTGATAATGACTACAATCATAAGAGGATCATATTGATTTTGAATTTCATGAGAAGGTAACTCATCTTGTGTGAACACAATTTGAGCTTTGGGTTTGCTTGTAGAATCAATCAGGGAAGCCATGTTATTATTATTATTATTAGGTGTCACTGCAGGTGGGACATCTAAATTTTTTAAAGCATCTTGTAACATCCCATGATAGGCAGGTGAAGTTTGAACTAAATCCCAAATAGAAATCTTTGCTAGAGTAGTTTTAAGTTGTTCAATAAGATCATAGTCCTTACTAAGCATTTGTGAAATACGAGGAACTTGAGGAAGAATAGGTTGGGAAGGAGGAAGTGAAGTTGGGATAACTGGAGGAGGATTAGGTTGCCTATTGTTTCTTGTGTTATAGATATGAGAAACCACATTATAACTCTCTCTAGTCAGTTGCTTAGCATACTCATAAGGGCTCTTAGTAGAATAACCTCCTTGCACAGTAATAATAGGTTTCTTAGGAGTACAAAAAGAATCATTAGCATAACCACCTTGAACCACTAAGATAGGCTTAGTTAAAGGTTGATAATTTTGAAAAGGACAAGCACCTTGGACAGTGAAGAGAGGTTTGTTAGGTGTTTCATTCACATGTATCAAATTGATTGAGGATGGTTTAGAGGAATGAACAAAAGTGTTGGAAGAATTATTAATAGTCTTCTCTTGCACTAAAATTTTATCACAGATTAAATCAATTTTAGGAGAGAGACAAGGGGTAGGCATTGATATTCTAGTAGGAAGAGTAATACTAGGAAAGGTCATATCATCCTCTATCATCAAAGGATCTACATGGGGAATAAAATCTCTAGGAGAAGGATCAACATTACTCTCTAAAGTCTCACTTTTGAGAGGGAGATCTTTGAAAGAGATGTTAACCATCTTGCTTTGAACTAGGGTATCCTTATGAGTAGAACCAAGTTGAGGAGAGGGAGATGCTTTATTTTTAGAGGGAGAATAATTGAGATTCAAGGAAGGTGAGAAACTATCAAGGGAGTTTTCAATCTTGATTTCATCCCCTTTGGCTAGGGTTCTCTCATGGGGTAGAGGATAATCTACACCTTCTTCTAATGGTTCATCCCAAATAGTGAAGTGATTGAAAGGAATGTTTGAAGTATTGTCAATTTCAGGAGAGGAGATAACATTGTTTATTAATTCCTCATCCTTAGGAGGGAGATCATTAATAGATGTGTTAAACTCATCCTCTTTCCTCAAAATATGTTCAATATGATCTTTAGGGGAGAGAGAATTAAGTAAATTGCTTATTATTTCATCTTCTTTCTCTAAGGGATACTTATGGGTAAGACCAACTTTAGGAGAAGGGTAAGCGTTTATCATTAATTCATCATCTCTAGTGGGAATTTTGTTGGAAAAGGAAATGCCATCACTAGGAAATGTAGGGATAATGTCATCTTCTTGCACAAAAGGATCCTCATGAAGGGAGTGTTTTTTAGGAGCAACAAAGTCATCAAGGGCATCATCCAACAAAGCATGATCATATCTATTAAAAGGTTTATCTTTTGATTCAAAAGGAGACATCTCTTCATAGAGGGGATCATTGAAAATAACCATGTTACAAGATTTAGTGGAAGAGTTGATAGGAATGTACCCTTGAGAGGAATCATTCGACTTATCTTTCTCATCACAACGAAATGGCATAGTAACATTTTTTATGAGTTTTTGGTAGAATGAAGGTTGGGTATATTTAGGGTTCAAAAACTCATCCAAAGCTTCATCTAATTCATCTTGGCTATACTCATAATCAACATAACTGCATACATCGTCATAAATATGAACATCTTGCAAATAAAAATCTGACATTTTGAAATAAAGATTGCATAAAACTTAAACACACAATGCAAAGAAACAAAGAAACACACTCTCTTTTTTTTTCTTTTTTTTTTAAATTGAAAGTGAAACTTAAATGACACACACTAAATCTAGATCTAGATCTAACAAATGCAATGCAAGAGAAAGCAATAATAAGATTCATGTCGGGTTCACCAAAATGTGTAGGGGAAAAAGCGAGACTAGGCTAACATACCCTAATCCTACCTTTTGACACACATTGTGGAATACGAAAGAGCCTAGAGGTATCACACAATTGGCTACTTATTTTTGTGGAAGAGAGAGCCACGGGCTACCTATTAGGGTTTCTATTCCTTTGTTGTAATTGAAAGATAGAATGATGCAAGTTCAATTCCTAACCCCAAAGTGCAAGTATGAACTAATAACGAGATTGCAGAATTAAGATTACACAATGGAAAGCTATAAACACAAGGACAAGATAAGAATGCAGATGTGTACTCGGAGTTAAAATCTGAGTGAAAATATTCAAGACGGGGGCGCGGGCGCCACTGTCCTGATTCTGCCCCTGAAACTGCTCCTGAAACTGTTGTTTTGCCACCTGAAAAGCTGTCTGAAACTTGTTGTCTGACAGAAGGACCAGGGTGCCCCACGCCCCTGTCCTGGTCTTCTGGGTTGGAATTTGGTGTGAAGTTCTGTCTTGGTCCACTTCCGTTGGATCTGTAATTCGCGGCATCGTCCGAATCCCGAAATCTGCACTTATATCTGAAAGGGTATGGTGGGCGGCTATATAGGGTTTTGCCTTAGTCAAACCCCCACTTTGGTGATTTCCACCTCCACGAATAGCCAAGTTGTATTGTAAAAGTAGTGTGTGTGCAGACCTTGTGTGTGTGCAAGATCCTAAAATGCAAGTAAGCAAACTAGAGCAACCTAGAAAGTAAACCCTAATTGCTTGTAAATGATAATGTAAATGCTCCAAATCAAGATGCAAAGTGATCTAAAGCATGAATACCAATGATATAATGAGGCTTATGCAAAGACATGAAAACAACATGAAATCATACCCAACCCCAAGGGAGGGGTACAAGCCAATCTTCAGTCGATGATCCCCTATTGCTCTTCAATGTCTTCAAAGCCCTAAATGGATGAAATGAAATTGATGAATGCTTGATGGATGGATGTTGAATGTTGTTGAAGTCTTCAAAGATCTACTCTTTTGCTGCATAGAAGGTCCCTGAAACCAAAATTCGGATCCTTTCAAATGAAGAAAGAGAGCTCTTATATATGAAACCCTAGGTCTTAATTTCAACTTTTGGCCGACCTAGAGATTGAATCTCCCACCAATTTCTTGGGGTTAAGCTTTATTTTATGATTGGATTGTGCTCCTAAAATTTTGGGAAAAATGTTCGGGACCATGTGCACTCCAGGCACCATGGTCCCGACAACTTTTCACCAAATTTTTAGGATCATCGGATATGATGATTTTAGAGAGAATCCCAAAGTTACAGGTGATTTCGAGATGTTTTGACCCCCGAAATCAAGCCCCCAAGTTCAAAATAGGACCTAATTAGGGTTTTTGATTAAATGATGTATTGGAGGAATAAAATGAAAGGGGCACACTTTAATGAAAAGGGCCCAACTTTATGATGTGGAAGATGATGAAATAGGACCTTAGACCTAATTAATTTGATTAATTAAGTGCTAAAGGGAAAATGTGATGCAAAGTGCAAAATGCGCCAAGGCAGGTGCTAAACCAAGTGTGAAATTGTACCACCCTAGCAAGTGCATACAATTTACGACGCTACAGATATAATGTAAGCAAGTAATTTCCCTGATGTCACTCCGAATGCACACTTTTTAGGATTTAGACGGAGCTTAATTTTTTCTCTTCTATCTAGTATGAGGCCTAGCTCTTGAATATGTTTGGATCTCTTCATGGTCTTTACTAAAGTTTCATCAACATAATTTTCCATATTTTTATGCATCATATCATGAAAGATAGTAGTTACTGCTCTTTGGTAAGTTGCTCCTGCATTCTTTAGCCCAAATGGCATGATGTTCCAACAAAAGGTTCCCCATGCACAGATGAAAGTTATCTTTTCTTGATCCCCAGGAGCTATTTTGATTTGATTATAACTAAGGAATCCATCCATCAATGAGTACATCTCATATCCAGCAGTCATATCCACTATAATATCAATGTTAGGCAATGGAAAATCATCTTTCGGACATGCTTTGTTGAGATCCCTGAAGTTTGTGCAAACCCTAACAAATTTGTCTATTTGATATAGGTACTATGTTTGAAATCCATTCTGCATAGTCTATGTCTTTGATAAATCAATCTTTTAACAATTTTTCTAGCTTAGCCTTAACTAGCAGTGCCACATAAGGGTGCATCTTACGGAGTTATTGCTAGACAAGTTTAACTCCTAGTGTAATAGAAAGATGGTGCATGATAAGATTAGGATCTATGCCTAGAATATTAGTGTATGTCCGTGCAAAGTTGATCTTCTTTTCTAAAAAGAGATTGATGAAATCTTTTAACTCTTCTGCTGATAATGATTGAGCTAAGTGGATGATATGTGTTGTCTCTTGACTCCCAGTATTTACTGGCTGAGTTGTTTTAATCAATATAGAAGACCTTTCCTGGAAGTGACTTGGGAGTATATCAAGCATATCACCTTCAGGTGCCTCAGAGAGGTTTTCACCCTTAGGTACGTCTTTTATTTTCTATATTTTTTATTCTGACACTGCCACAATGACGTTTTCACCATCAGATCTTTTATTTTTATTTTTTTTATTTTTTCAACTAAGATACTTGATATCTGTTTTAGTCATGTTCTGACTTTTTTTGCTGGTGGAAGAGTCCATTGGTTCAACTACATTAAGGTAGTAGGCTAACGTGTAGTCATTGGAAAATATAGGTACATTCATAGGTTGGTTTTGGAGACTACAGTCAATTAGTTCAGGATGCACCAAGGATAAAGTTTGAACAAGTTCAAGGGAGTTCACAGTATTATCATCATAACTTCAGACCGACAAGTTGAGTTCCAGAAGACTACCTTGCATAAATGTCTTGAGACTAGGAAGAGTTATAGCATGATCATTAAAGTGCACATTAATATTTAGTTGACCAAATCCAATAGACCTACTTCTAGTATCGTTTTCTATGCCAGACTGGACTACATATCGTGGTTCGACAGTAACAAGATCAGTAGATAGATTCCCGACATCTATGACAGAGGAGTAAGAGTTTGATGTTGAATAGGTATTATCATAAATAGGACTGTTGTCGGAGCCATCAAAGTCATAAGAGGAAGTTTCTGACTCATCTTCAAGTGATTGAGTGAATGTATGTATAGTGTCAACACCTACATCTTTGATGTTGCAAGTTCCTTCATGATCTGGTTCATTTATCACTTGTATCTGACATACCTGTTGAAATAACCTTGATGGCTCTGTGAATCTCTATCTTCTACTCCATTCAGCTTCTTCTGGACTAATAACTGGTTCTATTTCTATAGCTTCCAATTCTTCTTGTGTAGTTTCATACCTGATTTGTTTTGTCTTATTAGAGGGAGATATAGTAGGTGAAGAATTTTCTCATCTTCTTCCTTATTTCATCTTTTGTTAATAGTCTTCTTGTCTTTTTATTTTGATTTCTTCTATCTCTATTAGTAGTTTTAAGCGTATAATCTCTTGTGTGTCATCTTTGATATCATTGGACTCTTCTAGACTTTATGTACTAGATGTATCTGAGAGATAATCTGGACCCCATTCATACTCGTTTGAGTCAGTTCCTGAATCATCTACTTGTTGTCTACCAGTGTATGTAACTAGGATTTTCAGTGGTGCAAACAATTCTTTGATTCTTTCTACCTCTTTTCTCATATCCTCTAGGACTTCTACTCCTTCTAGTGTTGTAGCTGATACTATTGGAACTTGAGTACCGATTGTTTCCTCTCTCTTGATTTCTAGTTCTTCTTGTTCTTTTTCATACTCTTCTTGAGTCTATTGAGTGTTTACTTCCTATGATGTTGAAGGTCTTTTTCCTCCACTTAGACTGATAATGGGAAGTATGTTTCTGGTCTGATGTCTTTCCTGGATTGTATCCCAGTCCAGCTTTATCATTTGTAGACTTACTTTGTAGATGAATAGGTTCAATAATACCTTCTTGATTTTTTCCCAAAGGACCAGTACCTAAATATCCCATGTGTTGAATCATTTTATATCATGGACCATATTGTGTCGAAGAAATCTCACAATGTCTCACTTCTTTGTTTTCACTATCTTCTTTGAAAATCCATTTGAGAACAGCATCCTCTTCTATTTCATCTGCAAGGGAAGTATAGGATTATACAAAGAGACCATCATATATGACATTTGGAGTGGAAGTTTGTCGTTTCATAACCTCTAATGGTTTTCCTGACTGTCTTGGTGATGGAGGAAGAGAGATTAGTGAAAAAACTGGTTCTATTTTGTATCCATACATGCCACTATTTGTGATTTTCAATTTCCTTTCTAAGTCCTTCATCAAGGTTTCTGAATTTTCAGCTGTAGAGGTTGCTATATTATGAGGCACAAAGGTATCAGCAATCTTTGTCAATGCATTACAGGGGGAGTTTGTATCAGCAAGAATATTGACTTCAACTCCGTTATAAGGAAATTTTAAGCATTGATGATATGTAGATGGAACTGCCTTCATTTCGTGAATCCATGACTTGCCCGGTAAGATTTTGTATGAAAGAGGGAGATCAAGCACTTGATTGGTAATAGTACTATACCTTTAGAGGTTCTTTCTTCTTCATCATAAGCTTTGATTGTTATTTTCTTGGCTGGATCAATGACATTTTTAGAGAAGCCCAGCTGTGTAAGCAGATTATAGGTACAAATATGCAACCCAGTGCCTCCATCTATCAAAACACGTTTAACTCGATGTTTATGGATCATAGCTTCAATGTGCAATGGCTGGCTATGTGGTTGATTCAGTGAGTTGTCATATTCTTCAAAGAAAGTGAGATAATGAGGTGAAGTCAAGTGACCTACCATAGATTGAAACTGATCGATATCTAAATCTTTTGGGACATTAGTAGTGAGAAAAACTTTGTCCAGGATATCTTTATGAGCAGAAGAGATTTTGAGCAATTCAAAGATGGAGATTTGAGCTTTCATTCTTTTCAATTGTTCAACAATGTTATAACCAGGAGAGAATGATGAAGCCAGTCATTTGGATTTAGCCATGGTTGTATCTGTTTGTCTGTTCGAAGAAGTTAGTAGGTTTCATGTTGTTTGAGTAGGAGTTGAAGAACTAGCTCCTTGGAGAGTGACTTTATTTTGAGTGCGGGTCACAACATTTGCATTTTGTGATTTGTTTTGTTTATCTTTGATTATGATCACATTGTAATATTCAGGTTGGGAAGACTCAATCATGTTGATCACATTGGCATTGCTAGTATAGGTGTAATTGACTTTGGAACATCCTTCTGAATTTGAAGAATCACCTTGTTCATAAATAGGTAAGGGGACTTTAAAAGCTTTGTGATCAATATTAGTTGTGTGATTTCCAACAACAATTTTGCCAGCGTCAATGAGATCTTGAATCTCATGCTTGAGCTTCATGCAGTTGTTTTTGTTATGACCTTTGTTTCAATGGTATTTGCAGTATTCGTTCTCTCTCCACCATTTTGGTTTGACTTTGGGATCATATGGCCTAGAATTGTCTGGTAAGGTTATCAGATCATTTGTCAATAAAGTTTTGAAAGCAGATTCGTATGATTCTTCCAGAGTAGTCAAGTCGCATTTAGGTTTTGAAAGCCAAGGTTTCTCTTTAGACCATTCTTTTACTTTCTTCAAAGGATTTTCTATTGCAGCTTCAGCTGCTTTGAGTGCTTGTGTGCCACTAGCCAGATTAAATATCATGGATTTTGATTTTTCTTTAACAGTGTCTACCACTCCATCATTGACAACGTTTTTATTGTTGTCTTTGCCATATTTCCAATATTTGTTCTTTTCTTTGGAACTAGAACCTTGATGTGTTTCTTTCTAGAGTGAGATATCTCCTTTCTTTATAAGCACATCTTCCATTGTAAAGGCACAGTCTATTATTTTGTTGAATGATGGGTATACTTGCATTTGGATGCTATATTTCAATTCAGGGATCAAGTTGTTGATGAAGATATCCATCTTCTCAGAATCTGGAATAGGCCGTGAATATCTAGAGAACATCTTTCTCCATCGTTGGAGGAAAGTGAGAAAGGGCTCTCTTGTTTTCTATTTGGTATTGCAAAGCTCTTTCATAGTGACTGGGTGACGAATGTTATAGGAGTATTGTTGTAAAAAAAATTGGATTAATTCTTCAAAAAAAATTATTCCCATAGGTAGGCTCAAGAATCATTCCATAGCTTGCCCTCTTAAACTTCTCAGGAAAAGGCGCATGAGATAGGTTTGTTTGTGCATGAACTCCATACATAAAGCACAAAATTATCTGACATGGTCTTCAAGATCTGAGTTGCCATCATATTTGTCAAATTTTTGAATCTCCACTTGTGAAGGAAATGAAGGCATGTAAAGGTTTTTATCAAATGGAAATAGGCATATCGTGTCCACAGAATATTATTTTGATGATTTATCCTTGTTTTTCAGTTCTGTGATCTCAGTCTGTAACGCTTGTAATTGTTTTTTTACCATTTCTAAGGGTGTCTCTTCCTCTTTAGTGATGAGGGCCTCAACGTTATAACCAGTAGGAAGTTTAGCGCCTTTCTTTGCTAGTTCTAGAAAATAGTCTTCTTTTTCTCTAGCCATGATAACCTTCATCGTTTTTTGGAAATCTTTATCCTTTTGATATTTATGAATATTAGTTTTGGTAGGTTCAGAGGCTTCAGATTCATCTCATGAGGAATCACTTTCAGTAGCCTGGATACTGAGATCATCATTAGCATTGTGGTTAGCATCTTGTCTTTCTTGTTTTGTTCCAGATATGGTGGGAGACAAGGGTTGATCATAAACTGGTATATCTGATGATGAAGGTTTATTAATAACAGGGTCCTCTACATAAAATGGATTATCCTAATATGAAAAGGATGGTCCTTTGCCTTTGTCATCTTTCTTACAAGAACTTATGGTTTGAGTAGGCATTTTTATTGACTGATGTGACCTAAAGTTGTTTGTGATGCAGAAGTCAAGATCAAATTTGAAGCTAGTTGTTTGTTTAACGTATTGATTGAGAGAAGAAACCAAGATTTAGTCTAGTTTCAGGAAAGATCTATCCCATGTAAGACATGATCTAAGTTACCTAGTTTGATTTGAGAGAAGTGACTAAGACTCAATCTGGTTTCAGGAACGATCTATCTTGTGTAAGACGTTATCTAAGTAACTTAAGTTTGATAAATGGTTGATTGAACTAGCTAAAAGATGATCGACAAAATTGTGCAACACAATGGCAGAAGTACACTGTTTAGATTTGTTTATGCTCAAGATGATGATAACCAATTTTAAGCTTTCTATAGACTATTTTTAGGCAGTTTTGATTGTTTTGGACTGACAAAATCAGATATTTGTATGATAGGGTTTACAAGACCAAATGACAGTTTAATAGCTTCAGGACGATGAAAACAATATTTCGTATGAGTTGTTATCTAGGTTCGTACGACAGGTGGGTATACCTCAGACGACAAACTAATGAATGTGATGTTTTATCGGATGACATAGGATCAAGACTCAAATGATACTTCCCTAAGCAGGATGATAGTTTATCAGATTTCGTACGACACAAAATTGAGACTCAGAAGACAAACTATAAGGCTTGATGAATTTTTGTACGAAAATAGTTATTTAGCAGGACGATAAATCAGAAGACCCGTACAACAGTTTACTGGACAGAGACAAAATTTTGACAGACAGAGTTTTCAATGACTGACAATGACCAGTTTTGAGATGGACTGAGTTTTTGATAGCTGATGTAGATTAGTTTGTGACATGGACAGATTTTTAATGACTAAGGTAGACTATTTTTTGATATGGACAAAGTTTTGACCACTAAAATAGACTAGTTTTTCATACGGATAGAGTTTTGACCATTGAGTTGTTTATTGTTTTCTCCAGTTTTGGTATTCCAGTTTCAGTTTTAGGGATGAAAACACAGTAAACACGGAATATGTATAATAACTTCAATCATAGCATGCTAACCCTATAGAAATTGGTGAGAGAAGAAAACCTTTTCTTGCAAACTCAGGTACACACCCAATAGCTAATCAGAATGCAATCGTTGAGTCTCATGCAATGGATTCTCAACACTATATTAGTCGACTCCAAATGTTGATGGGGGCACAAAATGGCAAGCATCTTAGGAGAGTTACTATCTCTTTTGCACAAAGATTATCCCCCCTTTCGGAGGTGAACCGGGTAGCCTCTATCTTATAGTTCTTAGTCAGGAATTTCATTCAAAATTACCCCTTGAAGTCACACAAGCATGATTGAGGCCTATAGCCCAACAAGGTACCAAAACAAGTTGTAGTCACGTAAACATGATTGAGACCGTGAGACCCTCCAAAATGTTCAATATGAGAGATCTCAAAGAGAAAACTCAAATAATCCCGTCCTCTGAGACTTTAATCAACCAGAGGCCTATTTATTATAGTGAGTTAGAATACCCAGGTCCGATTGTACTCAATTGGGTCATTCTCACAGGGTGATTACTTTTTCCCACTGTGACAGGCCCGCTAAAGGTACACAAATCTCAAACTTAGAAAAAGCCTCAAGGATGTGGATTTCTGATTGTCTATGCAGATAAGAGCATACTCTTCTACCTCTCAGAATTTTCTTAAAACATGAAAGATAGATTTGTTCATTAACCAGATAGCAATTTAGGTGCCTAAAAATGAATTTAAAGAATACACAATGTTTACTCGAATCTCCTCAGGCAACCTGCAAAGACAACGAATCAGTAGTCATATTGTCTTTGTTTGACAAGCATATTCTTCGACAAGCATTTTGCAAAAAAAATTGATTAGGCTATAAAAAAATCCTCAAACAAATGAACACCAAGCCAGGGTCAGCGTTAGTATGATCAAAATTGAATAAGAAAACCTGCAGAATGAAATCTGCTTTTAACCCAAAAACACAGAATATCGTACGACGATTCTCACCGAGTCGTACGATAATTCGTATGAGATCGCATGATATTTGTAGTTTGTCATTCGGGCATATGGAAAATCTCGTACAAGATTCACAGTAACTGTACAAACAAAAATCCGAAAAAATAAAAATCTGAAAAAATAAGAAAAAGTTAGTCTTCGAGACTGAAAAGATGCAGTCTTCTGCCCCACGATGGGTGCCAGAAATGCGTGTGTGAAAAGTGAAATAAGTATCTGTAAATTGTTAAACATAACACTTCAATTAAGTCATTACATGTATGGTTAGACAGATATAAGCATGAATAATAAAACCATCACAAATCGACCAATTGCCTTCTAAAAGATGCGAGTATAGACTTGCTCTCAGATTTGTATAAGCAATACCAGTGACTAGACTACACCAAGACGAAAGATTTAATCTATATGAGGATTATATTAAGCTAAATGGATGCAATATTATGTTAGATGGATGAATAGTAAGCTATATGAATTCAAGAAATCATAATTGAACTAAATATGCAAAAAGTTAAACTAAGATGCAATAATCTCAAAAAAGCAATCACAATATCTTCAATGACTCCAGAGCAAAAACTGTATAATAACAATAAATCTCCAAGGTATTTTGAATGAGAGATGAAGGTTGAATTTATAGAAAATCACAAGAGACCAACGGTCAAGATCGATTAGCAATGAGCGGTTGAGATTATTCAAGAAAAAGCACAATTTAGGATAATTGAAATAATTGAGAGATCAGATTCAGTTAACCTTGAGATAGATTCCAATTATAGTTTGATTGAAATGCATTCATATTATAAGTTCTAGTTTGCATTGGAGATAAAATTCAATTAATTCCATGCACTTGAGATAAAAATAGGTAATTCCATGCATATTTCTTTGATTTATTCAAGAAAAGAGTCTTTTCAATGCAACTGAATTTATTTTCTCAAAAGCTTTGAGTTCCAATTTTAGAGAATGATTAATAATTCATTTAATTATTTTTCTGATTTCAAGTTCCCAATTTAGAAGAAGAAATAATATCTCAAGTTTTATTTCTCTCTCAATTCAATTCTTTATTCTATTTTCAATTTAACTCTTTCTTTGCATATTGATTCCTCTTTTGTAATAAATTAATTCTTTTTTTGTGATTAAATGGCAAATTTATTAATTAATTAAATATGCTAGGATATTTAATAAATTAAATAGGATAATTGATCAAAATGATTTTCTTGGAATGATTTAATTAATTAAATAAATATTTAATTAATATAGAATAATTCACTTGCCATGTGATATTTAGTGATTGAAGAATTAATTAATTGTGTGCTCAAAGTTGATTTAATTGTCTTTGGTTAGGACCTTGGTGATGTTGTCGAGATTAGGGGCCCATGGTTTAGGTGACCATTTTTACGGTATTACAGTAGTTATCTTGGCAACCACCAAATTAAGACACTACATGTTAACGCACGAGGTACAACTTATTGCCAAGATAGATCCACTCAAGTACCTACTCAGCAAGGCAACATTGACAGGCCGCTTGGCCAAATGGGTTATGATTTTGAGTGAATTTGATATTGAGTATGTAGAACGCAAAGCTATCAAGGGACGGGTTATTACAGATCAGTTGGCTGATGCACCACTCAAAGGCGACCATCCTCTTATTTCCAACTTTCTGGATGAGGAAATTTTCCTGATCACAGCTATACAACCTTGGAAGCTATATTTTGATGGCTCATACACTAGACATGGATTGAGCCAAATATTATTTTTATCACACCTCAAGGTGACATCATCCTGAAGTCATATTGGCTCACTTTCCCATGCACAAATAATATAGCAAAATATGAGGCCTTGATCACAGGGCTCAGATTGGCCATACAATGGAATCTAAAAGAGCTACAAGTATATGGAGATTCTCAGCTGGTCATCTGACAAGTCACTGATGAATACCAAACAAAGGATGATAAGCTCATGTCATACAAAAAGGATGGTGGATAGTTTCAAAGAATCATTTACAACTATCACATTTGAGCAAGTACCAAGAGATCAAAATCGAGTTGCCAATGTAATGGCTACAATAACATCTCTCTTGTATCTTCCATAAAATTTGACACGCTGTGACTTCTTGGTAGAACAACTTTGGATCCTCGCTTATGATATCCCTGAATCTGAAATGATATGTCACCTTACCAGTTCCGACTCCCCATGGTACAGTGTATTTTTCACTTACCTACGTGACCACACACTTCCCCCTAACCAATACAACAACCAATGAAAAACCTTTATTTGCCAAACCGCTAGATACACCATCATTATCGAAACCCTCTACAGCTGAAGTCTTGATGGTACTCTCCTTTGATGTTTGGAACAAGATGAGATAACAAAAGCCTTGGAAGAGGTACATGAAGGAATTTGTGGAGCTCACTCAAGCGGTCCTTCACTAGAAAAGAAAATCATGCGAGTCGGATACTATTGGCCCTCCATGGAAAAAGACTCCTACTACTTTGTCAGAAAGTGAAAGAAATGCCAAGTTCACGGAGATCTAATACATGCCCTAGCACGGGAATTACAACCTATCATAACACCATGGCCCTTTTATCAATGGGGACTTGACCTTGTGGGTAAAATCCATCCATCTTCATCCAACGGTCATAAATTTATCATTACCACCACAGAATACTTCACCAAGTGGATTGAAGTCGTTCCACTCACCCAAGTCACCAGCAAGCAGATTGCCTCATTCATCCTCAATTACATCATTTTCTGGTATGGTGTACTCATGTCCATCATCACAGATAATGGGCTCCCTTTCAAAAATCAAGATGTTCGTGAACTCTAAGAGAAGTTTCATATCCAACACCATTTTTCCACCCCATATTACCCACAAGGCAATGGTCAAGCAGAAGAATCTAATAAGAATATATTGAGGATCCTCAAAAAGATAGTCAATGATGTTGGTTGTAATTGGCACATTCATTTAAATCCATCTTTATGGGCATATCAAACTAGCATTTGAACCCCTACAGGCGCAACTCCCTACTCACTGGTTTATGGAGCATAAGTCATCTTGTCTATTGAGGTCGAATTACCATCTCTATGGGTCTCCTTGCACAATCTAATAGATGATGAAGAATACAAAGTCTCACGTCTTTAGGACTTGGAACTGCTTGATGAAAAGCGGCAAGCTTCCTACAACCACCTAAAATCCTATCAGTAGCACATGAGAAGAAGCTACAATCATCGGGTCAAACCTCGCACATTTGAAGTAGGAGATCTTGTTCTCAAAGAGAATCCTCGCAATCAACTGAACAGAGAACACCAAGGCAAATTTGAATCCAATTGGCTGGGTCCATATGCCATCACTGTCATCTTCGGGTCTGGGGCATATCAGTTAGCAACTTCAAAAGGAGAACCACTACTAGATCCGATCAATAGTATGCATTTAAAAAGGTTTCATACATAAGTTGTATAGAGCGTCAGGCTCCTCCAATATCTGGAAATACCAAAAACATTCAGAAAACAGTCCTAAACAAAATACAAAAAATACAAAAAAATCAAGAAAATAGTAAAGAAAAATCATTCATCCAAACAACGAAAACCACTCTGGTGGCACCTTGGGTAAGTATGGTGGTGAAAACCTGGTAAACATGCACCATTCGTAAAGGCTATGGATCCATTGTCTTTTAGACTTGTTGCGATCACATCCATTCATCCATCATTTATACCATGGCTTGTTATTGATCTGCAATCAGGGTTGTTACTTCATGTGTCCCACGTCACGCTTTCATAGAGACATCTAACTAGGGGCAATGTTCTTAACCTACCGATGGAAGTGGATTCTCCATTGCTTGTGATACATTGAGTTGCTCATTCAAAAATGTCTTGATATAATAGCACAAACATTCAAAAATATCAACATCAATCAAAAACATTTCAAAGTATATTATTCCTTGTACATACACATCACAAAAGACACAAAACAACATTTTGAGTTACTCAAACCATGACCACCTATCAAATCAACCAACCAATAAAAACATCTGCGCACAACCGTCTTCACAAGGATGCATCCTTCCTCACAAACAAGAACCTTTGAACTTAACAGATTGGTTCAACGAAGGAAAGGTTCAACTATCAATTTTCATGACTTACCAAAATGGGACCGAAAGACTAAGATGATTTTGACCACGACTGCGAGAGATTTTCAAAGCGATATAAATCCCACAAAAATAAAATTTACAAAGGGGATCAAATGTAGAATACGAGGGTAACAAAACCTATACCAAATTGAAACCTAATTGAATTGTAATACTAACTCAAATCCTAATTCAATATCAATCCTAAAACTAACTATAATTGAACAATAACCCTAAGTCTAGTATTTATCCTACTATTTTAACCCTAATAATAAGCTAACATTAACCCCTAACCCTAATATAAATATTATTGAACCCTTATGACAACCCAACCCTAACTATAATTAAAGCCTATATAAAACCTGAACCCTTACCCTAACATAACCTTAACTATAAACCCAACCTAAGGTTGATCCTCTCCCTAATCTAGACCTAGTTGAACCCCAACCCTAATTTTCTCTTTATGCTAACAGAACCTAAAACCCTAATAAAACCTTAATGCTAATTATTATAGAATCCTATGCCTAACACAATGCTTTATTAATAAACCCTAACCCTATTTGAATCCTAACACTAAATCTAACCCTAATTGAAATGTAATACTAATCGTATTCATAATTGAACCCCAGCTCTAACCCTAACACCAATTTTACTTGAACTCTAACCCTTGCCTTAAACATTATCCTACAATAATAACCATAAGTGTAGCCTAACCTTTACCCTAAACCTAATATTACCATAATTGAATCTTAATTATAACCTAACCTTAAACTTAACTCTAGCCCTAGAATTAAATCCTACCTAAAACATAAACCCTAATATAACCATGATTGAACCCTAACCCTAAGTGAAATGTAATCCTAATTGAATTGTAGCCCAAACCCTACCCATAATCAAACTCTAATCCTAATTAGCTCTAACCCTAACTCTATTCAATTGTTGCATAAGCTTAACTCTATCTCAACATATTTTATCCTATGTGATAGTAACCATACTCATAACCTAACATTAACCCTAACCATAACCTAACCTAACCTTAACCCTAACCCTAATCTAAATGTTATTGAACCCTAATGATAACCTAACCCTAACCATAGTTAAACTCTATCTTGAATCTGAACTCTAACCCTAAAGTAACCTTAACCCTAAACTCAACCTAACCTTCATCATATCCCTAATCTAAACCAATTGAACCCCAACCCTAATTGAATCTTTATGCAAATATAACCCATAACCCTGACCTTAAAACCAAGCTTTATTATAAAACCATAACCCTATTTGAATCCTAATACTAACTCTAACCCTAATTTAATTGTGATACTAACTATAATCCTAATTGAACCCTAGCCCTAACCTGAACACTAATTATAATTGAACCTCAACCCTTACCCCAAGCATTATCTTATGATAATAATCCTAATTGTAGCCTAACCTTAACCCTAAACCTAATCTTACCATAATTGAAACCTAACCATAATATAACCCTAAACATAACTCTAACCCTAGAATTAAACCTTGCCTCCAACTTGAATCCTAATTTAACAATAATTAAACTCTAACCTTAAAAATAAACCTAACCCTACCTAAATCCTAATTAAATTATAGCCCAAGCACTAACCCTAATTGAACTCTAAACCCAACCTAAACTTAACTAACCCTAGAATTAAATCTTATCTCCAACATGAACCCTAACCTAACAATAATTAAAGCCTAACCCTAAACATAACCTTAACCCTATTTGAACCCTAATCCTAATAAAATTTTAGTCTAAACCCTACCCATAATTGAACTCTAGTCTTATTTAACCCTAACCCTAATGTAATTGACTTGTAACCCTAATTTTAAACCTAATTGAACTCTAGTATTAACCCTAACTATAATTAAACCCTCACTATAATCAAATACTAACAATAATTGAACCCCTAGTCTAACCAAAAGAGTTCCCTCTAATTGAACCCTAACCCTAATTGTGCTCGAGCCATAATGTTAATTAAAGTATAATTTAAACCCTAGCCATAATTTAACCTTATTCATAAATTAAATAATTAAGGTTGAGAAAGAGTAAGGGTTATAATGCTATTATTAATTATATACTCTTCTTTAATATAAAATACTATCGTTATCTTAATCTATAATACATAATAATTTAATATGATTATAATATAATTAAATGAAAATCCCATTCTAGTAATAATATAATATTATATATGGTTGGAGTAAAATTATAGAATAATTATAATATAATAATATTATTATATTTTACTATAATTCAATTTAATAATACAATACTATATAAATATATATTGACTTATTTAATGTCTTCCATGTTGCACTGAGACTGCCACTAACCTATATATATTTAATTCTATAATATATATAAAATACGCCATGAGATATCCTTCTTGAAGCACCTATTAAAGTTTAGGGTGAAAAATATTAAAATAAGTGTCCGAAGAAGAATATCTCTTGGCATATATATATATATATATATATATATATATATATATATATATATATATATATATATAAAAGTTAGTATGCTTATTTTACAACATATTGGTTTAACTAGAAAATAGATTGGCTCACATAATGTAAGACATTTTAAGGAGTATGGCAATGTTAAGAAAGTTTAGATAAGCTCACTAGCACAAATCAACAAAGTAATCAAGTAACCCTATTTAAATTAGAAATCATACAAAGTAAGATTTATCACAATATTTTTTATCAATTAGTCACCTAGCAAATTATTTAGATGAGATATACACTTGAGTCTTTATTTATTGTTTAATATTTATGTGTTGAAATCATTTAAATTTGTATTACATTGTTTACATTTGGATTCATGCACTAGACTCTTTGAAGTTCCAATCAATTCTATTATTATGGAGAACTCCCCCATCGGATTTGTCTCATGCCAGACTTTATATGATGCCGATATTCTCACACAGGATATTAATATGGATTACATTGTGACAGTGGGAAATGAAGTTTAGATTGGCAACTACACGGATCTCAGCGTTGGGGAGCCTTGACGTGGACTTCTCCGTTAACGTCTCTAGTGTGACCTACTGCCACATCACATTGATAAAAGAAGAAATAATTAAAGAAAAAGGGATTCATGTCTAAGGAAAGCCACATTTAGCTATACATTATTTTTCCCACACTCCCACCATTCTCTTTGGATATACTATTTTATATTATTAGGTTTAGTCTCGAGAGAAAAAAATCATGTAAGTCAAATTAATTTGTGATGATTTAAAAAAATTCTGGCATGATTAGTAGAGTCTCGTTGCATATTGAAGCAGGACATATGGTGCAAGTGTCAATTACTAATTAGTATCAAACTCGATAAATAGCATGAGTTCAAATTCTCAACTAAGACATATAGCAACACGTGGAAATGTTTCTCTTTTGTTATGTGCAATTTAAGTGAGATTTTCATTGAAATTGTTTATGACTTATTCCACACTATTATGGAAGATTAAATATTTCATGACTTATTCCACACTATCATGGAAGATTATGTTTTATGTTGATAATGCATTGAAAAAATAAGTCACAAGAGAAAGTAGTCTAGAGGTGCATGAGCATACTTTTGATAGATTAGAAAAGTATAATGTGAGGCTAAATCCAAATAAATGTGTCTTTAGTGTCACTTCAGGAAAGCTATTAGGATGCATTGTCTCTCATAGAGGTATTGAGGTTGATCTTGCCAAAATAAAATATATAGTCAATATGCCTCCATCAACTAATCTAAAACAATTGTGTAGTCTTCAAGAGAAAGTAAATTTGATATGAGATTGTATTGCTCAACTAGCTGATAAATGTCATCCATTCACAGATCTCGTTCATAAGGGTGTCGCATTCAAATCAGATGATAAGCACCAATAGAAATTTCAACAATTGAAAGATTACCTCGCTTCACCTATTGTATTGATCCTGCCTATTTAGGGGAAACCATTGATACTACATATTTTTGCCACTACAGTTGCATTGGGAGCTCTCCTTGTACAACATGAGGAAATTGGGAAAGAGAGCCTATTATACATCAATCTCACATTGGTAGGATATGAGCTTAACTACACCTCGATTGAATGTGCATGTTTGGTCATTGTTTTGTAGGGGAAAATGGTAAGACCTTTAAGGAAAAAAAAATCAATTCTAATGATGATTTCTCCTCTCTCTATTTCTCTCCCTCCCTCTATATCAATTTATATATATCTATCTTCCTCTTCATATTTGCCTCTCACTCACATATACACATACACCCTATATCCCCCTCCCTATCTTTGTCTATATCTCTATCTCCATCTCTATCTTTTTGTATTTCCCCCTCTCCATATCTTTCTACATCTCTCTATTACTTGTCCAATTACCTTCTTTCTCTGTTACTCTTGCCCCTTTATCTCTACTCCCTCTCTCTATCTATATCTCATAATGTCTACCTCTCTCTCTTATTCAATCCATATTTCTCTTGATCTCTCTCTCACTTCTCACTATCTCTTTCTATCCATATCTTTCTCTACCTCTATCTCCTTATATCTATCACTTTTGCTATCCCTCTCTATACCTCTCTTTATTCTTCTATCTATATCTCCCTCTCCCTATCTATATATTGATCTTTCTCTCACTTTATCCTCCTTCTCTTTTCTCTACCTATCTCTCTCCCTCTTCTCTCTCTCCCTCATTTATCTATCTCTCTATTTCTCTCCACCCCTCTCTATCTCCCCCCTTTCTCTATCTCTCCCCAACTCTCCCTCCCTATCTATATCTTTATCTCTACCCATCTATCTCTCTCCCTTTTCTCTTCCCCTCTATCGAGTGATCTCTCTTTCTTTCTCTTATATATCTCTATCGCTCTTCTTTCTCTCTCCCTCTTTCCATCTTCCCTTATTTATCTCTCTTTCATCTATTTTTCTATCTCCACTTGTCCCTATCTTTGTCTCTCTCTTCCCCTCTCTATATCTCTGTGTATCTCTATCACTCTATCTCACCATCTACATCTCTCTATATCCCTACCTCACTATCTTTATATCACCCTCTCTTTCTCTATCTTTATCTCTACCTCTATCTTCCTCTCTCACCCTCTATGTCTAGACATGTTTCCCTCTCTCTCTCTCTCTCTCTCTCTCTCTCTCTCTCTCTCTCTCTCTCTCTCTCTCTCTCTCTCTCTCTCTCTCTCTCTCTCTCTCTCTCTCTCTCTCTCTCTCTCTCTCTCTCTCTCTCACACACACACACACACACTTTTTTGAGCATACTAACACCAAAAATTTCAATTACTTTTATAATTACAAACTCAGGATTATGATTATATTTTTAAAATGGGTTGGGGCTTAAATCTTTATAAAATAATTGGCAAAACGAAAAATGAATTGAGGTTTGCAAGGCACCGTGTGTCTATTTGAGATAACAATTGAATGATATTAGTTATAAAATGTAAATAGAAGTGCAAAAAATTTAAAAATTAAAAGATAAATGCATATCTCTCTTACACACAATTTTTTGGGGGGCATATTAACACTTAAATTTTCCTTGCTTTTTGTATAAGTACATCTACAATTACAAAACTAAGCTCGTGATTTTATTTATATATTGGGTTGGGGGTTTAATATTTATAAAATGGTTGGGAAACATAATCATGAGATGAAATTTGTAAGACTCTATAGTATGTATTTGAGATAATATTTGAATGATATTAGTTGCAAAATGTAAATGGAAATTAGTTGCAAAATGTAAATGGAAGTGAGGATAAAAAATAAATTATAAAATCCTCCCTACCCCACGTGCCCCTCCCACCTCTCTCTTGTAAATTGTTAATCATCAACATGTATGTGCTTGTGTTGCTTTGTATTGTTTTCTTTTAATGGATTAAAAAATGATAGCATAGATTCATGTTAGATTTTAGATTTTGGAAATTATATGATCGACATGTCATTATTAATGTCTCCAAAAAAAAATTGTGTTCAAACTTCGATCATAAACTTGTTTTATGATTGCTCTTATCATCTTTGTCCTTTTTTGTGCTTCAAGGTGAAGCCAAAACCCTTCTAGGCACACCTTTTTTTTTACTATTGCAACTTGTCTAAAACTCCATGGCAATGAGTGCTAGAAGTTGTGAACACATTTTTTAGTTTTGGATCTTTAAGACAATCTTTGCTATGACATGCTCATACGCATCATTTATCCATTTTCTTAAAATTTTGATCTTGTCATTCTTATACCATACTTAATGGGTCTAAGTGGATATTTGTTGACACATTTTTACTTTTTGGTACACCCTTTGGTCTAGTGCACTCCAAGTCACTTAGTTATCTCTTTTTTACCTTTTTAACAACTTTTGGTATGCTCTTTCTATTGGCACAAATCAAAGCAATGTGTTGGAACCCTAAATTTTAGCAAAACTTTAGGGTCTCCTAAATGAGATAATTTAGTGAACACCCCAAAAAATGCACCCATGAATCCTGATCCCGATGGGCAATTTGACCTTGCAATTATTTTTACCACCCATAAATAAGTATGATCATCTATATTGAGCTTCCTAGAATCAAATTTGATACCTCTGTCAAATAGCGAAATTTAGGTGCATACTAGTCTGAGTCACAAAACTATTCCAAGTAGCCACTTTTGAGAGTTGATAACTTGGTCCCTGTAAGCACTCATTCTAATCCAATTGTTCTACTCAATTTTCTATATGAAAATGAACTCCTGTGTCAGTTTTTAGAGACCTATGACCTCATTTGCTATTTTTCCAAGGTCAATTCCATTTGTGATTTATTCATTTTATTACTTACACATTGCAAAATCTACCAAAGTGGCTTTCTGTTGAAATTATTATTTCACACTTGGATTACAATTAGACTGAACCAATTGATCCACATAATTTTTTGTATCACAATAGACCACAGTGCAAGGTTCTGGAACCCTACTAATCCATTTGATAATTTTCTTGAGCTTAAACCAAATACAATTTATGCATATCTGGAACTTGCATGAGGGTAAAATTGATTGTGTAGCCTACTTTGGAAATTAATATCTTTCACCTCAGAAGGAATTTATCAGAGTTGTCACTTGCATTGCAATCTCTGGTTAAATGTCTACATGATTGTCAACTTTTGTGACCCCATGGTATGATTTGGATGGTTTTCAACATTGATTCTGGATGCAAAATTCATGATTGGACACTTTTTACAAAATATTAGAGTGCACAATTTGATAATGTTTAATCAGTTCATGACCACAAATTTACTCTGAATTGTTCCTATTACCTGTTCAAATGAATTATTTTGAAAAATAAGTCAGAGCAAGGTATGGAGTGTTAATTCAAAAAGAATGGCGTATTTGATCATCAGATAAGGTTAGTACTGTTACAAGTTCATTAATGAAAGACATCTTCTTTATGAAATTTGATAATTTGAATTATTGAAACCAAATGTTTACCATATGTGGGGATAAATGTGGCTCCCATAAGGGTAGAGCCCAACATATAGTTTTAAAATGGGATCGACTTTCATCTGTGCAAACCCATAATGGCTTGTTATTTGAACTCCAATAATAATATTTGAAATGGCCACATTATATGTTTGAAGAGGAATAACACTCAAGAGAAATCAAAATTTAAATCAGTCAAAAATTATTTAAATTAATCATTATGGAGCATTATAAGAAATGATCTTATATATAAACTATATATGTGATGATAAAACGAAAACCATTAAATTGGTTAATATGAGCCAAAGTAGTGGACCTGGCAAAGAGAAGAGTTTGCTCAATTGTGTTATCCACAAAACAAAGCTAATCTGCATAACAAAAAATAGCTTCTCCAAAATGGTGGGCCCCCAAGTGAATACAATTAGCAGGTGTAAGACCAAATTTCATGAAGAAGATATATTAGTGAAAGATGAATATACTTTCATAAAGAGATTTTGATAAGTAAAAAAAACATAGCAGCCAAGTAAAAGTGTTTCATTTAAAGAAGGTAAAAGTGTGAAGATTAAGTGGGTGTGAAGTTACAAATAAAATTATATGAGAGAACAATCAACCAAGGGTAATTAATGAAAACCATCCAGAAAACGTTTTCACATTTAAAAGGTAATTGTTTATCCATTTGCATATTGAAGAGGAATTGATAAATGCTAAGTTGAAGTATTATTACACCAATAGAGTAATTAATTTTACAAAGGCAAAAATGCAATTAGATGTATCTTTTATGAATTATTTCATTAAAAGGTAAAACAGACACGGTATGACAGGCTATAACATGTCATATTGTGATCAAATCTACTCATTAATGAAGATGAATTTGTCAAAATGGTTTTCTTGGTTAGTTGCTACTAGGCACCAACTTTCCAAAACATTTTGAAATTCGAAGTTGGACAAAAATATTAAAGATGGAAGAGGTAATAGTTTTCAAAAATTTGAGAAGGATAGAATTATTCTACCCAAAGTATTTACTTCAATATTTTACAAGACTTGAAGGGAAATGATAATGAATCATATGAAAGAATGAATGGAGTGGGAATAATAACTTAATTGGTGAAAAGATGGGTGAAGTATTTTCACTTGATTATGAAAGGGAAGAATTATTTTGAGAAAAATAAAATCATTTCAAAGAGTTTTGCATGGTGAATGTTATAAAGTGCATTATGACACTTTTAAATATTGTTTTCCATATGAAATGCATTATGGTATTTTCTCATTTTTAATACCCACAGTTTGTGCAAGGAAGGATTATTTTTCAAGTGAAAATTATTACAAGAAGTTGCCAGTGAAGGAGAGTTATCATAACTATCTTCAAGAAATACAAAGGGACTAAAATTAAAAAAAAAATAACCTATTGAAGATGGTTAATCAAATGAAAGATTGCATCACTCAAAGTGAAGGGTCATAACCCTAAAATTGTAGTGTAAATTAACAACTTAGGTGATAATTAATATATTTTAGAGCAACATGACTTTGTTATTAAGCATTGTAACGGTTTGAAAAAACTCCTTGAATATTATAAAAGGAGAAATCAGAACTGAAGATAAGAAAAAGTTTGTAAGAGAAAGGAGTAGATTATAGCCTCAGGCTTACCGTTGTACTATTTTTTGACAAATATATATAATATAATCAGTCATTTTTCCTTTGCGTATGTGTTGTGGATTATTGCATCTTTCTGTAGGCAGCTGCTTGTGATATTATCTAAAGGAGATAAGGTTACTTGTGTTCTTCCAATAAAACTCTATGTTTCATATTGTAAATTTGGATAAAAGATTTACTTGCGAATTGTAATTGTTTCTTGTATTTCTTCCTTGGATGGTCTCTTAAGGTTAGGGTTAAATTCATTCAAGCGGTTTACAATAAAGACATTGAAGTAGAGCTCATAAGAAACAGTAACTGATAGACTAGCTGAGAGGGGGTGGGTTTAAAAATTGTCTCATAAGTTTACACAATAAGTCCTAAAGAAATATAAAGACTTTGTAGCCCAAACAATAAAGAAAGGCATTGGTCACCTATAAAATACAACTCATTACCATATCAATTCATATTTCACTTTAAAGTAATAGGAGTAGCCGAGTAGGAAGTATAGAATAAATTAGCAATAGTGTAGACATATAAATCTCAAGCACAAAGATCAAATAGTTTCTACATCAACAATCTTGAACTCATCTACTATATCTCCATCCTAGGAACTTATGTCATTCTGAGATAGGAGGAAGTTAGATTAAGGCACTAAATCTGCTATAAAAAGCATCAGTCGGAGGAACAACTAGTGAGTAGGTATACCCGCCTAGGTCCTGTAGAGCCTAAAGTGAGAGAGTTAGTAACCAAATAGGTTCACTCTATAAGTTGGCCAAGTCAATTGGAGGGTTTGATCACAGGAGTTGGCATTTCCTTAAAACCTATCCAATCTGTTGATTTGAGACCCAACACAATGGAAGGTCACTTTTCATATTTCTACTTTTTGGAATAGTGTATTGATGCACTTCATAGGTCTAGATGCCCCATTTAAACTTAAAACACTAATATTTGAATTTTGTTTGCATTAGTGAATGATAATGTACTAGCATGCCCATTTTTTAATCCAAACACTTGATTTGAGATGTTTAGTGAATTTGGGCACTCAAATACACTAGGATGTCTATTTTCATGTCTAAAAGTACTTTTGCACCTTCTTTCATGTCCAAGCTTCATTTTTCATCTTGCTCAATGTGTTTGAAAGCTCCTTCAATTGACTATGCGGAGGCATTGGTTAGAGATTGTAACCACAACATTCTTGACCACTGTAAACAAGGATCCAACAATGTTTTTTTACAGATGGAATAACTTTCATTTGTTTCAAAAATTGACATTATATGAAATTTCTTGTATGGGTACAATAACTACTTGAGTCAATTATATAAAAACTAAATCTCACCATGTGCCCAAGTTGGTTTAGTTTCAACTAGTTGTTATGTGGCAAATCCTATGACAAAACTTCAATATGCTATGGCTACCATAATATTTGATAATATCAATATTGATTCCTCTCTCTACCTCTCTTTCTTCCTAGACCTCTATATCTATATTGTTTTGCCTCTCCATCTCCATATCTCTCTCTCTCTCTCTCTCTCTCTCTCTCTCTCTCTCTCTCTCTCTCTCTCTCTCTCTCTCTCTCTCTCTCTCTCTCTCTCTCTCTCTCTCTCTCTCTCTCTCTCTCTCTCTCTCTCTCTCTCCCTATTGCAAAAATAGCATGCATGTTAGTAATGGAGCCTAATTATCTTCCTAATTTAAAGGTTTTGTCTCAGTCATGTATGAATTCCTATAAGTGAATACATAGTTGATTTGAAGCTATCACTTCTCCATTGAAACCTTTGTCGCACAAACAACATCATTTTATAGATGACCTACTAATCAACCTTGTGAACTACACAATTATATACAAAAAATAGACCAAAATTTTTCTCTTCACCATACCCATTACATAATATATTAAGATATATAATTAAATAATAATTTTATACTCTTATTTAATAATCAAATATTAAATTTGTACTCATCCCTAGCAATACTTGTATTCCCTATAATTTTATTCAAAACATTAACTCTCAACTTCATTAACCTATAAGCATTCACTTCTGATAGACTGAATCAACATCCACATCAAAGCCCAAGCCAACATTTGATTTAAATGGAAAAAATAAGTTATGTAACACTTAAAAGAAATTCTACCTAAAACTAAAACCAAATCCTTTTAACAAGATTGTACCCAACAACAGCTTTAGCAAATCAACTTTATAAAGTCCTTTTAAAAGGATCTAACGAACATCATGCTTTTATTTGTTGCACACTTTTCTTGTTAGTTTAAAGCTATAATTTAAAATGCAAGTCATTTGAATATTTGATTGAAATCACTAGTGTGGCATTTGCATGCGACCTTAAGTTACCAAGTAACAACCATTCACTTTGACATACATCCATTCACATATAACATTTATGAAAGATTTTATATCATATGTAAATTTGTTTTTATGTGATATTACAACATTAGTTTTTATTGATATTTTTTGGTTAAGAACAAATGATTTATGAATATTCTTAAAATACAATTTTTATCTTTTGTATGATATATCTAGGAATTTTGAATTTCAATGGATGATATAACCAAAATAATATACCATCACCCTCTTCAATTTTACTCAATCACATGAGCTACAACTCTTTGATATATAACATTTATTTCAATTAAAATATAATATAAGATATGACACCCAACTAACTTGTGGCTTGTTTTTGTCTTTAGACATGTAGTGTTGCGGTTAAAACACTTCATTGGTGAAGCGACCACCAAGGTTCAAATCCTTGTTGGGCCATTGAGCTCGCATGCCTTGTGCTTTAACTAGGCCATTGTGCTCGCGGGTTTGATCAAGTGAAGTATGGGGATGAGGTCCCCCATTTGTGACCTCACCAGTTCATAGCTCCAGGTCAAAAGTGTTTCACCTGGAGCCGAAGGACGTGTCTTGCTATCGTTAGCGGACACCTTAAAAAGTTTACCAGGTATAGTTAAAAAAAACTTGTGGCTTGTTTCTAATGACAATTTATTTTAATAAGATTATAAATGATTTGATCCCATTTTAACATTTGTAACTTTTATATAAATTATTTTCTTGAATGTAATTTTTAATTATATATTAATTAATATAAACATTATAATGTCATTTCATTAAATATATTATATAAAAATAATAAAAATAATAAAAAACATAATTAAATATAATATTTTTAAATATATAATTTTGTTAAAGATAATTAGACAATTATCTAATATTAGATAATAATAAAATTAAGCAAGAAAACATAAATTGCAAATGTTTCCAAATGAATGTATGAACAAAACTCTCATCAAAATATAAGTGAGGCTAAAGGGAAGCGTACATGGGTGGGCCTTTCAGCTTGATTGAAATTGTCGTTAACGTTATTTAAATTTGCCACTCTTTGGTATGGTATTACCATAAATTCTTGAGAATGGTCCATCATCAGAAAATAAGAGCAACATCATGTGTTAAAGATCATGGGAATTTTGAAAATGTTGCAAGTGAACCTTTGATTGTTTAATTTCTTCTAGGAAAGATTTTGTTAGGGCTTATGTTTTCTTTTCTCACCTTCAACAATGTTTATGCAACCATCAGATTGTACATTTGACCATATTTATTAATTAAAAAATAACAGTTTTTTTTAATTTTTTAATTAATTAATAAATAGGATTAAATGTGTAGTATGATAGCCCTGCATAGACAAGAGTCAAGACTCCTAATGTCTTATATTTAATAGCCTTTTTTTATACTATAAATTAAACTAAAGTTGTTTTGGATGACTCTTACGCATCAATTTCTTGATTTTTAACAAAATAACTATCATTTAAAACCAATTAGAGTAAGGGTTTGCAACGTCTTGGTTTTCCTCGACTTCTTTGATAATTCTAACCCCTCATTTCTTTTGAAAGCTATATTCATTGATAAAGTCTTTGAATCTAAAAATTTTTATGAATATTGTCACTTAGGAAACCACGATAATCAATGAATCTAATCTTAAAGTTTTATTCTTTGAGGATTTGGATCATCTTCAAAACCTCATATTGTATAATGATAACTTTACCCTTAATTTTTAAGGTAGATCCATGTAGTTACATCCTTTGCTTGGTTGGTAATATTTTCTCTCCAACTTCACCTTTCGTTATCTTCAGTGGTGCAATAACAACGATTTGCTCGGCAATTTGTGCAAGATCTATCTCAATTCGTTGTTCTTCACCCTCAATAGCCATCTCTTCCCTTTATTTGGGAATTTTTCTCATGATGATCATTATCCTCTTAAAAGGATTAGTAAGTAGGGGTTTCTTATTTCTTTATGCCTTTTATCTACTTAAACCAAGCCCAGAGTTTCTTCAAAACAAGGTACTCCCTATGACCTTTACAATTCTTAGTTACATCCTTCATTTCCTTAGTATCATGTGGGTTCCCACTCTTCCTCTTGTTCAATATGTTATGAGTCTTAATAAACTTTTCAAGACAATTCCTCAAGGGTGCCTTGTACATACAATACCTTTCAACGATGGGACTTCTTAGGTTGGGACTTCTAATAGGTGAACATATATTTGAACATCCAACTTCTTAGGTAGGGAATTCTAATTGGTGAACATGGACATGAAACAAAGCAAATAATAAATGGGGCATTTGACGTCTTAAGTTGTGCAATATCCTTATCTAAGGATACAAGCTCAATAATCATAATGGTCTAGGTTTTAAGCATGGGGTAAGTTGCATAGAATGGTTGTCAACTGATCCATTGTCTTATCATTGTCAATATCAACCATTTGAAAAAAGGCAAATAGAGTAACTTAGAAGTATTATTTAAAATTGTATCCAAGAAGGGCTTCATCAAACTATTAGCCATGTTATTTTGCTCCTATGATCTCATGTCCTTGTGGAAGACATGGTTTTTCAATCTTTTCGTTCCTTTATGGTCTTACTCTTATATCCAAGAATTCAAGTTTTTAGTTCCCATCCAAACCCCCTTTTAATTAGAGGTCTCTAGTTAAGAACAATTGTATTTGTAATGTTATTAACCACCCCTCCTTTAAATGATACTTTTCAACCTTTTAAGGATAGTAATTGTGTTCTCAATGTAATTTCAAACCACAATTTCACTAAGGTCGTCTTCTAAAATGTTGTTGTGCATAGTTTATGATTTTGATTGTGTAAGTTTTTTTCCTTTGGCGTTTAGGATCAAACTCTGTGATCCATCATTTTCTATTTTCTTCTCATGCTTTATTCTTAATGATAGATCAAAGAGTTTGATTTGAAACGTTGAAGGAAAAAATTTACATGGTCAAAACCAAAAACTATGCACAACAATACTATTTATTGACTGTGAAAATAAGATTTCATCTAAAATGTTGATAACTAATGACTTCATCTACTTCCAAAATGTCCATGAAAGAATCAATCTCTACCTATCATTGTTATTAATGGAAGTCTTATATCAAAATTTCCTCCTTTACCTTTATCTACAACTTTCTTAGCTTTCTTGGTTAAGATAAGGGAATCTTTTGGCTCCTATTGTTTATGAGCAATTCTCTTCTCCCATATCTTAGACCAACTAGAATTTTGAAAGTTACAAAAGTTAAGAACTTTTCTAGTGTGAGTTTAGGGCATAACCAAAATCACTAGGAATTGTTAAGAGTTTTATCAGGCTAATTTTGCAAACAAAATAAACCCCTCCAATTCTCAAATTTCTTTCACAATGCTAAGATTTCAAATTTGCAAATTAGAAAATTTAAATAACACCCAACCACAACCAAAGAAATAATGGATTTCACCTGTTTTACACCTGAAATCATCGAAAATCAAGTTAGTTAGAATAAAGGGAAATCACAAAAAACCCAAATCTAAAATAAAATCAAACATAAACCAATGAAAGTACGCAATTTAAACAATAAATGAAATCGATTAAAACTCCCTAATGCACGTCGCTTCCATTGTTCTTCTTAGTCTTGTAGAATGCTGACTCTCAAAGTCGTGTTGCTAACCTGCATTAAGACAACAAGAATTCGAAGATTGTGATTCTAGAAAATGAAGGAATTGATGTTGAATTTATAGATTTTGGAGAGGAAATTTGGACGGTCGAGCTGCATTCGGGAAATATGGTTGAGATTGCTTGAGATAAAACGGATTTAGAGAATAACTCAAATTGATAGAGAGTCGACCTCATTTGATTAATGAGTGAACTGGATTGATTGGGAGTTGATTGGTTTGATTAATCAATTGAATTGAATAGACTGGGGAGATAACTAAGTTAACTGGTTAGTTGATTGATTTGATTGCCTTGTCAGAAAAGGTGATTGACAGTTGAACTCAGAGTCGGCGATAGTTAGGAATTTAAGCATGTGTTGTAGGATTTTGGCATGGAATTTGAATTTAAATTTGAATTTGATTTTCGAAATCATGAAATGACATGCACATTTATTGAAATTAACTAAAATTAAAATTTGGAGAAAATTTGAATTTTTGAATATTTAAGTTAGATAATTAAATAATTAAAAAAAAATTAATTATGGAGACTAGAAATTGAATTTAATTAAACAATAAAGATTATTTAATTAAATTTGTAAATTCATAATTAATTAAACAAGTGCCACATAGTGGCGAGTACTTGCCTTGTTAATTTGTAGTTGAAATAGTAATTTATTAATTGTAACTAATATATTCTTAAATTTAATTTATTTTGTTTTATATTATTATTTTTTGTTAATTTGTAGTTTAAATAGTAATTTATTAATTGTAACTAATATATTTTTAATTTAATTTTTTTTTTATATTATTTATACAATTTGTTATCGCATTGATAACAAATATATTTTTAATTTAATTTTTTTTTATCTATATTATAAACTTTGTCATGATACATGAAAAGTTTGGGGGATTTTAAAACAATAATGTCTATAATTATAAAATATTTCATGAATAACATATTAATAATTATATTTTAGTTATGATATGTGAAATTTTTTACGAGTCAAGAAAATATGTAATTACCACTCTTGTGTGTTCCTTGTGTTAATTTTTATTGATATGTAAATGTCATTTTGAGTTTTTGCGTGGTGATTCCTAAAAACCTGAGATTATGCGTTGTTCCGGGAAACCCGTTTATGAGAGGCAAAGCAATATTAGCCAATCGTTTGCAACAAAAATATTTTTTGTAAATTATAATGTTAACAAATGTGCATCTATACTATAAAATAAATTAAAAAAATTTAAAGAAAGAAAAATAATTGCTTTTCATTGATCTAAATAATTTTTTTTAATAACCATATAAGCACAACAAATGAACTTTCATTACAATAGTATTGCCTAACGACAATTACTAATAATAAAATATTTAATTAATTTTAAGAAGGGGGAGGTTAAATTATTAAATGACTTGAAGGAAATTGAATAATTGGAAGTTATGAAATATGATGATTAAATTAGTTTAGAAGAACAAAATTAAATTAATTAAATAATCATTTAATTATATAATTAATGAAGACGAATAATTATTAGCAGTGTTAAAGATGGGACATTTTTAAGTGTCTACATCACCCAAGCCCAATTATACCAAGAGACTCGTTGCATCAAGTTCTTGTCAATCATGTGATTGTTTGAGTTAGCCTAAAAATTTAATTAGTGTTGCTAAAGAACAAACCTAGTTTTACATTATTTATATGTAACATGTTTATTTAACATTTATATCTAATTTTGTAATTATGTTATTGCACTCTATCCAAAAAAAACTTATTTTAGGAGAATAAAGTTACACACTCATTATTGGCAATTAGTTGTGAGGTTAAACAACAAAAACAAAATCCTTGATGAGAATCAAACCCTACCAAGATTTGACAAGTTTAGAGGAGGGACACCTTGAGAAATATGTAAAAATGTAAATATTACATGAAAAGTAGGTGCAATTATAAAAATACATAGTAATGGCTTTAAATGTACTTCTTGATGCCATTACATTTTTTTTACTTACGATTGTGCATTTTTGTATTGTGTTTTGTACTTGTGTATACAATAATAATAATGTTATTCAAGCATTTAATATTGTTGACATTTGATTCAATAAATTAAATGCATTTAAAATAATATCCACTTCAATCATATTCACATTTAATAAACTATATAATAATATTTTTCAAGTTTGTTGGCTTTATATATGTTTTTAGTAGAGCAAATAATAAGGTCAAAATGTATGACATACAATAATGGTGATGTCATTCAAAAATTTATTATGTTGACATTTTATTTAATGAATTAAATGCTTAAAGGATATGAAAAAAATTAGAATGAATTTGCACTACTCTTTCTTGTATGAACCAATAGAAAGAAAAAATAATAAATAGTGACAGTTTACAATCATTTAAAAAAAAAATTAAACAGACTAGAATTTTAATTCTATTTAAACTAACAGAAGAAATAGAATCCAACCAATGGATAAGTATTCTGAGTGCACTGAAGACTGCAGCTCTCAATAAGATGGAAATACGACCAAATTTAGATTCCAAAACCTGGGAGTTAACGCTAATTAGTTTCCAACCAAAGAATTAGTTACACACGATTTTTTTCAATGAAGCGCGCTTTTCAACTCCTTCAGCTCTGAAATTTGTTCAAGAAATTGCCAAGAAATTGCAAAGTGATGCAAGTGAATGCACAATCTTAGGTTATGCTTAGCATTCAAATTCAGCAGTTTTATTTGATTTTCAAAAGTAGGATGCACTAAACGACGGATGCATTCAATTCTTGGGCAGCTTGGGTGGCAGGTAATTTATTGGTTTTCAGATAGGCAATGAATGCTCGGTGGAACTTAAATTCACCATTAATGCCAGCAATCGACAATGAGAACAATATTTAGCTTAAGATTAATGATTCTGGATACGTTACGGAATGGAGAAACGGTTGTCACATTAAGCACAATCACTCGATCAAAGATTTCAATATCGCTGTTGTGGACTTCATAAAAAACCAACTTTTATTGGCAATCTCCAAACAATGGTCACCTGCCTATCGGAGATGGGTTGCGCAATAGACTGGAATGGCCGAACACCTGATCAAATATAACTTGAATGCTTTTAGATCACTTAATCAATAATATAGACCTCTTCCCTTGGCCTGAGACCTACACAATGCTTGCATGGTCTGTCTAAGCCATCCAATTGGATTTGATCAAATGCTTATCGCTCGGCGAAGGAAAGGGTTTCGGAAGACTAAGAAGCAAGCTTCTCTCTTCTCGACAATTTGAGCCAAATATTACAATGTGAAGAAAACTACCTGTCAACCTTGTGGCTTTGTACTCTTCCTCCATTTCAGTTTTACAAATGGACCAGACATTTGACAAATGTGATCAATTCCTGTTTCATTAAAATTGTACAATCATAATATACAGCTTCCCTTCTAGACATCTTTCTTGGGGACTCTGAATGCTTAGAACAAGTACAACCAGGAAATAATGACATGATTTACAACGTAAACTGTCAACTAGATACTAAATCATAGATCCAATCCACTCTAGTCCAATCCTAGACAATAAATCTGAAGCATTGCTGACTTGCACACAATGTGAATTTCACTTGAGTACAGACCATTTGAATTGCGCGGTATTAATACAAAAAGATTATTGTACTCAGTCAAGTAGATTAGAAGGTCATGAGCACCCTCCAATAGAGTTTCAGAATGTTGAAAGAAAATCCTGCCTCCTTAGGTGCAGATTCAGGTGTTGGTGCCACTGAGTTTTCCCTCATTCTGGTGACACATACAATCTGGCATGGGGAAGTTATATATCGACCCATTGACCTTTCTGAGTGCAATACCTTTAATATCACTTTGGCGGTGCATTGTTTGCATTTGCCGCTTAAAAGTCTCCCATCTGCAACACCAATGAACAGAGATGCAACAAGGAGTATGAAACAAAGCCATTATCATACAACCAAAGCAATCAACAACAGTACTCCAAACCGATATGATCTTTTCTGTTTATTAAAATATAGCCATTTCACAAGTCACACAGACTTCCTATTCTTAAACGTTGTCTTAAACATGATTATTTGCAGATCCTTTCAAAAAATTATTTCAGCTATCCCATATAATAATACATCTGATGCAAAAACAGCTTAATGACTAAGGATGGGGATCAACACAACGAAAACTATTCTCTATGAAAAGCGACAGCTGGTTATCCAATTAAACTTACTTTATCTTTGGATTATCAAAAAGTAGGGCCAATTTGCGTTTGTTTGGCTTGATTGTCTTAGCATGCCCTCTAAAAAGATATCTCCTTTGACCCATCAAAAAATGTGGAAAGTTGCCTCCTTGGGTAGTAACAAAAACTTCACTGTGCAAGCAAACTGTATAGTCTAATGCAGCCATCCTTGAGGAGTACTCCTGCGATCATTAGCCATCTTTGGTTCACAACTTGCATGAACTCAGACATTTGCTTGAATATTTGGAAAGGACCAAAATATATCAGTTTATGTAGTGGTAATCATTAATGCAAGAAAAGAAGGATACCTTAAATGCGGCCAGTTCTTCTGGAGATGCAAGTGTTTCCTTCGTTTGTAACAGGGGAAACATCTGTTGGAGTGCAGCCATGTTTTTCTCTGCCTTGTATATTCTTCCAGATGCTAAATATATTGATGTGTTATTATTAAAGCCCATGCCTCTAAGCATCATGCCTACCTGCTCCATACAACAAAATTAGAGAGATGAGTCAACTTTACATATAGATTCACACCATCCAGATAGTTTAGCTATGTGTAATATTATTTTAGAGAATGTGCAAGATAAGAACTAGACATGAACTAACATTTTGTGCCTTAACGAATCCAGTGCCTTAAAATCACAAAGCTTTGAACTCTGGACTAGTCTATGGTGAATGTGGATCATCTCTGCATTGTCTGTTGACTTTCCCACTTAATCAATTTTAGCAAAATGAACCTAAACGAACATGCAGAATACATTCTCTAAAATTATGACGAGACTCCCGAAAACATGGATCAGTCTATATGCAAATTTAATTGTGTTCTAATGCCAAACAAGCTCCAGTTAAGGAATTAAGCTGTGCATCCAATAAAACATGCTATTTTCTGTGTAAGATAGTAAGCAACCATAATGAGGATAGCAAAATCCTACACACTAGTAACTAACACCGAGTGCCCCTTTCTGTGTACACTTCCTCCAGCTGCACTATATCTCTATCTCGATTGCCTTGCATGGTGACTGGAGAACTTCTAAACTGTGATCTCTTGGGGTTCTGCTTCTCTCTCTCTGTTTTGTCATAGGCTAGGCATTCCATCCCTGCATATGCTATGTTCTTCTACCTGCAACTATTCTCAAGCTTCTCTTTTTCTCTACTTATATATCTCTGCACAATTGAATTGAAATCAAATTTCTACAACCACCACAAGCCTCAGGGGGCCCAAACACTAATCCCCAGGAAATTTAAGAGTTGTATGAGAAAAGAATGCTACTGCCTGTTGTGCGTTGGTAGCACAATTTTGATGGTTGGGCCCATAAAAGTTCAACTTTCAGCCATTTGCCCAAGCTCAAACACTAGCGAAGTTTGCAGGTCACTAGCACGGTTTTCTGGTTCACAACTGCAATTATTCACAAGACCAGGAACATCTGTGGCCAAAATCCAATTTCCAAAACCTTCCCAGAACTTTCTTCCAGTTTCTCAGCATCTCGCCTTCACCAAGCATCAAATCAATGATACGCACTCTTACCTTAATCTCTTTCCTATGCATTAATAGATTCTCTTACCAGCTTAGTGTATCACTGATTCACTGTTATCTATACTGGTAAATGCAATAATTGAAAAAACATAGTTTTCTAGGCAAATACACAATAAGTAAATAAAACACCCTTTCTTTCCTAAAGCTAGTAAAATTTAACCAAAATTTAGCAAATGAATTGTTACAACAGAAACTAAATATTTTTGCTGATCAATTAGCTTCCTGCACAAGGACAATATAAGTTCATCCTAATGGTTATATTTTAGGAGTACCATTCCTTAAAACTCATACATGTTAGCACAGAGATAGCCTAGCATTATTATTTCCCTCGAATACTCACATCTTTAGTCTTTGCCTATTCATGATAATTACATAGCTTTTAACAAAAAAATCATTCTGATGAGCATACAAAAGCTGCATAAATTGACACACTTTCTCTCCCAACTCAATGCTGAATTTTGAAAAAAATTTATCAGCACTACATTATTGAATATTGTTTCCATGCTTACAATGTTTAACCTCTTCCCTACCATCAAACTGTTTTGTTGAGAAAGCTTTTGCCATGGTATTTCCTGTAAAGGCCTTCACACACGAGTGATAATTATAAAAATGTTGCCTGTGATTTTGAAATATAAATGGCTGTGGATGCCTCAAACAAAAGCAGAAGACCACAGAGATTAGGACCGAGCAGCTTCCTGGAAGAAAATACCCTCCCTCTAACAGGAACAACATCTACCTACTACCCTAACAGGAATGACATCTAACTACTGGGTATGCAGATATTTTCACAAAGAACCCCTTAAATCTCAGAGTCTCCACTCTCATATGTGAGGGAATTTCTGCCAGTATAGCCATAGGTATTTTCATTTGTTTCTGAACTATGCACTCCATAAGACAAATAAAACTGGACACTTGCTGTCACAATGAAGAAGAAAAGATAAAGAGAGTCACAGAGTTCTTGATCAAGTTACATAGTTTAAAATCCAAGATGCAGAAGGAAAAGGAAAAGGAAAAGGAGGTTTAGCAGACAACTCTTTGGTCTTTGCATACTCTTCTTTGCTGGCTACCCATGGGTTCCATGGGCTGTTTGCCTCGTGGACGTTATTAAAAGCATTCATTCCAGATTCCTTCATCTGCTTGCCTTACCTAAAATGTGCACAAATATGCTCTGTATTGTATCTCAGGTGAGCGATCTCCGAAGGTAGGATGTAGGCCAGCACACTACAATTTTTTGGCTGGTTACGGTTGGAAACTGAATCTCAAACTTAGGTACAAATTAGTTTTACGTAGTAGCTCTGTTTTACAATCCATTTATTTGTTTCTATAACTACATAGATAGATTGATAGAGAGGGAAGGAGGCTCCTGTCTAAATTTAATTAATTCATCTTAGATAGTCTTCTCTTAATCCTTCCTCTTAGGTTAAGGTAGATTAGGTCTGATAGCACAGGTTAGTAAAATGTATTGCATAGCAGCCATTGTCACATGGACATTACAATAAGTGTTTAAACTTAAAACTTAAAAGTAGAGCTATGAGCAAAGATACAGCTCTCATTACAGACGCACAAAGAACTTGGGACAAAATGAATAGAAAGGCATTGATTGTAAATGGGTCTTCAAAATCAAGTTCAAAATTGATGGCTTAATTGACAAGCTTAAGGCAAGATTGGTAGCTAAGGCTACAAACAAGTTGAAGGCGATGAATATGAGGAAACCTTTGCTCCAATTGCACAGATGATCACAATCTGAGCGGTGATAGCAATTGCTTCCCAACACAATTGAAAATGCACCAAATGGATATCAAAAGTGCATTCCTGAATGAAGATTTGATAGAAGAGGTGCAACCTCCTAGTTTTGCTGAAAAAGGAAAGGAATATATGGTATTCCACCTAAAAAAGGCACTATATGGTTTTAAAACAAGCGCCACAAGCCTAGTATTCAAAAAATGATAATTACTTTCGTTAAGAGGAGTTTTCAGAAATCTAAAGCTGAACCATATCTATACATTGAAATTTTTAATCACAAGTTGTTATTCATTATGCTGTATGTCAATGATTTGCTCATTACTGGGTATGATCAATCACTTAAAGATGAAGTGAAAGAAGATACGAAGACAGATTTTGAAATGTCTAAACTTGGATGACTTCATTACTTTCTTAGAATTGTAGTATGGCAAAGTCAAACACCTAGAAAAATATCTCTCAAATGAAATACGCTCAAGAAAATCTCAACACAGTTCAAAATACAATACTGCAATGCTTCACCAAAGCCAATGGAGATAGGAACTAAATTAACTGAAGACCAAAATGTTAAAGCAATTAATGAATCGCTGAATAGGAGTTTGATAGAAAATTTGATTTACTTGATATTGTCTTGATTCATGACTCATCCAAGACAAAGTCATTGGTTAGCTGCAAAGCAAATTTTGAGATATCTTCAAGGAGCAAAAATTTTTAGATTATCATTAGAATATTCAAAGAATGAAGATTTTAAACTTGCTGATTTTTCAGATTCAGATTGGACAGGTTGCGTCAACTCTAGGAAACCAACCCTTGGTTATTACTTCAATCTTGGATCTGCCATTGTTTCATGGAGTTGTAAGAAAAAATATGACGCTGCACTGTCATCCACTGAGGCTGAGTACAAGGTAGTTGTTGCACATGTGAAACAATATGGCTTAGACAACTTCTTAAGGATCTTAGTCACCCACAACCTAATTCCACAATTGTGTATTGTGATAATCAAAATGTGTTGAAGATGTCCAAGAATCTGTTGTTCCATGCTTGCAAAAAGCATATTGAAGTACATCATCACTTCACTCTTGAGCTTGTCCTCAATAAAGAAATTGAGCTAGTTTATACACCAACCAATGAGCAATTTGCAGATGTCTTCACCAAACTTTGAGTAGAGATAAAGTTGAATACATTCGAGAATGTACTGTTGTTAAATGTTGTTCATTTGTAAATGGTTAGCTAATAAGCCTATTTGTTATAGGCAGCCCCCATCATCTGGTAGAATGTTGGAAATATATACTCCATTTAATCACACTCCCTAAACATCTGTTACATAAGGACACAGTTGTCATGTAGAGACATTTCTTTTCATATATTTTGCCTATTTAAAGGATCTTTGGATCCATAAATCATATATAGAGCAAATACATTCAAACCTCTCCAATTTCAACAGCCACAAGGTACAAGCACAGAAGTTGACAGTAGGTCATTCTTTAACAATAAACTTATTTTAGCCATCAAAATTCTCACTCCTATATCTTTGAATGTAAAAGACAATAATTGCACCCTTGGGAGAAGTCTTGATTCTTGATATGGCATGCAAAGCACCATTCATGAGTTTTAACCACCTTGGACACGCTCAGTTTTGCAGGGTAATAACACCGCTGCCAATAAATAATGTCAAATCCTCAATTCATGTGAACTACAAACAGAGCAGCAAGTTTAATTCCTTTTTAGAAAGTTTGAGACCAAGCACATTGCACCAAATGAACAATCAATTTCTTCCAAGAATCCAATGAACTTAAGCATAATCATGTAGGAATTAGTCTATAGAGAAACAACTTGAATCCCAGTACACTTTTATGCAACAAATTTGACCTGAGATCTTGGCAATGACATTAAACCCTAGGCATCGCGTTATACCAATATAAATTTTAACTTGAACAGTGAGTACTATTTTTCTATTTATTGGAAACATTTTAAGCTTCTTTACTAATAAGGAAAGAGAGAAAAGAAAAGAAAGTGTCATTCACTCTATAGTTTGAGCATGTTTTTGATGTCATGTCTTTCTAACCAAAGGTCATATGAAATCAATCCAAGGAAATATATCAGTGAAGCACCTCCAATGGAGAAAGAGGACATTTCCCATTCTTCCTGTTCATCCCAGGCCTAATGACGCGACCCTTTCTATTGAATTTGCCCTTCCATCCTCTTTCACGTGCAGCATTCATTTCAAGCTTCTCTGCCTCTCCTCCATCATAAACACAGCATGAGAAAGCTACCATGTCCTACAAATTATAGAAGAGTAACAATCATATCCAGAATATACTCATACAAAAATACTACAACATTTTTACCTAGTAAACTTCATGCAGAAGGTAAATATTGTGTCCATTTAAAAGATACGGAAACATGGATGTTATAAGCACCTCTTCAAACCGAAGATGAACAGATATAAACTTCCCATTATGCTTGGAGCTTGCCCTGGTCATGCGCTTTACTAACTTTTCTGCAAGTGAAGCAATGGGCTCAGAAAATTTTAATGCTTCATAATTAGCCAAACATCGGAGACGCTGTATGTTGGATGGGACCTCTGATGCCAATCGATTTGCAAAGGGAGATATCCGGATCACACTAGCATAAAAGAAGAAACATTTTAGATAGATAAATATTGTGTTGGCCAAACTTCCAGAGAGGGTTCGAATGTATTCACCTATACATACAGAGAGGAATAAAATGTATTCACTTATTCACAGAGACTGATTTCTCTGTGCATGATCAAAATATCTCACAGAAACAAACTTCCAGAGAGGAATAAAATGTATTCACTTATTCACGCAGACTGATTTCTTTACACATTATCTGTAAGATTCTCGGAAGCTTATAAAACTCAAATGTGCAAGTTTACAAGCACTTAACCTTTCTTGTGTAATAGACTTAACCAAGAATAAAACCCAAAGCTTCTACAATTACAAAATCTAGATTATTCCTGTACTAATCAATGCTTATAAATTTGTTCAAATCGTTAAGAAATTAAGATAAGTTCAAAGATTTAACCTACCCAGTATCAAGTAATTTGGGAAGAACCTTTTGCAAGTAGTAGTCGACAGAAGACCAAGCCTTAATCCTGAAATTTAAGATATTGCTTGTATTGTAGTCAAACCTCTCCATTAAATCTTGTGGGAGCTCTCTCACTATCCTTACATCGTCTCTCAAAGTTCTTATAAAATGTTCCTCGTCATATATGTCTCCAAACTTGCTGGTAGACAAGAAATTCAAAGCATTAGCTGCCCAGATGAATCATCTTGCATCGTAAATAGAAACAGTATTACAAGTTTACGTAGCCCAGTCATTCCATGAGAAAAGGCAAACCAAGGCAGAGAGACATCATAAATATAAGACAGCTTACCTGGGATCTTGCCAAATACTGTTAAAGTGGAACTTGGGAATCACAAGAGTTGCATTCAGAAGGCCTGCCAGCGCTACTGCATTGCAGATCTGCAAAACCAAGTAGAGTTTGTACCAGAGGCTCAATCCAATATGGAGAAACAATAAACTGTATAGAATAATTCCAGTCAATGATCCACAGAGAGATTATATACCGATGTGCGCTGCTGATTCAGACCACCATTTGCTTCAATAATTATATAACCAGTAGAATGTGCTAATCCTGTAATATGCAAACACCAGCACAGCTTGTCTTTAGCACTGTATTTTCTTTTTTGTCCCCATGAAATATATACTATATAGTATATCTAATAGTTGGTTGCAAAGAATATGAACATATTTGAATTTGTGACCAGTTGTAATTCTTAAACAAACTACGACCTTAACAGCCTAATACCAAGAAATTCACTTAAGCTACCCAAGGAGGCATCAAAACGAATAACTTTTCCCGTAATTCGCTCACTTGGATGACTCTTATTCAAGTCTGTCAAAAAATGCCAGAGTTCTATAGCGTATGATAAAACAAAACAAGTACGAGGCTGGTGAAACAGGCAAGTTAACTAATTAAACGTAGGGACAATATCCCTTTTTCAACTGTAATCTAAACACGGATCTTTTTCTGGTATGGAGTAGCAGGATTCTCAATAAAAAAGTGTGTTAATCGCCTTGACAATAGTGACTAATTTGAGAAATTTTACCGATTCTATTAATGATACATTCGTAAGGCAACGAAACCAAATACTGCTAACAAAATACAACCTGCAACCTTTGAAAAATAAATGAAGTTGGCTAGAAGTTGATATCTTAGATTCTGCCATACAGAGAGAAACTGAATTGACCTATTTCTAAAACCAATCCATAAGCGATTTATAAAACACTAGTTATAGTCTCGATTAATGATACATTCACAATCATAGGCATAATCATCAAGAGTCAAGACCAACATGATCACGATTCTATTTCTTAGCAGAATAAATCTTATGAGAGGATACTAACCTCTACTCAATGTACGGTTTATACAAGGTATCCATTCTTCTCCCTGCCTGGGATGTTGCCACGCTGTCATAAGCTGCAAAAGAAAATTTAATTATAATTTGTTGGTTGATCTCTAAAAGATTCAGCAAGACAAATTCACAGAATCATTATCTTAGGAAACTATAATTGTCATCAAAACTTTATCCGTTATCAGATAAACTTCCTGCGGAGTCGCGGACAAAAATGGCCAAAACCACTTGACCGGGAATGGCACAACATTTACTACACGATACTTAAGATAGATAGAATTTACAAGGTCCAAATGTATGATCCACGTCTATTTCGAAAATTCATGTAGCGCAATTACTTGCCCCGCATTGTAATTAACAGAGCCCATCTACAGGAAAAGACGTAACGTATCGAAAATGCTAATCTGTAACCTTGATGCCGCGCATTAATATGCAGAGGCCGAAGCAGGAAAAGCGTTATTTACCTTAACTAAAAATTAAATCTTCTCATAAAAGCTCTGCCAAGGTATACCATTTGCGTGGTTTGAAATTATATCAATTTGATTGCTAGATTCATATGCAAGCCATATTGATGATAGATTATGGAGTGCGATTGAAATTTGAAATTTTTGATTCATATCCAAGCCATATCGATGATAGATCATGCAGTGCGATTGGAATTTGAAATTGAAATTTTTATATGAAATTTTCATTGCCTAGATTCATGTAGAAGCCATATTGGCGATCGATCGTGAAGTGTAACTGGAAATGTTCTATCCAAAGGCCTTCCAAATACAGAAACCCATTTGTAGGCTTGACAAGCAGCGGTAGCTGGTGGCTGGTGGCTGAGGTGGCTCATATATTGCAAAGTTAGTGTGCAGATATGATTAAAATGGAAATAAGGCCCGGACGTACAAAACAGGGGATTGTGCACTAACTTCCAACAAAACTGCACTCTGATGCATATCAAGATAATGGCGCACAAACCCACTTCCGAGAAGTAATCTGATATAGTAAAGAACATGTTGTAAGTAAATACTACATAAAAAGAGGCAAGATGGCAGAACCAACCACGTCAGAGGCAGAAGAGAGATTGTTGTGATAAACCTGCATTGCAGGCCAGAGATTGCGGAAAACCAGAGGGCTGCGATAGTGCGATCCGGAAGTGGGCTGCTGGGCCACTCCGGGCGTCTCCAATGACATGGTGCCCATGTAGAGCAGCATTCCCGAAATGTAGACCAGCGGCGCCACCAACAACACTGCATGCCTTTTCAACAGAAGCGACACCACCAAGCACACCAGCTTCTGCATGAATTTGGCAGGTGGCAATGGCACTGCCGATGCCAATCCCCCGCCCACCTGCTGCATACGGCTGCTCTTATTGCCACTGCTACATCGCGCATATTTCACCCGTCTTGTCCTTCCCGGAGACGCAGGCGGCGAAGGCGAGGGCGATGCCGATGCATTGGGACTCCTACTCCTGCTCCTGCTCCTACTTCTGCTTCTGCTCCTGCTCCTGCTCTTACTGCTCTTACTACTCTTACTACCCGACTCTTTCCCGTAGACCTGCATGAGGACACCTCTCATTACCGCCTGCCTTGTTCTTTTAGCCCATGAAAGGCACTGGTTTTCATGCTGCCTGCACCAGTAACACCAGTTGCCCTAAAAAGCGGACTTTTAAAAGTACTAGTATCCAAATCCAAACTCCACTGTTACAATGTACGACAAAGCGCCATGAGAATGACCACGGATTCCCAAGGTTGCATAATGCTCAGAGTAAAGTGCAGTGGGGAATCGGCACCCCTGGAGTGTGAAGGAATCTATGCTCTCGTTAAATCAAATAAAGTTTGTTGATGTAGCAAGTGGGCGACAAGAGAAGCAGGAGGCATTTTGAATCAGTGAATCTCCACCTTACACTGTTGGGCAATTTGAGCTCCTTTAGTGAATAATCTTTAAGCCCACCTTAAACCTTTGTCCTGACGCATGGTAGAACGTTAGATGTAAGTCTGAGGCTGGTAGGGCTAGGAGGACATGGACATGGTGGCATTTGCTAGGCTGTAGAGCACTTTGGATGGATTGCGTTTTCAGAGTCACGGGTGCGCCAGTATGAAGATGGAGCATATATCCCGCCGTGACCATACGAACAAGCCTTTCCATTTGCCAAAGCTATTATTATGTCTTATTTATGATGCACTCAGATCTTCATTACTTGGGGGCCACGTGCTCGCCACTGTAAATGAAACGTCAACGTACAGTCCACTGTTCCTTGCTTTTTCTGGTTTTACTGTACGGAATCAACTCAAAAACACAAATAGGACCAAAAGAAGAAAGTATCTAAACAAAGCCTCATTCATTTAATTTTATCCCTTGTTTACCCTTCAAGAGGAATAAAAGGCGCCCCGCTTTAAAAAGGTATTTTAATGTAAGGTGTAAGGCTGCAATATCCAAAATTTATTTTTTTTAGGTGGGTTTGGAAGAGTATTCGGTTGGTAAATCAGCATATTTTTTTATTTTTTTTATTTTTTTATTTTGGAGAAGAATAAGATGCGCGTTTTTTACGAAGTATTTTAATTTAAGATGTAAAAGAGTGCAATAGCCAAAATGGCATCTCCCTTTCTTATTTGTTTGTCTTTCTTATTTGTTTGTGAGGAGTTGTGTGAAAGTTGGTAAAATGAGTATTTCTTTTAAAAAAATTATTTGAGAGATGTAGAGAGATATTTTTAAATATCTATTTTCAATTAGATTTTGGATTAAAATAGAATAGGTATTTTGAAAATGATATCTATTGACATGTTTTTGCATAGATTTTTTTAAAGATAGACACCTTGAGTGAAATAGGGGCATATGAACGTCTTGAGAATGATATTTTTTGGTATATTTTAAATAGGCTTTTTTAAAGATAAGCATACATCTTTCACATAATTTTTTCTAAATGCTAGTTTTATGTTAAAACAATTCAAAATTTATTTTTCTAAGATGGTAGAAAAAAGAAATAATAAATAATTTGAAAAATCATAGATAAGTCGTTTTGTACTCTCTTTTAAATTTTCAATAAATTAAAATTGATGTAAATAAATAAATTTGTTCTACTTAACATGTATAAGTTAAATATTATTTATAAAATTAAATAACATGTATAAATTAAATATAAAATTAAATTATAGAGGTGTGAGGGTGTGAAGAAAAAAAATTGAAAGAAACAAATTAAATAGCAATTATTTATTAGAATAATAATAATAAAACTTTATAAAAAATATGTGAGTGGATATAATAATTAAAACACATGCATATATAACATAAAACAATCAATTACATTCTTAACCAAAAATAGTAAAATAAAGTGAGAGCAAAAGAACAGTTGTGTGATAAAACAATAATAATTACTCAACCAAGGTGGTAGAAAGAAGAAATAATTGGTAAGTCATTTTGTACTCACTCTCTTAAATTTCAATATATCAAAATCGTTGTAATTAAATAAATTTGTTGCACTTTTAACACTTGTAAGAAATAAATATATAAATTAGTTTAAAATAATGAATATAATATATTTCAAATTATAGAGGCATAACTTAGAGTGGCAATACTAGGTGGATTGTAATGGGTGTGATAGCATAACTATGTTGATAAAATAAAGAAATAAAGTAAATAGTCGATATTTATTAAAATAATAATTTTATTATAAATATAAAAGACACATGATAAGTTTTCCACAAAATTTTGACTGAATATCTAAAATTCTTCCACATTCAATTAAAGAGTTGTCAGTGATTATTGTTTGAAGAAAAGATCAACATCGCACAAATTACAATTTTACAGTGAATAAAGATCATGCCTATAAAGCACTACAATACAAAAAAGAACATGATAAGTTCTATTATGATGTCATAATTGATGATAATACTTTGAATGATGTGGAAAGAGATTACGAACACAATATCTTCAAGAAAATGAAAACAATTTCATTTGGAATTTGATTCTGACTCAAATCAAATTGTATTTGTTGTCCAATAATGAAGACAAATGAAGGTAACATAATATATCACACAACGTCAATGGCTTCAAGACCACCTAATGTCTAGAGAGAAATAGACTTAATCTATGTATGGATTAATAACCCACATGCAGATCCTCTAAGAATGATTGATTAGACTACAATTGGTGTGTCTCCAATTAATGAATATGTCACATCAAGATTGCTTGGCATGCATTCTCAACACTATTTGCTAATGGGAGATGTGACTAGTTAAAACCATGAATAAGACAAGTACACCTTCATGAGTATGTTAAGCATTTTCTTCGCTATAAGGATCGCCATTTTGATAAAAACCCAAGATTTAGATAGTACATGATGAACATGATAATGAGGCATCAATCCCAGAATTCAAGTGCAGTCTTTGCAAAAAGAAACATTCAAGAGTTGCCTATCACTATAAATGAATTGCATGAACACATGGAGCAGTTGCCAACCTCACACCTAGCTGATAAGTTGATGTGATTTGGGACATTACTTTGGATTGCTTTTTTAGAATAATGAGAGTCATGGGTGCACCACTTCCATGAAGATGGGTGCATCCTGTTGTGACTATACGAACAAGTCTTTCCATTTGTCAAAGCTATTATTATTTCTTATCTATGATTCACCCAAGTCTTCATCGTTTGGGGGCAATGTGCTTGCCACTATAAATGAGAAATCAACATATAGTCCAATATTCTTTTCTTTTTCTGGTTTTACAATACGAAATCAATTCAAAAACACAAAAAGGACCTTTTTTCTTGACAAAAGAAGAAAGTATCTGAACAAAGTGTCATTCATTTCATTTTATGCCTTGTTTACCCTTCAAGAGGAATAAATGTGTTCTCTTTAAAAAGGTATTTTAATGTACTTGTCTACTTTAAAAGGGTTATAAATGTAAGGTTTACTACAATGCCCAATATTATATCTTTCTTTTTTGGGGTTTGGAAGAGTATTACGTTGGTAAATTAACATTTTTTATTAAATTTATTTTGGGAGAAGAATAAGATGAGCTTTTTTTAAAAACTATTTTAATGTAAGGTGTAAGAGTGCAATAGCCAAAATGGCATCTCCCTTTCTTATTTGTTTGTGAGGAGTATTATATAATTTATGTGCAAGTTGGTAAAGCAAGTATTTATCTTCACAAAAATTATGTCAGAGATGCTGAGAGATATTTTTAATTATCTATTTTCTATTAGATTTTTATTAAAATAAAATAAGTACTTTGAAAATGATATCTCTTGGCATGTTTTGCTTATATTTTTTGAAAGACAGATACCTTGAGTGGAATAGGGATATCTTGAGAATGATATGTCTTGGCATGTTTTATATAGACTTTTCTAAAGATAAACATCTCTTGACATCTTTTGATCTTTCTAAAGATAGATATGCTAGTTTATTTAAAATAATTTAAAATTTGTTTTTATAAATGGATAGAAAGAAGAAATAATAAATCATTAAAAAAACATAGTTAAGTCATTTTGTACTCACTCTTCTAAATTTTCAGTAAATTAAAATTGTTGTAAATAAATAAATTTGTTCCACTTAACATGTATAAATTAAATATAAAACTAAATTATAGAGTCGTGAGCACGTGAAGAAAAATTAAATAGTCAACATTTATTAAAAAATAATGATAAAACATTATAAAAAAAATATGAGTGAATATTAATAATTAAAACACACATATGTAAAATAAATCAATCAATTACATTCAACAAAGACTAATTTATTCAAACATTTTAAAGGAGAATGGCATGAATTGCCGAAGATTTGAATCAGCATCAGTTCCTGAAGGAGCAGCAGGGCAACTACAGTGCGAAGGATGGTAGCGGGCGTGGAGCGAAGCGAGGAGGTGTGGGTGTTTGAGCTCAGGAGGCGGAAGAGGTTATCCCCATGGAAACCATCTGGGATCTAGCGGCGAAAGAAAATTGGAGGACCTCAAACTCAGAAAGATCTCAGGTTCCACTGTTGCCTCATGATGGAAACCAAACAATCCTGTGTATGCATCGACCCCAATGGATTTTTGAAGGGGGCAGATGGTTGGACAAATGCCCTCCTTTTTACCAAAATCAACATCATACGAGTCCTTCTCTAGGCAGAGGTCAGATTTTAAGTCATAAGCAGTGTCTGAATAAACCCAAGCCTCCATGACCCAAACGAAGGTCGATCGGGCCTCAACAGAATCTAAGGAGGAGGGATCCCCTCCCCACAGAAAGTGTATCAGAGCACCTTCAAAGACATGGTTTTAAGAAAGGAAGGAGTGGGTGGTTCAGACAAACAAATATTCCAAGCAGATCAGGACGATAATTGGAGATTCGACATCCAAACCAGTGAAACTTGGAAAAGGAAGGGAGATCAAAAAAAAATTGTTGAGTGCTCCTGGAAACCCACGGAACTTCAAGAACAGGTAAGTTACATTTCCATTTCTACAATCCATTTGAATGATATTAGACTTAATGAGGTTAGGGAAGATCTCTGGAATAGATGCATATTTGTCAAATGGGGTGGGGGACACTGGGGTAGAGGCAAATTTGCAAAATGGTGTAGAGATCAATGGGGAAATGGGATTAGGATCAATCCACTCCCTAATGATTACTTTATGATTGAATTCTTGAATGGAAATGAAAGATGGAAAACCCTAAACAATGGCTCCTATATCTTGGATGGCATTGAAGTTCATTTGATATATTAGAAACTGAATTTTAACCCTAGGACACATATTGTGCTTGAATGTTCGGTATGGGTAAGACTGTACAACATACCATCAGAATATTGGAATATAGAGTCTCTGAAAGAAATTAGCAATTGCCTTGGATCCTTTATATCAGCAAATGGAATCCTGGAGGACAGGATTTGAGGAAGTTTTGTCAGGATATGTGTTAGTGTTAATCAAACCTCAAATATGTCGAATAAAGTCAGGATCTTGGGTGATGGGGAGGTGTGCACATAGAGAATTGACAGAGAAGATCAAATGTTTATCTGTCCTAAATGTTTCTCTAGATAACATATAAGGGTGGAGCGTGAAGTATCAAAAAAAATCTCTAGAGCATATTCATGCACCCAAAAGACAAACTTGCCTTGTGTAGGTAGCACAATCAAAGACCAGAGCAAGGACCCCCTCTCTGACTCAGGATTACCAGAATGGATGGATGAAGGCAAGGACTGCACAGAGACCCAAAGGAGTCTATCGATTGAGGAAATTATGGGAGTCTCTGAGATCCCTACCATCCCCATAACTAGAACACAACGAGAGTTGTCACATCAGTATGACATAGTTCAGATTCAATCAGACATCATTGGAAGGTAATATGGTTGACCTTCAAGCACTGCTACTGGAAGCAAAATCTTTACAATCAAAGATAGAAACTCGGATGAGGGTGCTACCCAAACCACATGGTGAGGATCTGTCCACTCCCCCCAGGGGGGATCAGGATGATAAGATTGTTGCAAAGAGGCTAAGGAAAGAGAAACATGGATTGCAAGAGGAAATTTGTACTCAGCCTGAACACGTCATTAGAGAGCATGATGAAGACATAGGTGGAGGTGATTTGGAAGTCCAGCTGGAAGATAATGGGGATGAGGATACTAGATCTGAGTGGGAAGAGGATGGTGAGAGAGAAATTAATGAATTGGGTGATTGCAGCACAAAAGGGTTTGAGGTCACTATATCTAAAATCAATAAGTCTAACATCAAACCTAAAGGTAGGAGAGGGCGTAAGTCCAACAAAATAATGTTGAAGATAGTAGCAATGGCTACTAGACAAAACAAACTTTTGACAGGGAAGGGAGCTCCCTTTCCCTAGGGGCAATGAAGGTCATGACTTGGAATGTCAGGGGCTTGAATGCCCCTGACAAATGGTGCTTAATAAAGCATCAAATAGATGAGTCAAAAGGAGATATATGGATTCTTTAAGAAATAAAATGGAGTAGGACTGATATTGATAAAAGAATGAGGATGTGGAGGCAGTGGTCTGGGAAATTTGTGGAAGTTGAGGGTGCTTCAGGAGGCATTGGTATCATTTGGAATCGGCTTGGGTTAAAGGCAATGAATCCTTTCTTATCTTCAATGTCTATGGGCCTACTACCACCCCGAAAAAAAGGAGCTTTGGAATATTATCACGAGCAAGCTAGATGTATGTAACAAGACAAGATGTATAACTGCAAGGGATTTCAGCCACTCTAAATGATCAAAGAGAAGATGGGCGGTATTCAAAGACCCAATATTGTCCAAAGAGATTTCTAAATTTTGTTGATCACAATCAACTTATGGATATTATCCCCAAGAATGGTGTCTTCACTTGGACAAATAGGAGGGCAGGTTTCTCTAATATTGTAGAAAGGTTAGATAGATTCTTGTTGTATGGAGATTGGGTTGAACAAAACCCCCTCTTAGATGCTCTCATCCTTCCCCTTTCAGGCTCAGATCATTACCCTATTTAGTTGGATATATCCTTGTGCCACCTTGGAGGAGGCATCCCTTTAAAGTTTGAGAAAATGTGGAGCAGGGACCCTAGTCTTTAGAATTTGATTTCAGTTTGGTGGGGTGAGATTGATGTGGGACATAACTCGCACATGTATAAATTTTACAAAAGGTTGAAATACATAAAAATGAAGCTTAAAGAATGGAATCAAGATCATTTCAAGAACATTTTTACAGAGAAGAGAGGAGTGATGGAGGAACTTGGAAAAATCAATGAAACTGTAATTTGTAATTGTTGGACATTATTGTTGCTAGGATATGTTGGTGTCATTGATGTCAACATATTTCTGTGATTTATTGCTCTGGTGAATGCAGATTGGTTTATTGGGATCATGGTTTGGTATATGGAATATTTCTAGTGTCATTACATCTTTCAGTACTGCTTTTAGTGATTCGAAAAGCTTAATTGATCATATCATATGATTCGGTTTGCAGTTTGGTTCTTTGTAGAGTTCGGTATATTTCGATGTGATCAGATCTTGAGCTGAGTTTTTGGGATATTGTTTGGGATGGTCTTGTGTATCTTCATTGCAGATGGTTCATGATTTGGTGCTTTGCAGGTTATCTTTCTTCGTGATTGTTGCTATTGTTTGAGTGTTCTTAAAGTTTTGATGTTGATCGATGAAGATTTGATAAGTGGTATTGGTATAGTTATTATTGATGATTTTAACATGCTTGTTGGTGTTTCTTAATTATGTCTTCTTTGCTTTGACGATCTGCATTGACCATTGTGCAAGTTTTTGGTGATTTTGTTGAACCGGTGTTGTTCTATGTGTTATGAGGTAATCTTGGTGATGTAGCATGTTGTGTTATGTGGTTGATCTTGGCAAGATTTTTAGTGGTGTTGCGTATTTGGAGACTTGATTTAGGTCCATGTTATATCATGTATATCAGTATATTGGTCATGTTGGTGTAATTAATTATTCATGTTGGATATTATTACACCTTACTTAAGTTTACTTAGGATAATGCATTTCATAGTAGTTTGGGTATGAGACACTTGGGTCTTTGTGCCACATTGGGATAGTGTGTGTAGGAGAATTTCCACCTTTTGTGGTCTTATCTTGTTGTTACATTCCACATTCGGTGGGTGATCCACCTCATGTGGAATATTATATTGTTTCTCCTACCTACCCCTACTTATCCCTACCTACCCTTGTTTCTTATTGAGCCACATTTCATGTTTGTGTGCTCCCTTATCCATATAGCATTGCCTATATAAGCAGGCTCATCTACATTGTATGTAACAAATATTAAACAATTGATGATCTATCTATTGACAAGAATATCATTTACTTGTCCTATATTTTGTCTCTCTATTTGGTACTTTTCATTGAGCTCTTGATCTTGGCAAAATCTCACATGGTATTAGAGCCATTAGAGTGTCATTGATTCATCTTTGAGAGGCATTATTGCAGTATCAAGAGGCAGATCTGAGGAGCAGCATCTTCTAGAGGCGTCCTAAACCAGATCCGACCTCACCATCGCATTCGGGTGACCGTTTCCATGAATTTTGATTATAAATTCATCTATATTGGGTGAAAGTCGACTTTGGGGCTTGGAAGAAAAATTCAGCCTATTAGGCTGTACGGTACGATTTTTATTTTTATTTTTTAATTTTAAAAATTATATTTTCTGCGAAATTTTTTTATTTTAATTAAATTCCAATTTTTTTAAAAAAATATTTCACACTTTTAAAAGTCTTTTTCAAATATAAAAAAAATCAAATTACATGGGGGTCATTGCACCCCACCCCGACCCTTACCGTAGACTTTATTGTGCAGGGCGTACTTTTTGGGAGGGGACCACCATCCTTTTGGGCTCTGTTGAAACATTGTACCACCTACACTTTTGCTGTCACACGCCGTCATCTATCATCCTCGTTGGTTCTTCGGCGATCTCGAGCACCCGACGTCCTGCAACCACCGTCAAACTTCTCCAGCCAACCTCTTGTCAAACCCCCTGCAGCTCGCCAACTACCGTCTTCCGTGGCTTTTATTCCCGGTGGCAACTGTCCTCCCCATCTGCCATGACTGTTATGCTAGCGACAAGACCTCAGGATCTCCGTTTGGTTGGCCCGTGCTTTCCCACCGGTATCATCGACCTGCTCTGGCGACCTTCCGGCTCCCAGGTCCCTTCTGCTCTGGCGTCCTTTGGCTCATGGCTCCACCAACGGCCCCTCCAACCGCCAAGCTCTTCGCCAGCGACTGCCGCTTCCCGGCGACCCTGCACCTACCGATCGCCGACATTTGGATCTCCCATCGACACCTCTGGCAGCTTTCCGGTCATCTTGTCTTCTCTTGCCACGCAGAGAATTGGGATTCGTTGATACCTACATAGTAAGTTGTACAACGTGGCGCACAACTATTCGCCTCCCAGCGCCCAGTCACAATACACTTAGGTAGACACCTAAGCAGTCATATAGGCCACGTTAGCGCATAGTCAACGCTAGTTGGCACCACCTCATCAACCGTACACTGTCCAGTCACCACCTCATCAGCTTCCGTATGACACGTGTCAGAATCTGGTTGGTCCACCTAGTTGTTCGTACTGTACGGATGCATAGTCAGCAGGGGAGCAAAGTTTTGGTGACGGTCATACGACCATCAAATTTAACCCCACTATTTGTTGACGTCATCATTATTTTGAAAATTTGGCAGGCCCCTCCCATTGAGCTTTTGACTTTGCAGTTCAACTTCAAATGGCCATATCTTGCTCATTTTTGCTCCTTTTTTGGTGCGATTTTTTTTTGAAATGGGCTAATTTTTCGTTTACTTTCTTTTAGTGGCATTTATTTCTGATCTTGGTGGACATATTTTTCAAAAATTGCAGTTTTTGGTGACTGTACCTATCTAATCCCCGTTTCTGCAACTTTTGGGACTCTGTTTGGGCTCATACAAACTCCTTTTCAGGTGTCATTTTTTTTGAAAGTGCAATTTTTGTCTACTTTCATAATTTGTTATCAATTTGTAGTGATTTTGAGTATAAATTGTAATTTCAGCATATGGTCTTTTTTGGCCAATTTGGCACTTGTATTGCATAGATCTATCTTTCTGGTCTTTTGCATTGTAGTTCTTAGCCTATTGGGGCAGTTATAAAACAAAATCAAAAGTCCACCTTGCCATTGTTTACAAGTGCCCTATTGTACACGCACTACATATAAAGTGTCAAAATCATCATTTGGGGGGTACTTTGATTGAGTGAATTTGGGGGGGTGTCTCTTGTGCTTTTGTTCTCTTGTGTTCTTTCATTTTGTTGCTATGGGTTCTCATAAGTTTCCTCTCTTAACTCCTCATAATTATGCTACTTGGAAAATTGATGCATGGAGTAAAGTATGGAAAAAGGACTAACTCATTACATTGATGGAACTATTGTTGCTCTTGTTGATCCTAAGGCTGATCTTGTTGCTCACTTGGATTGGCTCACTAAAAATATCATGGCAATTGGTACCTTAAGAAAGTATGTTTCAAAGGATCTCATCTTTCATATTGAAAAATGTACCCTAATTAAGGATGTTTGGCAAAAGTTTCAAGACTTGTATGGTCAAGTTGATGAGATTAGGGGATATCAGATTGATAGTGATCTCACCATTTTAGATCCCAAGAACTTTGATACTATACAAGATTATGTCACTAAGGCAAAAGAGTTGAGGGCACAACTCAAAAATTGTGGCATTGATAAGAAGGATACTCAATTGAACTTCAATTTGATGGGAAAGATTCCACAAGAATATGCATCATTTGTTTCTAGTTTCCAAACCCATAGGATGACAATGGGTTCAAGCTATACAATGCCTACATTTGATGCTTTCGCCGAAATATTGATGATGGAACAAACTAAGTTGATAAGCATGGGCATTCTTAAGACTTCTAAGTCTCAAGCATTAGTGGCAAATCAAGGGAACAAAGGAAATCAAGGAAAGGACAACTCAAACAAGAATAAATGGCAATCAAAGCCTAAGGACAAAGCACCACCTTCTCCACACCATGGAGATTCATCCTCTTCCAAGAAGGAAAATTCACCAAAGAAGGAGAGATCTACTTGTGCCTATTGTAAAAAGGTTGGTCACGAGGAGCATCGTTGCTATTCTAAGAAGATTGATGAGCTCACACATATCCTCAAAAAGCACAACATTGCTTTGCCTAATTCCTGCAAGAAGGAGGATTCATCAGCTTCCACTTCCTTACATTCAAAATGGAAAGGGCAAGCATTCATGGCTTCTACAATTGGGAAGACTCACTCTTTTGGGACAAGAAAAGGAAAAGCTTTGTGTGCTACCACAAGTCATGATTCAAGGAGATGGCTTCTAGATTCAAGGGCTTCTCATCATATGACATCTTCGCAATCTATGTTTTCAACATTTGAGTCTTGCACCAGCCCGTAGATTTTGATTAGCAATCATACATACATGGATGTGATTGGAAAAGGAACTATTGCCATTCATGATAGCTCCTTCAATGATGTGTTGTGTGTACCCCACTTGACAAACAATCTTCTTTCCATCTATCAAATCACACATGGGGCAACAAAGAGAATTGTGGATTTCATGCCTGAGATAGTTTTCATTTGAGACTTGGAGACTAGAGCTATCATTGCGACTGGGATGGTTGATCATGCATCTCGGTTATATTCCTTTTCAGATTTTATTGATGGGGATGATTTCACATATGATGATTCTTCACATGATGATTCAGATTTTGAGGAGAACTTTGGGTACTTGAACTTGGGGATTCTCACATGTGACCCTGCTCTTGAGCATTGCATTTCATCTCCTCCTATTAATATCACATCACCTATTGCACATGATGATGCAGATAGTGTGACAGTTTTTCCTTCTTGTAATTCAGTGCAGCAGGATATATCTTGTCTTCCAACTTCAGTTTCATGGGATGAGTACTTGACAGACATTGCAGGTTTGTTTGTGGAACCCTATATTGCAGATTTGGGAGACATCATTGATGATATTCATCTTCTCTTTGATGATGATGATCCTTCTTCAATTGTTGTGAGGGCACACTCTAACCCTCTTTTTCATTCTCTACATGATCATTCTTTCGAGGTTGACATGATTGTGGATACTTTTGTACAATAGTTGGAGGAGGTCTCTTTATCTTTAGAGGAGACATGTGAGTCTTTGGGACTAGTTCAACATTCATCTCCACTAGATCTTGGAGTACCTTCCCAGTTCACCACCTTTAGAGGGGGTATCTTTCATCATCGACATGGGGACACTTGAGCAGTTTTTAGAGATTCCTTTCATCATGAGTTTTTTTCTTACTTCTTCCCTTCACGATTGGAGAGACTACATGGATACACCTTTGGTTTTGTTTCTTCCCAAGGGAAGGAACGTTGTTCGACGTTCATGAAGCAGTTTCTTCATTCATCTTTATTCTTCTACCATTGGTGTAGATTCTACATTGAGGGGGGGCTACCTAGCTTCTCTTCTTCTCTCATATGGGGGGGACTTTTTCCTCAAATGGGGTTTTGTTCCTCTCACACTTCTATGAGAGTTCTCTTGTATAGTTTTTATCTCTCTTTTGGGGGAGGGTTTTTTCCCATTGGGTTTTTCTCTCTTTCCCTTCTTTATGAGAGATTTCATTGCATTGGTTTGCATGCATTTGCATTTGCATTTGTACATGGTTACCTAATATGGCCTCATAGTCAGGACCCATCTTGCATTGCTTAGTTGCATTATAGACTTAAGTGCATTCCCCTAAGTTGCACTTAAGGGGGGGTGTTGGTGTAATTAATTATTCATGTTGGATATTATTACACCTTACTTAAGTTTACTCAGGATAATGTATTTCATAATAGGTTGGGTACGAGACACTTGGGTGTTTCTGGCACATTGGGATAGTGTGTGTAGGAGAATTTCCACCTTTGTGGTTTTATCTTGTTGTTACATTCCACATTTGGTGGGTGATCCACCTCATGTGGAATATTATATTGTTTCTCCTACCTACCCCTACTTATCCCTACCTACCCTTGTTTCTTATTGAGTCACATGTCATGTTTGTGTGCTCTCTTATCCATATAGCCTTGCCTATATAAGCAGGCTCATCTACATTTTATGTAACAACTATTAAACAATTGATGATCTATCCATTGATGAAAATATAGTTTATTCTTGTCCTATATTTTGTCTCTCTATTTTTTACTTTTCGTTGAGCTCTTGATCTTGGCAAAATCTCACAGGTCCGGTGGTCGATCTTTATATCGTGTGATGTAATTTTGTAATTAGGTGTTGAGGGTTTAGCCAACCTTGTTGTCAAGGTTGATGAAGTGTATAAATAGGTGGTATAGTCATGTAATTTTGATATGGAGGTTGTGTCTACATTATCAGAGAATGATGTATGTGCAAACAAGCGAAATCATCCTTTAGTATTGTGATTGAGTAGAGATTGAACTGATGCAGAGGAGACATATATGCTTAACTGGAACTATCATCGGGCATTAGCAGATGTTGTTATTGTAGTTCATTTGATTCTGGATTGTTGTCCGAACATTTTGTAAGTCAACGAGACTTCCTTGTAAGGTAGTGAACCTTCCCTGAGGGTTGTTTCCTTTCGGGTTATCATATCTTGAGTTGTAAGCTCTAGGCAGTGAGCCTGAATGCAAGTTCATTCCCCATTGTAATATACACATACTACTATAGAGTATCATCTTATTGTGGGTAGGTTCCCACCATGGTTTTTCCCTTAACCGGGTTTTCCACATCAAAATCTTGGCGTTGTGTGTTGTGCTATCTATTTGCTTATCTTTGTTGTTGTTGCAGTTTATCACATTTGGATTTGTGGTTAAGTTTAATAATCCAAGTAAAACTGAACCCCCCCTTCCCTTCTTAGTTTTCCTTCATTATTATTACCAACAATTGGTATCAGAGCTAGATCCTCTAGAAGAAGCTTGACTGCTTGAGGTGATTTTGGATGGCAACTGGAACTGGAAGTGTTATCTTTAAGAAGGAGAGTTTGATATTTGATAACTGTGCTATATGGAAGAATCGAATGGAGGTTCAGTTGAGATGTCTTGGAGAGGATTACTGGAAGATTACTAAGAATTCCTATTCTATTCCTCATAATGGACTAGTTACTACTGATGAGATCAAGGAAGATGAAAATAACATTATAGCAAAGGAAGCATTGTTGAGTGCGTTGACTGATTCAAAGATGACTAATGTGATGGGACTTCAAACTGCACGTGAAATCTGGGAGAAGCTTGAAACCTTGTATGAAGGAGATAAACAAGTCAAAGTTTCTAAGTTGCAGAGTTTGAAAGGGAAGTATGAGATGTTGAGAATTGGAGAAGATGAGAACATAAATTCCTTTATGGCTAAGTTGAATGAACTTGTCCTAGGTATCAGATGTGCTGGTGGAACCCTTGAAGAAGATGAAATTATTGCTAAGGTTCTAAGATAATTGCATCATGCTTACATACATAAGGTAGCTGTTGTATACACCTAAAAAATAGTCTGAAGATAATTAATTAAATAAGCAATTATTTAATTAATCCTCCTTCCCAATTTAATTGAATTCACTAAGCAATTTGATTAAATTTCCCCTTTCATCTACTTATTAATAAATCTAAGGATTTATTTAATAGGTTCATTTCAACCCTTTAATTAATTAATTACTTCAAATTAATTAATTCCCTCCATCAAAATCATTTCTTCTAAATCCCCTAATTAATTAAAACAAATCAAATTCATGAGTTGTTGAAATTAATTAGCCCTTTCCTATTATTTGAATTTTTAAATTCAAATTCTCCTAACTTCTACCACTCCTAAACCTAACCCATTCTACCTACCCACATGTCCCCTTTCATCCAACCTCTTCTAGAAGCTTTGTGACACTTGTCACTAAGTGTTCCCTTTCATCTAACCTCTTCTAGAAGCCTCTTGACACTTGTCACCATAGAGATGACAGATGTTCCCTTTAATCCAACCCCTTTTCCAACCTCCTCCAATTTAACCATTGATATCTTCAAATCAATCTTGACTGTTGATTCCTGCCACCTCACCCCTAGCCTTAAGAAATCCTATAAATAGACCTCATTTTGGAGCACAAAGGGTCCCAATTTCATCTCATCTTATGCATTGTTACTATAGGCATCTAACTTCTATTTTATCATTTCTTAGCAATGTTATCATGCTTAATTTTAGCTTAATTGCATCTTCATTCTAGCTTATTTTCTAGAATAATCATGAAATCATGTAGCTTAATCATGCTATTCTTGCTAGATCATGCATCTTCATCATTCAAATCCTCCATTTAAGTGTAGTCAGGTCACTGGAATTTTCATACTAAGATCTGAGAGCAAAATTCATACTCTCATTTACTAGGAGGTGATAGATCGCTTAGCCATGGTTTTGTCTTTCTTTGATTTAATTCACTAACCATTACTTGTAATGATTTATTGAGTGCATTGTGTTTGTAGGTACAGGTACACTTCATAGAGAATGACATTTTGGCACCCACCATGGGGCCGGAATCATCACTTTTAGCCTCTTAATCTTCAGCAAACTTCATCTCTGTCTGACTCTGGTTCAAAAATTCGTACGAGTTGCCTTTTCAGCTCGTACGAACTTCCTTTCAGCTTAGGCTGACACCTCATCCTGACTTGTACTAGGTATAAATCTATGTCGTACAAGGTTCTATGTTGCAAATTATTTATTTGTACTAGGTCTAAAGTTGTGTCGTATGAGTCTATTTCTTGCAAATTCTTTATTCGTACTAGCATAATCATGTGTTGTACAAGCTGGTTTTGGCTTGTGTCAGAGATCTAAATATTTGTCATTTCATTTGATAAATCATGTCGTACGAGTTTCTGCATCTGTGATTTTTTGATAAACTGTATGTTAGGGTTTTCTGATTTTAATCCAAACTTTACTAATGCTAACCCTGATTGGTTTGTGAGATTTTTGGCAACCTAACTCTTTTCTGCACAAAGATTGACGAAGATACACTTGCCAAAGACATAATTTAAAAACTAATCAATGACTACTAATGGATCTATTTTGTAGGTTGCCTATAAATCCAACTAAACTTTGTGTATTCATTAAAGTTTTCTAGGCACACTTTAATTTGGCTAAGGGAAATGAACAATCATGTATTTCGTGTCTTTGATGATAGGCGAGTATTCTCTCACCTTTCTTAGGTGATCAGAAAGCTAGACTCATCTTTTGCTTTCATTAGTGCATTTCTTTAGCAGGCCTGCCCTCCCGAGGAGTAATAAATCCTAGTCATTAAGGCCGGTGAGAGGGGAATGACCTAAGTGGGAACGGCTAACGCCAAGTAATCCAACCCACTATAAAATAAACATGTTTTTGATGAAAATCAAAGCAACGACAGTGCTCGGGAATATCTCTCCTCCGTACCTTCGAGTATATCAAACCTTGGTTTTCAAGGCTGGGAGACCTCTTAATTGAGTTTATACCTCGACATGCCGAACAGATCCCTTACTAGTGTCGGTTAAAATAGAAGCTACCCGATTCACCTCTGAAAGGGTGATAATCTTTGTGTAGGAGAGATAGTAACTCTCCCAAGACACTTGACATATCGTGGCCCCATTAGCGTTTGGAGTCGGATAATACGGCGTTGAGAATCCATTGTGTGAGACTCAGCAGTCGTATTCTGATTAGCCATTGGGTGTGTACCTAAGTCAGCAAGCAAAGGTTTTCATTCTCAGCCAACTTCCTTAGGGTTTAGCATGCTTGGAGTCACTTATCATATCATGTGTTTTTTGTGTATTCATCCCTAAATCGACAAATCAGACATCCAAAAACTGGAAGACATAAGCAAAACATTAAACTTCAGTTATAAAAAATTCAACCAAACAAACATTTTTATCTCTACTCTATTATCTGTCGTACGAGTTAGGATCTCTGTCGTATGAACTTGTTTGCATAAAATCTTGTGTCGTACCACACAACATTTTGTGTCGTATGTGTCAGTTATTTTGTCGTATGGTTCAGAAAAGTTTGTTGTACGAGCCTCTACTTTTCACATGAAAACTTATGCTTTGTCGTACAGACTCATATCTTGTGTCATTCTAAACTGCATATCCTATCATACGAAACTCTGCATTTGTCAGTCCAGAATTGTGTCTTACATGCCTATTTCAGATTTATCATTTCTACTTGATCAATTTGCAGTAAACATAAACACATGTTATTTGTCAATTTGTGCTTAGATTGTCATCTTGGTTCACTTGGTCAAGTTACACCTGTCAAAATCAGACTCTAGAACATAAACACCTCAAGATTTTCAAGTGTTCACCCTTAACAAGTTCAAGATCTAAACATCTCAAAGTGCATCATCACTCTCTTTGGTAAACTGATCACTCAAACATAGTTTCTCATCAGGATCAATCATCCTTTATCACGAAACTAAAATGTTTGGTCAGGATAATCTTGTCCCACATCATAGGATATATCATTCCTACTGGACTTGGTTCTTATCAAATCATCATCATTGCACTCCTAAACCGAAGATCGAAAAACTTGCAAACTTTTAAACACTTGAATTCTCTTTTAGTGTCATATCACTCTATTGCCTTGAAATTGACTGTTGATCACTTATCAAAACAACCTTTTGGACAATCGAATACTAGCAAAATAACACACGTGTATGCCTGTTCTAACTAGAGCTCAGAGACGAAGGATTGTAGAGACGAAAATCAAAACATTGGAAATAACTGAAGAACACATAACCATGGAACATGAAGATGAAATACAAGTTGAAGAAGAAATAATAGAACAAAACATCAGAGACATCAAAAAGGATCCTCAATTCAACAAGTTTATGCATAAATTATTGGAGGAAGAAAAAGAAAAATACTTCCTAATGTTAGCCAAATCTGGTGCTATACTTCCCCAAGATTTTGATGTGAATAAATTGACACAAAATAAAAGTGATCCTCCCCCTAATAACGAACAATATGAGGACATCTTTGGTCTTTGCATGAATGACACATCAATTCCCAATAACACCAGAACCAATGAAGAAACTGGCATACCTATAAGAGATGAAGTAGAAATCCTGAATAACATTCAATTCAATGAGGATGCAAGAAGAGCTAGAGATGAAACAAGAAGAGATCCCAATCCTCCTAGAATGCAAAATCATGGTCATGCAAGAACAAATCATGTTGATAATCCTATCATGACTCTCACACAACAACTGCAAGCAATGCAAACACAAATCCAAGAGATGCAAAGAGGAAATGTTAGATGATACTCACTTCAAGAAATCTGTCCTTATCCTTTTGACAAAAAGCTAAACATGATACCATTTCCTATAGGTTTTGAAACTCCGAGATACAAAAAATATGATGGAAGCACTGACCCTCAAGATCATATACGAGAATTTTGCACAATGAGTATGGAGTTTGCACATGAGGATACCTACTTAATGAGACTATTTCCGAAAATCTTAACTGGACTAGCTATGGAATGGTTCTCCAAACTTACACCTGGAATCAGACCATTTTTAGAGTTGGTGGATAAGTTTGTTTCACAATACTCTTACATCATATAACATGAAGTAACAATGCTAGACCTATGTAACACTAAACAAAAAAGTGGAGAACCCTTCATGACATTCTTACAATGATGGAGACACCTAGCATCGTGGTATCCTCGTACATTGCCAGAGTATGAAAAAATGGACATATTCATTGACAAATTAAATGATCAAATGAGTTATTACTTAAAAATGCAAGGAAATCAAAGCTTTGGAAAAATGGTTGATAATGGAATCAAAATGGAGGAAGCCATGATAAAGAAAGGTGAGTTGAAAATATACAAAGAAGGAGTCCATCCTCCTAACATTAACAACAATAACAACAACCACAATGATAAACCAAAGTTTTGGAATAGAAATCAAAATGTCGTCAACGAGGGAATGGTGGATAACAACAGTGTGAAACCAAAACAACCGATTTTTAATTTATCCACTTACTCAGCAGCAACACAACAAAACAACAATCACCAAAGAGCAACTATTAAAACTTTCTTTCGAAGACAATTTACAAACATTGGTGAACCCCTTGGATCAACACTAAAAACACTTCTCGCAAACAAATTGATCACTTTACCAGAAGAAAGGAACTACGAACCTCAAATCAAACCACCTTGGTGGAATGATAATCAGTATTGTGATTTCCATCGAAACAAGGGACATCACATAGATAGTTGTCAGAAGTTGAAACATATCATACAAGATATGATTGATAATGTAGTAATAACTGTGGATGGGCATACAACAAATGAATCTCATACAGCTTTTAAGATTCCAATTCCAAACTATGAGAAAGGTGAATCATCAACAACAAACAATGGTAAGGGTAAAGCAAAGGTAAACTACGCTCATACATATGACAATGTGGTGAATGTGATTGTAGTTAAAGAAAAACAAAATCAAGAACATGCTCAAGCTATCAAAAGAAGCAAAGCCAAAAGTGTTTTGTCAGGTCCTACAACAAACACATCATCCGCTACAACAAAACAATACAATCTAGTAGAACAATTGCAAAAAACACCTGCGCAAATATCCATTTTGGAGCTTTTAAAACTTTCACCTACACACAAGGAAATTCTTGAACGAGAATTAGTAGATACCACTGTATCCAAAGATCTTGATATCGACCAATTCCAAACCATGGTGGGACACCTCACAACCCTTCATTGCTTATCATTCACTGAAGAAGACGACATGTCCTTGCAACACCCTCACAACGCTCCTTTGCATATTGAAGTCCTCATTCACAAAACGCGAGTTAAGGGTGTTCTAATAGATGGTGGAGCTGGCCTGAATATTTGCTCATTGAGTCTTGTTCGTGCCTTAGGATATTCAGAAGATACAGTTGATGTTCAGAAAATAGTCACTATAAAAGCTTATGATGAAGAAGAACGTTCCTCCAAGGGAATTGTGATACTACCTATCAGAGTGGGACCTCTTCAAAAAGACACAGCATGCCAAGTTCTAGACTTGGACTTATCATATAATGTACTCCTAGGGAGACCATGGATACATGACTTACAAGCTATACCATCAACATACCACCAATGTGTAAAATTTCCCTACGAGGGACAAGAAATCACAATCTCTACAGATGCAAATCCATTCCAATACTCCAGCAATCTAAAAATGGCTCAAGAAGTAATTGTTCCACATAATAGGGAGGCAACAAGGTCAAAAACACAATCCAAGGAACAATCATTTGCATCTATTTTATCAAGCATGGAGAAACAAATGCAGCTAAGAGACCAAGGGAATGGAGAATACTCAATATCACAATTACCACTTTCTCCTAAATCCTTGGGAAAACCATCAAACTCTAAACAACAACCAATTGTGAAACATCTTCCAATATTTGATGGAGCATTCATTAGTGCTGGAACCTTATCAGAGGAGATAGAAGACAAAGATGTGCTATAGTGGCTATACAAAGATGAAGAAGTTCAACAAAAGGTCAACAATGTCAGAATACCTACAGAAAAATATGGAAAAGGATTCAACATTCTTTGAAGGATAGGATAAACTGGAACAAGCCCTATAGAAAAAAGAAAAGAAGGTATCTCAGAACCTATTTAGCCTCACACTCAACAGACCAATGACAAAACAGGCTTAGGGTATAGACAAGTCACTCTACCGGAAGACACATATTTTAGTCAACAACAAGAGGAATATGAAAACAGACAAGAACAACTGACAATTGAAAGGGAAGAAAAATCTATTAAGCAACAAGCACAAGCAAACACAAAATGGCAAAAGAAGCAAGCTTCAAATCAACAAGATAAACAAACTAAAACCATCTATCAATCAAAACAAGAAAGAAGCTAATATAAGTCCAGGAGAACTCATAGAAAAGTTGACAAAACTCAATCTCAGTCCTGAAGAGGTTGAATATGAAAGAAGAAAAAGTATAGCCAGAAAGAAACACTATATGACCAAATCTGTAGACTGCAGGATGCAAGTGATACAAATTCTAATGAATTGGAATGAGATTCCTATCACTCTGAAGAATCAGTTGAAGAAAAATGCTTTGAGGGAGATGTAGAAGTCGATGTAGTTTACACATATGCAGGACAAACGTCAGGAATTAGTTCACTTGAATTGGAATCACATTTGGCTAACTTGGACTTAACCGAGGACAATCAGGAACTTCTTACATGAGGTCATTCTAATGAGGGTACCATTTTAGACATTGGCGTACATATTGAAAACTTTGATACATCCATCATGACCCTTGAAACCCTTGAAACATACCAACCTGAAGATCCCCTACCTCTAATTTATTCTGAGCTTATTGATTGGGAAAATGAAGGACATACTGCTATTGATACCTTTCCAAATGACCATGCCATATCTGTATATCTTAACGCAATCGAAACCATAACAACTTTCACCAGGAATTTTAGCAACGCATCTTCCAATCAAGTGGGTGTCAAATCTCCTAGTCACAAAATTGAAAATAAAGAAAAGAATATCAAGTCTAATGCTGAAAACCATTTATTGGCAACATTAGATCTGGAAAAAGAAAAAAGAAAGGAAGCATCTAATGGTGAAAACCTCCTTGAGGCACTGGAAGATGGGAGATTTGACACTTTACCTGAGCATTATCAAGAAAGATCATCTATTTTGATCGAACCAACAGAGGCAGTTAACATTGGCACAACAAAGCAACCAAAGATTGTTCATCCAGCGACATCTTTATCAGAGGTAGAAATGCAACAATATGTGGAATTCTTCAAACGACGACAAATCAATTTTACCTAGTCATATGTAGACATGCCAGGGTTAGATCCAGAGCTTATTATGCATCACCTAAATGTTAGTCCGAGAGCCAAACCAGTCAAACAGAAGTTAAGAAAAATGCATCCACATATCGCTCTCCTAGTCAAAGCAGAACTAAAGAAATTACTGGATGTCGGATTCATCAGACCTATAGCTTATCCTTAATGGGTATCCAATATCATTCCTGTTTCAAAACTAGATAAAAGCATCAGAATATGCACAGACTTCAGAGATCTTAATAATGCATGTCCAAAGGATGAATTTCCTTTTCCTAACATTAACATCATTGTAGATTTAACTGCTGGACACTCCATGTTTTCTCTAATGGATGGTTTCTCCAAATACAATCAGATCAAAATAGCACCCAAAGATGAAGAAAATACAACTTTCACATGCCCATGGGGTACTTTCTGCTGGAACATCATGCCTTTTGGATTAAAGAACACAGGTGCTACATATCAAAGAGCTATGACAACTATATTTCATGACATGATGCGTAAATTCATGGAAGACTATGTGGATGACATATTAGCTAAATCATACAACAGAGAAGAACATATAGAGATATTGGAAAAGATCTTTGACATGTTAGAACAATACAAGCTAAGGCTAAATCCTAAGAAATGTGCCCTTGGTGTCACTTCAGGAAAGATATTGGGATACATTGTTTCAACTAGAGGTATCGAAGTAGATCCAACTAAGGTTAAAGCAATCATGGAAATGGCATCTCCCAGGAATATCAGTCAACTAAGATCACTACAAGGAAGACTCCAGTCAATCAGAAGATTTGTTGCTCAATTAGCAGATAAATGTCAACCATTTACTCACCTATTGCACAAACATGTTAATTTCAAATGGGACCATCAATGTGAAGAAGCATTCAACAAGATCAAGGCATATCTCATGCAACCACCTGTTTTGATGTCACCAACTCCAGGAAATCCATTATTACTCTATGTATCAACTACCAAAGAATCATTGGGAGTTTTGCTCGCACAAGAGGATAAGGAAGGAAAAGAATGAGCCATCTACTACATCAATAGAACACTAGTGGGATACGAGGATAACTATTCATCAACAAAAAAAGCATGCTTGGCAGTAGTTTTTGCTTCTCAAAAACTACGACACTATCTACTATCTCAGTCCATAAAGTTAATAGATAAAATCGATCCTCTAAAGTATTTGCTTAGCAAAGCCACATTGACAGGACGAATAGCAAAATGGATCATGATTCTAAGCGAGTTTGATATCGAATATGTTGACAGAAAAGCTATCAAGGGACAAGTCATCACAAAAACACCACTTCAAGATGAACATCCTTTACAGATTGAATTTCCTAATGCTGATATCCTAACAGTCACAACAAAAACATGGCAACTATACTTTGATGGTTCATATACACAACACGGATCAGGAGCAGGAATTCTATTCATCACACCATAAGGTCATACAATCCCAGAAGCATACAAATTAAGCTTTTCGTGCATAAATAATATAGCAAAGTATGAAGCATTGGTTAGAGGTATCAAAATGGTTGTAGAATGGAACACTAAACAACTTCAGGTCTTCAGAGACTCTCAACTCATCATTAATCAAATCAATGATGACTATCAAACAAAAGATGATAAACTCATGCCCTACAAAAAGATGGTGGATGATATCAAGAAATACTTTGTAGAAATAACTTTTGAATAGATTCCTTATGGGAGACTTATGGGATACTTCAATACTCCTTTGAGAGAGGAGGAAAAATATGGAGGAAGCCCCCCTCAGCTCGAAAGCAGGTTGGCCCTTATGGATTTCATTAACTCTTAAGCCTCCCTCAATGACTTGGAAATACAGGGATGTAATTATACTTGGACCAACAGGAGAATGGGTACTGATCTTATTCAAGTTTGTCTTGATAGGACTCTCATTTTCGATGACTCGTTTAGTCATTATTTCTGTTCTCTGTCGGCCCACAATTGGGTTGGTTCAGATCATTTTCCCATCACCTTCATTGCTGACTCCATCAACAAAAGGAGAAACTTTCCCTTCAGATTTGAAAAAATGTGGACCCTCCACCCAGACATCAAAAGTAATATCCAGAATTGGTGGAGCATTCAAGTTGAGGGAACTGCTATGTATAGAGTTGTTAAGAAGCTTAAGAGTGTAAAGGACAACATAAGAATCTGGAATAAATCTAGCTTTAGGAACATTTTTGAGGCCAAAAGCAAAGTCCAGGAAGACCTCAAAGAAATACAAACTCAAATCCAGAAAGATGGTTTTAGAACTGTGTCCATTGCCGATGAAAATGAGACTCTCAAAAAATATCACGATATCATTGCCAAAGAGGAATCCTTTTGGAAGCAAAGATCAAGATGCATCTGGCTTAAGGAAGGAGATAGGAACACAAGATTCTTCCACATGTCGACTATCAAGCATAAAGCAGTTACTAGGGTTACCAAACTCGTGGTGGATAAAGGGGAGATTATCAAGGAGGAGGAAATTAGAAAGGAAGCTAAAAGGTTTTTTTCAGAACTGCTAATAAGGGATAATAGATTGGATGTTGAAGCTCAATCTTCTTTTCTTCTTAACATCCCTTGTCTCATTGATGATCATAAGAATGCCTCCCTTTCTTCCATTCCTTCTAATCAGGAAATCAAAAATGTTGTCTTCTCCTTTGATGGTAACAAAGTGCCGGGCCCAGATGGTTTTCCAATGTTCTTTTTTCAAGATTTCTGGGACATTGTTGGGAAAGATGTTACCAATGGAGTCAAGGAATTTTTCAGGGCTAGGAAACTTTTGAAAGAAATCAATGGCACTTTTCTAGCTCTCATTCCAAAATCTCAAGGTGCTGACTCTATGGACAAATTTAGACCTATCAGTCTTTGCAATTCATTTTATAAGATTATCTCTAAGGTTCTTACTTCCAGATTGCTTTTTGTCCTTCCCACTCTTATTAATCACTAGCAAAATGGTTTTGTCCCTGGTCATCAAGTTCTTGACTCTATTATTACTGTCCATGAGAACATCCACTCTCTTTTTAAAGCTAAGAAGTAGGGTCTCATCCTTAAGCTTGATCTCTCCAAAGCCTATGATAGGGTTGACTGGTCTTTTTTCTTGAAGGTTCTCATGTCTTTTGGTTTCTCACCCAGAGTTTTGGATCTCATCACCCAACTTATCACCTCTGCTTCTTTTGTTGTCATTATTAATGGTTCACCTTCTCCTTTTTTCAAAGCTTCTAGAGGTCTTAGGCAAGGGGATCCTATTTCTCCCATCCTCTTCATTATTATGGCAGAATGTTTTGGAAGGAGTATGGAAAATTTGGTTTTGCAAGGCTCCTTTAAGGGTCTCCACCCTTCCTCTACAGATCTTGTTTGTTCTCATCAATAATTTGTCGATGATACTATTATCATGGGGGAATCTAGTATTTTTTAAGCTAAAATTTTGAAGAGTACTCTTTTTAAGTTTGCCTATGCGTCGGGTCAGCTTATCAATTGGACTAAAAGTGAAGTTTTTTTCATCAATAACCCAGAGAGAAGACAACAGAGAATTAGTAGAATCCTGGAGTGTAGGATTGTTGATCTTCCTACAAACTACCTTGGTCTCCCTATGGGCACTACTCCTCCTAACTCCTTTTGGAGTTCCATAGTGGAAAAATTCCAGAAAAAGTTAGCTGGATGGAAAGGAGCCCTCCTAAGTCAGGCTAGAAAGCTCCAACTTCTTAAAGAATCTCTTCTAAGTATTCTGATATATGCTCTTAGCCTTTTCAAAATTCTAGTTAAGTATGTTGTTGCTATCGAGAAAATCCAAAGAAGATTCCTTTTGTCTAGGGTTGAGGACAAGAAAAGAATGTCCTTGGTGGCTTGGGACCAGGTCTGCAAACCGAAGAGCCATGGTGGTTTGGGCCTGAGGAGGATCCGAATCCTAAATGAAGCTCTTATGTCCAAACAAGTCTGGAGAATGTTTCATCTTGATACCGAATGGTGTAAAATTTGGTGAAGTACTCTCTTCAATCCTCTTCCCTCTCTTCTTTTATCAATTTGGATATAACTATTAATGGATCACATATGGAATCGTGCCTCTAAATGTAAAGAAAGTATAGCTAAAGGAGTGATTTGGAAAGTTGGAAATGGTAGGAAAGTTAAATTCTGGGAGGATCCTTGGCTTTTTTATAAACCTTTGATAAAAATCAATGAATGGGCCCCCTATGCTCCCTCTTGTATAAGATCTTTTGGCTCCTTAGTTGCTAAGTACTGGACTGGTAACGAATGGCAGAATATTGAAAGCATCCACCCAAGCCTCTCTAAGCTCAAGATCCATTTGTCTGCAATTTGGTTGAACAAAGAGGTTGACTCCCTGATCTAGAAACATGATCCCAAAGGTACCCTTACTGTTTCCTCTATGTATTGTGTTTTGTCCCCTGATCCTTTAGGTAATCCCTTCTGGTGTAAAGTCTGGATTAGAGGCCTTACCCCCAAGATCAATTTCTTCTTTTGGACCGTCCTCCATAATAAAATCTTGACCCTTAACAACCTGAAATGCAGAGGCTTTGCGATCCCTAATAGATGTGCTCTATGCCTTTAGGAAGAAGAGTCTGTGGACCACCTTGCCATTCACTGCCCCTTCTCAGCCTCAATCTGGGAAAGATTTCTCAATAGTTTTAGCATTGCCTAGGTGTTTCCCAACACCATCACAGACCCGTTTTCCTCCTAGAACATAAAATGGACTAATTCTTTTTTGAGATCTTTGTGGCAGCTCTCTCTTCCTCACATCCTATGGGGACTATGGAAAGAAAGAAATAATCAAAACTTTAGGGATGTTTCCCTCAATCAGGATATTTTGTTCCAGAAAATCCAATGGGCGATTCAGGAAAATATAGAGATCATTGAGGGTCCTTGTTTTTCGAACAATTCACTAGAAGCAAATATTTTAAGGGTGTGGAACATGAAGAGTACCGACAGTCCAAACCTCAATCATAATAAAAGGCTTGAAGCCAAATGGCAAACCCCCCCTCATGGTTGGTTCAAAGTTAATTTTGACGATGCTGCCAAAGGTAACTCAGGTCCTTCAGGATGTGGAGTTGTTCTAAGAGATGACAAAGGAATGTGCAAGGAAATGGTTGCTATCCCTATTGGAATTCAAACTAATCATAAAGCCAAAGCTATGGCTACTCTCCAAGGTATCCTCCTAGCAAAAAGATGGAATTGTCCCCACCTATGGATTGAAGGGGACTCAAACAATATTATAAATTGTCTTAAGGGGGTCTCAAAACCTTCATGGTTGATCAACAACATTATCATCTCTGCTAGAGACCTTATTAGTACCTTTAAAAAAAGCTACATTTCCCACATTTACCAAGAGGCCAATGGCTCTGCTGACTGGGCTTCCACTATGACAGTTAACAAGGAAGCAATTACCACGTGGACGGGAGAACAAGGACTCCTTGAAGATGTCAGGCGAATCATTTGCTATGATCGTTATAGAAGTACTCCTAAGATACTTGATGGACAGGATAATTATGAAAAGAACTGACTTGAGTACTTCGAGGCATTATAATAATGAGAGACTCATTTATTATATTACCAATGTCATAAGTTCCCACGCTTTCTGGGTGACTTTGATAGTGGGTGGTAACAGGAGACAATATGAACCAAGTAGCTGTAAAGAATGGAAACAAAAGGAGGAGGTTTGGGGTAATCTGCAGAAGGGTGGCTTCTCAAAATTCATGGAGAGACTCCACAGTTGAGACGACATGGTCACCAGTTTTTTCTGTAAAAATTGGAAAAAGGGCATGCTGAAAATGGAAGAACAAACTATAGAAATTGATGAAGATTTAATTGCGCAAGCTATGGGCCTCTCAAGAGAAGGGTGCAACTTCTACAGAGATAGGAAAGTCAGTAGGGAAGCTATTGAAAGATACCCGAACACCGAGAAAGAGAAAAAATGACTGGTAAAGTTGAGAAAAACCTACTACCCGCCCATGGCTTTTGCCAAACCCTGGCGGGAAGTCCTCTTTGTTTTAATGTGATACATCACTCTAGATGGTAGGTTCACTAAATTTTATGGTTATCACTTTGTTCTACTGAATCACTTTAGGCACAATGATAAGGTTAACTTCCTTATTTTCTTCTCTGTTCGATGAATGCATCCCTCAAGGCCTATAAAGAGAACCCATGGGGTGATACGACCATGCACCAAGGCCTTATGGTACTAATCTATGACCATCTTAAGGCTAACCAAATTGCTCGGATGCAGCCCTCTACGGATTCTGAGGATGAGGGGTCTGACCCTGCCTTCTCAGAGGAAGAGGAGTCTTAAAGTGACCCTTCACCTGATGCTAACGACAACATGGGTGTCTCAGATTATGAAAGTGGGAAGAAGAGGAAATACATCAAAACCAAACCCTCATCCTCTAAGGGCAAAAAGCCTAAAGGTAGACCCCTGATTAGCATTTCTTTGGAAGAGGAGAATTCAGACAACTCTGAGGAGGAGTACCCTCAAGGGCGGCTGAAGAAGAAGAAAAAATCTCACATCCAGGCCAAAAAAATGCACAAGAAGAAAGAGGAGACTGTTAAGGAACCGGAAGCCCACAAGCAGGTAAGGGCCCTGGAAGATGATCAGAATCTGGAAAAGGAAACCATGGAAGAGGCTCTTAGGGGCTGTTGACACAACCATCTAGCACACCCCTAAAGAGGAAAAGGCAACCTCTGGAAAAGTTGACCCCCCCTCTAACCCTCCCCCCGAGGGTTTGCAAGGTTTCATGGAAATAATGGAGTGGCCCATCAATGGTTACAAGAAAGCTATGGACGAAAATAAAAAACTCTGTAACAGAATCTTGATCCTAGAAACCATCAATACAGGGGAAGGGAGGACCATGGCCAACATCATAAAGGACCTGAAAAGTACCATTGCCAAAGTTGAAGACATAAGAGATGCTTTCAACCCCAGGTTCAAAAAAGTTGAGAAGGATTTGCTGGAAAGAAAGAATCTTGCTGACACTAACGACCACACTCTCATGGAAACTGTCAGCAAAATTGGTAAAATTGAGGAGTGTTTGAAGAACATTGTTGAATAGAGCCTTAGCATCCTGAAGATTTCAGCCAACAACACCAACACTCTCATCAGCAAACTGGATGATGAAAAGGATATCCTGGACATTGACCTAGAAACGGAAGGAACAGGGGAAGCTCAAGGCCCCAGAACCCACACCAAAGGCAAAAAGAAGGACAAAAAACCTAACAAGGATCTGGAAGACCTTAAAGCTGTCGGGGCTTCTTATGACGAGCTAATGACAAAGGTGGAGGACTTGTTGAAGAAAATTTCTGTGTAGCGCCTTCTTAGTTTCTTTGTTGTTGTTAGTTTTGTTGTCCTTTCGGTTCACTGGCTTTTTTCTAGTCTTTTTGTATGCGGTTCTTGAGCACTGATCTTTTTGGGGTCTTATCTTAATATCTTATGTTAAAGGTTTCAGGTCCTGAAAACCTATTTTTTTAATTAATCAGAATAGATTCCAAGAAATGAAAACAAAGCAGCAGACACCATGGCTACACTTGCTTCTCTATTATAGACACAGGAAAATCAACAACGTTATGAATTCCTGGTTGAAGAGTTGTTTTATCTCGCCTTTAATTGTCTTGATTCCCAAACCATCTGTCAACTTATTGGACATGATTCCTCCTGCTATGGACAAACTTACACATACCTGAAAGATAACATCTTACCTCCAGATTTATCGAAGAACCAAAAGAGAAACTTTATTCGCCAATCCTCCCATTATACTCTCATCACAGATACCCTGTTTAAACGAGGTCTAGATGGTACTCTTTGAAGATGTCTTGAATAAGAAGAATCTGAGAAGGCTTTACATGAAGTCCATAATGACATTTGTGGCAATCATTCAAGTGGTCTTACCCTTTTGAAAAAACTCATACGCTTGGGATATTATTGGCCGACTATGGAATGAGATTCTTTTAAAATATCAAAAACATGCAAACAATGTCAGATTCATGGGAACTTGATTCATGCACCAGCACAAGAACTGCATGCTTTAGCAACATCGTGGCCTTTTTGCCAATGGGGTCTTGATTTGGTAGGAAAGATAAATCCTTCTTCATCTAATGGTCACAAATTCATCCTTGTAGCTACATAATATTTTACAAAATGGATTGAAGTGATACCTCTCATCAATATCATAGGAAAACAAATTGTTGCATTTATCTTGAATTATATCATATGTCGCTATGGAATACCAATGACCATTATTACTGATAATGGGTGACCATTCAAAAATCAAGATGTACAAGAGCTATGTGAGAAGTTCAAAATCCAGCACAGATTCTCCACACCCTATTATCCACAAGGAAATGGGCAGGCAGAAGCATCTAACAAAACTATTCTGAAAATCCTCAAAAAGACAGTGAACAATGTTGGGAAAGATTGGCATATTCAACTGAACCCTGCTCTATGGGCCTACTGCACTCGAATCCGTACATCGACGGGTGCCACACCTTTCTCTCTTGTATATGGATCAGAAGCCATATTGTCAATCAAAGTAGAGATACCCTCTCTACGTGTATCACTAAAAGGACTCATCCCAGATGAAGAACAACGAGTATCTAGACTACAAGAGTTAGAACTAATCCATGAACGGAGAAAAAATGCCTTTGATCATTTAAAGGTATATCAACAAAGAATGTGTCGGAGCTATAATCACAAGGTTAAACCATGAATCTTTCAAGTGGGAGAACTAGTGCTAAAGGAAAATCCACGCAACTAGGCAGATCAAGAAAAGAAAGGAAAGTTTGAACCAAACTGGTTAGGTCCATTTGTGGTCACAATAGTATTTGGGTCAGGAGCATTTCAGCTATCAACACAGAATGGGGATCAGCTAGAGGAATCTATCAATAGCATGCACCTGAAGAAATTCTATGTCTGAAAAATAATAAAAAAAAAAAACAAAGAAAAAGCAGAAAATCCAAAAAAATAAAATCAAATATCAGAGAAAGTGCAATAAAAACAGACGGTGAAAACCTGGCAAACAAGCGCTATTTGTCTGCTAGCTCTTCCATCTATTAGTTCATGGATCCTTCCACTTGCATTCATTTTCCATCAGCACTGGCCATCATAAGCCTTTCTACATACACAGACATCCCAGGTGGCTTCTTACCATGGTTGGGATCATTGGATATATCATAACAACTTTGTTTCTAGGCTTGGGGCAAAATCCTACACCTAGCTGGGGGCAAACTCTTGATCATTTGGAACTAAATCAAATAGGTAGAACATCAGTTAGACAACTCTTATCAAGCAAAAAATGAGACACATCCAGCATTGAACACAAGATCAAACTATCAATTATCAAGCTATTACAAAATCAATCTAAGCACATCACACACTTTTAAGTGGATAATATCTTTTTGGATAATGATTGTAACATGATTGTTCAACTTTTCTATATTGATTTTCGCTATCATGATTTTTGAGCGACTCCAGGATGTCATTGACTAGAGGAACAAGGAAGAAACATGATATTTTTCTTGTTTGCTGTCTGAAAATTAATCATTAATATGCGTAAATTTGTCTCGGGACATGATCATCAGAATATCATTGAAGACATTTCTGATTTGCATATTGAAATGATTAATACTGTCTGTTTTATGCAAGCAACACTCAGGTCATCTGGGTTCAATTATACCTTGATGCTTGTGTTAACTTGCTATATCAAAATCCAGGAAAGAAGTGCTCAGGTCATCATGGTTTAATTATACCATTGATGTTTTCACTCATTCCCACATTTCAAAAAGCTCAATGATGACAAAAACGCAAAATAATCCAGTGACTGGTCTGGTCATAGTTTGCATCTCATTGCATTTTTCATTTGCATTTTAGCTTGCATTTCATTCTTGTAAGGGATCCTACATGCTCCTTTTATCCAAGGTTAAATCTATCGCAAGAATCATCTAAGTATCATCATAAGTGTATACGCAATCAGAATAATGACTCATATCTCTCTCATGATATTATCGACCTAGCCCAAATCTTATGCTATCTCTCTCAACAAGATCAACATCAACATATCCAAATATTTCTGCAACTTGATATCAACAAACTGTGAGTTCTTTATCTAATCAACCTTATCAAATCAAATCAATCAATCAAACCTAATCGATTCTGATAATGTCTTATACAAGATGAATCCTTCTTGAAACCAAACGATATGATTCTTATTCATGTCTTATACAGGATGTATCCTTCCTAAAACTAGACATTCTGATCATGTCTTATACATGATTAATCCTTCCTGAAACTAGACGCTTTGATTATCGTTGTCTTATACAGGATGAATTCTTCCTAAAACCAAATTGAATCTCAATCTAATTGATCAAGATTTTTCAATCTTACCAATCTAAGTAATCAAGCTAATAGAAGAACTCACATTTTCATCAAAACACAGTTGCAGAGATCAAACCAAATCTATCGGGATATCAATTTCGCAAAAACTCCAAAGATCAATTATCTCAATTGATCTCCTGAGGGGGCATCATCATACCAGAATTTAGCAATCAAGAGCTGGGGCATCCTATCAAAATATCATCATCAAAATGAAATTATTCTTTGAATCAATGCATCATCACACCTCACTTCAAAGAGGGGCAAAATGTATACACCTAAAAATGGTCTGAAGATAATTAATTAAATAAGCAATTATTTAATTAATCCTCCTTCCCAATTTAATTGAATTCACTAAGCAATTTGATTAAATTTTCCCTTTCATCTACTTATTAATAAATCTAAGGATTTATTTAATAGGTTCATTTCAACCCTTTAATTAATTAATTAATTCCCTCCATCAAAATCATTTCTTCTAAATCCCCTAATTAATTAAAACAAATCAAATTCATGAGTTGTTGAAATTAATTAGCCTTTTCCTATTATTTGAATTTTTAAATTCAAATTCTCCTAACTTCTACCACACCTAAACCTAACCACTCCTAAACCTAACCCATTCTACCTACCCACATGTCCCCTTTCATCCAACCTCTTCTAGAAGCTTTGTGACACTTGTCACTAAGTGCTCCCTTTCATCTAACCTCTTCTAGAAGCCTCTTGACACTTGTCACCATAGAGATGATAGATGTTCCCTTTAATCCAACCCCTTTGCTAACCTCCTCCAATTTAACCATTGATATCTTCAGATCAATCTTGACCGTTGATTCCTGCCACCTCACCCCTAGCCTTGAGAAATCCTATAAATAGACCTCATTTTGGAGCACAAAGGGTCCCAATTTCATCTCATCTTATGCATTGTTACTATAGGCATCTAACTTCTAGTTTATCATTTCTTAGCAATGTTATCATGCTTAATTTTAGCTTTATTGCATCTTCATTCTAGCTTATTTTCTAGAATAATCATAAAATCATGTAGCTTAATCATGCTATTCTTGTTAGATCATGCATCTTCATCATTCAATTCCTCCATTTAAGTGTAGTCAAGTCACTAGAATTTTCATACCAAGATCCGAGAGAAAAATTCATACTTGCATTTACTAGGAGGTGATAGATCGCTTAGCTATGGTTTTGTCTTTCTTTGATTTAATTCACTAACCATTGCTTGTAATGATTTATTGAGTGCATTGTGTTTGCATGTACAGGTAGACTTCACAGAGCACGACAACTGCTATTGGTGAGATATGGAGTGTGACTATTGTGACAAGAGACATGCTAGTTGGAAAAATTGTTGCATTTGAACTAAGCGAGTTTGGTGAATCACATGGAAAGTCTAAGATAGCATTTAGAGCATCAGTATTTGTAAAGTAGAAGTATGATCCTGATGAATGCAAAATTTCCAGATATGAAAGAGAGAGAAGAGAGATGGAAGAGCAATAAAGAGAATTGGAGGAGCTTGAAGCACTGATTGCCCAAAGATTGCCTAAGGGAGCTAGTAAGGATGATGGAAAATTGCCTTTGAAATGTTTCTCTTGCAATAAGATAGGACATTTTGCTTCTAGGTGCCCGAAGAGAATGTCTAAGTATGATAAGCATGATAAATTTGATATGCATGATAAATTTGATAGATGTGAGAAGCTTGAAAAGTATGGTAAGCCTTACAAGCCTAACCGGAAGTATAAGCATTAGAATAACTATTATTATGTTGTTGATGAAGGTGTTACAAATGAAGAATCAAAAGGAGATAATGTTGTATTTATTTCTATTAAAGAAGATGTGTCGATACCTTTTGATTCCACAAGCTGCACTATTGAGGATATATCTCTAGCTGCTAAAGTTGAAGAGAAAGATGAATGGTTAATTGATAGTCGCTGTTCACATCATATGATTGTAGATAAAAGAAATATTTTGAATATGGAAAGATATGATGGTGGAATAGTAAGATTTGGAGATGACAAAGCCTATGTAATCTGTGGTAGAGGTTCTATTTCCTTTGATGGTAAGCATAACACTGATGATGTCTTGTATGTTGAAGGTTTGAATCATAATATTTTAAGTGTTGGATAGATGGTAGACAAAGGTTATGATTTTCAATTCAAGAATGGAAAATGTAAGATCCTAAATGCCTCTGATATAGAAATTGCATCAAGAACTAAGACTGAAGGTAATATCTTTCATTTGAATGCTGGTGAGAAAATTTGTTTGATTTCTCAAATTGATGAGAGTTGGTTGTGGTATAGGAGAATGTGTCATGTTAACTTTGATTCAATGATTAAGATCAGTTCTACACAGGTTGTTAGATATTTGCTTAAAATTGTTAAGCTTGCTAATCCAGTATGTAAGGAATGTCAAATGGGAAAACAAACAATAATTTATTTCAAGAGTAAGCAGTATATGTCTGATGGATTTCTATATCTTGTACATACTAACCTATGTGGACCTACAAACATTAGAAGTGTGCAGGGTGACATATATTTTATGTTATCGATTGATGATTATTCCAGAATGATGTGGGTTGTCTTTTTGAGGGAGAAATTAGAAGCATTAGATAAATTCAAGATATTCAAAGCAAAGGTTGAGACTAAGACAAGATTGAAGGTAAAATGTCTGAGATTTGACAAAGGAGGAGAATTTTGTTCTGGTGAGTTTGATTCATTCTATGAAAAGCATGGGATTAGAAGACAATTATCTGCTCCTAGAACCCCACAGTAGAATGTAGTTGTTGAAAGAAAGAATAGGACTATCTTGGATGCTGCAAGAACTATGCTGATTGAAGGGAATGTTCCGAAGATCTATTGGAGAGAAGTTGTTAGCACTGTTGTTTACACATTTAATTGAGTGCATATAAAAGGCAATACTAGTAAGACTCCTTATGATCTATGGTTTGGTCATGTTCCTACTATAATATATTTCAGAATTTTTGGTAGCAAGTGTTATATCAAGAGAGATGAGGATATAGGAAAGTTTGATGCAAAAAGTGATGAAGGAATTTTCTTCGGATATTCAACAAAGAGAAAAGCCTACTGGTGCTACAATAAGAGACTGAGGAAGATATGGAAAGTACAAATGTGAAAGTTGATGAGAACTGTGGAAAAGAGATTAGAGCTTGTAGATATGATGATCATAATGTTGTTTTGACACTAAATCAAACTGAAGAATTAAAGTAGAATGATCCAGTAGAGACTATTAATCCAGATGTTTCTACTATCAATGAAGAGATGTAGGAACCTGAAAATCAGAACAATAAGAAGACTCTGAGGTATGTAAGATTGAATCACTCTGGAAATCAGATCATTGGAGATAAAAATAAAGGTGTGATGACTAGAAGAAGGTTAGCTGCTGAAGAGGTATGTTTGATTTCTAAAATTGAACCTAATGATGTTGTTGAAGCTTGCAAAGATGAAAATTAGATAAAGCTATGGAAGAAGAATTAGATCAAATTGAAAAGGACAACACATGGGAGCTTGTGCTTAGACCTAACGATAAGAATGTGAATGGTACTAAATGGGTATTTAGGAACAAATTGAATGAAGTTGGTGAAGTTGTCAGAAATAAAGCAAGACTGGTATGCAAAGGATATTCATAGAAAGAAGGGATTGATTATGAGGAGAATTTTTCTTCGGTAGCTAGACTTAAAGATGCTAGACTATTGCTTGCATATGCTGCCTATAAGGATTTCAAGGTATATCAGGTGGATGTCAAGTCAGCCTTTTTGAATGGTGATCTTGAGGAAGAAGTCTACATTGAGCAACCTGATGGATTTTCATTATCAGATGATGGTGAGATGGTATGCAAACTGAAGAAAGCTCTTTATGGATTGAAATGAGCCCCTAGAGCCTGATATGCTAGAATAGATAAATATTTGCTAAAATTAGGATTTAATAAAGGTATTGTTGATAGTAATTTGTATTTCAAGATTGAGAATGATAACATCTTAATTGTTAAAGTTTTTGTTGATGATATTATCTTTGGAGGAGATGATAACTTGAGTATGAAGTTTGTCGGTGATATGCAAAAAGAATTTGAGATGTCTATGATAGGAGAGATAAATTTTTCTTAGGTTTGTAGATTTCACAGACTGGAAAAGATATTTTTATATCGCAAACTAAATATGTGAAGGAATTTCTAAAGAAGTTTGGGTTAGAAGACTCCAAATCGGTTGAATCTCCTATGGTGATTGGCTGCAAATTATTTAAAAATGATGAATCTCTTAAAGTTAATCAGACTTTGTATAGATCTATGGTTGGTGGACTGCTATATCTTACTCAGACTAGACCAAACATTATGCATGTTGTGTGCTTGGCTGCTAGATATCAAGCTGATCCAAAAGAGAGTCATGTCATTGTTGTAAAAAGGATATTCAGATATGTGAAAGGAACTATGGATTATGGTTTGTGGTATTCAAGGAATGATGATTTCATGTTATGTGCTTACACTAATGTTGATTGGGCTGGTGATGTTAATGATTAGAAGAGTACCTCTGGTGGTGCATTTTTTTGGGTAAGAAATTGGTTTCATGGGCTAGTAAGAAACAAGATTTAGTGTCCCTATCTACTGCTAAAACTGAGTACATTGTTGCTACTAGTAATTGCACTCAGGTAGTTTGGATGAAGAAAATATTGAAGGATATCAGAGTTATCTATGATGAGCCTATTGTCATATATTGTGATAACTCTAGTGCTATTAATATGTCAAAGAACCTCGTGCAACATTCAAAGACTAAACATGTGTCAATCAAGTATCATTTCTTGAGATAAAAAGTCAGTGAAGAGGAAGTGAAGTTAGAATATGTGTCTACAAAGGAACAAATTGTTGATATTTTTACTAAGCCTTTGCTTGTAGATACATTTGTCTATTTGAGAGACAAGTTAGGGGTATCCACCCCTCCTAATGAGAACTAGATGCAGTGAGTTGAATCAATCCGGTGGACTTCATAGTTTTATCCTTATGTCTAGATTGATGAGTTGGTGTTGGTACTCTACTAGAGTAGTCAGTGTGTTTTAGGGGGAGAGAATCATGATTTGTTTATATATGGGGGAGAGCAAGTTTGGTTTTTTTTCTTGAAGACCTTTGCCATTGATGTCAAAGGGGGAGAGAAGCATGTAAAAAACTATTTTATCTGCTTGATCTTAGGGGGAGTCTATTGGAGATGTTTTCTTTCTTTGCATTGGTTGTTTTTCACATTCATATGTTTCCATCAATGCCAAAAGGGGAGATTGTTGGATATTGTTACTGCTAGGATATGTTGTTGTCATTGATATCAACATATTCCTATGATTTATTGCTCCGGTGATTGCAAATGGGTTTATTGGGATCATGTTTTGGTATATAGAATATTTCTAGTATCATTACATCTTTTTGTATTGGTTTTAGTGATCTGAAAAGCTTAATTGATCATATCATATGATTCGGTTTGCAGTTTTGTGCTTTGCAGAGTTTGATATTTCCTCCGGTATATTCCGACATGATCAAATCTTGAGCTAAGGTTTTGGGATATTCTTTGGGATGGTCTTGTGTATCTTCATTGCAGATGGTTCATGATTTGGTTCTTTGTAGGTTATATTTCTTCATGACTATTGTTGTTGTTTGAGTGTTCTTGAAGTTCAGATGTTGATCGATGAAGATTTGATAAGTGGTATTGGTACAGTTGTTACTAATGATTCTAACGTGCTTTCTGGTGTTTCCTAATTATGTCCTATTTGTTCTGATGATCTGAATTGATCATTGTGTGAGTTTTTGGTGATTTTGTTGAACTAGTGTTGTTCTTCGTGTTATGTTGTATTCTTGGTGATGTAGCATGTTGCAGTTGATCTTGGCGAGATTTTTGGTGGTGTTGCGTATTTGAATACTTGATTTAGGTCCATATTATATCATGTATATCATTATATTGGTCTGATGGTCTATCTTTGTATCGTGTGATGTAATTTTGTAATTAGGTGTTGAGGGTTTAGCCAACCTTGTTGTCAAGGTTGATGAAGTGTATAAATAGGTTGTATAGTCATGTAATTTTGGTATGGAGGTTCTATCTGCATTATCAGAGAATGATTTATGTGTGAACAAGAGAAATCATCCTTTGGTATTATGATTGAGTAGAGATTGAACTAATGCAAAGCAGACATATGAGCTTACCTGGAACTACCATCTGGTATTAGTAGATGTTGTTATTGCAGTTCATTTGATTCTGGATTGTTGTCTAAACATTTTGTAATTTAGTGAGACTTCCTTGTAAGGTAATGAACCTTCTTTGAGGGTTGTTGCCTTCCGGGTTATCACATCTTGAGTTGTAAGCTCTAGGTAGTGAATCAGAATGTAGGTGCATTCCCCATTGTAATATATTCACATACTACTACAAAGTATCATCTTATTGTGGGTGGGTTCCCACCATGGTTTTTCCCTTAACTGGGTTTTCCACGTCAAAATCTTTGTGTTGTGTGTTGTGCTATCTATTTTCTTATCTTTGTTGTTGTTGTAGTTTATCAGATTTGCATTTGTGGTTAAGTTTAATGATTGTAATATATTCACATACTACTACAGAGTATCATCTTATTGTGGGTAGGTTCCCACTGTGGTTTTTTCCCTTAACCGGGTTTTCCATGTCAAAATCTTGATGTTGTGTGTTGTGCTATCTATTTGCTTATCTTTGTTGTTGTTGCAGTTTATCAGATTTGCACTTGTGGTTAAGTTTAATAATCCAATGAAAACTAATTCACCCCCCTCTTAGTTTTTCTTCATTGTTGTTACCAACAGTAATGGCATGAGAAATGCAAATTTCCTAAGAGAAAAGATGTTAAAATATGAGCTCAATGAAATTTTGAAAAGGGGTGAAATTCATTAGAGACAAAAATCAAGAGAGATATGGCTCAAGGAAGGAGACAGAAACACCAAGTTCTTCCATAGATCCGCAATTGCTAATCAAAATAGGAGTAGAATCTCAGAAATAAGAAAATTGGATGGTAGCATGGCTCAAAATATAGAGCAAGTTAGTAAAGTAGTAGTGGACTTTTTTGAATCCATTTTGAACAAAGGCAACCAAGTGGATAGAGCGGCTAGGGACAAGATCCTGGATTGCATCCCAACAGTAATATCTAAAGATCAAAACAAAGAGTTATTCAAATGCATTGATGAGGAGGAAGTTAGGAAAGCAACCTTTCAGCTTAACCCAAATAAGACCCTTGGACCTGATGGTTTTCTTGCAACCTTTTTCCAATCCTACTGAGACATTATAGGAAAATATCTTCATCGGGTGGTGGAAGAGTTAAGAAAGACGATGTCTATGTTGGGAGCGATCAATAATACCTTTCTAGCTCTAATCCCAAAAAAGAGTTGCCATCAGGAGATGGGGGATTTTAGACCTATTGCCCTTTGCAACACAATATACAAGATAGTGACAAAGATTATTGCAAATAGGTTGAAATGGATTATCAATCTCATTATATCCGATGAGCATAGTGTGTTTGCCCCGGGAAGATCGATTATGGAAGGTATTATCATGACCCATGAAACACTTCATTCCGCCAGGAAAACCAGGAATGCCTGCATGATTCTGAAGTTGGATATTCTGAAAGCATATGACCTGGTGGATAGGGAATTCCTTTTTGAGGTCCTGGAAAGATTTGGATTTGGAAATTATTGGATCAAGTGGATAAAGAGCTGCCTATCTACCCCAAAGTTTTATGTGCTAGTTAATGGGTCTTCTCATGGGTTTTTCTCCTCCACCAAAGGTATAAGACAGGTTGACCCAATCTCCCCCTTTCTTTTCATCATTATGACAGAGGCCCTAGGAAGAACAATTCACAGTTTGCATCAGGACAAGCGCTGGGTGAAGGTGAATGTGGCAAATGGGGTTGAGCATACTACTCATCTTCAATTTGCAGATGACACTATACTCCTTGGTGCTTCGAGTATGTGTGAGGAAAGAATCATTAAATCTTACCTAGATGATTAATGCAAGGCATCAAGCCAGAGAATTAAGTGGAATAAATCAAAAGTCTTCTTAATCAATAACAACTGAGGCTACAAAAAAGCCCTGTCTAAGATTCTAAACTTAAAGGTTGCCAATTTACCAAGAAGGATTTTGCACACTCCCCTTTTTATTGGTCTAAATAAGATTAGCTATTGGGACATGTTGATTGCAAAATGAAAGGCCAAGCTAGAAAATTAGAAGGGCAAGTGGTTATCTTCAGCCAAGAGACTCACCATGATCAAATCAGTACTAGTTGTGATCCTTGTATTCTCAATGGCATGCTTAAAAATCCCTACGACTATTGAAGATGACCTCATTCAGATCATGAGAAAGTTTATGTGGAACAGAGTAGGAGAACAAAATAAGTTTCTGCTGGTTGCTTGGTAGAAAATTAGTTGACCCAAGGAATTAGGGGGTGTACACATTCGCCAACTGTCTATAATGAACCTAGCCATGGGTGCAAAACTTGTATGGGCCATTTGTAGTGGGAGTAATAAAAAATGGGCTAGAATCCTCAAGCACAAATATCTGGATTCAGTTGAGCCAAAAAGGATTCTTATGACTATTAACCCTCGCAAGGGATCAACAATTTGGAATTACATATTGGAATGCACAAACATCATCAATAATCATGTAACTTGGGAAATTTGAAACGGGCAAAATGCATCCTTTCAGAATGATTCATGGGGAGGAGGAGAGATATTGAGCTCACTCCAAAATTTAAATAAAATCAAGGAGGAGACTACTCGAATATGGGGAAGCAAGGTCAGTAATTTTTGTGAGATAGTTCAACAAAATGGAGTAAAAAATTGGAGATAGTGGTCTCTCGACAATTTAAATGTTGATCAACAACAAAAAAATAGCTTAAGCAGCATTCTGAATAGTCGTATGATCATCCCATCTAGGAAGGAAGACATAATTCAATGGTGTGGATCCAAAGATGGAACTTACAAGGTCAGTCTGGGCTATAAGATCAAAGAAGCAACTAGAATTAACCAAGAATGGTCATCAAAACTATTGTGGAATAAGTATTGTTTGCTGAAAGTTGGGGTTTTTGCCTAGATGGCACTATAGAAGAAAATTCTAACTAGCGACAGGCTCATGAAATTTGGAGTTTAGGGCCCCAACAGATGTGTTCTATGTGAAAAGAATTTGGAGTTGGTAGAGCACTTGTTGTTGTCATGTGAGTTTTCCTACAAGTGTTGGTGGTATTTCATGCAAAAACTAAATTTTTACTGCTCATTCCCTACAGGGATCGATGATTGGTTTAGAATGTGGCCACAAAGGACCTCGAAGTCAGTGCTTGAAGACCTATGGCTGATTCTCCCATCCCTCCTGATTTGGGAAATATGGAAGGAGCGTAACCAGAGAATTTTTCAGGATAAACTCATGGACTCGGGAATCCTCTGTCAAAAGATTGAATCCCAATTGACTGAGGTAACTAATGCAGATGCCAAATGGAAGACTTTGAAAAAGAACTCAATACAGGATGGGATTGTAGACTTAAACTCATATTTCCAAACCTCTCAATACCCACTCTCTTTTGTAGTAATTCTAGCAACTTCTCATCCAACTCCAAACCCCCTATTTAGACGTGTAATGCTCCAGATCCTAGCTAGGTCAAGGTAAATTTTGACGAGGCTTCGTTGGGCAACCTGACCCTAGTGGCATTGGATGTGTTATCAAGGATGAATTTGGAAATTGTATTGAGGAAGTTTCAGAGCACATTGGGCATACTACAAACAATGTGGTAGATTTTCAAACTATATTACATGGCCTTTAGGCGGGGGTCATTGGGGGGGCCCAAAAAATCCACTTGGAAGGTGACTCTTTAAATGTGGTAAATGCAATCAGAAAGAATGAAACTCCAAGATGGATACTCAATCAATGGCTTCATCCAATCAAATCTTTGCTGGACAGATTGGATTTTCGAATCAACCACATGTATCAGGAAGGCAATGTGGTGGTAGATAACTTAGAAAAAGCGACGATGTTGTCTATAGATTCATAATTTAATGGTACTATGATCACATCACACTTTCAGTTGAGTGTCTGGTTATATTCCCTCATACCACATCTCCCTCATTTTTCTTGGGCAACAAGATCATTGATCTTCATTATTTTCCATCTGAGTAGATATGATTTGACATGTTTTGTATGAAGCAAATATCATGTTTCACTATCACTACAATTGTGATGACTCGTTAGTTGGATGGCATGAAAGATCATTAATAATAGGAGTGATTGGAAATCTCACTCATTTTCGACAATCATGAGAAATTATGGATGGTTCTATTTATAGACCTTCAATTTCTATTTTTTCACACTTCTTTGTGTTGTTAAGCTAGCCTAGGGGGGTTGGTTTTTGTGTGATATAAGAGCTAGGGATGGATTTGCCTATTATGTTGGATTCTACCAAGAAATAGATGGCCTTTTGGGGGGAAATATCTAACAAGTAGTTGTTAGCAATTATGGCCACGAAGCACCCCCTAATTCTACATGTCATGAAAAGGATTTTGGGTGGGGTTTTTATTAGAGCTTATCACCATTACCGGGTAAACTCAAGCATCCTGACCATGTTTGTCACCATGCTAATTTATATAGGGATGAGTAACCAGTGAGTCAAGAAAATGACTCAAATGACATTCAGACATTGCTTCTGTGGTGAAATTGATACAATCTTGGATAATTTTGATGCCAATTTGCGCACCCCCTTACCGCAAAATAACTATATGTCTTTGGGTGCGGTAGTGGAGGTTAATAAATTTGTGGTGGTTCAAGCCCTAGACCAGGAGAGCCTAGTTGTTGAATGGGATGTGAAGGACCATAATATTTCCTTCTTGCTGAAGGCTATTGGAATTCTGCCTGGCTTTAGCAAGGCATGGAAGAGACAATATGTGTTGGTGGAGGGTCTGAGTGAAAGGCAGGATATTGCAATTCAAGAAAATGGCGCAGAAGACCTTGAAAAGGATTGGGGGTTTGGTTGCGGTGAGGAGTGGAACGCGGATGATGAATGACTCCCAGAAGAATTGGTAGATTTTGAAGCCCATGCAGACTGTGGAATGGAGTGCCTAGTGGTGTTGAGAGTGGTCCTAATTCAGAAAGCTAAAGAGCATGAGCAGAGCTCCCAAGAGGAGGAGGGCAACAACCTAGAGGTCATCAGCCCTAAGGAGGAAGATGTTGGCTCTGCTTGAGCCTTAGGCTTTGGTTTTTATTTCTGGTTTTATTTTTTGGTTGTAGCTTCATAAAATTGCGACCCTTGCAATTTTTGACCGCATTTGGGTCTTTTCATTAGCGGGCGAATCCCTAAGCTTGATCAAAGACCCAAAACATGCTCATGTCATAAAAAAATTGCATTTTTCCATCATTTTGCATTGCCTTTTGCTGCTGCCTATCCTAAATTAGGGCAAGAGGGGTGTGGCACCCTTGTCCTAGCCCTATTTTGGGCTCCCTTTGGTCCCCCCTTGCATTGGGCTTCTCAATTGTGAAGTGGGAAAAGTTTCTCTATGTCGGCCTAAGACAGGAAATTACCTAAATACCCCCAATCGGAAAGTATATAAGGAGCACTTCCCCTCCTATTTGCATAAGCGATAGTAGGGTGAACAAACGAGAGGTCTCCATTATCGTTATCAAGCATTCAGACATTTATTCAAGCATTGAGCATTTCAAGTCTCCTCTTAAGGCTAGGTGTTGCATTCAAGATAAAGATTCAACCATTGAAGAGGATATTTCTATCAACATTCAATACATTCTATTTCACATATCCATTCAAGAAAATTCACCTACAAAGGTATCAACCTTTCAATTACATCCCCTCCTTGAGGTGGATTTATTTAAGACGTTTCCTTTCCTTTATTTGCAACATTTTTCAACCACTTGGTTAAATCCAAAACCGGGTTTGACCTAAAGGCAAACCCCCAATCCCAACAACATTTCCCTCTCTTTTGTGTGTGTAGGTTGCAGGTGCGCGGCTGTAATTGTAGGTTTAGGCTTCATTTTTAGAGACAAAAAAACCCTTTTTTGAGGTGCAGATTTTTTCGGAGGACCGTGTGCAACTTACATGCAGTCTCTACAACTTTTTCTCAGATTTGTAGGGAAGCTTTGTCGCGATATTCTACTGCTAATTCCAAGTGTACAACTTCAGCCGGCATCTCTATCTCAAGATATAATCGTTCCTTTGTCATTTTTGCACTTTTTCTCAATTTGCTTAATTCAACTAATTTTTTACAAAAGAGGGTTAAATTACTTTCCTAATACCTTCCAAATTTACTGCAATTCACTTAGTATTCAATCTCTTACCATTGGGGATTGGGTCTAGTGAATTCAACCCCTCTTTTGAATGTAATGTGTGAAAAATTGAAAGGAATCCTTTGTGAAACTTTCATCCCTCTTTTGAGGGGAGTAAAGCTTTCCACTCGATCTCCCCTCATCATTTTTTCATATTACATTTTGGTGAACCCGACGTCTTACATGATTTACATTGAAAATTATTAGATACTTTTCATTTACAAATTTAATTTTCTTGTAATTTACACAAACTTAGTGGTTAAATCATTCAAAACCCTAGTTGCTAAAATTGAAATTAAACTTGTATTTTGCAAAAAATGCTATCTATTGTCTTAGATCTGAAAATTACATTGCTTGTCAAATTCAATTCTTTCATTGTCTTGTTCAATTTGCAAATCAAATTTACAAAATTAAGTGGTTAATTATCAAAACCCTAATTTTCAAACATCAACTTGAACTTGTGCAAAAATTGGATTTACATTTAATTTTCAGATTTGTCACTGTTTTCAGACTTGTCTTCTTGCCTAAAATTCAAATTTTCAATTTCTCTCCTTTTCCCAAAAAATCAAAATTTCAAAATTCAGTGGTTAGGTCCTAAAACCCTAATTTTCAAATTTAATTGGATTTTGTGCAAATTTCAATCAATTTCAACCAATTCCATCTTTCTAAATATTATTTAAGGTGACCCTATCCAGTAGGTTTGACCTTTTTCAAAATTGCAATTCAATTTCTTATCTTTTTCAAAACCCTAATAGGGTCATATTTCGATATTCAAACCTTAATTTCACCTATCTACAGATCGTAAAATCAATCAATTTTTTGGGGTTAGCTCTTAAATCATCGTAGCTTTCATACTGTAAAGTGAAAAATTGGATCTTAGTGACTCCCCACCTAGGAGAGAGAAAGGAAGCCACTAGGATGATTTTCACTTGGGAGATATTTTACATTCAAAATAGGGGCTTGAATCTGCTAGATCCAAATTTGAGGGAAACAAGGATGTGAATTCTAAGTGGATTGCAAGCGGTTGAAGTGTGATTACCCTCTTTTCTAAATGAGAAAGTTGACTTGTTGACTATGTGGAAAAGAGAGAGGAAATGAGTTAAATGAGGAGCTACTAGTTTGGGATCTCGTTGTAACTTTGGATCTGAGCTAATTAGACTGATACAGATCTGCCCTACAAATTTGGAGAAAATTCATCAGGACCGTGGCGGGAATGTACATGGTCCGCCACAAAATCCACGAAACAAAAAGGGTTCTTCCGTCTCTGCAAATGAAGCCTAAACCTACAATTACAGTTGCGCACCTACAACCTACACACAAAAAAGAGAGGGGGAATGGTTGTGGATAGGGGTTTGCCTCAGTCAAAGCCCGATTGAGGAATCAACCTTGAAAGAAAGTAATTGCAATGCTTGAATGTAAGCAATGGAAATGTATACCTTGTAGATCTGCAACTTGTTGATGATGATTTCTTTGCTTCTTGAATGTAATCACAAATGTTGTATGGAATGGCATGTAACATGACAAAACCCTAACACACACACATGATTGCAAATGAATGTTATAATGTTTCTCCCATGGATGAATGAAGAAGACTCAAATGCTTGAATGCTTGATGATGACCTTGAAATCTCGTATCTTCTCCTTATGCCTCTTATCCCTTATCATCCGTCTATCCATTCTTGAATGAGGGTATTGAATTCCTTTTTATACATGCCTCAAGGATTAATTTTCAACCACCAAAGGCCAACAAAGAGGAATTGTGAACCCCGAAGACAAATTGTGCATAGGAGATTGGGAAGATCTGACATAGGGCCACCCTAAGGGGTGGGGAAAAGGGCACCATGCCCCTGTCCTAGGGGGACAGGGGCACCACGCCCCTATCCTTCCCTATTTAGGGGCTTAGACAGGGTCTAGAGTAGACAGAAGACATGAAGGAGGAAGGGTGAAAGGGTGAGAATGCATAAATAGGTCTCAGTTAGGGAAGGAGATGTCGTCGCCAAGGTGAGGACCCAAAATGTGGGTTGCAATTTTATGACACTACATTTAGCCCCCACTTTAGTGGGAGTATGGCTTATGCCACTACTGCTGATAAAGTAGAAGAAAAGAGAGATGAAGATGAGAGATGCAGAGCAATACCACAAGGAGTATAAGACATCACTAATATTAAGGAGCAAAAAGCCCCCAATCTTAGGGTCTCAGCTCATGCCAACATATGCAAGAGCACACAAAACAAAAAGGCACAAGATACACAAAACAAAGACAAAACACAAAAAGACACCCGACAAGAACAAGACACAAGATGACAAACTAACTAGCCAAAGAGATCTCGAGCTCAGATGTCTCAACAACTAATCAGGAAACAAAGATCAATGCCATTACATAAACACAAGCGATCACATAAAAGAGGAAAGATGAAATCATCCATGAACTATCAATAGTAAAACTATGAGTTCATGAGAGGAAGAAGAGAGAGAATATGAATACACACTTTGGTGATCCATGAGAAGAAAAGAGAAGAAGAAAGAAACCATGGACGTCTCACCCCTAAAACTAGGTGATCCATGGAGAGAAGGACATGGAAAATCTTGCCCCTAGAGCTTGTCTAGGTGATCCATGTAAAGAGAGAGAGTAAGAACACCATTAGTTCCACTCAACCTCATGCGCATGTGTACAAGTGAGGTTTGAAGCACCTCATAGGAGTCTATGCCCGAGTACACTACAACCTATATAGAATGTATAGTACAAGTGTCAAGAAAGGTGTGATATCTCGCTCTAAGAGTCTGTGCTCTGGTTTCGAGAATAATCACCCCACATAAAAGAAAAGTGGAGTTATCTCGCTCTAAGAGATCGTGCTCTATTTTTGAGAATGACCCATTGTACAAGAGAAAAGTGACGACATCTTTCTCTAAGAGGTTTCCCTCTGGTTCCAAGAATATCTCATTTTACAAGAAAAGAAGAAGTGAAGACATCTCGCTCTAAGAGACCATGCTTTGGTTTTGAGAATGACCCACTGTATAAAAAGTGATGACATATTTCTCTAAGAGGCTTCCCTCTAGTTCCAAGAATGTCTCACTGTACAATGCATGAGAGAATTATAGTACAAAGGAGCAGTGTGGGCGCCCCCCCATTAAGATTTCAACATAGGGTAATGTTGATATCTTAAGGAAATAAGAACAAGGATACCTACCTTCAACACAAAGAAGATATCCGCTATGCAACAATGTCATAAATCCAAGCAAGAGAGAGAATTCTCTTCAAGCAAGGATAAGGTAGTTGAAAAGAGATATCTTATTGTAAGTGTAATGGCGATCCTTGGAGGAGAATAGATCTTTGTTGAAAAGACATCTACCCCCAAGAGGAGTTGTCTTAGACAAATATAACATCTTCTAGAACAAGAAAAGGAAAGAAAAAGAGTGCAATCCTTCCTCCTATTTCTAGGTGAAAGGGATTCTTGACGAGGGATGACTCACTTTTAGACCCCATAGGGATGGGTGAATTTATCATATATGTACATTACCAGGTGTAAAAGAGGTCGTAGTCAAGGACTAACACCTCTTGTATAAGAGAGGATCCTTGAGTGAACAACAAAAATTCCACACAAGAAATGATATCAAGTAATAGAACTCAACACCATCCACTTATAGGGCAAAGTGGATACCTAGAGAAAGACAGAGAGAAGGATCATTGTCCCCCAATCTAATGGGACAATGAGAAGAGCTTACTCAATCTACTAGAGAGAGATTAAACATAAGCAAATGTGCAATGAACTTACATGAACACATGCAAGAAAAGACTATAGTAAATGTAAAATACATGTCTCAAGAAGTGGTAATCTTTGAAAGGAAGAGAAAAAAGCATCATATATTCCCCAAGGGGGATTAATCATAAAAGCATACCATTGTAAGAAATGATAATCACATATGAAAAATGCAGCCCCTAAAAGAAATAATGATAAATGAGAAAGAAAGAAAGGGAAAGGAGTGAAAATCCTTTCTCCCCAAGTGAGGACAACAAGGAGAAACATTACACATGTTTTGATGGTGATTAGTTTCAAGTGATATACCGTCCAAGTGGAACAAAATCCTCTCAAGGAAAGGATACATACTTATCAAGAGATCATTCCCTGCTAAGGAGCGTATCATACTTGCGAATAATCGAAATCATAGAAGAGGTAATATTTCCAAGAGAATGAATGAAATAGAAGAAGTGTAGTACTCATTAAATATTCCCCTCTCCCAGCAAAGAGGGAAACCAAATAATAATTATATGCTCACACAAGAATAACCCTATGCAATAAAAGAGATCTAATAATGAATAATACATAGAGATAGAGATAAATGTATAGAAAGAAGAAGAAAAATGGACTTCATGTTGCTACGCCAAAGTATGTTAAAGTGAAACAATACCACCACTAATGATAAAGAGCCCCCGTTAAATGGGCTAATTATGCCATAGGGTGAAGAGAAACATGAAGGGAAAATAAATGCTAAGGTATTATGTTATTATCAAGAAGTACAACTAGATCTGTTGCGAGACAAATGTGTGCAAGATCATATTGTAGTTGAACAAATTTCTTAAATGCATAACATTTTCAATATTCAATTTAAATAATGAAAAATGCAATATTCAATACCTTTTACTTGCTTAAGATTTTTGTTTTTATTTTGAGGAGGAAAGGAAATGTTCTTGTCATATTTCAACTTCCAATAGATTCTTGTGGCTAATCTGTCAGGATGGTAAATATCGTCTTGCCATGAAGAAGAGGGTTTGTTAGGAGAAGAAGTTTCATCATCCACAATTCTAATTTTGCCACTATCTATGCCATCTTGAATAGATTTTTGAAAACCAAGACAATCATCAGCATTATGGTCATGGGTTTGATGAAATGAACAAAAAGGATGCTTTGAAGAAGAAGCATTCTTGCGGGCTCTCTTGATTTGTTGTTTTTGAAGGTAATCTTGAAATTTTTGAAGCCTAAGGAATTCATCCATAGAAAGAGGTGTACCACTTCCTAGGCCTCTTGTAGTAGTTTGTGTAGGAGGGTTTATAGGACACAAATTCCATGCTCAAATTTCCCAAATCCTTGTCCTTTAAAACCTTGTTTTGTAATTATATGAAAGCCACAACTATAAGAATGTTGCAATTGACTAGATGGAGGACCATGATCATGAATTTCTTTGAAATTTGATGTGTAAGGAGGCAGAAAAGGATTTGTAGTTGAAGGAGGAGTATAATGTGAAATGACAATCTCTTTGCCTTTATCAAGCTTATCCTTTTTGGAAGATTGGGGAGGAACATATTCATCATCTAAAAGCTCACTTTTAGTGATTTCTATGTGAGGGGAAAGGTCATGAATAAAATGCATGACATCATCCTCCCTACATAGAATTTGATGTTGAAGATAGGTCTTAGGAGAATAAGGAGGACCTAAAGATGTAAGAATGTTGATGTTTTCATATTGCTCCCCTTGCTCAAGGGTATGTGTAGAAGAAGAAGATGGATCCATATTACTTTCCAATGCTTGTCCTCTTGTAGAAAGATCATTGGGCAAAGCATTAAATCTCATTTCATCCATACAAGATACCCTAGGAGAGGTACAAAGGTTAGAATCTCTAGTTTTAGTATCTACAAATTTTTTTTTAAGGTGATTAACATAGGAAATGCATTTTGTTAACAACATCACCATAATGCAACATAAATGATGCATGAAAGCTTTGAGATCTAGCTGAAAATAAAATAATTTGGAAATCCCAACAACACAATATGACCAAGTGCTATGAAGAAAGAGAAGCAACTAGAAATGGAAGAAACTCTTATCTGACACATGATAAATATGCAAAAATTAATGTAATCACGTGTGAAAGAGCAAGTAAATCCCATTTATTAATTGCCATTAAAATTCTCTTAAGTGAAGTTTGAATTTGCTAGAAAAACAAATCTAAAATTAGGACCTTTTTATGAAAATTAATTTTAAGATGTGAATTCTATGAATTTTGAATTTGTGTTTAACCTTAGAGAGTGTTAAAATTGATAAAGTATGCCGATTTTCTGGATTTGAGTAGAAAAATATAGTCAATTCTGTCTCCTGAAATTTTGGGAAAAAGGCGAGGACTGTGGTGGGAACGCACACGGGCCGACCAACTTTTTTCAAAATTTTCAGGGATGATAGAGACTATGATTTCAATGTGGAATAAAAAAAAACAGCCGATTTGGAGATGTCTAGATCTGTCAAAATTGTAGTCAAAGGTCGAAAATAGAAGAATCTTAAAAACTAGGCTTTATGATTTGACCACTGAATTTTTAGAATAAAGAGATAGATTTGAATTGCAATTTTGAAATAGAAATCATATTTGAAACAAGCAATTAAAATTTTACACATCACAAGGTTAATTTTCTCGAAATGAAAAATTAGGGTTTTTATGCAATTAACCTCTAAAATTTGCAAATAGATCAAACTTGAAAATGAAAATTTGAAATTCAAATTGCAATTAATCAGACCTAAGAATGAGAAATCAGAATTAATGTGTAAGACATTGGGTTCAGCAAAATGTAAAGTGGAAAATTGGATCCTAGTGACTCCCCACCTAGGAGAGAGAAAGGAAGCCACTAGGATGATTTTCACTTGGGAAATACTTTACATTCAAAAGAGGGGCTTGAATCCACTAGATCCAAATCTAAGGGAAACAAGGATGCAAATTTTGAGTTGATTGCAAATGGTTGAAGTGCGATTTGCCCTCTTTTGTAAATGAGAAAGTTGACTTGTTGACTATGTGGAAAAGAGAGAGGAAATGAGTGAAATGAGGAGCTACCAGTTTGGGATCGCGTTGTAACTTTGGATATGAGCTAATTAGACTGATATGGATCTACCCTACAAATTTGGAGAAAATTTGTCGAGACTGTGGCAGGAATGTGCATGGTCCGCCACAAAATTTGTGAAATGAAAAGAGTTCTTCTGTCTCTGCAAATGAAGCCCAAACCTGCAATTAGAGCTGCGCAACTGAAACCTACACACAAAAAAGAGAGGGGGAATGGTTGTGGATAGGGGTTTGCCTTAGTCATACCCCAGTTGAGGAATCAACCTTGAAATAGAGTAATTGCAAATGCTTGAATGTAAACAATGGAAATATATACCTTGTAGATCTGCAACTTGTTGATGATGATTGCTTTTCTTCTTGAATGCAATCACAAATATTGTATGGAATGGCATGTAACATGATAAAACCCTAACACACACACACATGCTTGCAAATGAATGTTATAATGTTGCTCCCATGGATGAATAAAGAAGACTTGAATGCTTGAATGCTTGATGATGACCTTGAAATCTTGTATCTTCTCCTTATGCCTCTTATCCCTTATCATCCGTCTATCCGTCCCTGAATGAGGGTATTGAATTCCTTTTTATACATGCCTCAAGGATTAATTTTCAACCACCGAAGGCCAACAAAGAGGAATTTCAAACCCCGAAGATAAATTGTGCATAGGAGATCAGACAAACCTTACATAGGGCCACCCTAAGGGGTGGGGACAAGGGTGCCACACCCCTATCCTAGGGGGGATAGGGGTGCCACACCCTTGTCCTACCCTATTTTGGGGCCCGAATAAGGTCTAGAGCAGACACAAGACATGAAGAAGGAAGGGTAAAGGGGTGAGAATGCAGAAATAGGTCTCGGTTAGGGAAGGAGATGTCTTTTCCAAGGCGAGGACCCAAAATATGGTTAAAATTGCACGGGTCATAATTTTATGACACTACACTTCCTTGAAAATTTTTGGAAAAGGTTGGGAGAACCGTGCATAACTTGCACATGGTCCTTGGCTTTTCCTGAAATTTTAGGAGACTGTAATGACTGTATTTAATTTCTTAAATCTAGAGAATTGGTTGCTTTTGTCGAATTTTGATCCCTCTAAAACACTTCCCTATTTCAACATCACAACTTTCAAATTTGAGCAAGAATTCTGGATCGGCATCGGGATAGCATGCGGCAGATGATTCAGAGATTCCTACTGAAGGAGGAGGTTTAGATGGTAAGGACCCCGATGATCCCATGAATTTGGGGGACCCAGGGGGAGGACAAACACCACGTGAAGAGCAGTTAGCAGTAGAGAGTGGGAAATGGTAGGTTCAAACTTCAAAAACAAAAGACGGCAACTCGGAAGGAGCCCAAGGACAAAAAATGACTTGTGTTTCAGAGAACACGGTGGAAGGTAAAGATCATCTAGAAAAGGTTCTTTCATCAACGAACCCTAAAGGGGGACCCAATGGACAGACACGTAAGTGGTCCTCATTGTTTGGGGTTAAGCCTAAAGGTAAGTCCTCATCGCCTCCTGTTAAAAACTCCTCGAATGTGTCTCAGGGCAAGTTTGCTATCGTTGTTCCTGACCAAATCATTGATAAAAATATCGCTAGAATGGAAAATACTTTGATTGGTTATTTATTTGGATCTAGACCTAACATAGAAATAGTTCATGGATTTGTCAAAAGAAAGTGGAACTTGAAAGGTCAGGTTGATGTGATAGCAATGAACAAAGACTGTCTATCCTTCTCCTTTTCTTGTGATGAGGATAGAAGAAACATTCTATGTAGTGGGTCTTGGGAAATAGGCAAATACATCATGTACATCCAGAAGTGGTACCCTAATATAGCGAAAGGAAATAATTTTTTGGCCCAAGTTCCAGTGTGGGTCAAGCTCCTTGGGCTTCCAATGGAATTCTGGGATGAAGACGTTTTTGCAAGAATTGCCAATACCTTTGGGGAGCTTATCGCTATTGATAAAATCATGACTTCTAGAAGAGGGCTGATCTATGCTAGGATCTGTGTTGGAGTTGGACCTGATACGAACATGCCAGAGGAAATAGAGATAGAATCAAAACTAGGGAAGTGGAAGCAGAATATTGTTTATGAAACAATCCCCTTCGCCTATTTTCATTGTAAAAAATTCAGACACTGGGCTAAAAATTGTCCATCTATAGAGGATAAACCCCATATCCAAACTAAGGTTTGAAAAAAAGTGGACAAGCCAATAAAAGCTCGAGAATCCAATTATCCTAATCAGGAGAAGCAGTCTCAGATAGGACTGGTGGAGGAAGAAATCACCAGTGAAGTGGGCAATGAACTAAAGATTCAGATGTTGGAATAGGGTGTCAAGGACTCAGTACACAAAGAAAAAGACAACACTTAGCAAGAGGATTAGAAAGAGGACAAGATAGAGGTAGAGAAAGCAAAAAAATAGCCCATAGATAATAAAGAGGAAGGAGATAACTTCAACCTTGTTTCAAAATCTCAAGATCAAGATAAAGAAATAGACTGGTTCTAGGAGGCCCAACCTAATACCATTTTGGGCCAATGGCTATCAGAAATCTCATTAACCTCCCCAGCAAAGGGAAAGTTGGCCTATTCGGAGGAACAAGATCCAAAATGGGGAGATGAAGAGGACATAAAAAAGGCACTGGGGAAGAATGAAACAAAGCAGGAGGATGAAGAAGTAGCAGAGGATAAAAGAAGGAACAAGCACAAAAAAAGAATAACAATAACCCAGTAAATAGTATGTTGACTAGAAACACCAGAAGTAGGCTTGGTGATGTGGGAGCGCAACACACTTCTCCAGGAAGACACTCAAATGCCAAAAAAAGATAATTGGAAATAAGTAGGAATTTAGCAGATGGTACCCAAAGAACCATCTTTGAGGCAGGTATTTCTAAAAATCCATGAAAATCATCTCCTAGAATATTAGGGGACTTAATAGTCCTCACAAACATAATTTAGTTAAAAACATGATTAGAGACAAAAACCCTGACATTTTTTTGATTCAAGAAACTAAGATGGTTAAAGATAAAGTTGAATGTTTGAATATTTTTAAAAATGGAGGAGTCAATGGAGGTAGTTTAGAAGGTGCTTCAGGAGGAATTGTTACATTCTGGAACAAAAAAAATATAGAAGGAGAGGTGTTAATTCGAGACAACAATCTGGCCTGTATTAGATTTAAGCACATTAAGAATTGCACTACGTGGGTACTAACTAATGTTTATGCTCCTAACACTAAGACTGGTCGAAGTGAGATGTGGAGATATCTTACTGGGCTGAGAAGAAGGTTTGCTGAGGACAACTGAATAATTATGGGAGATTTCAACACTCCCTTGAAGGAAAATGAGAAAAAGGGAGGGAGTCATGCTAATCTAGATAGCAGATTGGACCTAATGGAATTTATAAACAATAATGCCATTCATGATTTGGAGTTGCAAGGAGTCAAATACACTTGGACTAATAGAAGAAGTGGTGAGAATTTGATTTAGATCAGACTTGATAGAGCTCTTCTTTCCTTAGATTGGTTTAATCTTCATGAATGTTCTTTATCTTCTCACATAAAGGCAGGATCAGATCATTACCCTATAACCTTCACGACTGAAGTAAAGAATAGAAGGAGACATTTCCCTTATAGATTTGAAAAAATGTGGACTAGACACCCGGATCTAGAAAGTAAGATTAAGGATTGGTGGCAGGTCAGTATTGAAGGCAATGCCATGTATAAAGTGGTCAAAAAGCTGAAGAATGTTAAAGATAATGTTAAGAAGTGGAATAAGGATTACTTTGGGAACATCTTTACCTCAAAAATGACAACCCTCTTAGAACTCAAGGAAATCCAGGATGAGATACAGAACAATGGTTACACCTATATGTCTAGAAACACTGAAGATGCTATTCTTATGAGATATCATGAAATAATAGCTAAAGAGGAAGCCTACTGGAAACAAAGATCAAGAAATGTCTAGTTAAAGGAGGGGGCTAGGAACACTAAATACTTCCATATGTCCACCCTAAGACATAAGGCCATAAATAGAATTGTACAGATTAAAGTGAATGGTAGATGTGTTGAAGATGATGATTCCAAGAGCAAGGCTGCTATGGATTTTTTCTCTTATTTACTTGCTAAGGATCAAAATTTGAATATACAGGCCCAAAGGGAACTTCTGGACAATATCCCTACCATTTTGGGGGATGATCAGAATGATCGTTTAACTACCATTCCTTCTCATGATGAAATTCAGATAGCTGTTAATTCCTTTGAGGGCAATAAGGCCCCAGGTCTGGACGACTTTCCCATGTTCTTCTTCCAAATGTACTGGCATATTATTGGAGATGATGTTACCAGAGCTGTGAAAGAGCTTTTTGGTGCTAGAAAACTTTTGAAAGAAGTTAATGGTACTTTTATAGCTCTTATACCCAAAAAGATGGGGGCAGATTCAATGGATCTTTTCAGACCTATAAGCTTATGCAACTCTCTCTATAAGATTATCTCTAAGGTCCTTACCTCTAGAATTCTAAAATTGCTTCCTTCCATTATTTCACCTCACCAAAGTGGTTTTGTCCCAGGAAGGCAAATTTTGGACTCTATCATCTCTGTTCATGAAAATATCCATTCTCTAGCCTTTTCTAAAAAAGAAGGTTTTTTTCTGAAGCTTGACCTCTCTAAAGCCTATGATAGAGTGGATTGGGATTTTATGATGGATGTTCTTTCTGCTTTTGGTTTTAATCCTAGGAGTGTTGGCCTTATCAGAAAACTTGTTTCTTCGGCTACTTTCTCTGTGTTAATGAATGGCTCGCCCTCTCCTTTCTTTAAAGCTTCAAGAGGTCTCAAGCAGGGGGACCCTCTATTTCCAATGATCTTTATCATCATGACAGAATGTTTGGGGAGATGTATTGGAAAGCTGGTTGAGAAAAGGGAGTTTTGTGGTTTGAATCCTTCTTCGGCAGATCAAATATGCTCTCATTAGCAGTTTGTTGATGATTCTATAATAATGGGAAAAGCCACTGTGAAGGATACTAGAAGACTAAAAAAGGCTTTGGATAACTATGGAGAGGCTACTGGTCAGCTTATAAACTAGTCTAAAAGCTTTGTTTATTTTATCAATACCTCAGAGAGAAGGAGGATTAAAATTAGTAACATTCTGGGTGGCCAAATTGGTAGCTTGCTTGCTTCCTATTTGGGGCTCCCCTTAGGTCAAGATCCTTCAGATACCTTTTGGGGAGCCTTGGTGGATAAATTCCATAAAAAGCTATCTGGATGGAAGGAAGCTCTACTTAGTCAAGCAGGTAAGGTTCAATTTCTAAAAACCACTCTTCAAAGTATCCCTCTCTATGCCATAAGTCTGTTTAGGATTCCTACCAAGTATGCTGAGGCCATTGAAAAAATTCAGAGATCCTTTTTATGGACAGGGGTTGAGGAGAAGAAGAGAATGAACTTAATTGCTTGGGAGAAGGTCTGTAAGCCTATGAATAAAGGCGGTCTAGGCCTTAGAAGAATAAGAGACATAAATGAATACCTTATGGCCAAGTAGATTTGGAGAGGATATAGAAATCAAGGACAATGGGAAAAAATATGGGACAACAAATATAAAAGCCAATGTTTGAATCTTCAAAGTTTCCTCAAAGCAAAGATTATCCCAATTGGATCCAATATTTGGAAAAATGTCTCTAGGACTAGAAACTTAATTATCAAAGGCACAAAATGGAAGTTGGGGAAAGGGAATAGTTCTGGGAGGACCCTTGGCTTTTGGAGCTCCCTTTAAATGAAAAACCCGAGTGGAACATATATTAGAACCAATGCAAGGAAAGATTCAGAACCAAGGTGGAGGATTATTGGAAAGATGGACAGTGGAAAGACTTATCTCAAGTGGATCAGTCTTTGGGTAGTTTGAAAAAAGTCATGAACTCAATGGTGAGGATTGAAGAAGAAGACCAGTTAATTTGGAAATGCACAGCTAGTGGTACTTTTACTATGGCATCTCTTTATCATCAACAATACAATAACATGGAAAGTCCTTGCTGGGCTAAAGCTTGGGTGAAAGGTCTTACCCCCAAGATCAACATTTTCCTTTGGATAGCCCTTCAAGACAAAATTCTTACTACAAAGAATATCAGAAAAAGAGGTATCAACATGCCAAGTTTCTATACTCTCTGTAAGCAGAATGAGGAGACAATAAATCATATGTTCTTTCATTGCCCCTTCTCAGTTGATGTTTGGGGAAGTTATCTGGATAAATTCAATATCAGTTGAAGCTTCCCCAACTCGATTCAGGAGATTTTCAAGTCATGGCATCATCCTTCAAAAAATAGAACCACTACCTTATTATGGAGAATTTCTTTACTTCACATGTGCTGGGGTATATGGAAAGAGAGAAATGATAGAATTTTCAGAGAAAAGAATACTAAGGCTAACATTGTGTTTAAAAAAATAAGAAGAAGTATAGTGGAAAATATGAATATTATAGGTGGTATTGATAATCCTAACACTAAGGAGGATCAATTTTTCTATAAAAAATGGAGATTAAAAGCTAAAGAGAGCATCCAGAGTAATCCTAGAGAGGGAGTGATATGGATCAGCCTGCCTAGGGGATGGATGAAAATCAATTTTGATGGGGCCTCTAAGGGAAACCTGGGGGTTGCAGGTTGTGGAGTGGTCCTAAGGGATGAATGGGGAATATGTAAAATCATAAAATGTATTCGTATAGGAGATTAGACCAATCATGTTGCTGAAGCCATGGCGGCTTATCATGGGATTATCCTTGCCAAAGAAGCCAATTGCACTAAAGTTTGGTGTGAAGGAGACTCCTTAAACATTATCAATTGTTTAAATATTAAATTCCCACCATCATGGTCGATTAGTAATGCTATTAAAGCTACTAGGAAAATCGGCGAAGAGTTTGAAATGTGTGTTTTTACACATGTTTACAGGGAGGCCAACTCTTGTGCTATTTGGGCAGCCAACCTGGCTTGCCAATCAGGAGACATCATTACTAGTTATGGTGAAATGAAGATTGCAAGTGAAATGAAATCCTTGCTCAATCAAGAACGAAGCTATACAAGGCAACGTGGTACTTTTAATCATTATTTCTAATGACCTTTCCACATTTTTTGATGCAGGGCTTGCTTGAAGATAATGAGCTATTAAATAGGTGTCATATCATTATTATTTGGCATGGATTATGGGTGCTCTTACAGAATAACCACAAAAACCAGAGGAAAAGTTATCAACATGAGAGAAGGCATTGCAAGGAAGGTGCTGGAAAAATGGGAGGTAATAAGAAAAGATTTGAGCCTACTTCCTGCTCTGAATGGAGAAAGAACGAAGAAGTCTGGGGTATCCTTCAGCAGGGGGGTCTCAATGTTTTCATAGAATGACTAAATGGGAAGGACCCCACAATCACCAGCTATTTCATCAAGAACTGGAAAAATGGAAAAATTCTGATTGGATCACATATGATGAATGTAGATGAAGAGGTTATCATTGATGCTACGAGGATGACTACCGAGGGTATGAAATTTTACAAGGACAGAGGGATATCAGATAAAGCAGTAGACAAGTTCCTTGTTATGGATGGTGAGAGAAGAAAGATGATAAAAATTGACAACTCCTACCACTCCCCGAAGAGAATTTGTAGGCCATAGAGGTTTGCCTTATTTACTTCTATTGAATATATTACCTTAGATGGTAGGTTTACCAGGGCATATGGGCATCACTTCGTCCTTCTCAACCATTTCTATCATGAAGAAAGGGTTAGCCTTCCCTATTACCTTACCTGTTCAATGGATCATACTATAAAGGAGATCCAGAAGGACCCTAAAGGTGATCATGCCCTCCACCAGGGGCTTATGGTCCTGGTTTATAAAATGCTAAAGGGGAAGTGCATTGAAAATCCTATTAAAGGCAAAAATGCCAGAGATGAGACTACAGAAAGTAAGGATAGTGGTTTCAACTTTGATTCAGAGACCGAGGGAGAGTCGGAAGAAACTAGCAAAAAAGGGAGGATTAGGGCCAAGAAGAGGAGGATTATTGTGGAATCTGAAATGTCAGATTCTAAAACTGAATCCCTTGAGGAAAAACCTATTAAAAAGAGGAAAGGGAAAGCCTCTAGAAAGAAGGCTCAGAAAAAGAACACTAAAAAGGGTAGCAATTCTGATTTCAATTATGTTTTGGTTGAATCTGAGGAGGAGGATGAAGAAAATAAGAGGATCGATAGTCAGGACAAAGAAGGCGAGGGTAACCCGGTTAAGGATAATCTGGAGACCATGAATACCACTAGTTTGCATAACAAGGAAAAAGGGGGTCAAAGTGATAGTGGTGACAAAGATACTATTAAGGCTTTCTATGAGACCATTGCTACTATGGTGAAGGATATTAATAGTTTGAAAACTGATACACAGGCCATGGCAAGAATTACAGTTGGTGACAAGCCCTTGGTAGAGCATGTTAAAGAGTTAGTGGTCGTTCTGCATAATGTGGAAGCTATTGAATGTATGGTTGGAAAAATCTTAGCAACGAAAAAAAAGGTCAATGAGATGGGAGATAGAAAGGAAATGGAAAATAAACTGAAAGATTTTGGCAGCAGAATTGATAGGCTGGAGCACAACGTCAAGGAGATTGCTGATCAAAATTTCCAAATCCTCAAATCTTCGGTGGACAACATGAACATCTTTATCAACAAGTTCGAGAATAATGTAGAGAAGGATGGTGATAAAGAGCAGGTGAACAAGAAGGGTCATGAAAGGAGGACTAGAGCCAACACAAAGAATAAGGTCGACATCGATGGTCATGAGCTGGAGGATATGAAGACCTCAACGAACAACATGAAACAAATGGTTGTTCACGCTGAGGAAATTCTGAATAGTATTTAGTTCCATTTGTTGTTCTTGGTTCTGTCTCTTTGCTGTCTTAGTGCTTTCCTTTTGCTGTCTGTTCTAAGTTTTTAATGTAATGATGTATTAAGTTGTTCCCTTTCGGTGGGTTCATTTTGTCTTTTTGAAGTGATCAAGCACTTTTTTAATCATTTCTGTTTTCCTGGCTTGTAAAAGGTTCGGGTACCTTTCAAATACCTGCTTTTACTTAATCAAAACATTGCAACTTTCAAGGAAATATTTAAAATTAAGTGGTTAATTATAATCTGCCCTAATTTTAAGATCTTGATTTCATCAATATTAAATTTGAAATTATGTGGTATCTCATTGGCCCTAATTTTAAATTCCAATCTCTTTTTATTAATTATAAATCTTTCTTGGAGATTGAGTCATTTCTTCTTTCCACAAAGTTCAAATTGTATAATCATCATTTTCTTGAACTTTGCATTATTTAATTTTGTAAACTTTGTTCCCAAAATTCAAAATTCAAAATTCAAATTTTTCCTCTAATGCATGAGTTTTACAACTATTAGTCCTACCTATACTATCCCTATTAGATGAAGCATTAGAATTAAGGCTTCCCAAGGTTTAATTCCCGAAAAGATGGAGCCTAATTTGGGTGACTTATACAATGAGGATATTGCTAATTCTTCCCATCCTAATAATATCTCTACCTACCCAATCGATGATTCCCATGTTGAAGAAGAATCTTTAACTAGAGTTTCTATAGATCAACTTTCAAAATTGGACAATCAATTCGACAATTTCCAACAATGGATGTCCCAAGAATATCCTAATAGTGAATCTCATCCATTAATTGAAGGTCTAAAATGCATGATTCAAAGTGATAAGAATGAAATTGATATATTGCATGGTATTGCTCACATTGTTGATTCTAATGTTATGCCTATGAAGAGTTGTGTTGAGAACTTAGGTTATTCACAACCTCCTACACAAACCAATCATTTCATCCCTTTGACCACTTATATGGCTAGTATTCCTACTTTCACTTCAAACATCATGGCTACTTCAACTTAAAATGTCATACCTACAACCATTAGTCATGGGGGAAATCCCTCTTCTTCATTCAATTGTCCATCTTTATCTATGCCTTCAACGAGTATTCCTATTGTCTCTCAACCAATCAATGTGACACAAGGGGGCAATTCATCCAATCATTTTTCTCCTCCTTTTAGTGTCACATTTCTTACCCAATCATCACATATGCTTAATTACCATAGTGTCCCACCACCTTATTCTCAATCAATGGCTTCTTTCAATAACATCACACCACCTTCTAAATCAAACATGTCTAACATAAATTCTTCAACTGAAGCAACCATTAATAACCTTGCTCAAATTTTGTCTTTATTGCAACAACAAATTGCTTCAATGAGTCAGTCCAAGTTTAGTGTGCCCACATTTGATGTTGCGAGCCCACTTTCTCTTGATATTGTTAGAGTTGTCCCTCCTAAACATGTTGAAGTCCCTCAATTGGAACTCTATAATGGAAAAGGTGATCCTTTAACATGTGTCAAAACATTCCATACTTTGTGTACTGACTTTGGTCATGATCAAAGATTGCTTGCCAAATTTTTTACTAGAACATTAAGAGATAAGACTTTACAATGGCACTATTATTTTCCTTCATATTCTATTACTTCTTTTCAACAATTAGCAAATGCTTGTATTCAACAATTTCAAAACAACATAGGTCCTACAATCACTTTGATTGATTTAATGCATTGTAAACAAGGTGTTAAAGAAAAAGTGACTGATTTCATTGGTAGATACAAGCATTTGTGTTCTCAAATCTCTTTTCCAGTGTCTGATAATGATATTCAAATAATTTTCATTTCTAATTTGCAAAGACATTAGGGAAAAACTTCTCTTTTCCGAGTTTACTTCCTTTCCACAGTTGTGCACAACACTTCACAATTATCAACTGACTATGAGTCAAATGGAGCATTCTACTCCCATGGCTCTGAGTGATAAGGGTGAGAGTGCTCAACAAACATTTGCGAAGTTCAAACCAAAGAAAGGCTTCATCAAATTCAATGACACCATCAACAACAACAATGTGAATGCTACAATAAGTGTGGCTCCTATTTCTAAATTTTTCAAAAGAGAAAGAATTTACTCCTTTGAATGAATCTTTGTATAGTGTCATGTCTCAGTTGTTACAAATAAATGTTATCAAACTTCCTCAAATAAAACTAGTTGATCCTTCTAAATCAACTTCACCTAACTTTGATAATAAGTCTTTTTGTCAATTCCATCGTCAACATGGTCATGATACTGAAAAATGTTTTGCATAAGACTTAATTGATAATAACACTATATATGTGGTAGGTGTGAATGATAAGGGAAATAAATCAATAGCTCCTCCTAATCAAAATATTAAGATTTTCATTGATCCTTTATCTTCTCATACCTCTAACATGATTGAGACTGAACACACTTCTTTCTCTCCCACTGATTTCACTTTTACAACTTAAAATATGGTTAATTTGGTAGAGAAACAAGAAACACCTAAGGATCCATGTATCACATTTGATCCTAGTGAGACCATCAAGGCACTTGAAGGCCCTTTATACGTAGTTGTGAAGATCCAAGGCAAACCTTGTCGTGGTATGCTTATTGATCCCTCTTGCATGGTTAATATCATCACTAAAGAATATATTTATACTTTACATTTGCATCAACCAATCTATGATGATACTCATGTGGTCGTTAAGTTATTTGATGGATTTTCTTGTCCTGCTATTGTTTCTATCACACTTCCTATTGAGGTTCATACTAAATCTATAGATGTCAACTTTGTGATCATTCCTTCATCTGAATAATTCCGTGTGAAGTTAGGATATCCTTGGCTATCTTCCATGAAGGATATTTCTTCTCCAATACATAGGTATTTGAAATTTCCCCACAATGGAGAATTCATAACTATTAACCATATATCTTATTTTTGACCAACTGAAAGAATCCCGGGTGTTCCTATTGATTACTTTTGGCCTCAACAATTTGGATCTCTTCCACCAAGAAGTGATGCTCTCTTTCAATCTTATCAAAAATGGAAGAAAGATATGATCTTATCCTTAAGCCAATCTATAACTCCAACACTTGATATTCCCATCATTCTTGAAGATGAAGTTCTTCCCCTAATGGATAGAACTAATCTTCCTCTTAAGGAAGATTCCCAACCTATTCCTATGGATGAAACCATGCCTTCTCCCAAGAAGAACAATAATATTCCTCCTAAGGTTAGACCTATACCTCCTCCTCATGATGAATCTGGTATCCTTCCTACACCAAACTTTCCTCCTTTATATGGTGCAATTCCACCTCCTTCCTCTTATAGAGAGAAGAGACCTTCCTCTCCTCTTATCCAACCTAAAAGACCTCAACCTAACCATCCAACTACCAAATATGAGATCATTCGTCCTTCAACAAATATACCTCAGTCTTCTTAGCCTTCTACTAAGATGAGACATAATCATTATGTGAGAAAAGAAAATGATGTGATAGAGCTTGTGAAGTTGTTTCTCAAACTATTCAATATCCAAAAACACCAACAATTGACATGATTCCATTTTCTCCTAAGAAAGATGTTGAACCTAAATCTCCAAATCATAAGCTACAAAAAACATGTGATGGTTTTACTTCCATTCATGTTAGAGCTCCTCTTTTTATAAACCTTGATGAAGAAATAGGTGAAAATGTTATTCATAATGGAAATACAACTCCTAATGCTTCTGAATATGTTGATGTTGACAAATAATTAACTGCAAAAATTTCAAAATCCTTAATCCTAGCTCCTAGAAATGAACAAAGTGACTTAGCACATGAGCATAGTCCTTGTTTGGATCTTGTGATAGCTCCATTTGTTGTGCTCGATGTCTCTCCTTTTGCATGTTTCCCACCTTCCCGAAATAATGATCAGCAAGATCAGGAGGTGGATGTTGTGCTATACTAGCTGCATTAGTACTGTAGATCCTCCACCTCTCTCCTTTCTTTCTCTTTTGTGACCATTATTCTATGTATATCCCTATTCTTATATTTGTTGTCCCTAGTGATGTCTACTTGAGGACGATGCAAAGCATTGAGATCTCTTTTGGCCTCTTTCATGTTGACTCAAAAGACACATGTGCTCCCTTTCTTCCAAGGTGGTTTCCTTTCTTTGGGGAATGAGGACTATTCTATGCATATATATACATGATATACATGAGTTATCATACAACATATTGGCCCCAAGGAAAGTGAAGCCACCTCGTGCTTTGTGTTTTATGCTCATTATCCTTGGGTTTATGCCTCAATTGGGGGCTAAATCCTTGTGATAACGTGCTCCCTCTCTTTTTCTCTGTAAGGTGTATCCTACCTTAAAGAAATCGCTCTGGATAAGGCATGTGCAATCATTTTAACATGGGGGCATACACTCCACTCATATTTTCCTTCTTGATACTTGAAGTTAATTAGTGAACTCGGCTTTGCTTTGTAATTTTTGGTATCCTTTCTTTTCATGACTCATGGTGAGGGGAACTTTACTATTGGCATTCATGGTTCTCCCTCTTGATCTTCCCTTTTACTTTTTCAATAAAAGTCATAAGATCCTTAGTCCATTGGGGGCTTGGTGTATCTTTCCTCCTTGACGTGGTGAAAATCTTTCAATCTTGTCTCCTTGTACTTTACCAATAGTATTAGCGTACACTTATACTCCTGCTAAAGTGGGGGTTATATGTAGCATCATAAAATTGTGACCCTTGCAATTTTTGACCCCATTTGGGTCTTTGCATTAGTGAACGAATCCTTAAGCCTGATCGGAGACCCGGAACATGCTCATGTCATAAAAAACTTGCATTTTTCCATCATTCTGCACTGCCTTTTGCTACCACCTATCCCCCTAGGACAGGGGTATGACTCCCTTGTCCTAGCCCTATTTTGGGCCCCCTTTGGCCCCCCCCTTGCATTGGGCTTGTCAATTATGAAGCGGGAAAATTTTCTCTATGTCGGCCTAAGATGAGAAATTACCTAAATACCCCTAATTGTCAAGTATATAAGGATCACTTCCCCTCCTATTTGCATAAGAGATAGTAGGGTGAACAAGCAAGAGGTCTCCATTATCATTATCAAGCATTCAAACATTCATTCAAGCGTTGAACATTTCAAGTCTCCTTTCAAGGCTAGGTGTTGCATTCAAGACAAGGATTCAACCATTGAAGAGGAGATTTCTATCAACATTCAAGACATCCTATTTCACATATCCATTCAAGAAAATCCATCTACAAAGGTATCAACCTTTAAATTACATCCCCTCCTTGAGGTGGATTTACTTCAGACATTTCCTTTCATTTACTTGCAACATTTTTCAACCACTTGGTTAATTCCAAAACGGGGTTTTACCTGAAGGCAAACTTCCTATCCCAACAACATTTCCCTCTCTTTTGTGTGTGTAGGTTGCAGGTGCGCAACTATAATTGTAGGTTTAGGTTTCATTTTCAAAGACGAAAAACCCTTTTCGATGTGTAGATTTTTTAGAGGACCGTGTACAACTTACACATGGTCCCTACAACTTTTACTCAGATTTACAGGGAAGCTTCATCTCAAAATTCTATTGCTAATTCCAGGTGCACAACTTCATCCCGCATCTCTACCTCAAGATATAATCGTTCCTTTGTCATTTATGCACTTAGTCTCAATTTGCTTAATTCAATTAATATTTTACAAAAGAGGGTTAATTTACTTTCCTAATACCTTCCAAATCTACTGCAATTCACTTAGTATTCAATCTCTTACCATTGGGGATTGGATCTAGTGAATTCAACCCCTCTTTTGAATGTAATATATGAAAAATTGAAGGGAATCCTTTGTGAAACTTTCATCCCTCTTTTGAGGGGAGTAAAGCTTTCCACTTGATCTCCCCTCATCATTTTTTCATATTACACTGGTATATCTGTTAGGCAATAGCCTTGAATTTTGTATCTTACTTAGCTATATCCAACTATATTTGGCTTATTACTACATAGGGTGGTAAGATGTTTCTTTAGATAGTAGGACTATTCTGCAACAGTTTTTGGGGGTTCTTCGGATGTAATACATGGGCACTTGGCCCATTTTTGTGATAGTAGGTATAGACAGTAGTAGGGAAGCTAGACTTATTTCAAATAATATATATATATATATATATATATATATATATATATATATATATATATATATATATATATATATATATATATATATATATGTAAAAATATTTTATATTAATACAATGGGTGCTGCGCCTCTACAACTATTTACCTATAAAAAAAATCAAAAAAATCAATCAATTACATTCCAAACCAAAAATAATAAAATAAAGTGAGAGAAAAAGAATGATTATGTGATAAATAACATAATTACTCAAAGAAAGTGGTAGAAAGAAGAAATATTAAATAATTTAAAAGTCATAGGTAAGTCATTTTTTACTCTCTTAAATTTCAATAAATCAAAATTGTTGTAATTAAATAAATTTATTGCACTTTTAACACTTGTAATCTAAACAAATATATATATTAATTTAAAATAATGAACAAAATATATTATATAAAGTAAATTATAGAGGTGTAACCTAGAGTTGTAGTAGGAGGTAGAGTGTAATGGGTTTAATGGCATAACTATGTTGAAAAAATAAAGAAACAATTAAATAGCCAATATTTATTAAAATAACAATAATATATTGTAAGATTATAATATATTGTTAAAAAAACTCCCCACAAAGTGAATATTAATAATTAAAATACACAACCCGTTCATGGGTTCCCCAGGGTTAATCCTTTGTATGTTTCTTTTGAGGAGGAGGTTGTGAAGTGGTCAAAGCCGGAGACGGGCTGGGTGAAAATAAATTTCGATGGGGCCTCACAAGGTAATTTGGGCACTTCAGGTGTGGGAGCCATTTATAGGAGCAAGAAGGCTTCAAGATGGAACCAATAATGAGGCAGAGGCTCAAGCGGCTTTACTTGTGGCTGATTTGGTAGTGAACATGAAGGCAAAAAAGGTACACTTGGAGGGTGATGCCCAAGTTGTGGTCAATGCCTTGATCAAAGGCGATACCCCATGTTGGTAGCTGAATAAATTTATACATATAATTATTGAAAATCTAAAATCCTTCCAAGATTTTTGTATCTCCCATGTGAAAAGAGATGGGAATGTCATTGTTGACGGCCTTTCAAATGTGGCATGTGAGCTTTCTATAGGGGACGTGAGGTGACAATATTGTAAAGATGGTATCATGCAATGGAGTTAAGGTACCCTGCTAAGATTGTACACCTGCAAATTTGAATTACATGTCTTTCGACCGACCTTTCATAGTAGTAAGTCTGGCGTGTTAATGAACATTTATTGCAAAATGTCCTCTAAAATGGAGGCAGTTGTGGAGCGTATCATCTTTACTTCTAATTTTTCTATTCTCAAACATTTAATGAGACTGGTTTGTGTGTTGGTGAAGGAAACTGGTTTTTGGTATATTTTGCCAGGTTTTCTTTTGCAATGTATATTTTCTGTGGATGCCCAACATGGAAGAAAATTTTACCTTGCATTCTTCCAAGTTGATGCCAACTTTTTGAGGTCCTATCCTATGGAAAAATCTTGAGAAAATGTATCTGGCAAAAGATCCGCTATTCTTGAAGGCAGTTCAGCTAGTTTTGGGGGAGGAGGTGGTGGTTATCAGCCACAGGTATAGATGCAAAGCTGATATCTACTCCCTAATCATGGCTTGGGGACTGGAATTGGGATATACATGCGCAAATGTGAGGACGGTTTTGAAGAAGATTATTCCACAAGAATACCTATTAAATCTAGAGTCTCTACTGGAATGGGCCGTTCTGAGTTGGGGCTTCAACCTCTCTGAAGGAATCCCAAAGTAAAATTCTGAAATGTGGGTGAGGCATTCTTGAATTTAATTTCTTCATCGTCGAGGGGAAGTTAGAGCTTGTTTCAGGGATGATGCGAGATGAGGTTGGGAAGGTCTGGTGGTTTACGTCCAGATAATGAAGCTTGAAGATGTAATTCAACAAGCGGTTGTGGAGGAGAGGTCGGTTGATGAGACGAGAAGTAGGAGGTCTATTACAAGATGACTATCGATGGAGTTGCAAGGTAGTTTGAACTAGGTAGTGTGGTCGATGACGCTGGTGGAGTGGCGAAAGGACTGAATTCTTGAGGAGTTGCTGCTGAGGGAATAATGAGGACCAATGGAGATTCAAACGCTTCGGCTGTAGGAGTCGTGAAGAAAGAAAGTTGATTTTTTTTGTGGGCCAAGGTACTTCTGGGTGCCATTTCTTTTATTTAGTTAAAAATTTATTTGAAAAACTTGAACTTTTTGTTTCTGTTATAAACTATTTGAAAAAATTCGGCCAAAATTTTGATTGGCAAGATGTAATATGTGAACTTCTGTACTTGAAGTTGTGGGTGTGGGGTAGTGTTTGAGTAGGCCACTAGTTTTGGAAATCATAGTTTTAGATGGGTTGTTTGGATGGTTTTTGTGGGTGGTTTGGGGAAGTGATTTGATATTGGAAAATTTTGATGAAGCTGTACTGTTTAGTTTTAAATAATAAAATATAAATATTATTGATCCAAAAATAATAATTAAAATACACATATAATACAAATCAGTTAATAACATTGCAAATCAAAATAATAAAATGGGTTGTGGTATAAAAAAAATCAGTGCACCAAGGAGGTAGAAAGAATAAATAATAAATAATTAAACAAAATCATAGATGAGTCATTTTGTACTCTCTTCAAATTTCAATAAATTAAAATTGTTGTAAATGAATAAATTCGCTCCACTTTAACACTTCCAAGAAATAAATGTATAAATAATATATTATATATAAAATTAAATTATAGAGGCATAATGTATAATCGAAACACCAAGTGGAATGTAGTGGCTTGTGAAGAAAAATAATTGAAAGGAACAAATTAAATTACTCAAAGAAAGATATAGAAAGAAAAACTAATAAATTTTATTAAAAAATATAGGTAATTCATTTTATACTCTTAAATTTTATTTTTTTGCTTGGTAATAATATGATTTTATTAATATTCAAAAAGATATACAAAGTCTAAAGTCTAGATTTCATTAGACCAAAACAACCAAAAATATCAATGGGATACATCCCCATCCAATCCGACTAACCCGTAAATGACATGTTTTACATTAAAAACTACGTAATTTAGGTCAAAATCAAACCCCCGACCAAACAGTATAACTGCCATAACATAATTACTAAAAAAAATGACAAAGACACCATCGACAAAAATCACTGGAAGTCAAAAACAAATACATACTCCAGACAACACTAACACTTCTTCGAGGATCTCACTTCGCCACCTAACCTGGTACATGCTCTCAACTTCCTCAAATGCAAAAACCTCCTCTTTGCACCCTCTACCTCAGTCTTAGCTCTTTCAGTTATTGCATCTAATTCTTTAATCTACATCAGGAGCTTCAGGGCATCCCATCCATTCTGTGCATCTGCCCTGTGATGGAATTTACATTATCCTCGCATCCATCTCATAAGTGATATTGTCACTACCTTAATCCCCTGCCCTTCTTGTTCCACACCTTTACCAACATCGAATCCCTCCCCTGGTACCACCCACTCCATAAATGTCTCCATTTCGCCTAGATACTCATTTGGAACTAGAGCCTCCATTACCCATCTCACTGTTCTAGTGTCTTCACCAACCTCCAGACCCCATGCCATTATCAAAGAATAAACATCCATCCTTGTCTTATATTGGTGCTTTATCCTATCAAAATCCTTACCCACGATGAGGTAAATGTATGGTGCAAGATGTTCATCCCAAAATGTGAAAAAACTCTGCACTCTCTTCATAGTTAAAACCCCGTAGAAGGGGCATAATTGCTTCTGAGTTTGTAGGGTGAAATTTGTCTCCATTTAACCACCCTACACACTAACCACCTTCAAACCTGCATAGATCCTCCAGACCTGCAAAATGTTTCAAACACTCTTCACCACACTTCTCAACCACTGTTTCAAAATGAACATTGAACAATGAGAAAGGAAATGATTAGCAATTTAATTTGGCTCCTCTCAACTCTCTCTCCTTCATTAATGAACCTACACAACATAGCTTCCTACCACCAAAAAAGACAACAAATCTTCATTTCTTGTACTCTAATTGTACCAAACAGATACTACTCAATCTTTGGTAGTTTCTAAAATTTTTAAAACTCCTCAATACTTATATGCCGAAGGTCCTCGAATCTCAATTCACCTATCTCATTAAAGGTTAATGCCCTTTTATAAATAATTTCCGCCTCCACATTTCCCAACCTTCTGACATGACTCACTTTAAATTCTTCAATGTTATTTCTCTTCCACAATACTGAGAATTGAATTCTTTAGTTACCATGCCTTAATTGTTCCCTTCATTATTGCCCGAATGATGATCAGAGAATCCCCCTCCAAATGCGACCTTCTAACACCTATCTTCCTACAAAATTTGACTGCAATCAATGCAACTAAAGCTTCAACAACATTATTAGTTCCTGGGTCAAGTTTTTGAGCTCCCAAAGCTACCACATCCCCTTTCTAATTGCAGATAATGAATCTCGCACTAGATGGTCCAGGATTCCATTTAGATGCACCATCAAAGTTAATCTTCCAAATCTCCTTAGATTGAGAAGAAAATCTAGATTGAACCTAACCATGTCCATTAATAGGCCAAAAGGGTTTGTGGTAATCCTAGTGAGATTCAAATTGGAGTTGATGCGTAGCACTAAGATCATTAGCCTAACACTATACCTCACGACTCGCCTTCACACCAACTTGGCTACACATGCATCCTTAAAAGGATTTGTGGTAATCCTAGTGAGAATATAACCAGAGTTGATGCATAGCACTGGTATCATTAGCCTAACACTATACCTCATGACTCACTTGCACACCAACTTGGCTACACACACACCCTTTATACTCTCTTAAATTTTAATAAATTAAATTATTGTAATTAAATAAATAGTGAATAGTATGAGGTGGAGTGTAATGCCTACTCGTATTGAAAAAATAAATTAATTAATTAAATAGCTTATTTGTAAAAGAAGTATTTGAGCCTTAACACTAAACCAAATTGAATTATAATCCTAAACATAAATGAAATTGAACCCTAATCCTAATCCTAATTAAATATTAAATTAAATTAAACCCTACCCTTAGCCATAAACCAAAATCTATTATAAATCTAATGGTAAACCAAATTGAACCCTAACCAAAACACAACCAAATAAAATGTTATCCAATTGAGTTGTACACCAAATTGAATTATTTTCCTAACACTAAACCAAATTAAATCCTTATACTAAACCAAAGTCAACCTTAAGCCTAAAAACAAACTAAATTCAAATCATAAAATAAATCAAACCCTATCCCCAACTAAAATTAAACCCTAATTGTGAACCAATTTTAACCCATACACTGAGAGATATTGAACCCATAAACAAAATTGTACTCTAACCTAGATACTCAACTAAATTAATCCCTAAACCTAAACCTAATTGAATATTAAACCAAATTGAACTCTAACCCCAACCCTTAACCAAACTAAACCTTAACCTTAACCCTATACCAAAATGAAATCTAAACCTAACACCACAACAAATTAAACTTTAACCCTAACCTTAAATCAAATTGAACCCGAACCCCCAAAAAAATTAACCTTAACCCAAAACCAATTTTAACCCTAACCCTATACCAAATTGATACCTAACCCTAACACTAAATGAAATGGGACCCTAACACTACACCAAATTAAACCCTAACCCTAAACCAAATTGAACCAAATTAAACCATAACTCTAACACTTTACCAAATTGAATTCTAACCTTAAACAAAATTGACCCGTAATGCAAACCTTGGATGAAATTGAACTCTATCTCTAATTCTAGTTTGATTTTAACATTAACCTTGAATGAAATTGAACCATAACCCTAAATCTAAATAAAATTGAACCCTAACACTAAACTAAACTCTACCCTAAATCAAATGAAACTCTACCCCTAAATTCTAACCTTAAACAAATTGAACCATAACCCTAAACCAAACTTAACCCAAATTGTATTTAAAAAAATTGAATCCTAATTAAACCAAATTACTTGCAAACCTAAACCAAATCTAACCCTAACTCTAACACTAAATCAAATTGAACCTTAACCCGTAAACCAAATTAAACTTTGACCCTAACACTAAACTAGCATAAACCCTAATCTTAAATCATATTGAATCTTAATGCTATAAAAATTGAACCCTAATTTTATACCATATCAAACATTAGTCTTAATATTAATTTAATATTAAACCAAATTCAACCCTACCCCTAACCCTAAGCCAAACTATACCCTAACTCTAATAATAAACCAAATCAAACCCTAACCCTAAACCAAATTGAATTGTAACCCTATTTGAAATTGAATGCTAATTGTAATCATAATGAAATTGTAGCCCTAATTGAACTCTAATTTTAACTCTTAATAAACTATAAACATAACATTAACCAAGTTATTAAACTATTACCAAAGATTGAACCATAACTTTAATTAAAATTTCATCATGAGTCTTATACTAACCCCATATTAACCATTTCTTAATTAAATGGCAACCTTAAATAGCATCTTATCAAGTGATCTCATTTCTAATTAATGAATCCCCATTACATATGTATAAACTCTAGAATCTAATCCATCATTGTTAATCTTATCTACTCTAAGGTTTACAGTATTTGGCTTTCCAAAATATACTCCAATTGATGGATGAATTCTTAGAGTCACTATCATTGTGATCTATCATGGTGTATTTTGAAAATGAAACTATATTGAAGTCTAAACCTAATGCAAAATTGTACCTTAACCATAACACTAGCACAAATTGAATTAAATAGGGTTAAATTTAATTTGGTTTGATATTTTATTAGGTTTAGGCTTAGGGTTAAAATTAAATTTCGTTTAGAGTTAGGGTTCAATTTGATTTCCTCTTAGAGTTAGGGCTCAATTTGGTTTAGAGTTAGGGTTCAATTTGGTTTCATCTTAGAGGTAGGGGTCAATTTGGTTTAGTATTTGCATTTTGATTTTGGTTTTATAAGAGTCTACAACTAAGATTAGACTTCAATTAAAGTTACAAATCCATCAAGTTCAACTAAAAGGTTACAATTAGAATTTAATTCTATGGATGTTGAGAGATATCAAGGCTTAATTTTTACTATTCCACTTAGATAATATAACTTTATTAAATTAAATAAATTAAAGTCTCGATATCTATATGCTAGTAATTAAAGAAATAGAGATGTAATCTAGACTAAGATTATAAAACCGAGTGTACTGCCTAACCATGTTGAAAAAAATAAAGAAACAAATTAAATAGCCCATATTTATTAAAACAAGTGCCACATAGTGCCAAGTACTTGCCTTCATAGTATTGTAAAAGAAGTATATTTTGGTAAAGCTGGTAAATTCAATAATAAATGAAGCACTTGTGGATAAATAAGAAATAGGTACATTGTTTATTAAAAAAAACAAGGAATAAAGATAAAGTATTTCTATAAATAGTGAAGCAATATTTTAGAATATTATTTACAAATTGCCTACAAAATAAATAGAAAATATGTGAAATTTTGTATTGCGAAGTCAATAATGAAACAATAGAACTATTTATAAAAATATTTAAAATAAATCTTTTGAAAAAATCAATAAATCTAAAAAAATATAATTAGTTACCATTCATAGTTAGAATTATGTAGTGTAATTTCTTTATGTAATCTAAATCAAGAGGTCTTTGGAGTTTATTCTCACAACCCTTAGAACCAATAGACTAATATATTAAATATGCAATTAATTCAATATTTAAATATGTAATATTATTAAATTATGTTTAATATATAATAATAATAGTATACTATATTAGGGTTCTTCCCATAGTGTGTTGGTTTAGTGGTAGTGGTGTTGTTATTGTGGCCACCAAGATTCAAACCTCCATTAGGCCATTGCACCTCCCCTGAAAATATATATATAAATGTATTATATTAAATTAATGTATAATATATAATTTTCAATAGATTATATAAGAAAATGGCGAAGTGAGATCTAGCCAGCGGAAAAAGCCAGAGCAGTAACGTAGGCGAAAAGGATGCCAAAGATAAAACTGAGGATAACAAGGTGGATGTGAATCTATTGACCATAGATGTCATCGAGGAAGTTGAAGAGGATATAGAATTTTTAAAGGATCTTGCAATTATCTGCCACTTCATTGGGCCTAGGGTTGACAGGAAGAAAATATGCAAATGGATAGAAGACACTAGGAAAACCCCGCAAATCACAAAATTCATTCCCCACAGTTTCTTTATTGTTATATTCGCTTCAGAAGAAGAAAGACAAAAAATATTGTAAGGAGGAATATGGATATAGATTCCACCCCCCTATATATTCAATAGTGGCATAGAAATTTGAACTTGTTGAAAACGAACCCATATGAAAAACCTGTCTAGATTCACCTTAATAATTTGCCTATGGAGTATTGGAAAGAAGAAGCCCTACATAAAATTGGTAGATCGTTAGGAACCCTAATAGACATCAATGCAAAGATCTTAGAAGTATATTCCTACCTTTATGTAAGATTGCAATTTGTGGTAGTAATAACCATACCTCCAGAAATTTGGTTGAGAGTCCATGGTAGAGACTGGATACAAACAATTGAAATTGAGGAAGAAAAAAATTATTGTTTAAGATGTGGGAAGCAGAATCATTCTACAAAACAATGAAGGATGCCAAAACAAAACAAGGAATTTTGGAGACCTAAAATACTCAAATCCAGAAAAAAAAAGAAGAGAATTTAAATGATAAAGATACTTGGCCAAAGCTAGAAATCTCCTTTGAAAACAAAACAAAATCAATAATCGTTTACAATTCTGCAACACAGCCAGAACCAAACTTGATGTCAAACATAGATAATCTGGTAGAAGATGAAAAACAAGAACAAAAATAGAGAGAGAATGAAGGAAATTGAGGGTTCTATGCCACCAACACGGAGATGGTAATTGTCTAGGAATCTAAGGAGGAATGGGGTATGAGGAAGAAGACAAATTAGGAATCCTCAACACCAAATGTGTTAGTCAATCGATGATGGTTATGCTTGGCAAAGACAAAAGCAACAAAGGAAAGAAAACAAATAAATAGAAGAGAGAGGAGGTGGCAGCGGTAAAGGGATTATTGAGTGTAGAAGAATTTCTAAAAAGGAAAAGTACCAAGGGAGTTTTTGTTGGTGTAAATAATTATTCATCTTGGATATTATTACACTTACTTAAGTTTACTTAGGAAATGCATTTCATAGTAGTTTGGGTATGAGACACTTGGGTGTTTGTGCCACATTGGGATAGTGTGTGTAGGAGAATTTCCACCTTTTATGGTGTTGATCTTGTTGTTACACTCCACATTCAGTGGGTGATCGACCTCATGTGGAATATTATATTGTTTCTTCTACCTACCCACACCTATTTCCTACCTACCCTTGTTTCTTATTGAGCCACATGTCATGTTTGTGTGCTCACATATCCATATAGCCTTGCCTATATAAGCAGGCTCATATTCATTGTATGTAAATGAATACTTAATGATCCAGTTGATCATATTTTTCATCTTGATAGAATACAGTTTATTTCTATCATCTATTTTGTTCTCTCTTATTTGTGCTTTCCATTGCCTCTTGATCTTGGCAAAATCTCACAGTTTTCAACTCCTTTGGGAAACAATGCAGATTCTTAGCTGGAATGTCAGGGGTCTGGTGGCCCCTGACAAATGATGAATGGTGAAACGCCATCTCACAAAAGCTTCATGTAACATAGTAATGTTCCAAGAGACTAAATGTTGCACAATAGATGGAGAAATTTTTTTTAATCATTGTACGGGTTGGTTTGGCATATTCCAATCTGCAGAGGGTTTGTTTAGAGGATTGGGAATTCTATGGAATTTGAGTACCATAAACTTGTTGCAAGTCAATAAAAACAAAAAATGGATTTCATGTCAAATTTTGACCAAGTTGAATGCTTCTTCCTTATCATTATGGAATATCTATAGGCCTACACACACAACAAAAAAAGCCAAATTATGGGAGGATCTCCAATATTTTTTGCTAGGGGGCACTAAGAACTTTATAGTTGGAGGTGGTTTCAAGGAAATCATTGACTTATCAGAAAAAAGTGGAGGCATGAATAGAAGGAGAGAGGTAGTAGATTACATACCATTAGAAGGGTGGTTCACATGGACAAATAGGAGAGTGCCAGGGTTCACAAACATAGTTGAACGATTGGACAAATTTTTGGTTGGTTCAAATTGGATAATGGAGGGTATACCAATGACAATCAAGACTCTTCCTTACAACCTCTCAAACCATTTCCCAATGCAACTTGAAATTGGTTTAGAAATTCATTAGGGTGGAGGCTACTTCAAGATCCAAAACATGTGGTGATGGGAGAATCTCTAAAAGAAACCATTGAAAGCTGGTGGAAGAAATGCAAGCACATTAAAGGTACACCTAGTTTTTGCTTCTCAGAAAAACTAGCTAACATTAAAAATAGATTAAGAATTTGGAATAGAGAGGTCTTCAAAAATATATTTGAAGAGAAAGAAAAAGTGGAAAAGGAATTAGAAAATTTAAATAAGAAAATCATAGAGGAAGGCATGGATAAAGAAGATTTTATGAAAGAGAAAGATCCGAAGATAAGACTAGGAGATATTCTTGCGAGAGAGGAAATATATTGGAGGGACAAAGCAAGGATGCTTTGGATCAAAGAAGGTGATGAAAACACCAATTTTTTTCATTCCTCTATCAAAGCAAGGAAGTCTTTTAATAAGATTAATGAAATAGAATGTGAAGATGATTGAATGATACAAGACAAAGATAGCATTGGTCAAGTAGTGGTGGAATACTTTTCAGGAATCCTAAATACAACATAAACTAAATCCACAAGGGACTGCAAAGAAATTCTAAAGGTGATTCCCAAGTTAATCACTACTCATGACAATAAAATATTGATGGCACCTTTCTCTGAAGAAGAAATTCAGGCAATAGTGTTTGGTCTTCATCTAGACAAAGCACCAGGGTCAGATGGTTTTCTAGCCAAATTGCAAAGTCTACATCTAGACTAAATAAAATGGTTCTGGTAATCATACCAAAAAAAGTTGATGCAAAGTCTTTGGAAGAATTTTGGCCAATTGCATTATGAAATACCATCTACAAAGTAATCACAAAATCTTTTGCAAACAAACTTAAAAAATTACTGTCGAAGGTCATATCAGAAGAGCAGAATGGTCTCACCCCTAGGTGAGAAATTGCAGATAACATCATCCTCACAATAGAATATTTATAATCAATTATCATGGAATAGAAGAAGGCTATGATAATAAAACTAGACATATCAAAGGCATACGATAAAGTGCATTGGGATTTTTTACTCATGGTATTGGAAAAGTTTGGCTTTGAAAAATTTTGGATCCATCTTATAAAGCTTTGCACACTTTTCGGCTGCAGTGAATGGTGTGATTTTCAGTTTTTATGGTAGTAGAAATGGACTGAGATAAGGGGATCCTATTTCCCCCTCCCTCTTTGTATTAATTGTGGAAGCATTAAGTAGACACATTCATAGGCTTAGAGAATTACAACTATGGAAGGGGTTAGTAATTCATGAAGACATAAAGCTGGTGACGTACTCCCAATTTGCAGATGATACCACTCTATTTGGAGAGGATACTCTATGAGAAGTTGAAATAATTAAAGGTTCTCTAATGATTTATGCCAAGGTAGAAGATCAAAAGATTAATGATAGGAAGACAAAGATATTCCTTTTTAACATGAAAAAAACTATCTAGAATAAAATATCTCAAAAACTTGGATGGCCGATTGGCATGCTACCGTCCAAATATCTTGGGGTCCCCATGTTCTTTGTTTCCTCTAGATATTAGTTATGGGAGGAGATAATTACAAAGTGTAGGAAAAAAAATGAAACCTAGAAGCAGAAGTGGCTTGCCCTCCCTAGCAGAATACAACTAATCAAATCAGTTCTATTTGCTATACTAATTTATGCAATGCCATGCTTCAAATTAATGTCTAGAGCAATCCATGCTTTGGATAATTTTTTCAAAAATTTCCAATGGGAAGGGACCAAAGAAATAAAGAAAATTCCACTACTGAACTGGGACATAGCATGCAAATCCAGAGAAAATGGAGGGGTAGGATTGAGGAGGATGGAACTACAAAATATTGCACTTGGGGCCAAATTAATATGGAAAATGTATCAGAACCCAAGTAAACTATGGTGTAGCATAATGCAAAAGAAGTATCTAGATAGTGATGATCCTTCAAGAATCCTGACAATAAATAGCTACAATAATGGATCTGTAGTATGGAAATTCATGAAGGAATGAAAACATGTAATCACCAATCATCTCACCTAGAAAATTGGGAACGAGAGAAAAGCAAAATTATGGCTTGATTCACGGAATGCCATGATATCATTAAGGAGAATTTTGAACAATGGGATTGGATAGAAGAAGTGGAAAAAATGTATGGGCAATATGTGGTTGACTACCTAGAATTAGAACCTCAAGGAAGCAAAGTCTATGATTGGAAAACAATCAAAGTCCTAAGCATGAAAGTGGAAACTCAAAGAGCTATGACAAAGATTCTTAGGCAAAGGTGCATCAAGTTATGTAAGGAAGATGATGAAATCATATGGTGCACTGCTCGTTCAGGGGAATACAAGGTAAAGTTGGGATATTAGATACAAACGATGGAATAGGAAAGGTGCGACTGGCCTATGACATTATGCTAGGATAAGATGGTTGCCCCTAGAGCTGGGGATTTCTTATGGACGATTGTCCATGATATAATTTTGATAGGGGAAAGACTTAAAACATGTGGGATTGATGGCCCAAGTATATGCATTCTATGTAAAAAATCTGAAGAGACTACTTGCCATTTATTGTATGAATGCCCCTTTGCAAGAGAAATGTTGGAATTGGCTACACTCAAATCTGGAATGGAGCACAATGACAAATGATAGCCTTCAGAATATCATAAGGAGATGGCTGATAATCAAACAAAAATCACTTTGGGGCTCTTTATGGATAATTTATCCATCCTTTGTTGTGTGGAAAATCTAGAAGGAACATAATGGAAGGATTTTCGAAGGAAAAGAATTGAGTGTGGAAAGAGTTATTGAAAAGATAAAAATGGGAATATCAGAATTGGCTAGAATCAAAGCATACAATAAGAAGATTGAATACATCACAAGCTGGGATAAAGACATCCAAATTAAATGGGGTACTTTGATTCCTCCTAATATTTTTGCTAAAGCAAAGAAAAATAGGAGGATAAATGCAAGGTGGATGGCCCTACAAATAGGTAGATTTAAGATGAACTTTGATGGCGTGACCAAAGGTAATTTGGGAGAGGCAGGCTATGTTGGCAATTGATAGTCATCTGGTGGATTTTAGTGCATGGATAATGGATCAGGGTTATCATTGATGGAAACTCTCCTTGGAAATCCTATCTAGTAGTCATGGTTTTTGGTAATCGGTGGAGAAAGTGATCCGGTAATCTATCTCCGGTATTTCAGGATTAGCAAAGCATTTTTGGTCCAGAAGCATTGCGGTGATTGTAATGGTGAGATTCATGCATGAGATGATAGGGATAACTTGTAGAAGTCATTTTGACATCATTTGATGGATCCACATATGTTTTGGTGATTTGGTCTAAGCCGACTGCATATTCTGTTGGCCGACTTGATGAATGTTATATTTTATGGTTGTGAATATATAAGACCGGTGTAGAAGATCTTTTTGGATGATGTAATGAGTGAGTTGTGATCAATAAACCATTTTGGCATAGTTTCACTTACGCATTCTTGATCCAGTAGCTGACTAGGAAGCAAAACAAAGTAGAGTAGCAGAGGTGGTACAATCAGAGTTTATGCACTTAATCAGAACTCATACAAGCATTATTTGATGCCATTTTGGAGTTCAATAATGACAGTTATCATTGAAATTGATCTGTAAGTCAGTGAGACTTCCATATTGTAATTGAACCTTTGGTTCTAGGAAGTGTGCCTAAATGCAAGTGCATTCCCATCATGTAGTATTTATGTACTCCTAATCATAGTATATGAATATTGTGGGTTCCAATCCCACCATGGTTTTTCCCTTTTTGGGTTTCCATGTAAAAATCTTGGTGTTATGTTTTTGTGGCTGATTATCCTGTGTTTCTACACTTTACTTTCTTGCATTTTCTTCTAGTGGTCTAAGAATAAGTTTGAAATTTTATTTACTGGTAGAACACTGATTCACCTCCCCTCTCAGTGTTCCTTAATTCCAACAATTGGTATCAAAGCCTAGTTCCTTTGAGGAAGGTCCAGGAGATTGAATCAATGGATTCCAATTTGCAGAGACAACTTTGTGTGGCACTTGAGGATCTTGATGAAACAGGAAATCAGATAAGTTCTTTAAAGAGAAAAATTTGAAGAGTTCATTAATGATTTGAAAGATAAAGTGAACACATCAAGAGATAAGAGGAAAGAGCTGATGGACAAGCTGAAGGAGAAAGAAGATCAAAGCATGGAAAATTAGGACAAAGCTGATAAATGTGATAAAATTGCTAGAGAGAATGTTGTATTGAAAAATGAGATGCAATCCATTGTGATGGATTTGACTAAGGAGATTGAAGACCAGAAGAAGAATGAAGAAGGTTTGACTTAATATTTAAAGGACAAAGTGGATGAATGCTTCAAGTTTACTTATGAGAATGATCAATTGAAGCTTGAGTTGACACAATCAAGGAATAATGGTCAAGAACTTGAGAGTCAGATTGCTGCCCTAAGAGATGAACTTGCTACTGCAATTGAATACAAAGAAAAATTCAATGCTAGCTCAACAAGGTTTGATGAGATGCTGGAAAGTTAGAGACATGGGAAAGTCATGGGAGGACTTTGATTTGAGAAGGGAGAATCCTCTAGATCTGGTCAAGGCAATGCAAAACCTATCATAAGAAGGGAAAGAATCCTCTGGTAAGACAACCTAATGCCCATAAATTCAATGGTAGATGTTTCACTTGCAATATATTTGGTAATTTGGAAAATCAATGCAGAAGTAGGATGAATAATGGAATGAATAATATGAACAATGGTCCTACCCTTACCAGTTAGTGTTTCATATGCAATAATTTTGGTCACAAGTCAAACATGTGTAGAGCAGTCATGAACAATTTTTAGAATAAGAGATGTTATGCTTGTGGGATGTTTGGACATATCTCTAACCAATGCAGGATGAGACCAAATCAGATAAATTTCAGAACTATGTAGAGAAATGTTGTTTGTTGTGCTTCCAACAAAATCGGTCACATTGCAAAGTATTGCAGAAGAAAGAACAATAATCTGGTAAACAAAGAGAAAATAGATGAGAAAGGCAAGGCTAAGGTAGAAGAGATCAAGAACAAGCATGAGAAGATGTGGGTTAGAAAAGATGAATCCAAGACAAATAGTGGATCTGCACCCAAATCTGGTGTAAGATCTTCATCCGATAACTAAGGCTTTCGGCCTTAGGGGGTGGCATCTTCATACACAATCTTGCAGAACCCTCTGGAGAGATCTGTGATTGATCAAGGTTGATTGCAGATGCTTAGAGATTATTATCCAGAATTCTTCATGTCAATCTTGACATTCGATTGATTGGAGTATGCTAAACAGGACATCTGGTTGAACTTTACAGTGGCATTTATTTCAACTTAAAGTTAGGGTTTGCGAAGTTAAAAGGGGCAAAATATGAATCATTTCTCACATTGCGAACAAAGAGTTGAAGCTGCAGAGTGAAGCAAACCAGTTTTCAAGGCAATCAGAAAGCTTGAGGTGATCCAACAAGGAAATCTTGTGCATCCAGAAGAAGAAAGGTATTTATCAAAGCGTTTGAACCCTAATTGTTTTGAAATGTCATCTTCTTCTTTTGTTGATAAACCCTTGCTAGTAGAAGTCTCTAAAAGAGAAAGACCACAATTCAAGAGACACCCATTTAAATCTGTTGAGGATTATCCCAATGGTGCTTTTTAACCTATTTCTTATGGAGTTTTGTATGTTGATGATGTGAGGGCTTCTTCCTCTTCCTTCTTCTTCTTTTCTTCCTTATCCTCTTCTTCTTTCTTCTTCCTATCATCTTCTTGCTTCTTCTTCTCTTAATCTTTTTGTTTCTCCTCTTCCTCTTTTCTCTTCTCTTCCTCTATTCTATTTTTCTCATCTTCATCCCTCTTCTTCTTCTCTTCCCGTTCCTTAGCCGCTTCCTATGTGTCCTTGGCTTGCTCATTGCCTTGTTTGGCTTGTTGCCCCTATTCTGTTCCCTTAGAAGGTATGTCCTAAGTGACATCTTCTATGTCTAGTGCATCAACATCAATAGTGTCGATTGGTTCTTCAACCAAGTTTCCTTCTTCATCAAAAACTTCATTCATTTTGGATACAACCGGTTCTTTTTCTGCTTGCAGGTTGGCCATACGTGCTTTGTGAGAATTGATAGCATAATCCATATGCTGATGAGTATCTTTTCCAACATCATCAATTCTCCCCTCTAACAACTAGAGTCTTCTTCTCCTTGTGAAGAAGAGTCCTTTATTATGATCCAAAACATCAAATAATTCTGAATTTGAGAGGTCAGGAAAGTACTGTGCAAAGACTTTCTCCCTAATCTCCTATTCATTTTCAATGGCAATGCACCATTTATTATCTAATGCTTTATATAAAGAATCCGGTGTCTGAGATTTAATCTCTGATGGTGACCGGTCATTTTTACACAAATAAATAATGATTTCCTATAATACTTCTTCTTTCTCCTCATCACTAAAATCATCATAATAATCTACTAAATCATGAAGTAATTTTCTCCTAATATTCTTTGTTGTCCTTTGATAATGTGTCAAAGGTTTGTATGAGGAGATATCAATATTTACCGATGCAAATGCTACCGGTTCATTCTTCTTCATTTTCTTTGTCTGTTTGGCCTTCTTTGGCTTTTCATCAGACTCAGTCTCTTTAGAGTCCGGTTCATTTGACTTAGTCTTTTTTTTCTTTCAAAGACTTTTGCCAGTGCCACTTCAGGTTTCTTCTTTGAAGGTGA